>NC_138903.1:77205314-77829483 GCF_965194825.1 Balaenoptera physalus | reverse complement strand
CCAAGCTCCAAAACTGAATACTCACCACCACTGGTAATCCTTGCTTTGAATTCTCGAATGTTGGACATCACTAGAGTAAGTCACAAAGGCATGCTGTATGGGTCCACTTGAGAGGTTATATATTCCAGCCTTCTTTTCTGCTTAGCATATTTCTATATATTTCTTATGTCTCTTACCCTTTCCCTACTCTTGCTGTGCCAAATATTTCCCATATCCCTCAAGTTTTTACTCACAGTACTTGTCCCTTCACTATTAGCAGATGACTCTGTTTTAGATATTTGTAAAATATGTCTTATTGTACTCTCTTGCCACTTTGAAAGTTCTTTGAAACTTATCATCTCTGTCTTCTTTCAATACACAGATCATGAGTTTATTCAGTGACTGATCCCACTCCATTAGTGTGCTTGAAACTATATGGAATTTGGTAATCCAACAGACTTAGGTATGATCTATGACTGTTCTCATATAAGGATAGTAAAATAGAAAAATATTAATACTTGCTTGATAGGAGTAACGTGAGTATTAAGTGAGACAATATAAGAGCTTAAAATATAATAGGTAATTATAAAAAATAGTTTTCTGTTCTTTTTTCTGCTCAATGTATATTAGTTTCCGTTTGCTGTCTGTTGCTGAAGCAATTTGTATCTTCCCTCTTGTCTTTTTCACTAGACTATGAGGCACTTCAGGAGAGTGTATCTTATTTATAGCTCTAGGTCTGATTGAGTTATACGAGGTTTGAGATATAGAAAGCACTCAATAAGTACATGATGAATGAATGTGAAAATGAATCACTGAGACCTGTTTTAATTTCTAGGATTAAGTTATTTTTCCATCTAACTCTGAGAATATCAACCATAAATATCCTTCTATTGTTTATATCTCTTTGTCAACAGGCAGTTTCTTTAACCTATGTTTGATTGTTAAAAAATGGCTCCATGAGGTGGAGTCTATTTACTCACTCCTTGGGTTTGAGTTGGTCTTATGATTTGATTTGGCAAAAATAATGCCACAGAAGTAACTGAGTTCCCATTTTGAGGGTATACCTCCAAAGACTGTGACTTTCACTTTCTATCTTGCTACACTGTCCAGCAATCATGAGAACAATCCAGGGATATGCTGCTAAATGATGAGAGACACATGGTCCAGTCACCCCTGCTGCCCCAACCAATAGACAGCTGCCAGGCATGAGAGCAAGGCCATCCTAGACTAGCCAGCTCCCTGCTGACCTCACAACTCATTCTCTTTTACCTTTTCAGAAATTTGACACTGTTAAATATGTGCAAATCAAGGTGATATCCACAAGGAGTAGGAAATGGAGAGCACAGCATTTCTTTTTTATTTCTACCTGTCAGGTACTAGCCTAGATATTTTACATAATTTATCTCATTTGATAGTTATAATCATATTCTGATTTAGGCAAAATTTGCTTCATTCAATAGATGAGAAAACTTAACTTGAAAATATTGAGAAATTTTCCCAAGGTCACATCTTTAAGATAAGCTTAGTTCTACCAATATATCAGAATCCCTCAAACACGAGATTAAAGATGTTACTGATAAATGGTTTCTCTATAATATATCACAAAATAATTGATAGAGGATTAAGAAAAAACATTGTTTTTAATTAAGTACTAAGGGGAAGTACAATATTATTCTAATACCAGGTAGCTAAAATAAGGTTTCAAGAAATAATGAAAATTTTGCCCTTTAATTTTTTGTGTGGGCAAATTTTATCTACTTTCTTTTAATACTTATGCATCCAGAAATGTTGCTGTCTTTATTTTTATCCTTAAAGAATTCACTGACATAATATAACCATGTTTACACCTCCTACCTTTTTCATAATCACAAAGTTAGGTTTCTCTTTATTCTTCAAAAATGGATTCAGTAATTCATGAAAATACAGTGGGGATGTTGACTATTGTCTTTTTTGAGATTACTGAGCCACACACAACTGGCATAGATATTGATGGATTTGTGGAGCGTCTGTTATCTATGCAATCATTTCTGAATAAACTGAATGAGAAAAGCTTATAGTCACTGTAATATTCCCCTTACAGTAAAATGTTAGAAATCATTATTCATGCTAACATATTACTTATTTGGTTATGGTTTAATTATAAGAGGACAAAGTATATCTTAATTTTTGAAGAGGCACAATAAAATATGTCACTATATCAAAATTACTGTTTCTTAATTGTCAGCAAAATGTCACTATAAATGACCAATGTAAAGGTGAGGTTTCAATTTACCATAGTGAAAGATGACTGGTCATGGAATTACTGTATTATCAAATATCACGGATTAAATTGAGTAAAATTTTACCTTTCATTTAACACACATTACTTGAAGTAAGTGGAAGTAACTTAGTAAAAATAGTTGGTTTAGATCACAGTCTTAGATTTCTAGGCTAATTATTTTTCCAAAAAGTTGTGCTTCAAAAGTGGTAGCAATAGCACCATACTTTCAGTAAGGACACAATGTGGTCGGTTAGAGCATTAGCTTAGAAAGCAGAACTGTGCATAAAATTACTTTTTTTGCGCTCTTGAGCAAATCATGCTCCTTTCTACTTTTTACTTTCTCCACTGTGCAATGAGGGACTTGTACTAGATAATCTTTCAGATTCCTTCCTATGCTGAGACTCTATGTACTCTGAGTATCAATCTATCCCCATTCCTCCTTAAAAGTTTTAACTGAATATTGCAAAAGGTGTTTTATTCTGAAATCGTAAAAGAATTGCTCTCTTAGCATTCAACCAGTGTTTTTTACTTACATATTTTCATTGTTTGCTATCTTTCAAGTACATTTTCCTTAAAGGCAGAGCACCAAGAATCTGTACCAAACTGAAAATTGGACTGTATTTAACTTTTTATCCCAAGTGCTTAGTACACAGTAGGAGCTCAAGAAGCATCGATCACTCAGTAAGTATCTCCTGCCACTAACATAGTTGCTTGCCATCAGTATGAAATGGATTAATGGCTGATGATCATAACAATAATAATGCATTGATGCACTGTGTTAAATGCTTTACACATTTTTTTTGGAAGATCAGATCAGGTTTATTACACAAATTAAGGTATGTAAAATACATGAATACTTTCGAATATTCAATATATAGATATTAAAAATTAAAATAAAATATTAAAATAACAATTGTTTATTTCATTCTAAAAAAATTGTTTTAAAGATTTATTTCTTGCCCTGTTAGTTACTTATTGAGATGTTATTGACATACAATAAACTGCACATATTTAAAGTGTACAGTGTAATAAGTTTTAACATATACATACACACGTAAAACCATCACAACCAATATTTGATCATACCCATCACCCCAAAAGGTTACTTGTGCTACTTTGTAACTCTCCCTCCCACACCGGGCAAAACTCCATCCCCCAAACAACCACTGATCTGCTTTCATATGGAGTTTCATATAAACGGAATCATACAGAATGTACGCTTTTTGGGACTTCCCTGGCCATCCAGTGGTCAAGACTCAGTGCCTCCACCGCCGGGGGCACAGGTTCGATCCCTAGCCAGGGAACCAAGATCCTGCAAGCTGTGCCCTGCGGAGGAAAAAAAAAAAAATCTGGCTTCTTTCACTCAGCATAATTAGTTTGAGACATCCATATTGTTGTATGTATGCATAGTTATTCCTTTTTATTGCTGAGTAGCATTCCATTGTATACCATACTTTGTTTATTCATTCATCTATTGATGGACACTGGATTATTTCCTGTTTTGGGCTATAACAAAAAAAGCTGCTATAGACATTTGTGTAGAGTCTTTGCAGGTGGGTCTATGGTGGTGAAGCAGGTAGCTGTGCCCATTGCCTCCCTGGGGGCAACCATTATCAAGGATATTTCTGGCAATTCCCTAATCTTTTTCTGGCCCAGTTTTTGCTTGTAGGTAGGATAGACAACTGATACCGACCTGCTCCCATCCTCTCTTCAGGGACTCCAGCTCTGGCGCTGCCACTTCTGCAGCAATACAACAGCCAGCGTCTCCTCTTAATCACCTGTTGTCGGTCATAAGAAAGATGGCAGCACCCTGCAACCAGTTTTTATTAGCGTTAAGGTAGGGCATCCTGGGCGCCACCATTTTGGAGGAGGTGCCAGGCATCTTACATTCTGCTTCTGGGTAGGGAAACCAAAGAGGCCATGGCAAGGGGGTACCATCCAATAAGTGCAAAAGGCACTTGGGCTCTGGCTTGATGGGGTTGGGAAAGAAGCTCTGGGTGGACAAAGATTTGGGAAAGGGCAGGGCAAGGGGAAAGAAGCTGCAGTAAGGGGGAGGGCAGCTCCAATGGCGCTTCCAACCTGACCCATAGTCAATATGTGAGACAGTCTTTATTGTTGGTTTAAGTCGTAAATTTTTGGGGTAGTTTGTTTTTTGGCAATAGATAGTACCCCTTCCTTGTTGGTCTCCAACATTCCATGCATACTCTCTATTTTAGGGTCTTTACATTTGCTGTTCCCTCTGCCTGGAATAGTTTTTTTTTTGGACAGGTGCATTATTAGGTCCCTCATTTCTTTCAGATCTTTATGCAGAGGTCAATTTGGAGGCCTTTTTTGGCTACCGTATCTAAAATTTCACTCCCCTCCTGTAGTAGGGGAGGTGCAGGCACGACCTATAGCAGTCCTGCTCAACCATTGGTCAGCACCGCAGTGGGCCTCTCCCCTACCCCTCCTCTGTATAAAAGGAGACCGAATTCGGACTGAGGGAGGATGGTTTTTTGAGACTCTAGTCTGCCATCTTCTTGGTCTGCTAGCTTTCCAATTAAAGTCGTTATTCCTTGCCAGAACAATTTGTCTCCCAATTTACTGGCCTGTCCTACAGTGAGCAGAGTGAGCTTGGGCTCTGTAACACTCCTACTATTTAATTAATTTATTTAGTTATTTAGATTTTGGGTTTTCTGGCTGCACCGCATGGCGTGTGGGATCTTAGTTCCCTGACCAGGGACCAAACCTGCGCCCCCCACAGTGGAAGTGTGGAGTCCCAACCACTGGACCACCAGGGAAGTCGCGATACTCCTACCATTTTTTTTAACATCTTTATTGGAGTATAATTGCTTTACAATGGTGTGTTAGTTTCTGCTTTATAACAAAGTGAATCAGTTATACATATACATATGTTCCCATATCTCTTCCCTCTTGCATCTCCCTCCCTCCCACATACCCTATCCCACCCCTCTAGGTGGTCACAAACCACCGAGATGATCTCCCTGTGCTATGCAGCTGTTTTCCACTAGCTATCTATTTTACATTTGGTAGTGTATATATGTCAATGCCACTCTCTCACCCTGTCACATCTTACCCCTCCCCCTCCCCATATCCTCAAGTCCATTCTCTACTAGGTCTGTGTCTTTATTCCCGTCTTGCCACTAGGTTCTTCATGACGTTTTTTTTCTCCCCATAGATTCCATATATATGTGTTAGCATACTGTATTTGTTTTTCTCTTTGTGACTTACTTCACTCTGTATGACAGACTCTAACTCCATCTACCTCACTACAAATACCTGCATTTCGTTTCTTTTTATGGCTGAGTAATATTCCATTGTATATATGTGCCACCTCTTCTTTATCCATTCATCCGATGATGGACACTTAGGTTGCTTCCATGTCCTGGCTATTGTAAATAGAGCTGCAATGAACATTTTGGTACATGACCCTTTTTGAATTATGGTTTTCTCAGGGTATATGCCCAGTAGTGGGATTGCTGGGTCGTATGGTAGTTCTATTTTTAGTTTTTTAAGGAACCTCCATACTGTTCTCCAGAGTGGCTGTATCAATTTACATTCCCACCAGCAGTGCAAGAGTGTTCCCTTTTCTCCACACCCGCTCCAGCGTTTACTGTTTCTAGATTTTTTGATGATGCCCATTCTGACCGGTGTGAGATGATATCTCATTGTAGTTTTGATTTGCATTTCTCTAATGATTAATGATGTTGAGCATTCTTTCATGTGTCTGTTGGCAATGTGTATATCTTCTTTGGAGAATTGTCTATTTAGGTCTTCTGCCCATTTTTGGATTGGGTTGTTTGTTTTTTTGTTATTGAGCTGCATGAGCTGCTTGAAATCTTGGGGATTAATCCTTTGTCAGCTGTTTCATTTGCAAATGTTTTCTCCCATTCTGAGGTTGTCTTTTGGTCTTGTTTATGGTTTCCTTTGCTGTGCAAAAGCTTTGAAGTTTCATTAGGTCCCATTTGTTTATTTTTGTTTTAATTTATTTTGTTTTTATTTCCATTTCTCTAGGAGCTGGGTCAAAAAGGATCTTGCTGTGATTTATGTCATAGAGTGTTCTGCTTATGTTTTCCTCTAAGAGTTTGATAGTGTCTGGCCTTACATTTAGGTCTTTAATCCATTTTGAGTTTGTTTTTGTGTATGGTGTTAGGGAGTGTCCTAATTTCATACTTTTACATGTACCTGTCCAGTTTTCCCAGCACCACTTATTGAAGAGGCTGTCTTTTCTCCACTGTATATGCTTGCCTCTTTTATCAAATATAAGGTGACCATATGTGCATGGGTTTATCTCTGGGTCTTCTATCCTGTTCCATTGATCTATGTTTCTGTTTTTGTGCCAGTACCAAATTGTCTTGATTACTGTAGCTTTGTAATATAGTCTGAGGTCAAGGAGCCTGATTTCTCCAACTTCATTTTTTGTTCTCAAGTGTGCTTTGGCTATTCAGGGTCTTTTGTGTTTCCATACAAATTTTGAAATTTTTTCTTCTAGTTCTGTGAAAAATGCCAGTGGTAGTTTGATAGGGATTGCACTGAATCTGTAGATTGCTTTGGGTAGTAAAGTCATTTTCGCAATGTTGATTCTTCAAATCAAAGAACATGGTATATCTCTCCATCTATTTGTATCATCTTTAATTTCTTTCATCAGTGTCCTATAATTTTCTGCATACAGGTCTTTTGTCTCCTTAGGTAGGTTTATTCCTAGATATTTTATTCTTTTTGTTGCAATGGTAAACAGAAGTGTTTTCTTAATTTCACTTTCAGATTTTTCATTATTAGTGTATAGGAATGCAAGAGATTTCTGTGCATTAATTTTGTATCCTGCTACTTTACCAGATTCATTGATTACCTCTAGTAATTTTCTGGTAGCATCTTTGGGGTTCTCTATGTATAGTATCATGTCATCTGCAAACAGTGACAGCTTTACTTCTTCTTTTCTGATTTGGATTCCTTTTATTTCTTTTTCTTCTCTGATTGCTGTGGCTAACACTTCCAAAACTATGTTGAATAATAGTGGTGAGAGTGGGCAACCTTGTCTTGTTCCTGATCTTAGTGGGAATGGTTTCAGTTTTTCACCATTGAGGACAAGGTTGGCTGTGGGTTTGTCATATATGACCTTTATTATGTTGAGGAAAGTTCCCTCTATGCCTACTTTCTGCAGGGCTTTTATCATAAATGGGTGTTGAATTTTGTCAAAAGCTTTCTCTGCATCTATTGAGATGATCATATGGGTTTTCTCCTTCAATTTGTTAATATGATGTATCATGTTGATTGATTTCCGTATATTGAAGAATCCTTGCATTCCTGGAATAAACCCCACTTGATCATGGTGTATGATCCTTTTAATGTGCTGTTGGATTCTGTTTGCTAGTATTTTGTTGAGGATTTTTGCATCTATGTTCATCAGTGATATTGCCCTGTAGTTTTCTTTCTTTGTGGCATCTTTCTCTGGTTTTGGTATCAGAGTGATGGTGGCCTTCTAGAGTGAGCTGGGGAGTGTTCCTTCCTCTGCAATATTTTGGAAGAGTTTGAGAAGGATAGTTGTTAGCTCTTCTCTAAATGTGTGGTAGAATTCGCTGGTGAAGCCATCTGGTCCTGGGCTTTTGTTTGTTAGAAGATTTTTAATCACAGTTTCAATTTCAGTGCTTGTGATTGGTCTGTTCATATTTTCTATTTCTTCCTGGTTCAGTCTCGGCAGGTTGTGCATTTCTAAGAATTTATCCATTTCTTCCAGGTTGTCCATTTTATTGGCATAGAGTTGCTTGTAGTAATCTCTCACGATCGTGTGTATTTCTGCAGTGTCCGTTGTTACTTCTCCTTTTTCATTTCTAATTCTGTTGATTTGAGTCTTCTCCCTTTTTCTCTTGATGAGTCTGGCTAATGGTTTATCAATTTTGTTTATCTTCTCAAAGAACCAGCTTTTGATTTTATTGACTTTGCTATTGTCTGTTTCATTTCTTTTTCATTTATTTCTGATCTGATCTTTATGATTTCTTTCCTTCTCCTAGCTTTGGGTTTTTTTTGTTCTTCTTACTCTAATTGCTTTAAGTGCAAGGTTAGTTTGTTTATTTGAGATGTTTCTTGTTTCTTAAGGTAGGATTGTATTCCTATAAACTTCCCTCTTAGAACTGCTTTTGCTGCATCCCATAGGTTTTGGGTCGTCGTGTCTCCATTGTCATTTGTTTCTAGGAATTTTTTGATTTCCCCTTTGATTTCTTCAGTGATCACTTCGTTATTAATTAGTGTATTGTGTAGCCTCCATGTGTTTGATTTTTTACAGATCTTTTCCTGTATTTGACATCTTGTCTCATAGCATTGTGGTTGGAAAAGATACTTGATATGATTTCAATTTTCTGAAATTTACCAAGGCTTGATTTATGACCCAAGATATGATCTATCCTGGAGAATGTTCCATGAGCACTTGACAAAAATGTGTATTCTGTTGTTTTTGGGTGGAATGTCTTATAAATATCAATTAAGTCCATCTTGTTTGATGTATAATTTAAAGCTTGTGTTTCCTTATTTATTTTCATTTTGGATGATCTGTCCATTGGTGAAAGTGGGGTGTTAAAGTCCCCTACTATTATTGTGTTACTGTCAATTTCCCCTTTTATGGCTGTTAGTATTTGCCTTATGTATTGAGGTTCTCATATGTTGGGTGCATAAATATTTACAATTGTTATACCTTCCTCTTGGATCGATCCCTTGATCATTATATAGTGTCCTTCTTTGTCTCTTGTAATAGTCTTTATTTTAAAGTCTATTTTGTCTGATATGAGAATTGCTACTCCAGCTTTCTTTTGATTTCCATTTGCATGGAATATCTTTTTCCATCCCCTCACTTTCAGTCTGTAGGTGTCTCTAGGTCTGAAGTGGGTCTCTTGTAGACAGCATATATATGGGTCTTGTTTTTGTATCCATTCAGCCAGTCTGTGTCTTTTGGTGGGAGCATTTAATCCATTTACATTTAAGGTAATTATCGATATGTATGTTCCTAGTCCCAATTTCTTAAATATTTTGGGTTTGTTCTTGTAGGTGTTTTCCTTGTCTTGTGTTTCTTGCCTAGAGAATTTCCTTTAGCATTTGTTGTAAAGCTGGTTTGGTAGTGCGGAACTCTCTCAGCTTTTGCTTGTGTGTAAAGGTTTTAATTTCTCCATCAAATGTGAATGAGATCCTTGCTGGGTAGATTAATCTTGGTTGTAGGTTTTTCTCCTTCATCACTTTAAGTATATCCTGCCACTCCATTCTGGCTTGCAGAGTTTCTGCTGAAAGATCAGCTGTTAGCCTTAAGGGGATTCCCTTGTGTGTTATTTGTTGTTTTTCCCTTGTTGCTTTTAATAGGTTTTCTTTATATTTAATTTTTGATAGTTTGATTAATATGTGTCTTGGCGTGTTTCCCCTTGGATTTATCCTGTATCGGACTCTCTGTGTTTCCAGGACTTGATTAACTATTTCCTTTCCCATATTAGGGAAGTTTTCAACTATAATCTCTTCAAATATTTTCTCAGTCCCTTTCTTTTTCTCTTCTTCTTCTGGGACCCCAATAATTCGAATATTGGTGCATTTAATGTTGTCCCAGATGTCTCTGAGACTGTCCTCAGTTCTTTTCATTCTTTTTTCTTTATTCTGCTCTGCAGTAGTTATTTCCACTATTTTATCTTTCAGGTCACTTACTTGTTCTTCTGCCTCAGATATTGTGATATTGATCCCTTCTAGAGTATTTTTAATTTCATTTATTGTGTTGTTCATTGTTGCTTGGTTCCTCTTTAGTTCTTCTACGTCCTTGTTAAATGTTTATTGCATTTTGTCTATTCTATTTCCAAGATTTTGGATCATCTTTACTATCATTATTCTGAATTCTTTTTCCGGTAGACTGCCTATTTCCTCTTCATTTGTTAGGTCTGGTGTGTTTTTACCTTGCTCCTTCATCTGCTGTGTGTTTTTCTGTCTTCTCATTTTGCTTATCTTACTGTGTTTGGGGTCTCCTTTTCACAGGCTGCAGGTTCCTAGTTCCCGTTGTTTTTTGTATCTGTCCCCAGTAGCTAAGGTTGGTTCAGTGGGTTGTGTAGGCTTCCTGGTGGATGGGACTAGTGCCTATTTTTTGGTGGATGGGGCTGGATCTTGTCTTTCTGGTGGGCAGGTCCACTTCTGGTCGTGTGTTTTGGGGTGTCTGTGGCCTTATTATGATTTTAGGCAACCTCTCTGCTAATGGATGGGGCTGTGTTCCTGTCTTGCTAGTTGTTTGGCATAGGGTGTCCAGCACTGTAGCTTGCTGGTCTTTGAGTGAAGCTGAGTCTTGATGCTGAGATGGAGATCGCTGAGAGATTTTCACCATTTGGTATTACGTGGAGCTGGGAGGTCTCTTGTTGACCAGTTTCCTGAAGCTGGCTCTCCCACCTTAGAGGCACAGCCCTGATGCCTGAGTGGAGCACCAATAGCCTTTCATCCACACGGCTCAGAATAAAAGGGAGAAAAAATAGAAAGAAAGAAATAAAGAAAGGAAGAGGATAAAATAAAAAAAATAAAAAAAAATCTATTATAATAAATAATAAGAAAAAATATTTATTAAGAAACTTTTTTTAATTTTTTAAAATAAATTTATTAATTTTTTTATAATAAAATTAAGAAAAAAATTATTTAAAAAAATTTCTTCAGAAAAAAATTTTATTTTTTTAAAATAAAAATTAAGAAAAAAATTAAGAAAAATTTTTTTTTACTTTTTTAAAATAAAAATATGGAAAAATTATTAAGGAAAAACTTTATTAAGAAAAATAAGTTTTTAAGTAAAGAAAAACAAAAGAAATAAAAAAAACAAAACGGGCGGACCGAACCCTAGGACAAATGGTGATAGCAAAGCTATACAGAAAAAATCTCACCCAGAAGCATACACATATGCACTCACAAAAAAAGGAAAAGGGGAAAAATTAATATATCCTGCTCCCAAAGTCCATCTCCTGAATTTGGGATGATTCGTTGTCTATTCAGGTATTCAACAGATGCAGGTACATCAAGTTGTTTGTGGAGCTTTAATCCACTGCTTCTGAGGCTGCTGGGAGAAATTTCCCTTTCTCTTCTTTGTTCGTACAGCTCCCAGGGTTCAGCTTTTGATTTGGACCCACCTCTGTGTGTAGGTCGCCTGAGGGCGTCTGTTCTTTGCTCACACAGGATGGGGTTAAAGGAGCAGCTGCTTCGGGGGCTCTGGCTCACTCAGGCTGGTGGGAGGGAAGGGTACGGATGCGGGGCGAGCCTGTGGCAGCAGAGGCCGTCGTGACGTTGCAGCAGCCTGAGGCACGCCATGTGTTCTCCTGGGGAAGTTGTCTCTGGATCACGGGACACTGGCAGTGGCGGGCTGCACAGGCTCCCGGGAGGGGCAGTGTGGATAGTGACCTGTGCTCGCACACAGGCTTCTTGGTGGCGGCAGCAGCAGCCTTAGCATCTCATGCCCGTCTCTGGGGTCTGCACTGATAGCCGCGGCTCGCGCCCATCTCTGGAGCTCGTTTAGGCTGCACTCTGAATCCCCTCTCGTTGCGCACCGTGAAACAAGAGGCAAGAAAAAGTCTCTTGCCTCTTCAGCAGTTGCAGACTTTTCCCTGGACTCCCTCCTGGCTAGCTGTGGTGAGCTAACCCCTTCAGGCTGTGTTCACGCAGCCAACCCCAGTCCTCTCCCTGCGATCCGACTGAAGCCCGAGCCTCAGCTCCCAGCCCTTGCCCACCCCAGCGGGTGAGCAGACAAGCCTCTTGGGCTGGTGAGTGCTGCTTGGCACTGATCCTCTGTGCAGGACTCTCTCCGCTTTGCCCTCTGCACCCCTGTGGCTGCGCTTTCCTCCGTGGCTCCAAAGATTCCTCCCTCTGCCTCCCGCAGTCTCTGCCTGTGAAGGGGCTTCCTAGTGTGTGGAAACCTTTCCTTCTTCACAGTTCCCTCCCACTGGTGCAGGTCCCGTCTCTATTCTTTTGTCTCTGTTATTTCTTTTTTCTTTTGCCCTACCCAAGTACGTGGGGAGTTTCTTGCCTTTTGGGAGGTCTGACGTCTTCTGCCTGCGTTCAGTGGGTGTTCTATAGGAGCAGTTCCACGTGTAGATGTATTTCTAATGTATCTGTGGGAAGGAAGGTGATCTCCACGTCTTACTCTTCCGCCATCTTGCCCAGACCCCTGCTTTGCACATATTATGTCATATGATCCACACAAAACTATTATTATATCTATTTTGCACATGAGGCAACTAAGGTAAAGAGAGCTTAAGACCACTGTAAATAAGTGGTAAAGACAGAATTTGAACCCAATATTCTGAATCCAGAGCAAACTAATGATAAGAAATGATGAGTTAAATTTATATCCACTTTAAAGTAAACTGAATCATTCGAGAATACTATTATTTATCCAAAATATCATTATCCAAATGAAAATAATAGGTTACTTTTAGTAGTGCAAAAAAGGTGTTTTATGCTGATATTTCCCATAACCTCATTTATTATCTCAGTTGTGAATTCATTCAACAAACACTTATTTTTGACCTACTTCGTGGCCAGAATGGAATTTGGCATTGTCTCATTCAATGTTAATGTGATTTTTCTATTCAAAGTGCCTATTATTTATATTATAAGCATAAAGATATTTTTACAAATCAAGCAAGATGGCACTATCTTCTTAGATTGTGACACAATGTCAAATTTCCTATGTGAATATAATGTCTACAGCTGAGTATGCCGCATGATTTTTAGATCTTGACAAACACTAAAAAAAAAACCTTCTACGTTATTACTGCATAAGGCACAGAGCACAGCAATTTATTCTTCTGGGCTTCAATGCACACAGAATAATCAACAAAGAATTTCAATTGTAGAACTAAAATATGTTTTTGAAATGATGGAAAATAATCAACCTTACTCAAAAGAAAAACTCCAAAGTAGTACACTTATCCTGTAAGTATAATCCATTTTGCTTTATAGTAGGAAATATTGCCCCAGATTTGGCATTAAGAGAAAGTAAAGAAAATACTGTGTCTTGAGTACACTTCAAATTTATTTTCTGGGCCACCATAGTCTTTCTTTCTATATTAGGTCTTTTCTTATTTTTGTCAGCTAGGGTGACCTGGGTTTTATTGAGTTGGATTTCCTAGGCATTCCACAGACTTGACGTTTTTCATGTTCTTTTTGAGAATTCCCTGACAACAAAACAAAACAAAAATTCTTGCTATTATTTTTTGTTTAATATTATAGTGTAGAATATTTCCAACTGTATGAAACAAATAAAATCTTTGCAATTACTTTTTGGTGGAGAGAAGTAGATTATATTTTCTGATAACAGTCTTGGTTTGCAACAAATACAAAAGGATACATTGGACCAACAGGGTAACAGGGAAGAAAAAAACAGACTTCAGGCATGAATTTCTTAAATGTAAAGGACAAATACATATCTAAACATGAAGTATATTCACAATTTTACACCAAAGGAATTATTCAGGGTATATTTTGTAGGTGCTAAAGCATAAAATATTATCTATTTTGAAGTTTGATAATGTTTTCACGATGCTTAAAATCTTAATCACTTTATAAACATTTTCATGAGAGCTTTGTTCATATTGCAACTGCATCAAGGCTTCTAAATTTTACTAAAATATTTAGGCAAAATTAATTATTTATGTTCTTATGTTGGGAATTATTAAGATCAATGCATTTTATAGGAAGTATCAGTGGAGGTACAACAACAATTTTCAAAGAGATTCTGTGAGATGCTTTTTAATTAAAAGATACAATGATTCTTTGGTAAATGATCTTTGGAAATGTGACAAGTTATCTCTCTTCCTTATTCACAATATACATTGGCATAAATGGAGCTTTGAGGAGTCCTGCAGTAAAGGAACTTCTTTAACTTGGTAATGCAGAATTTGCAATCTTATTTGATCATGGAGCCTTTTTTGTCAAGTGATATCTTACATATCTGGTGATTTAGTTTGGGAAGCACTGTAAGTGATTATGTGGATGGACTATTTTTTATGGAGATTAGAAAAAAATGTTGGAATGACATAAGCAATGAATCTAATGGTCCTAAGTAAACCTCTTGAAAAACCTCAGTTTAGATCAGAAACAAGGATGTAGTTTGAATATGTGATCTTGTCTTCATTAGAGAATTTGTTGTCTGTTAATAAGGACATATTGAATGCACAAATAACGGACATGTACAAACATGATTGACTCAAATTAATGGGTTGTAGGAGTTAGGGAAATTTGCAGTTTCCTAACTAATCCCAGTCAACACTTATAAGGACCAAAATGCTTCAGTTTATCACTTACACCAAAAGGATATGCACAGCTCCATCTGTCAACTTCAGAATTCCACATGCTCTAATAGTTTAAGGTGAGGGAAGATGAGAAACAAAATGTATTTCAAATTGGAGATTAAACATAAAAATGGTAAGGGCAGATGAGTAAGATGAAAAGGTAAAAAAATAGTAAAAACATCACTAGCATAAATAAAAGCTATGATATGAACTTTAGATCTTGAAAGTTCAGTCTTGCACAAAGATTTTTGCAAACTTCCATTTCTTCCTATCTTATTCATTTTGTAGTTATGTCACTTTCCAAACTAAATTTTTACCCAAACAACATACATACATGCACGCATGTATACACACACACACACACACACACACACACACAGAAAGACCCTACACATCCTTACCTTTCTGGTAATCTAGAGTATTAACACTACTGAACATAAATATTGTCATAAAGAATTCTAGCTAATAAACTGATTCTACATCAAAAGCAAAGTGATTACTCTAATTTAAGAGTGTTTTCCAACTATATATATATATGTACATATTTACCACTGAGTAAAATTCTGGGTAAAATAATTGAGCAAAGACATATTACATGATATACTAACATACATAGTCCTTGAATACATAGAATAGAATGATTCTGTGTAGCCTTAATCAATCAGGCAGATAAGAGGATGTCACATGGAAACATTTTTTTTCTTTAAAATATATTGAATGATAGAGAAAAAAGATAAATAAGTTAAGAGATAAAGCAAAGATGACAGGTTACTAAATTTGAGGGTAAATTTTAAAAGATCTTACCAGGTAATTTGATAAGAGTGTGGAGAGGGTGTGTAGAAAAGGGAACCTTCCTACACTGTTGGTGGGAATGCAAACTGGTACAGACACTATGCAGAACATTATGAAGGTGCCTTAAAGAAACTGAAACTAGAATTACCATATGATCCATCAATCCCACTCTTGGGCATATATCTGGAGAAAACCACAACTCAAAAAGCTACATGCACCACAATATTCACTGCAGCACTACTTGCAATAGCCAGGACATGGAAGCAACCTAAATGTCCCTCAACAAAGGAATGGATAAAGAAGATGTGGTTCATATATACAATGTAATATTACACAGCCATAAAAAAGAAAAAAAATCATGCCATTTGCAGCAACATGGATGGACCTAGAGATTCTCATACTGAGTGAAGTAAGTCAGACAGAGAAAGATAAATAGCACATGATATTTCCTATAAGTGAAATCTAAGAAAAAGGCTGCAAATGAACTTGCCTACAAAACAGGAATAGAGTTACAGATATAAAAATCAAAATCAAACTTATGGTTACCTGGGGGTAAGAGGGGGAGGGATAAATTGGAAGACTGAGATTGATACACACACACTACTATACATAAAATAGATAACTAATAAGGACTTACTGTATAGCACAAGAAACTCTATTCATTACTCTGTAATGGCCTATATGGGAAAGGAATCTATAAAAGAAGGGGTATATGTATATGTATATCAGATTCACTTTGCTGAACACCTGAAACTAACAAAACATTATATCAATTATACCACAATACAGTTTTTTTTAAAGTGTTTAAAACACAAAAAGACACATAGAAAATATTCCAGATCTGAGTGGGAAAAGAGTAAAAACTGGAAAAAAAAAGGTAAAAATAGATGAATGGAAAAATGCCTCCCAGATGACTATGAATAAGATAATAATGTTATTAAAATGCTACCATCAGACCTTCAAGATGGCAGAGGAGTGAGGTGTGGAGATCACCTTCCACCCCACAAAAACATCAAAAGTACATCTACATGTAGAACAACTCCTACAGAACACTTACTGAACGCTGGCAGAAGACCTCAGACTTCCCAAAAGGCAAGGAAATCCCCACGTACCTGGGTAGCACAAAAGAAAAATAAAAAAAAAGAGACAAAAGAATAAAGACAAGACCTGCACCTCTGCGAGGGAGCTGTGAACTAGGAAAAGTTTCCACACACTAAGAAGCCCTTTCTCTGGCAGGGACAGGGGGTGAACATGGGGGAAGCTTCAGAGCCATGGAGGAGAGTGTAGCAACAGGGATGCAGAGGGCAAGCAGAGAGATTCCTGCACAGAGGATCAGTGCCAAACAGCACTCACAAGCCTGAGACACCTGTCTGCACACCTGGCAGGTGGGGGCTGGGAACTGAGGCTTGGGCTTTGGAGGTCAGACCCCAGAGAGAGGCCTGGGGTTGGCTGCATGAAGACAGCCTGAAGAGGACTAGTGCACCCCAGCTACCTGGGAGGGAGTCCAGAAAAAAGTCTGGACTGGTGGGAGAGGCAAGAGACCATTGTTTCGAGGTGCACGAGGAGAAGGTGCTTCCTGGTCTGTGTGCCCAGAGACAGCAGAATACCACTTAAGCGAGCTCTAGAGATGGGTATGAGCCATGGCTATCAGCTCAGACACCAGAGATGGGCATCGGTGGCTAAAAATGCCACCACTGCCACCAAGAATCCTGTGTGCAAACGCAGGTCACTCAACAAACTTCCCTGGGAGCCTGTGCAACACGCCACTGCCAGGATCCCATGATCCAAGGACAACTTCCCCAGGAGAACACACGGAGAACGTCAGGCAGTTGCAAAGTCATGCTGGCCTCTGCCACCCCAGGCGGCCCCGCATTCCAATTATGACTACCATACCTCTCCCTCTCCCTGGCCTGAGTGAGCAAGAGAGCCCTAATCAGCTGCTGCTTTAACAACCTACTGTCTGGGCAGGAAAAAGACACCTGAGGGTGGCCTACATGCAGAGGCGAGGCCAAAACCAAAGCTGAACCCCAGGAGCTCTGCAAACAAAGAAGAGAAAGGGAAATTTCTCCATGTAGTCTCATGAGCAGTGGATTAAATCCCCGCAATAAACTTGATAAATGCTGCAAATGTGGAATACCTGAATAAACAATGAAAGTTCCCAAAATTAAGGTGGTGGACTTCAGGAGCAACTGTAGACTTGGGGTTTGCTTTTTGCATCTAATTTGGTTTTGGTTTTATGTTTATCTTAGTTTAGTTTTTAGTGCTTGTTATCATTGGTGGATTTGTTTATTGGTTGGGTTGCTCTCTTCCTTTCTTTTATTATTATTATTAATTTTTAAAATTTTCTTTCCTTTTTTCACTTTTTGTGAGTGTGTGTGTGTATGTTTCTTTGTGTGATTTTCTCTGTTTAGGTTTGCTTTAACCATTTGTCCTAGCGTTCTGTCAGTTCGTTCATTTTGTTGTTCTTTGTTTGCTTTTCTTATTATGTGTGTGTGTGTATGTTTCTGTGTGTGATTTTTTCTGTTTACTTTTGCTTTCAGCATTTGGTTTGGGGAATCTATCTGTTTATTTATTTATTTTTTCTTCACTTCCTTCTGAGCTATGCAGATGGCAGAACCTTGGTGCTCTGGCCGGGTGTCGGGCCTGAGACTCAAAGGTGGAAGATTCAAGTCCAGCACATTGGAATGCCAGAAAATTCACGGCCCAACGAAATGTAAATCAGCGAGAGCTCCCCCAGAGATCTGCTTCCCAACATTAAGACCCAACTCTACCAAACGGCCAGCAAGCATCAGTCCTGGACGCCCCAAGCCAAGCAACAAGCAAGACAGGAACACAGCCCCACCCATTAGCAGAGAGGCTGCAAAAAGTAATACTAAGTTCACAAACACCACAAGACACACCACCCAATGCAGCTCTGCCTACCAGAAGTACAAAAGCCAGCCCCACCCACCAGAACACAGGAACCAGTCCCATCCAACACGAAGCCTACACAAGCCACTGAACCAAACTAACCCACTTGGGGAAGACACCAAAAATAACAGGAAATATTAACCTGCAGCCTGTGAAAAGGACACGCCAAACACAGTAGGTTAAGCAAAATTAGAAATATGCAGCAGATGAAGGAGCAAGGTGAAAACCAACCACATTAAACAAATGAAGAGGAAATAGGCAGTCTACCTGAAAAAGAATCCAGAGTAATGATAGTAAACATGATCCAAAATCTCGGAAATAGAATGGAGAAAATACAAGAAACGTTTAACAAGGACCTAGAAGAACTAAAGAGCAAACAAACACAAAAGAACAACACAATAAATGAAATTAAAAATCCTCTAGAAGGAATCAATAGCAGAATAACTGAGGCATAAAAACGGATAAGTGACCTGGAATATGAAATAGTGGAAATAACTACTGCAGACCAGAATAAAGAAAAAAGAATGAAAAGAATTGAGGACAGTCTCAGAGACCTCTGGGACAACATTAAACACACCAAGATTCAAATTACAGGAGTCCCAGAAAAAGAAGAGAAAAAGAAAGGGTGTGAGAAAATATTTGAAGAGATTATAGTTGAAAACTTCCAAAACATGCGAAAGGAAATAAGTCCAGGAGGCACAGAGAGTCCCATACAGGATAAATCCACAGTGAAACACACCAAAACACATATTAGTCAAACTATCAAAAATTAAATACAAGGAAAAAATATTAAAAGCAGCAAGGGAAAAGCAATAAATAACATACAAGGGAATTCCCTTAAGGTCAATGGCTGATCTTTCAGGAGAAACTCTGCAAGCTGGAAGGTAGTGGCAGGACATATTTAAAGTGATGAAAGGGAAA
This sequence comes from Balaenoptera physalus, assembly GCF_965194825.1. Lineage (NCBI taxonomy): Eukaryota > Metazoa > Chordata > Mammalia > Artiodactyla > Balaenopteridae > Balaenoptera > Balaenoptera physalus. The sequence goes on along the minus strand of NC_138903.1, from coordinate 77,810,343 downwards.
AACCTACAACCAACATTACTCTAAAGAGCAAGGATCTCATTCAGATTCGACGGAGAAATTAAAAGTTTACAGATAAGCAAAAGTTAAGACAATTCAGCACCACCAAACCAGCATTACAACAAATACTAAAGGAACTTCTCTAAGCAGGTAAAACAATAAAAGGAAAAGTCCTACAAAAACAAATGCAAAAAAATTAAGAAAATGATAATAGGAGCATACATATTCATAATGATATTAAATGTAAATGAATTACATGTTCCAACCAAAAGACACAGACTGGCTGAATGGATACAAAAACAAGACCTGTATATATGCTGTCTATGAGAGAGCCACTTCAGACCTAGGGACACATACAGACTGAAAGTGAGGGAATGGAAAAAGATATTCCATGCAAATGGAAATCAAAAGAAAGCTGGGGTAGCAATCCTCATATCAGACAAAATAGACGTTAAAATAGAGACTATCAGAAGAGAAAAAGAAGGACACTACATAATGATCAAGGGATCAATCCAAGAAGAAAGTATAACAATTGTAAATATTTATTCAACCAATATAGGAACCCCTCAATACACAAAAAAATGTCAGGCTTCCCTGGTGGCACAGTGGTTGAGAATCTGCCTGCCAATGCAGGGGACACGGGTTCGAGCCCTGGTCTGGGAAGATCCCACATACCGCAGAGCAACTAGGCCCATGAGCCACAACTACTGAGCCTGCACGTCTGGAGCCTGTGCTCCGCAACAAGAGAGGCCATGATAGTGAGAGGCACGCTCACCACGATGAAGAGTGGCCTCCGCTTGCTGCAACTAGAGAAAGCCCTCACACAGAAACGAAGACCCAAGAAGTCAAAAATAAATAAATTAATTAATTAATTAAAAAAAAAAGATTTACATTCCCTAACAGGAACATATAACTTAAAAAAAAAAAATTAACAGCCATAAAAGGGGAAATCAACAGTAACACAATAAGAGTAGGGGATTTTAACACCACACTTTCCCCAATGGACAGATCATCAAAAATGCAAATAAATAAGGGAACACTAGCTTTAAATGACACATTAGATCAGATGAACTTAATTGATATTTATAGGGCATTCAATCCAAAAACAAGATAATACTTTCTTCTCAAGTGCTCATGGAACCTTCCCCAGGATAGATCATATCTTGGGTCACAAATCAAGCCTCAGTAAATCTAACAAAACTGAAATGATATTAAGCATTTTTTCTTACCGGAAAGCTATGAGATTAGAAAATATTCATAAGAAAATAACTGTAAAAAACACAAATATATGGAGGCAAAAATTATGCTACTAAATAACGAAGAGATCACTGAAGAAATCTAAGAGGAAATTTAAAAATACATAGAAACAAATGACATTGAAACACGACAACTGAAAAACTATGGGATGCAGCAAAAATAGTTCTAAGAGGGAAGTTTACAGCAACAGAATCCTACCTCAAGAAACAAGAAAAATCTCAAATAAACAACCAAACATTACACATAAAGCAATTAGAAAAAGAAGGACAAAAATAACAAAACCCAAAGTTAGCAGAAGTAAAGAAATCATAAAGATCAGATCAGAAATAAATGAAAAAGAAATGAAGGAAACAATAGCAAAGATCAATAAAACTAAAAGCTGGTTCCTTGAGAAGATAAACACAATTGGCAAACAATTAGCCAGACTCATCAAGAAAAAAAGGGAGAAGGCTCAAATCAACAGAATTAGAAATAAAAAAGAAGAATTAACAACTGACACTGCAGAAATACAAACGATTATGAGAGGTTACTACAAGCAACAATATGCCAATAAAATGGACAAAATGGAAGAAATGGACAAATTGTTAGAAAAGTACAACCTTGCAAGACTGAACCAGGAAGAAATAGAAAACATGAACGGACCAATCAAAACCACTGAAATTGAAACTGTGATTAAAAATCTTCCAACAAACAAAAGCCCAGGACCAGATGGCTTCACAGGTGAATTCTATCAAACATTTAGAAAAGAGCTATCACCTTTCTTTCTCAAACTCTTCCAAAATATAACAGAGGGAGGAAAACTCGCAAAATCATTCTACGAGACCACCAACACCCTGACACCTAAACCAGAAAAAGATGTCAAAAACAAGACCAATAACACTGATGAACATAGATGCAAAAATCCTCAAAAATATACTAGCAAACAGAATCCAATAGCTCATTAAAAGGATCATAAAAATAATCAAGTAGGGTTTACCCTGGGAATGCAAGGCTTCTTCAATATATGCTAATCAATCAATGAGATACATGACATTAAAAACTGAAAGACAAAAACCATATGATAATCTCAATACATGCAGAAAAAGCTTTCAACAAAATTCAACAATGATTTATGATAAAAACTCTCCAAAAAGTGGGCATAGAGAGAACTTATGCCAACATAATAAAGGCCATATATGACAAACCCACAGCCAACATCATTCTTGGTGAAAAAATAAAACTATTTCCTCTAACATCAGGAACAAGACAAGGGTGCCCACTCTCACCACTATTATTCAACATAGATTTGGAAGTATTAGCTAAAACAATCAGAGACAAAAAAGAAATAAAAGGAATCCAAATCGGAAAAGAAGAAATAAAACTGTCACTGTTTGCAGATGACATGATACTATACATGGAGAGTCCTAAAGATGCTATCAGAAAACTACTAGAGCTAATCAATGAATTTGGTAAAGTAGCAGGATATAAAATTAATGCACAGAAATCACTTGCACTCATATACACTAACGATGAAAAACCTGAAAGAAAAAATAAGGAAATACTTCCATTTACAAAAAGAATAAAATACCTAGGAATAAACCTATATAAGGAGAAAAGAGACCTATATGCAGAAATCTATAAGACACTGATGAAAGAAATTAAAGATGACACAAACAGATGGAGAGATATACTATGTTCTTGGATTGGAAGCATCAACATTGTCAAAGAGAGTATACTACCCAAAGCAATCTACAGATTTAATGAAATCCCTATCAAACTACCAATAACATTTTTCACAGATCTAGAACAAGAAATTTCACAGTTTGTATGGAAACACAAAAGACCCCAAATAGCCAAAGCAATCTTGAGGAAGAAAAACGGAGCTGGAGGAATCAGGCTCCCTGACTTCAGACTATACTACAAAGCTACACTTATCAAGACAGTATGGTACTGGCATAAAAACAGAAATATAGATCAATGGAAAAAGATAAAAAGTGTAGGGATAAACCCACCCATACATGGTCACCTTGTCTTTGATAAAGGAAGCAAGAACATACAATGGAGAAAAGACAGCCTCTTCAATAACTGGTGCTGGGAAAACTGGACACTACATGTAAAAGAATGAAATTACAACACTTCCTAACACCATACACAAGAAGAAACTCAAAGTGGATTAAAGACCTAAATGTAAGGCCAGACATTATAAAACTCTTAGAGGAATACATAGGCAGACCACTCTATGACATAAATCACAGCAAGATCCTTTTTGACCCAGCTCCTTGAGAAATGGAAATAAAAAAAAAAATTAACTAGTAGGACCTAATGAAACTTAGAAGCTTTTGCACAACAAAGGAAACCATAAATAAGATGACAAGACAACCCTCAGAATGGGAGAGAATATTTGCAAACAAAGCAACTGACAAAAGATTAATCTCCAAAATACACAAACAGCTCATGCAGCTAAATACAATAAAACAAACAACCCAAATCAAAAATAGGCAGAAGACCTAAATAGACATTTCTCCACAGAAGATATACAGATTGCCAACAAACACGTGAAAGGATGCTCAACATCACTAATCATTAGAGAAATGAAAATCAAAACCACAATGAGGTATCTCCTTACACCAGTCAGAATACCCATCATCAAAAATTCTACAAACAATAAATGCTGGAGAGTGTGTGGAGCAAAGGGAACCCTCTTGCCCTGTTGATGGGAAGGTAAATTGATACAGCCACTATGGAGAATAGTATGGAGGTTCCTTAAAAAACTAAAAATAAAACTACCATATGACCCAGCAATCCCACTACTGGGCATATACCCTGAGAAGCCATAACTCAAAAAGAGTCATGTACCACAATATTCATGGCAGCACTATTTACAATAGCCAGGACATGGAAGCAACCTAAATGTCCATCAACAGATGAATGGATAAAGAAGATGTGGCACATATATACAATGGAATATTACTCAGCCATAAAAGGAAACGAAATTGAGCTTTTTTAGTGAGTTGGATGGATCTAGAGTCTGTCATATAGAGTGAGTTAATTCAGAAAGAGAAAAAAAAATACTATATGCTAACACATATATATGGAATCTAAAAATAAATGGTTCTGATGAACCTAGGGGCAGGACAGGAATAAAGACACAGACGTAGAGAATGGACTTGAGGACATGGGCCGGGGGAAGGGTAAGCTGGTACGAAATGAGAGAGTAGCATTGACATATATACACTACCAGATGTAAAATATATAGCTAGTGTGAAGCAGCTGCATAGCACAAGGTGATCAGCTCGGTGCTTTGTGATCACCTAGAGGGGTGAGATAGTGACTGGGAGGGAGGCGCAGGAGGGAGGGGATAGGCAGATGTATGTATGCATATAGCTGATTCACTTTGTTATACAGCAGAAACTAACACAGCATTGTGAAGCAATCATACTCCAATAAAGATGTTAAAAAATAAATAAATGTTGAAACAATTTTAAAAATTAAAATTATAAAATGCTACCATGCCTCACTTAAATAAACATTATACTGAAGTCTGAGGAGGCTTTCCTATTATTACACTGGACATGATAAAGCTCTGAATAGAACACTGCAGAGTGATGCTGAACATACTATATATCTTTATGACATTCACAAAAAGGGATGACTATGCCAACATTTGAATATTCAATATTTAATTCAATTGAAATATCTTATCAACAGGAAGAACTGATGTGTTTATAATCATCTTGCAGGAATTTCTTTTTAAAAAGAGCAATTTATCTATCATAGAATTTTAGTTTTTAAATTCTGATAGTATCCTCCAAAAATGTCAATGAAAATAATGAACATATTAAAGATTGTAATTAAAATACAGGAAGCAAATATTTGCATATATATGTGTATATATATATATTACATTGTGTATGTGTCCTATTATTTCACCCAATGCCTCTATGAAATAGACATTACAATTCCTATTTTATACATGAGAAACTGAGGCTCTGAGTGATTAAGTGATTTGTCCAATATCCACAGTTGGTGAGTGGTTGACCTGGAATTTGAAATAAGATATGTCTTATTTTAAAGCCTGTATTCTTAAATTCTATGCTATTCTGGTTCCAAATAGTATTTTGCAAGTGTGCAATGTTTTACATCTTTATAATAGTTCCTTGCATGATATTTATTTATAGTGACTTTTCTCAGTTGCAAATACTGTTATTTCCATATATATATATATACATATATATATGTATATATATGCTACTAAATTATTTGTATATGATCAACAAAGTAAATAAGAAGGAAAGAAAACAGTGGTTCTGTTTAATGTTTCTTTTGAATGAACAGAAATGAAAGAGCCAATCAAAGTGCATTTCATTTTTAACCTCAAACTGACCCTGTCTTTTTCTATCTGAAAAACAACTATCCAAGGACAGTTAGCCCTAGAGAGACTAATTTTAACCTTTTTCATAACAATCATATATATAGAAAAAAGATAATTGGAGTATATTGTAATATAGCTTTCAAACTACAAAAAAAACCCTGCAATTTTTAATGAGTTAATACTCAGTTATGAGAGTGAAAATATAAACAGGTCAAGTTAATAGTACCACAAACTATTTTTAAGAGAAAAATATAGGGACATAAGTATATGCCTTCTTGGGGACAAAAAGACATAATTATTATATTTTCTTCTGAATCATGTGCAACACTCTTACGCTCTGCCAACCTGTTTTCTAGAATACTTTATTTCTACACATAGTTAAACTCTATTTTTTTAATCTTTGTGTCCCTTTAAGACCATTGCTTCTTCCAGCAACTAATCTTGTCTCCCTTAACAGAGCAGGTCACCTCCAAAGGTCATACATGCATATCTCTTTGCAATCTCGTTTATTATATTCAAGGACTATCACAACCACTACGATCTATGTGAGTGTGTCAGCAGTTCCATTTTATCTGTACCCAGAAATTGCAATTTCCTTATTGAAGTCTGGAAGTTCTCTCCAAGGACTCTCTCCACAGTACAAATAAATGTAAGGGTACTGAATTAGAACATTGAATACTTTGGTTATTTTCCACAAACAATAAATAAGAAGTATCACAAGGGTGCAGATGAATCCAATATATAGCTCGAAAGAAAACCTCTTTTACAAAGACAATGGCCAGCTCCGATTTCGGCCATGGCAAGTGAAAGGAGAATGCCTATGTGAGAGTTTTCTTTTCTAGGTTTGCTTACCGTGCAATCAATTAAGAAACATATTTTAGTTATATGCCAAGAGTAATAAGATTCATAGCAAATGTTACCAGTATAGGAGTTGTGGATCTCCTGGAGTTTGGGAGATATAGGAACTGAATCTTCTTAACAGAAGGTAGAAGGGGAGAAAAATGGCATACTTTTTCTAGTACTTTCTGGCTTCCAATCCAATACCAACTATGATTTGTGGATATAGATTTAGTAGTCACTTCAATAACTATTATAATAAAAGAGTGAATAACCTAGCTTTAATTGAGTAATAATACAGGTAAGATGAATTTTTGGGGGGTCATAATAAGAGGTTAATAAAAACATTTCTGTAGCTGGTGATTTCTTATCTGTGAATAAAATCACAACTCTATTATATTCACCCAATTTTCTAAGATAAATCTTTCCTCCTGAGGAAAAAATGAGTCTATCATAGTGTTTTACCTTTAATTTCCCTTTTCTTGGTTAATCCTTGCCTCAGTTTCAGATCATACAACTTAAGATTCCTTGACAGAAACTAGTACACAAAAATTAAAGTAATACAAGTCTATTGTGGAACAGTTTATGATCACTAAAAAGCCATAGAGTTCAATTAGTGCATGCAGAATTGCTAGATATAGCAAATAAAAATACAAGATACCTAGTTAAATTTGAATTTTAGATAAACAATAAATATATGTATTTAGTTAAGAATTTCCCATGCAATATTTGAAACACTCTTTTGTTTCAAAAGATCATTGTTTATCTGAAATCCAAATTTAACTCTGCTTCTGCATTTTGTCTGTTAGTCATATCTATGCAGGAACTAGCATATAATGGTATTTACCAGGGGCTGAGGAGAGTGGGAAATGGGATGTTGATCAAATGGTACAAAATTTCAGTTAGTGAAGATGAGCAAGTCCTAGAGATCTACTGGACAACATAGTACATATAGTTAATATAGATTGTTAATATATATTGTATACTTAAATATTTGCTAAGAGGGTAGATCTTAAATGTTTTTGTAGCAAAAAATAATAAAGAGAGCAAGAGGAAACTTTTGGAGGCAATGGATATATTTATGGCATAGATTTTGGTAATGGTTTCATTGGTATACACTCACCTCCAAATTCATCAAGTGGTATACATTAAATATGTACAGATTTTTGTATGTCAATAATACCTCAATAAAGTGGTTAAAAAACTAATTGGATTGATCATTTTGAGCTTTATTAATTACTTGATATTTTAACACTACAAGGGTGTGTGATGGTAGTTGTGTCAATCCATGTGATAAAGATTGATCTAGTTTTGTCATGGGGACAAAGTAAGTGATTTTACAAGTTTTTAATCATTTCAAAGTTCATCTATGTGGAGGAAAAATGTTAATTTTAATGTGAATATTACATAGTATTAAGTCCATTTATATATATTTAAAAGTAGTATGATAAACATCCAACAATCTAGTGCAAGATATATGAACTTAAAAAGATACAGTATTTAACTTATTTTTTTTTCTTAAACTGATACAAGGCAAGCTATATCTTTGACTCATCATCTAAGTTACCCCAAAGCAATGAAATAAATAATATCTTAAATACATGTATTACAATGTAGTATGAATATAAATCATAAAATGGGGAAATGGGTAAATATTGAGGATTACTACACTGTTGGTATTTTTAACAGCTTTATTGAGATATAATACAATTCTATTGTATTGATTTATATGTCTATCCTTAAGCCAGTTCCACACTCGCTTGATTACTGTTGCTCTGTACCATTGGTGTTTTACTTTTTTATTTTTTTAAATATTTATTTATTATTATTTTTTTTATTTTATTTATTTCTGACTGTGTCGGTTCTTAGATGCGGCACGTGGGATCTTTTGTTGTGGTGCCCGGGCTTCTCTCTAGTTGTGTTGTGCAGGTTTTCTCTTCTCTAGTTGTGGTTCGCAGGCTCCAGGGCACATGGGCTCTGTAGTTTGCAGCACGTGGGCTCTAGTTGAGATGCACAAGCTCAGTAGTTGTGGCACGCTGGCTTAGTTGCCCCACAGCATGTGGGATCTTACTTCCCTGACCAGGGATCAAACCTGTGTCCCCTGCATTGTAAGGCAAATTCTTTACCACTGCACCAGCAGGGAAGTCCCCCATTGGTGTTTTAAATTTAATTACCTTTGCTTCCATACCTATGTCATAGACATTATGTGTTTTCATCTATGCTTATAAATGCAGAATCACAAATTTTGATACTTCTGAAAGCTTCAGGAATAAATAACAACATGAAAGTTTTTTTGTTTGTTTGTTTGCTTTCATTGGGATAGGCTGTTGAATAATGTCCTACATTATAGGAAGCTCTTTTTTAGGTACTTTGAAATGGCATAGTGTTTTATAACTGCAATCCGTTGCGAAATGGTCCAAATGAGAGTGTTCTATTTCATGAGTGATTTGGAGTGGGAAATGAGTTAAGGAGGGCTAAATTGGATGACTTGTTACAAACATTTGACGCTAAAAATAAGCCTCAAAACATTATCCATCTCATCCTTTGGATAGGAAGAAAACTTTTTAATTAATTAAATCAAAGCGTGATTGAACTAAAACATCCCTTAAATTTGAGGTACAAATAAAATCATTACTCTTATTTTTTCATTTATTTTTGTGCTACCTTGTAATGAGGAGTTGAAGTATTTCCCTATGGGACTGTTTACTTGGATTGTCATAAAAACACTAAGTTTTATATTGTCATTACTTTTCTCTGTCAAGCAGGTTTGTTGTATCATTATTGAAAATAGGTCATACTCATTTTTTTACAATTTGACAAATAAAATGATTAAATGATTCTGCCATGGTTCTGATATTTGCACAGGATGAAGTGATTCTTTGAGAGAAGGCAATGCCACTACTGTAGAGTTAAGAATTATAATGTGCTCAAACTTAAGCTCACTAGGTTGTACATTTTTCATAACATTTCTACCTCAAAGGCTGTCAGTATCCCCAGAAGCATATAATCAGGACCAGTAGGTATACCTGTAGTTCCACGAACCATCAAAAATCAACCCCTCCTCTCCTTAATGTTTTTGTTTTTGTTTTAATCCTCAAAACACTTTTTTGTCTGCTAACAGTACCTTTCTCCTGAATATGGTGCTACTATTCCTATTCATCCCTTTTTGCAAGACAACCCTCTGTTAATCTGGGAGCCATTACCTACTCTTTTAAAGGCATTTATCTTTTGCAATTCAAAAATTATTTTCCCTTCTAAATGAAGCTTCCCAAAGTGTCCATATCTACCCTTCTATGAGGAGGTACTTCAGTTACATAAGGGGATTTTCTAATACCACTCTTGCTAAGAAAATAAAGAGAGAGAGAGAGAGAGAGAAACTCTACCTGAGTACCCCATCTTTAATAAGCTCCTTACTAAACTGAAATATTAACATGTCTGACTGTGAAACATTCATTAATGTGAAAATCCTTAATAATTAATTCACCAGTAAGAACAGCCTGATTGGGTGGCATTTTGATATTATCACAGTAAGTTTGAAGGGGAGTTTATAAAAGGTTAGAAAATTAAATTAGAGAAAAATTTTATACTAAAAGTGATGAATGAACAAAGATTGTAGTACCTACACATAAATGCTGCTATTATTCTGGTGCCTAACACTGTGCTATATGTTTCAGATTGTAAGAGAAAATTAAAGATGTTGTCCCTGGCAAGTCTGGAAGTATTTCTAATCTCTTTGCATAAATATGACCTGCATACATGAAATAATTAGAGAAGTTTAAGAAAGTACTGTGTGTTCAAGGATTAAAATTAGTGATATAATAACAAATGTTTTAACCTGATGGAACAATGCTTCCCACTTATTAATTTCAATGATAGTCTTCAGGGAATAAACTACAAAGGAATTTTTCTGATAAAACTGCATATGCCTTTTTAATGCTTGATAATATGAAATAACAGCTAATCAAGGTTATCTAGGATGGTTATTACTTCCTGCAACATATATTAAGGTCGGCTTTCAAACCAGAAGAGTTCCTGAGGATATACTTGTGCTTAATGTTTTCCATTGTTAACAGTGTTAAAAGTTTATCAGTATTTAACCAAGTCTTAAATTGTCTGTAAAAATCAACAGTAAAAGTGCTTTGAATTTATTTTATCATTGCAATACTCTGCAACTATACAACATAAACAATATAATATATATTTATCATATATAAACAGCCATATTGTGCATTGGGGGAAACTTTATAATGATACATGAGAAATTGTAAGTTTTCATTAATATTAATGGTACGTACACATCTAAAACACAGGCTACTACAATATAAGAATTTTCTTTGTTTTGGAAAACTGGAAAGCACATTTGGTTGAAAAGTTTACTCTGTATATTCTTCTGCAATAGTTTCAACTAAATAATGTATTCGTGTAGGATTAAATCCACTCTATATTTAGTTTGCCCATGAGATAAGAAACTAAAAGGTTATAAACATTATTACATTGATGAGAAATGAGAAGGCTAACAGCCATCAAGTAATTATTTTTTATTATAAAGATAAATGGAGAAAACTTCTGGCTGTAAGGACAATATATCATAAGATATATTAAAGATAATTTACTTACAAAAATTACAAATTGACAAAATCATTAGTTGTAAAGGGACATTTATCTTATGATTATATTCAAGAATAGAAAATTACTGACTAGACGTATGAAAACAAATAAGACCATACACTAAACACCAAGAGTGAGCAAATATGTCCTCCTTGGGGAAGAATAGGAATACAAACATTCCTATTTTTAATGCACAGAGGGGCAATTAAATCCTTTAGCAATTGTTATAGGATACAATATAGATGACAATCTTTCAAACTTGTCTTATTGATTTCACCAAAGTGAAATGCTTAGCAAAGTACCATTAATTTTAAAACTTACAGGAGAAAAACATTGTGCTATTAAAAATGAAAAATTTTCATACTGTATCAAAAGATTTTCTTTTTAAAAATGCATATAACTCCCAATTCCCACATCTAATTGTGTGCAATAATTTAATGGACAAGAATTCGTATTTCAAAATTTGGACCTCTATTGGGTGAGATGGAGAGAGACTTTGGGAAAGGGTTTATGAGGTCATAACAAGAACAAGGTCCAGTCAGACCCCAAAATGGTATAGAAACGTTATGCTTCCCATGGGATCTGTTTGGGAGTTTTCTCCTGAATTAATATCCTGAAAAAATTATATTTTTTCTTCATTTTTTTTGGACCACAGATGTTTTTGGCACAGTGTTGTCAATTTACATAATATATTATATTCATCATATTTGCCTTATTTCTTCTGCACATCTGCCTTGGATTTTAAAGCATATGATTCAGAGTAATATTTAATCAAAGAAATTTTATAGATATTATGCAGATATGTTTCACCAAAAAGACTGTCTAAATTGGCTAATGACAAAATGTATATTCTAGGCAAAGGATTTCTCTAGACATGAATCTAAGGGAATATTTTCCAAGACAGATAATTTTTTTTTTAAATGTTATTGTCTACTTTTTCATCAGCATGTTGAAAACAAAAATGCTCACAAATAAACACTGGTAAAGATGTAAAAAAAATTAGATACATAAGTAAAAATTGTAAGAAAATATTAATGGTACTGATTATTCTAGTTTAAAAACAGGGTAAATATTAAGATATTGATACATGAATGAGCCAGGTAAAGAATATACCAATTTTATAGTCTTCATAGATTAAAATATGTACTGGTACACCCCAACCAGAAGCATCTTACTTGCATGTAGTAAATCAAATTTTAAGAATTTTTGCCAACAGGGATGATTTGAGTTGATTTGCAGGCCTATCCACCTTAAAATACTTTAAATTACTGGATAAAATAGAAAACATAACAAAGCAAAAACAACACCGAAAATAAAATGGATGAGTGCAAAAAGAAGAAAAAGAAAATCCTCTGGTTCTGGAAACAAAAAGGAAACAAAATCAGATATTTTAGGATTATCTTCTCCATAAATGGCAGAAGGCCAATAAGATTGTTTAAATATATGTCCACAAATTCTGTGATAGTAATCTTGTTCAAAGGTGCATTTGAATTGCCTTCCTCCTTGAATATGGGTTAATCTCTCTTTTTTTTTTTTTTTTGGCTGCATAGAGTGGCATATGGATCTTAGTTCCCCAACCAGGGATCAAACCCATGTCCCCTGCAGTAGAAGCACAGAGTCTTAACCACTGGACCACCAGGGAAGTCTCAAATATGGACTAATCTTAATGATTCATTTATAATAAATAGAAGAATGCAATGGAAATGATTTGTATATTTTCTGAGATTAGATAAGAAAAGGCAATACATTTTATGCCTGTATCTTTATGCTTGCTCTTGGAATCCAGCAATGATACAGTGAGGAAGCCATGCGGCTATAGAAATAGGCCACTAGTAAGTGTTCTGGCCACAGCACCATTCATTCACTTGAGCTCCCACCATCAATCACCATGCAGGTTGTCAGCATCTTGGTGGTGTAAGTCATTCCTTCTTTCTCTCCCATTTTTTTAAACAACTAGACATCCATACATGAACAAAAGTGCCTTGACACCCTATTCCAAGGGATCTGGGAGGACTCTTGCCCACCTATGCATTTGAAAATAAACAAAATGATAATGGCTGTGGGTCCAAGGGAATTGGAAACATTTCTCACTGGTACTTGCCATACTTGTCATGGTGAGGAAAATGAACATGAAGAGTGCTGACCTGGGTAGATAGTCATAGTGAGAAAGAATTTGTCGAATTCCAGTCCACCTGAAGGGAGATTCCAGAACACCATCAGAGTGGGATAGAGATGAGTATGGATGAAAAGGACATAAAGGAATTTTGCCAAAGCTGCCCCCCATCCCCGGGTGACACTGCATGGGGCTAAGTTGTCGTGAAGCAACCAGAGCAACCTCTCTCACAGAGAAGGTGGGAAGCTAGGACCTCTCTTGTTGAAGAGGTGAAAAAAGGTGTGATCACAGCTGGAGAAACCTATTTTTCACCTGCAGCACCCTGGTCTTTGAGATGGGATCTCCTTGACTGGGGGGAGGGAAGAGAAAAGAAAGGAAACAGATCAGAATACCAAGGGACATTAAAGGAATTTTGTTCCTGTGTCAGCTTCAGGACATAAGAGGAAGTCTACTCATAAGCTTCTGGGAATACTTCACTTGAGGATCTCCCCACTGGGTCAGTGGGCAACCCCAACACCTCAAGTGCTATACCCACACCTCTCCCCACCCTGTGTCCAGCTTCTTATGTGCACTCCCAAGTGCAACAATGAGAGCAGGTGGGGTAATTGGAGTGGTCTCAGACAAACAAATCAGAGTCTGTGGGCAAGGGAGACACCACAAACTGGAGCTATATTGCCAACTTCCAAAAAACAAAAAAAGACGTTTCCTGAAGCCAGCCTGGTGAATTATAGAACAAGAGAAAATACAAAAATTAAGAAATCTGCCACAAGAGGTAGTAAGAAGAGTGGAGCAGATATATTCAAAATAAGCCTAGGAAACCCCAGATAAGTAGCACAATAGAGCGGTACCCTATCTGAAGATGGCCAGTAAAAATATTTCAAATATGAAAGAGCAGAGCAAAAATACAAGGAACTTAAAAAATCAAGGGATTAGTCCATCATCAAAATATATCTATGCTTCTCCAACAACTAAGCTCAAAGACATGGAATATTGCAATTTAGCTGATAAAGAATTCAAAAGAACTGTATTGAACAAACTCAACAAGCTACAAGAAAATTCAGAAAGTCAGTTCACTGAGATTAGAAAAAAGATACATAAACAAAAGGAGCTCTTTACAAAAGAGATAGAAACCATCAAATATAACCAAACAGAAATCTGGAGCTGCAGAATTCAATGAATGAGATAAAGAATAAAAGAAAGAGCATCTATAGTACAGCAGATGGAAGATAGAATCAGTGATTTAGAGGATAGGAATTTTGAAATAATATAGTTATGAAAGAACAACAACAACAATGAAAAGACTATAAATGAGTGAAGAAAGCATGTATGATCTATGGGACTCAATCAAAAAAAAAAATCTGAATAGTATTCCAGAAGTAGAAAGAAAGAGAAGAGAGCAGAAAGTTTAGAAGAAGAAATAATAGCTGAGAACTTCCCAAACCTGGGGAAGACTTGAACATACACATCCAAAAAGTCAATAGAACACCCTATTATCTCAGTGCAAAAAAAGACCTTCTTCAAGATACATTATAATGAAACTGCCAAAAATCAATGATAAAAAAATAATCTTAAAGGAAACCAGGGAAAAAAGAGAGTAATCTGTAAAGGAACCTTGATTAGGCTACAAGTGCATTTCTCAGCAGAAACCCTACAGGCCAGGAGAGAGTGGAGTGACATATTTAAAGTGTTAAAAGGTAAAAATTGCCCACCCAAAATACTTTATCTGTCAAAGTTATCCTTCAGATATGAAGTAGAAATAAAGGTTTTCTCAGACAACAAAAGCTGAGGGAGTTTACCATCATTAGACCTGCCTTTCAAGAAAGGAGTTCTTCAAGCTGAAATGAAAAGATGCTAATCAGTGATATGAAAGTACACAATACACAGGTAAAGTTAAAAAATAAACCACCAGAATTAGAAAACTGTAACTCCATATTCAGATGGTGTTAGAAATAATTCTAATTTTCCTCTCTCATCCATTGTATCATTGCTGTCATTCATTTCAATTATATATAAGAACATATATACATATGAAGATATATGTATATACAAAAGCATACATAATTAAATAAATTGTTGCTTTTATTATTATTTTGAACAAACTGTCACCTTATTTCAATTAATAATAGGAGAAATAAAAATTTGTTAGTTTAATTTATTCCTTCTTCTATATGAGTTTCTGATATACATCATTTTCTTCTCTCTAAATAACTTCTTTTAACATTCCTTGCAAGACACGTTTACTGACAACACATTCTCTCAATTTTTGTTTGTCTGAGAAAGTCTTTATTTCTCCTTCACTTTGTAAGGATAATTTTACAGGGTACAGAGTTCTAAGTTGGTGCTGTTTTTCTCTCAACACTTCAAATATTTTACTCCACTCTTTTATTGCTTACATGGTTTCTGAGAAGTTAATGTCATTGTTATCTTTGTTCTACCATAGGTAAGGGGTTATTTTTTTCTTACTTCTTTCAGAATATTTTCTTTATTTTTGATTTTCTGTAGTTTGAAAAAAATATACCTAGTTATAGTGTTTTTGGCACTTATTCTGTTTGGTGTTCTGTGAGCTTCCTGGATCTGTAGTTTAGTATCCATCAATAATTTGGAGAAATTCTCAGTCATTATTCTTTCAAATATTTCTTCTGTTCCTTTCTTTCCTTATTTTCCTTTTGGCACTTACATTGTAGTTTTCCCACAGTCCTTGGACATTCTGTTCATTTTTTATTCAGTCTTTGTTGTCTTTATTTTTTTCACTTTTTAAAGTTTCTATTGATAAATTTCAAGCTCAGAGGTTCTTTCCTCAGTGCATCCAGTCAACTTAAAAGCCCATATCAAAGGCATTCTTAATTTCTGTTACAGCGTTTTTGATCTCTAAAATTTCTTTTTGGTTCTTAAGATTTCCATCTTTGCTTACATTGCCCATCTATTTTTTATGCTCTCTATATTATCCATTGAATCCCTTAGTATTATTAATCATAGTTGTTTTAAATTTCTAGTCTGCTAATTCTAACATCCCTACTATGTCTGGCTTTGATGTCTACTCTGTCTGTTCAAATTATGTTTTTGCCTTTTAGTATGCCTTGTAATTTTTTTCTTGATAGCCAGACATGATGTAGTGGGTAAAAAGAACTGCTGTAAATAGGCTTTTAGTAATGTGGCAGTAAGGTATGGTAGGAGGGTAAATGTTCTATAGATCTACAATTAGATCTTAGTCTTTTGGTGAGCTTATGCCTCTGCACTGATCTTCGCAAGTATTTTTCAGTTATTTTCCTCCCCTCTTAGGTGGGAGAGAACAGCTACAGTGGACTGGATTTGTGTGTTTCCCTTCTCCCTCATGGAAAGCTAGGTCAGTTAGGGTCTTATAATACCCCAGCAGGTTAGGCTCTGGTTAACTAGTTTCAGCTGAGGGCAGTGCTCTTGTGTATTTCAAAAGGGTTCCATATCCCCTCCTCCTGCTGGAAGCATTGGGAGATTTTTCTCCAATGTTTACTGTGGGAACCTAGTTGAGCTCCTGGACATAAATCTCAATATTGTGGGGTCCCTTTATAACTGGGTTCCCCTGGATTTTTTAACTCTCAGAATTGTCCACATTGAGCAAGTCATCAATTACAATTCAGGTATTTCTACTCTGACAGTGTTTCCTGCAGCAGTTTACACTCATTATTCTCTGTTCCAATAAGCCATGACTCCATGTATTCACTTAGCTGTCTTTCCAATCTTGGGCACAGCAGTTTACCCTGTGTTCTCCCCTCTCTTATGGACCCAAGGAGAGTTGTTGATTTGTCAGCCTGTTCAGCATTTTACTTATAGTTAAAACAGTGAGGCAACTCCCAAGCTTCTTACATGTGGAACCAGAAACCCATTATTTTAAGTATAGTTTTAAATTTTCTAAATGGAAGTCTATTTAATAGATGTTACACGTTTCTAGTTTTATTGCAGTGTGATCAACATATTTTTGCCCTTTCTGCTTTATTGAACTTATTAAGGGTTTCTTTATCATTTATTACAAGTCCCTATTGTGTATTTGTATCTTCCATATGTGCTTGAAAAGATTGTACAGTCTCTGTTATTGGGATATATATATATATATATATATATATATATATATATATATATAAAACAGTATACACTAATCAGAGATGCTATGCTATTTAACCTATTTATTATGTTCCCATTTAACCTGTCTTAGAGTGTGAGTGTTATAAATTCTCCTAAAATTAGTTTGTTTCTGTTTATTTCTTCTTAGATTTTTTGTAGTTTCTACTTTTTTGATCATTGCAGATTTATTTGGACAAGGCAGCTATTCCTATTTTATCCTCATTTTGTGTTGTGGACTTTATCATTATAAAGATTTCTTCTTTGCCAGTTTTAATGCTTTTGTTCTGACTTCTACCCTGCAGAGTACCAGGTTCATAACCTTTGCTTTCTTATTGTTTGCCTTTTCTTTGTAAATGCTTGCCGATCCTCTTATTTTGGCCTTTTTAAATCACTTTTCTTCATGTGTTGTTCTTGTAATCATCATGTATTATTTCTCCACAGAGTTTGCTTTCTTTGATTGTTATGGATTTTGTTTTTATATTTTGTTTTTTATTTAGGAGGTTTATATTTTTATTTGAATATTTATTTTTACCTTAATATTTTTACAGTATCTTTAGTCCCCTCTTTTCTTACTCAGGCTTCTACTCTTTAGTTTGCCATCTTTAACTGATATCTTTTTACTTACATTTACTACTATGTGGCAATTAATGAGATTATTCTGGATACCACATCCTCTGATCCTTCTCCTTTTATAATATGCATCCTTTTTACATTATCAGAACACATAACATCAAAATACATCCTCTTCTTACACCCT
Organism: Balaenoptera physalus; assembly: GCF_965194825.1. Classification (NCBI taxonomy): domain Eukaryota; kingdom Metazoa; phylum Chordata; class Mammalia; order Artiodactyla; family Balaenopteridae; genus Balaenoptera; species Balaenoptera physalus. Next base: position 77,792,328 of record NC_138903.1, on the reverse strand, counting down.
TGCCCCATCTATGTTTTAGTCCGTGTTTTGCAATTGCACATGCTTAATGATGTGCACCAATCCTTTCTCTAAAATTTCCACAGTATTACCTTGGTTAGGAGAAATTTGTCCTCATTGAAATTTATCATGAAGAGCTTGTGAGCACAGTACTCCCTAAATCATTATATGCTTGAAAATATCTTATTTTTACTTTGAAACTTGAAGGGCAGTTAGCTTGATAAGTTCTGTCCAAAGACACAGGAAAATTGTATTATGGATCAATTATTGAATTAAATTATTGTTATCATGACATTTAAATATCTTCAGTGTAAAGCCTGGTATAATTTCAAATCCTTATATCAATAATTCTTAAGCTTTTATAGACTGAAAAGCATTCACAAACCAAATGAACAACAAAAAAAAAACAAAGCTAATTTAATTTAAATTTCAAAATTAATTTAATAGGGTGTATGAATATGACTTTACTAAAATTAAATTGCTGTCCTAAATGAAAATATAATACTAACTACTAAAACATAATTTCATTTGATTTCAAGTGCATCATTCCTATTATATGCCAGAACATTTGTTATATATGAATATTTGCTTAATATTCTCCTATTAAATACCAGAAATATTTGTTCATATAGACTGCTGTGAGAATTCAATACATGATATGCAAATGATATCTACTTCTATTCTAATCTTATTAGCTAGTGATAATTTGTAGCAGTTCTCTTTGGTACTAGTATAATTGTTAATTCCACAAAACTTCTCAGTCATTTATTTATATCATAAGTATTTATGGAGCACCAATTGTGTGTGGGTTACTGTTCTAGGTGTTAAGAATACAACAGTCAAACAGAGCATCTGTCCACATAAAAGTTAAATGCTGGAGAGGTATATGATATATAAATAAGCAGATACATAATTATAATGTCAGGTAATGATAAATGATATAAAGAAAAAAGAAGCAGCATAGGAAGATTTTGAGTGATCATTGTCAGAGAAGGCTCCAAAAATTGTCTTTGAGCAGAGAGGTAAATAATGCAAATGGAGTGAGGCATTCAGATACCTGGAAGGACGTTTCAAGCAGAAGATACAATAAATGCAAAATTTTTGAAGTAGTGTACTCATTTACAAGAGAATTCAGATGATCTTAAAAACATTTTAAAGTATAATTAAGATAAATATATACATTGTATAAAAGTGTAGAGAAATGAGAAACATTTCATATTATGTCTATTGAAAGCAAATTAATAAAAATTGACATGAGTTGGACATATTTTCTTGCAATTGTAAAATAGTGCTCCATATTTAATGTTTTTATTTTGGAGAAATTACTTTTGATTATATTCAACTTTGGGGAAACTGGTGAACTACTTAAATTTCTGGAAACTGACAATTGTGATTGGAATATATTCACATTTTAAAATTTTAGATGTTTTGTCTTTATTGCATTTTTATATTATTTGTACTTTGAAACAATGTCAAACTTAGAAAAATATGGCAAGAACCATACAATAAAATTTCTCCTGAAATATTTACTAGTATGCTGTTAAACTGATGCCCCATTATCTCTGAAAACCTCAGTACAAACCATCACAATCAAGAAATATACATTGATATGTTGTAGACATATTATCCTCAGACCCCATACAAGTTTCAACAATTGTCTCAACAATGTACTTTATAGTAAAGAAAGAATTCAGTTCAGAATAATTCAGTTCAGAATCATGTGCTGTATTTATTTCTCATGCCTCTTTCTCTATTCTCTTTCATCCTTCCTCAGTCTTTATCTGCCTTTCATGAAGATTACAAGCTTGATATTTGGGTATGTCTAATGTTTCCTTGTGATTATATTCAGAGCAGGCATCTTTGGTAAGGATACCACTGAAGTGATGCTATGCCATTCTTACTGTGTTGTATAAGAACTCATAGGATGCCAGTTTGATCACTTTGATCACTTGACATGCTTCTTCACTATAGTTACATATTTTCCTTTTGCACTTAAAAAGCATTTATGAGGAGATATTTTGAGCATCCCTTTCCTTATCAAAATTTCAATTTATTATTTTATATTAGTACAATTTAGTGGTTTCTAGTTCAATTTCAATTTGTTATTATTTATTCTTAATGCCAAAATTGACAAGTGGGAACATCTTTAAGTGGGATTCTATAGCCCATTTTTGTTGTTGTTTTGTTTTAATTTATTTTTGTTAGATATCACTGAAGTATAATTCTCACTCAATAAAATAAATCTCTTTTAGATGTGCAATTTGATGATTTTTAACGAGTGTATCTGGGCATATAGACACTTCTACAAGATATAGAATGTTTCCAACTTGGGGGAAAATTTTCACTGAGTCTCTCACATTTTACACATAAGACATCAACAGTCAATTTGTTCCGGACTATTTTTTAAAAAATATTTCTATAAGCAGATAATCCTGGAATAATAGAGTTGTTTCTTACTTTCTAAAAATGGAAGTGTTTTCCTCCTCAGAGCAGATTTATTTACATTCTAGGATAGTAAAGATAGAGATGTTTCCCTCCCCTCCACAAAGCAGATTAGCGTGCCTCCAAGGTAATAAAGAAAATGCCCCTCTCCAGATGGGATTGTGTTAAGGTAATTTGTGATGCCAACTACAGATGGTTTTGGAGATAAAAGTGTCTCAGAGTTTTTCAAAGTGTGTCTAGGCTCCCTTAGTGAATCTGGATAAATTATAATAGTTATTGTCATTACTCTAGAAAACTCCCTTAGGTTTTATGTTAAAACAAGGAAAACAGTTAAGAAATGTTATAATGACAAAGGATCAGCAGATTTCCTGTATTAAGGCAACCCCTTTTAAAAAGGTCACATCTGTGTGAGAGATGCTTGAGTTAGTCAAGGAGTATAGACACTGGGGACACACTCAGAAAGCAATGTGGATGTGGCTGTTGAACCAAAGGATTCCCAAAGCTGAAATAGTTGCTATCAGTAATAATGACCTTGTCATCTAGTATAGGGCTTTGGGCAGGTTGAAAACATTGGAAGTTTATGTGGTTGAACCATGAATAGCTTCTTTGATGTTCAAAATTGAAAGTAAATGTGCCTTGCTTATTGGGATGAAGCCACACTCTTCATCCATATCCTTGATCCCTTACTCCCCATTCTACCTTGACATCAGCAGCTTTAAAGCAAAAAGTGAGTAGGGGTTAGATTGAGATCTCCCAATTCCTAAAGAGGACCAGTGAACTTATGCACCCAGCTGAATATGCTGGGGACCTCAATCAAGGAAGTAACTCAAACTTGAATGACTCTGATGTACACCAGTGCCCAAGTCACCATCCTACCCAGTCCAAAAGAGGTGTAAAACAGAAGAGGGGTTGGATAAGCACCTGAATAAAAACTGATGCATTTTTTTCAGGATTCTTGGTATTGAAGGGAAGCTAATGTAACTTTGTGGGTGGGGTGCTTTGGGCCAATTTGATATACTGTTAGTATTGCTACTGTATGTAAACATATAGTAAGAATTTATGTGTTATATGCTTGTATTCCTCTATCCCATAAGTGACAGAGGGCAAACTTCCAATCATTACATGCTACATGTAGAGTAATGGTAAAAAATATATAAATTGTTCCCCAACACATCTCTCTGAAACAATATTGAATCCTAGAAGAAAAAAATGTAGACTACAGATTGGATTGAAGTTTTAAAATAAGTTGGGATAATAAGAGATGATATATCTAATACAATAACTCTGTATAACCAGTAAAAATGACCAATGAGAGTTGGAGGCTTAGAGTGGATTATCATCAACTCTGTTTCTCCTATAACTCTAGCTGTACCAGATATTGTGATTGTAACTGAATTGACTGCACAGACTGATGGCACTTGGAAATTGCAAATGCCTTCTTTTCTATTCCACTGGTACCTTAGGACCAAGATTAATTTGTATTCACATGTCAAGGCCTCCAATATAGGTATGCAGTATTCTTCCAGAAGAACCTAAACTCTGCTTCATGCAACCAGTGGGTGGCACAAGATTTAGCATGATTGCCTTGGCCATCTGTTCCGAAGTCCTAACTATATATCAATAGATGATGACCTAGTGGTTGTTGTAGAGTCAGAAGCTTCAGTATCAACAGCCCTGGTTGTAAATGTTATTACATCTCCACCAGCATGGGCTGCTGATAAAACCTAGTAAAATTCAGGGAACCACTCACGAAGTAACAGTTTCTTGGGATTATTTGGGTAGATTCACAATGTTTAATCTCTCTGGCAGTCAAGGAAATATTGCTGTCTTTTGGCTTTACACTTGAGGCTCAACTATATATGGGACTATTTGAGTATTAGAAACAGTAGGTGCCTTACTTACGCCTTTCAATTGATCTTTCATATTAAGTAACCTGCTAATCGGCATGCTTGGAAAGGGACTCAAAACAACAGGATTATTTGGAAGCTGTCCAGCAAGCTACTGCATGCTATCTACCTCTTATCTCCTCAACCTTAATGACCCCACTTGAGCTTCAAGTTTTTAACTGATAATTTTGCCATTTGTTGGCTCTGGCAAAGGGAGGTAATGTCTACCAGGATGTGCTCCTTGAAATTTTGGACCCATCGCCTTCTTAACACACCTACCAGTTACACTACTTTTGAAAAGCAGCTATCAGCCTGCTACTGGACTCTGATCACAATTGAACACCTGATTAAAGAAGACATTGTGACTCTTTGACCTGACGTTCCCATTTTGGAGTGGGTTAACTCGGACTCAGTGATTAACAAGGTTACAAGAGCCCAATAAGGCTCACTTGTCAAATGGAAATGGTATATTCAAAAAAACAGCCAGCTTGGACTTAATGTAGCATTGCAAGATAAAATACAGGACATCCAATTGAATTTAATTTTCAGATAAACAACATTTCTGGTATAAGTACATTAAAAACATTTTGGGGAGTATAAGTTTCAATATTGAAATTGTCTTAAATTCAGCCTTAATTGGGAGTCTTGTATTTTTATTTCCTAAATCTGGCAACCCTACCCAGTGGAATCTTGGCTTTACATTGAAAAGTTACATCTATCGTATTAAGGAAAAGTTCATTCTTGTTATACCGCCTTAAGCAAAGCTGCTGGTTTGATGGGGTCCTGGATTTTCGAAAGCTCTCTTAAATGCCTGAGTCTGGTTCATTGATGATTCAGCTAATCTGAATCTATTGATGATACCAGGTATGCTGTAGCTGTTCCTCCTCAGTGCCAGCCATACTGAACCAAATATGTGTGTGGATGCTCTGCTCAAAGGACAGAACTCTAGGTTAATTTCATACATTTGGCCAATAGCCACCTTGATAAACTTTGTTATATTTTCACTGACTCTTGGACTGTTGTCAACAGCCTGGCTATTTTGTCTGCTGTGTAAAACTACAGAATGATAGATGAATTTCATAAATTTTTGAGCTTATAAAATATGGAAACAAATCATGAGTGATGATTGAACTATCTGGTTCATTTCATGTAGATGCTCATTGTAAGAGCCCATTCTATGATGATATTGACTGGAATCAGCCTACTGATTGAGACTGCACTACTTGGAATGCCATGATTGTTGCCTGGATTCATCACCATAAAGAAAATGGCAACAGTTAAAGCATATGCTGTTTCTGATGCAGAAGATATGATTGCATTTCAGATTTGTGATTCCTGGCAACATTTGACCCAATTGTCTTAAAATGAGAGAAGGTATACTGCCTGGGATTGGCCCTGCCTGCTCCTGACAGATTAATTGCATCAGACCTTTTACTCTATTTTCAGGCTGTCATAAAGTTATAAAGAAAGGAATGCTATAATCTCCCAGTATCATTTTGGATTTTAAAAGTGTTTTGATTTTATTATTTTTTTGCATATTATATATTTATGGTTCTTTTGTTTGGTACATAGAAGATCAGAGTGGTTAGATCTTTTAGATGATTTGTTTCTTAAAGCAATATGTAGAGATCCTCTCTATCAGGGGTTAGCAAATAGTTTCTTAAAAGGACCAGTTATCTGTAGTTAATAATACTGTATTGTACATTTTTAAAAAGGGCCAGTTAGTGAACATTTTAGGATTTGTGGGCCATAAGTTCTCTTTCATAACTCTGCTCAACTCTTACTCAACTCTGCTTTTGTAGTACAAAAGCAGCCACGGGTAATGTGTTTTTAAAAAGGAGCATAGTTGTATTCCAACAAAAATTTCTTTATAAAAACAGGCAGTGGTCAGATTTGGCCCATGGACCATAGTTTGATGAGCCTTATTCTATATTATAATTATTTCCTCCTCAAATTCTACTTTTTGTAATGTAAATCTTACACCAAAGTTCTTTAGACTAGTATATGGTGTGTCTATTTTCATTCCTTTACTATCAAATGTACTTTATAAATATCTTATAAATGTGTCTTTTAAACAGAATATAATTTTATTTTTAAATCCATTTACAAGTATAATTATTAATACATCTATGTTATTTCTACCTTCTTAATATGTTCTTTCTTTTTGACATACTTTTACTTTGTGTATTTTTCTTTTTCACTAATCTTGTTGGATTAATAGATATTTCAAAACTCTTTCTTTGTTTTAATCTCTCTGGTTTGGATGCTATTCTTTTATTTCTATTTTTAGTGGATACTGTCAACTGTTTAATCTGCATATTCAACATAAAAATTCAAGCATTAAGCATTATTTCTATTTTTTTCTAAGGAAGATCAATTACTGCCACTAATCTTGGTTGTTATTAATCTTGGACTTTTTCTTTTTGGTTGTTGTTAGTTTGTTTGGTTTGGTTGTAATTAAGTTTTTGTGGAAATAATTCTAGATTCACATGCAGGTATGAAAAATAACGCAGAGAGATCATATATATATAACTTATTCAGTTTCCCTCAATGGTAACACCTTGCAAAGCTATAATACAATATAAAAATCAGGATATTGACATTATGTAATCAATGGATGTTATTCAGATATGTGGTTTTACTTGTATTTGTTGTGTGTATGTGTTTATTTATTTCAATACAATTTTATAATAAATGTAAGTTCATGTATCCACTACTACAGTCAAGAAACTGCACATTCCATAACTACAAGGCAAGACTCCACTTATTCTTAGCTCTGGAAACCACTAATTTTTCTCTGCTTCTAAAATTTTGTCACTTGAATCATACAGTATGTAACCATTTAAAATTTGCTTTTCTTATACTCAGCATAATTCTCTAGAGATTCATCCAGGTTACTACATCAAAGAATAATTTGCTTATTTTAATTGAACAGTCATATTCCATGGTATGAATGTACCAGTGTTTGTTTATTCATTCACTGAAGGATATTTGGGCTATTTCCAGTTTTTGGCTAATAAGAATAAAGCTTCAGGACAGAGTAATGATGGTGGAGTAGGAGGATGTGGAGTTCACATCTCCTCACAACTAGGGCAACTACCAGGCACTGGTGGGGGACCTCGGACACCTAATGGGATGGGAGGAATCCCCACATGACCAGGTAAAACATGAGGGGAAGGAAGGGGGAGAAAAAGTGGTGGCAGGATGGGACTGGCATCCCTGAGGGTCTGCTGGGGGGAAGGGTTTCCTACACTTGGAGAGACCCACTCACAGCAAGGGAATCAGCAGGGATGGGGAGAGACCTTTGGAGGATCAGGGGATCAGAGGGGAATGCGGCCAGTGTCTTCCCTGCCTGCTCAGGCCCCAGCAAGCATGCTGGGGTCCCAGACCTGACACTTCACCCTCCAGGGTTCCCTCCAACTGCACAGGTCCTTAGCCCAAGCCCCCCCCCAACCCTCCAGATCCCCACCCCCTGCCCACCCCCCCGGCTGCCAAGACCTATTCTGGCTTCTTTTTTCTTTCTTTCTTTTTTTCTTTTTTTTTTTTGTTGTGGTTCTGTTTTGCCTTATTGTTGTTGTTTCATTTTTATTTTTATTTTTTCTAATATATTTTTATGTTTCTAATTTTATATTTTATTCTTTGTTATTGTTCTGCTCCTTTTTGCTTGTTGGCTTTTTTTTTTTGCCACACTGCGTGGCTTGTGGGGTCTTGGTTCCCAGGCCAGGTGTCAGGCCTGAGCTCCTGTGGTGGGAGTGCAGAGTCCAAACCACTGGACTAACAGAAAACTCCAGACCCCAGGGAATATTAATTGGTGTGAGTTCCCCTGGAGGTCATCTCATAACCAAGACCTGGCTGCACCCAACTGCCTGCAAACTCCAGTGCTGGACGCTTCAGGACAAACAACCAGCAAGAGAGGAACATAGTCCCACGCATCAAAAAAAAAAAAATGAGATGACAAAAAAATCTGTTACAGACAATGGAGCAAGGTAAAAACCTAAAAGATCAAATAAGTGAAGATGAAATAGGCAACCTACCTGAAAAAGAATTCAGAGTAATGAGAGTAAAGATGATCCAAAATCTCAAAAATAGAATGGAGGCACGGATCAAGAAAATACAAGAAATATTTACAAGGACCTACAAGAACTAAAGAACAAGCAAACAGTGATGAACAACAAAATAACTGCAATGAAAAATACACTAGAAGGAACCAATAACCGAATAACTGAAGCAGAAGAATCAATAAGTGAGCTGGAAGATAGAACGGTGGAAATAACAGAATAAAGAAAAAGAATGAATGAGGACAGTCTCAGAGATGTCTAGAGTAACATTAAACACAACAACATTCAACTTATAGGTGTCCCAGAAGAAGAAGAGAAAGAGAAGGGTCTGAGAAAATATTTGAAGAGATTATAGTTGAAAACTTCCCTAACATGGGAAAGGAAATAGCCACCCAATTCCAGGAAACTCAGTGAGGCCCATACAGGATAAACCCAAGGAGAAACACACAGAGACACTATTAATCAAACTGACAAAAACTACATACAAAGAAATATTAAAAGCAACAATAGAAAGGCAACAAATAACATACAAGGGAATCCCCATAAGGTTATCAACTGATCTTTCAGCAGAAACTCTGCAGGCCAGAAGGGAGTGGCAGGATATATTTGAAATGATGAAAGGGAAAAACCTACAAACAAGATTACTCTACCCAGCAACAATGTCATTCAGATTTGGTGGAGAAATCAAAAGCTTGACAGACAAGCAAAAGCTAATTCAGCACCATCAAACCAGCTTTACAACAAGCACTAAAAGAACTTCTCTAGGCAGGAAACACAAGAGAAGGAAAAGACCCACAAAAACAAACCCAAAACAATTAAGAAAATGGCAATAGGAACATACATATAGATAATTATCTTGAATGTAAATGGAGTAATTGTTCCAACTAAAAGACACAGACTGGCTGAATAGATACAAAAACAGGACCTTTATATATACTGCCTACAAGAGACCTACTTCAGACCTAGGAACACATATAGACTGAAAGTGAGGTTATGGAAAAAGGTATTCCATGCAAATGGAAATCAAAAGAAAGCTGGAGTAGCATTTCTCATATCAGATAAAATAGATTTTAAAATAAAGAATGTTATAAGAGATATGGAAGGACACTACACAAGGATCAAGCGATCAATCACAAAGTAGATATAACAACTGTAAATATTTAAGCACCCAACATAAGAGCACCTCAATACATAAGGCAAATGCTAACAGCCATAAAAGAGGAAATCGACAGTAACACAATAGTAGTAGTGAACTTTAACACCTCAGTTACAACAATGGACAGATCATCCAGACAGAACATAAATAAGGAAACAAAAGCTTTTAATGACACAATAGACCAGAGAGACTTAATAAACATTTATAGGACATTCTACACAAAAGCGTCAGAATACACATTCTTCTCAAGTGCACACGGAACATTCTCCAGGATAAATCACATCTTGGATAAAAAAATCAAGCCTTGGTAAATTTAAGAAAATTGAAATCATATAAAGCATCTTTTCCGAACTCAAAGCAATAAGATTAGAAATCAATTACAGGAAAAAAACTGTAAAAAACACAAACACATGAATGCTAAACAATACACTACTAAATAACCAAGAGACCACTGAAGAAATCAAAAAGGAAATCAAAAAATGCTTAGAAACAAATGACAATGAAAACATGATGACCCGAAACCTATGGGATGCAGCAAAAACAGTTCTAAGAGGGAAGTTTATAGCAATTCAATCATACATCCAGAAACAAGATAAATGTCAAATAAACAATCTAACCTTATACCTAAAGCAACTAGAGAAAGAAGAACAAAAAAATCCCAATCTTAGTAGGAGAAAAGAAATCATAAATGTCAGAGCAGGAAAAAAAAAAGAAAAAAAGAAATGAAGAAAACAATAGAAAAGTTCAATAAAATTAAAAGGTGATGCTTTGGGAAGATACACAAAATTGATAAACCTTTAGCCAGACTCCTCAAGAAAACAAGAGAGAGGATTCAAATCAATAAAATTAAAAATGAAAAAGGAGAAGTTATAACTGACAGTGCGAAATACAAAGGATCATAAGACACTACGACAAGCAACTGTATGCCAAAAAAATGGACGACCTGGAAGAAATGGACAAATTCTTAGAAAGGTCCAACCTTCCAAGTCTGAACCAGGAAGAAATGGAAAATATAAACCGATGAATCACAATTAATTAAATTGAAAGTGTAACTAAAATTCTTCCAAGAAACAAAAGTCCAGGACCAGATGGCTTCACAGGCAAATTCTATCAAACATTTGGAGAAGAAGTAACATATAACTTTCTCAAAATCTTCCCAAAAAATTGCAGAGGCAGGAGCACTCCCAAACTTGTTCTACAAGGGCACCATCACCCTGATAACAGAACCAGACAAATATATCACAAAAAAAGAAAATTACAGATCAATATCACTGATGAACATAGAAGCAAAAATCCTCAACTAAATACTAGCAAACCAAATCCAACAACACATTAAAAGGATCATACACCATGATCAAGTGAGATTTATCCCAGGAATGCAAGGATTATTCAATATATGCAAATCAATCAATTTGATGCACCATATTAAGAAATTAAAGAATAAAAACCGTATGATCATCTCAATAGATGCATAAAAATATTTTGACAATGTTCAAAACCCATTTATGTAAAAACTCTCCAGAAAGTGGGCATAGAGGGAACCTACCTCAACATAATAAAGGCCATATATGACAAATCCACAGCAAACATCATTCTCAGTGGTGAAAAACTGAAAGCATTTCCTCTAAGATCAGGAACAAACAAGGGTGTCCACTATCGCCACTATTATTCAACATAGTTTTTGAAGTCCTAGCCATGGTAATCAGGGAAGAAAAGTAAATGAAAGGAATGCAAATTGGAAAAGAAGAAGTAAAACTGTCACAGTTTGCAGATGACATGATACTATACATAGAAAATCCTAAAGATGCCACCAGAAAACTACTTGAGCTAATCAATATATTTGGTAAAGTTGTGGGATACAAAATTAATGCACAGAAATCTCTTGCATTCTTATACACTAATGATGAAAGATCAGAAAGAGAAATTAATGAAACTATCCCATTTACCATTGCAACAAAAAGGAAAAAATACATAGGAATAAACCTGTCTAGGGGGGGCAAAAGATCTGTATGCAGAAAACTATAAGACACTGACAAAAGTAATCAAAGATGACACAAACAGTTGGAGAGATATACCATGTTCTTGGATTGGAAGAATCAACATTGTGGAAATGACTGTACTACCCAAAGCAATCTACAGATTCAATGCAATTTCTATCAAATTACCAATGGCATTTTTCACAGAACTAGAAAAAAAAATTTACAGTTTGTATGGGAACACAAAAGACCCTGAATAGCCAAAGCAATCTTGAGAAAGAAAAATTAAGCTGGAGGAATCAGGCTCCCTGACTTTACACTATACTACAAAGCTATGGTAACCAAGACAGTATGGTACTGGCACAAAAACAGAAATATAGATCAATGGATCAAGATAGAATGCTCAGCAATAAACCCACACACCTATGGTCACCTAATCTATGAAAAAGGAAGCAAGAATATACGATGGAGAAAAAACAGTCTCTTCAATAATTGGTGCTGGGAAAACTGGACAGCTACATGTAAAAGAATGGAATTAGAACACTACCTAATCCCATACACAAAAATAAACTCAAAATGGATTAAAGACCTAAATGTAAGACTGGACATTATCAAACTCTTAGAGGAAAACATAGGAAAAACACTCTTTGACATAAATTACAGGAAGATGTTTTTTGACCCATCTCCTAGATTAATGAAAATAAAAATAAGAATAAACAAATGGGACCTAATTAAACTTAAAGGTTTTTGCACAGCAAAGGAAACCATAAACAAGATGAAAATACAGCCCTCAGGATGGCAAAAATTATTTGCCAATGAAGCCACTGACAAAGGATTAATCTCCAAAATATACAAACAGCTTATGCAGCTCAATATCAAAAAAACAATCAACTGAATCAGAAAATGTGCAGAAGACCTAAATAGACATTTCTCCATAGAGGACATACAAATGGCCAAAAGGCACATGAAAAGATGCTCCAAATCACCAATAATTGGAGAAATGCAAGTCAAAACTGCAATGAGGTATCACCTCACACTGGTCACAATAACCATCAACAAAAAGTCTACGAGAAATAAATTTTGGATAGGGTGTGGAAAAAAGGGAACCCTCCTACATTGTTGGTGTTTATGTAAATTGGTTCAGCCACTATGGAGAACAGTATGGAGGTTCCTTAAAAAACTAAAAATAAAACTACCATATGACCCAGCAATGCCATTCCTGAGCATATACCATGAGAAATCCATAATTCAAAAAGACACATGTACCCCAATGTTCATTGCAGCACTATTTGCAATAGCCAGGACATGGAAGCAACCTAAACGTCCATTGACAGAGAAATGGATACAGAAGATGTGGTATATATATACAATGGAATATTACTCAGCCTTAAAAATGAATGAAATCGGGTTATTTTTAAAGATTTGGATGGACCTAGAGTCTGTCATGCAGAGTGAAGTAAGTCAGAAAGAGAAAAACAAGTATTGTACATTAACTCATATATATGGAATCTAGAAAGATGGTACAAATGAACCTATTTGCAAGGCAAGAATAGAGACGGAGATGTAGAGAACAGACAGGTGTACATGGGGTTGATGGGAAGGGAGGGATGAACCGGGAGATTAGAATTGACATATATACACTACCATGTATAAAATAGATAACTAGTTGGAACCTGCTGTATAGTACAGGGAGCTCAGCTCAGTGCTCTGTGATAACCTAGATGGGTGGGATGTTGGGGGTGGGAGGGAGGTCCAAGTGGGAGAGGATATATATATACATATAGCTGACTCACTTTGTTGTACAGCAGAAACTAACACAACATTGTAAAGCAATTATACTCCAATAAAAAAAAATAAAATAAAGACTAAAATGGCAAAGAACACCCATGTACTGATCATTCATTTTTTAATGAACATATGTTTATATTTTTCTGAGTTAAAAGTTTGAGTGTAATTTTTAAGTCAAATAAATAATTATAAGACCTCCAACCTTTTCATTTTTAATTTTATTTTGGATATTCAGGGTCTCTTGAGATTCAATATTAATTTTAGGATGGATTTTGTTTTTGTTTTTTTTTTCTGTGGAAAAAAAATAGCCAGCCATGATTTTCTTAAGGATTGCATTGAGTTTGTAGATTGCTTTGGGTAGTACTGTCATCTTAACAATATTAAGTCTTCCAGTCCATGAACATAGTATATATTTCCATTTGTTTGCATCTTCTTTTATTTCTTTCAACAGTATATTGTGATTTTCAGTGTACATATCACAGACTTTCTTGGTTAAATTTATTCCTAAATATTTTATTCTTTTGGATGCTATTATAAATATAATTACTTTTGTAATTTCCTTTTTGATTGTTCACTTTTTAGTGCACAGAATTGCAACAAAACCCTTTTGAGTGTTGATTCTGTTACTGAACAAACCTTTGGTCCACTCACCAAACACAATACTATAAAGCCAATCTACTGACACCAGGTTGTGGTGAAGGAAAGTACAGAGTTTATTGAAGGGTGCCAAGCAAAGAAAATGGGCACCTCATGCTCAAAAAACCCAAACTCCCCAATGGCTTTCAGGAAAGGGGTTTTAAAGGCACTGTGAGGGAGGGGACTGCAGTGTGCATGATCAGCTCATGCATAATTCTCTGATTGATTGTCGTCCATGTGCAGTTTCAGGCATCATCAACCTTCTGGTTTCAACCAGTCTAGGGTCTGTGTTCCTGTAGTAAGCTGTTTTTATCTGCTGAGGGTCTGTTTCTTGTAAAAGCAACTTAGGAATGTATGTCAGGCCTTTGTCTGTATCTTTCAGGGAACTGTGAGTTCAGTGATTTTGCTATGTGGTGGATATGGTCTAAATTGTTACCCGTTTCCCAGTCCAACAGCTATTCTTTGTTTCTACATCTTCACATTCCTAATCGTTAACTCTTGAGTCAGCCTTTTGACACTCAAGGAAGGCCTGGGGGGCTAAAGAAAAAGCTTTTTCCTTCAAAGGACAGGGACACAGGGTCTTGCATACAGTTTCAATTTTCTATCTTGCAACTTTGCTGAATTCTTTCTTTCCAATTTGTTGGCCCTTTATTTCCTTTTATTGCTTAATTGCTCTGGCCAGATCTTCTAATACCTTGTTAAATAGAAATTGCAAAATTGGCATACTTGTTTCATTCCTGGTCTAAGGTAGAAAAAGTTTCAGTCTTTTACCATTGAATATAATGTTAGCTGCAGGACATTTCCTTATACTCCTAGTTTATTGAGTTCTTTTTTATTATGAAAAGGTATTGCATTCTGTCAAATGCTTTTTGTGCATCAATTGAGATGATCATGTGTTGTTCATGTTCATTCTATTAATGTAGTATATTATATTGCTTGATTTTCTAATGTTGAACTATCTTTGCATTCTAGGAATAACTCTCAGTCATGGTGCACAAAACTTTAATATGTTGATGAAATTGGTTCACTAGTATTTTCATTTTAAAGATTTTTGTTTCAATATTCATGAGGGATATTGGTCTAAATTTTGTTATGGTGTCTTTGCAGAATTAGATATCAGGATAACTTTGGCCTCATATAATGAGTTCTAAAGTGCTCCATCTCTTCAAATCATATTGAAACATTTCAGAAGGATTAGTGTTTATTCTTTTTTTGATTAAAAATAATTGACATATAACATTGTGTATGGTTAAGATGTACAATGTGTTGATTTAGTACATTTATATACTGCAATATGATTACCACCATAGCTCTAACTAACACCTCTACAGTGACACATAACTATCAATTATTTTTGTGGTGGGAACAATTAAGAACTACTCTTTTGGCAATTTTGAAGTTTATAATACAGTGTTGTTGACTAAAATCACTAGGCTGTACATTAACTCTCCAGGACTTATTTATCTACTAGTCTCAAGTTTGCACCATTAAACAACATACTCCCAGATCCCCCATCCCCCAGCCTCTGGTAGCCACCATTCTACTCTCTGTTGTTCTGACTTTGGCTTTTTAAAATTACACATATAAGTACTATCATAGAGTATTTGTCTATCTTTGTCTGACATATCACTTAGCATAAGGCCCTTAAGGTCCATTCACATTGTCATAAAGGCAAGATTTCCTTCTTTCACATGGCTGAATAATATTCCATTGTGTGTGTGTGTGTGTGTGTGTGTGTGTATCTCACAACTTGTTTATCCATTTTTCCATTGATAGACACATAGGCTGTTTTTACATCTTGGCTATTGTGAATAAATACTGCAATAAATAAGGGAGTACACTCATGTCTTTGAATTCTTGTTTTCATTTCTTTTGCAAATGAAACCAGAAGTGGAATTTTTGGATCATATTGTAGTTCTATTTTTTTAATTTTTTAAGGAATCTTCCTAATGTTTCCCATAGTGGCTGTACCAAATTGTATTCCCACCAACAGTGCATTTTGGTTCCCTTTTCTCTACATCCTCATCAACAACTGTAATCTCTTGTCTTTTGATGATAGCCCTTCTAACAGGTTTACATTTTTCTCATTGTGGTTTTTATTTGCATTTACCTGATGATTACTGATATTGAATGTCTTCCTATGTACCTTCTGGCCATTCCAATGTCTTCTTTGGAAATATGTGTATTTAGTTTGACCATTTTGTTTAATCATATTGTATGTTTTTTGCTATTGAGTTCTATAAGTTTATATATTTTGGATTATTACTGCTTTTCAGATACATGATTTACAAATATTTTCTCCTATTCCATACTTGTTTTTCCATATTATTGTTTTGTTTTATTTTTATTCTTTTTTTGCTGTGCAGAAGATTTTTATTTTCATGTAGTTTTACTTGTTGACTTTTGCTTTTGTTGCTTCTGCTTTTGGTGTTGTATCCAAAAAAATCATTACCCAGTCCAATGTCAAAGAGTTTCTTCCCTATGTATTCTTCTAGGAGTTTTATAGTAATAGGTCTATGTTTATGTCTTTAATCCATTTCAAGTTAATTTTTGGAGTGGTGTAAGGTAGGGGTCTTATTTCATTTTTCTACGTGTCATTATTCTGTTATCCCAATACCATTTGTGAAGAAATTCTTTCTTCACTGAGTGTTCTTGTCTCCCATGTAAATGTAAGTATATTGTACATGTGGGTGTTTATTTCTGGGCTCTCTATTCTGTTCAATTGGTCTATGAGTCTAATTGTATGTCAGTACCATACTGTTTTATTTACTATAGAATTGTAATATACTTTGCAATCTGGAAGTATGGTGCCTCCAGCTTTATTCTTCTTTCTCATAATTATTTTGACTATTTGAGGTCATTTGGGGCTCCATACAAATTTTAAGACTTTTTTATCCATTTCTGTGAAAAATATCATTGGAATTTTCATAGGGATTGCATTGAATCTATAGATGGCTTTGGGTAGTATGGACATTTTTAAAATATTTATTTTTCTAATTCATGAACACAGGATATCTTTCCATTTGATTGTGTCTTCTTCAACTTTTTTTTTTTTAAATCAAGGTCTTGTAGCTTTTGTTGTACAAATCTTTACTTCCTTGATTAACATTATTCCTAAGTATTTTATTGTTTTTGATGTTATTGTGAGTGGGATAGTTTTCTTTAGTTCTTTTTCAGATATTTTGTTGTTAATATATAGAAATGAAACTGTTTTCTGTATGTTAAATTTTATATTCTGAAATTTAACTGAATATGTTGATTAGTTCCACTTTTTTTTTTAGTGGAATCTTTAGTATATTGTACTTTTAAGACCATATTATTTATAGACAGAAGTTTCCGAACTGAAGTCCACTCACCCAACACACAGCAAAGCCAATCTACTGACACCCAGTTGTGGTGAAGGAAAGTACATTTATTTACAAGGTGCCAAGCAAGGAGAATAGTTGGCTAATGCTCAAAAAGACCCAGACTCCTTGATGGCTTTCAGGGAAGGATTTTGAAAGGCAGCATTAGGGGTGACGTTAGCAGAGTGCATGATCAGCTCATGGACATTCTTCTAATTGGTTGGTGGTGAGATAACAGCATGGTATTTTTGGAATCTCTATCATCAATATTCTGGTTCCAACCAGTCTGGGGTCTATGTACTGGTGGTCAGCATGCAGTTAACTTCCTCCACCTGGCAGTGGTGGGGTTCTTGATTTCTTCAAAACAAGTCAAGAATATGTGTCAGGATAATATCTATAGCACTTGAGGAGGAACTAGGGTCCTTGACTTAGTTTTAGGGGTAAGCTATTATTATTTTGTCTTGCTTGACTGCTTTCCTTTGTTTCTGCATTTTCTCACTTTTATAATTATTAACTGATTGAATTTCTTTTGATTTGTTTTATTTTATTTTATTTTATTTTATTTTTGAATTTGGGGAAGGCCTAGGAGGCTAAAGCTTTTTTATAAACAAGAAGTGAGAGACACAGGGAGGGAGTCTGTTCCCAGGAAGACCCCGCAGTGTTCTGCTTGGTTTCACAAAGACAATTTACTTCTTCTTTTCAATTTGGATACTTTTTTCCTTTTCCTTTCCTGATTGCTTTGGTTCAGACTTCCAGTACTATTTTGAATTGGAGTGGTAATAGTGGGCAACCTTATCTTGTTTTTACTTTAGAGGAAAATCGACCTCTCACCATGGGTATGATATTAGATGTGGTTTTGTCATATATGGTATTTAATATGTTATTGAGAGTTTTACTCAAGAAATACCTATCTAGAAATGTATCAATTTCTTCTAGGTTATTCAATATTTTGACACATTTTTTGGTTCATAATAGTCTCTTAACATCTTTTGTATATTTGTGGTATCAATGTCTTCTCTTTCATTTTTTATTTTATTTGTTTGAGTCTTGTCTCCTTTTTTTCTTAGTCTAGCTAAAGTTTTGTTGATTGTTTTATCTTTTCAAAACAATCTCTTAGTTATGTTAATCTGTTCTATTAATTTTCTGGGCTTTCTTTCATTTAATTCTTTTCTGATCTTTGTTATTTCCTCCCTTCTGGTAACTTTAGGCTGTTTTAGTCTTCTTTTTCTAGTTCTTTAAGTTATAAATTTAAGTTGTTTATTTGAGAGCTTTCTTTTTCTTAATTTAAACATATATCACTATAAATTTTGCTCTTAACAATGCATTTGCTTCTTCCCATAACTTTTGGTATGTTGTATTTTCATTTTTATTTGTTTTAAAATATATATTTAAAAAATTTCCTTTAGATTACTTCTTTGACCCATTGGTATTCAGGAGTGTGTTGTTCAATTTCCACATATTTGTATATTTTCCAATATTCCCCTTGTTACTGATTTCTAGTGTCATACCATTGTGGTCAGAGAAGGTACTTGGCATGATTTAATCGTCTTAAATTTGATAAGACTGTTTTGTGACCTAACCTATAATCTATCCTGGAGAATGTTCTGTGGGCATTTGAGAAGAATGTTTATTCTAGTGCTGTTGAAAGGAATGTTCTCTATATATCTGTTAAGTCCATTTGGTATATGTACAATTGAAGTCTTTCATTTTCTTATTGATTTTCTGTCTGTATAATCTATCCATTGCTGAACATGGGGTATTGATGTCCACTACTATTATTGTATTCTGACTCTTTCTCTCTTCACATCTGTTAGTTTTGCTTAATATACGAAGATGCTCCAATGTTGTGTGTGACTCTATATTTATTGCAATTGTTATATCTCCTGGATGAATTGAGCCTTTTATCATTATATAAATACCTCCTTTATCTCTTGTCACTGTTTTTGGCTCAAAGTCTATTTTTTTTTTCTGATATAAATACACCCACTTCCATTTCTTTTGGTTTTCACTTGCATGGAATAGCTTTTTCCACATCTTGATTTTTAGCCTATGTGTGTCTTTAAAGCTGAAGTGAGTTTCTTGCAGGTAACATATAGTTGGGTCTTTTTCTTTTATCCATCTAGCTACTATGTGCCTTTTAATTGGTGAATTTACTCCATTTACATTTAAAGTAATTGTTAATATGTTAGAACTTACTAATGTAATTTTATTAACTGTTTTCAGGCTGTTTTGTGGTTCCTCTGTTCCTTTTTTCTCTCTTTTTGTCTGTCTTTGTTATTCGATGCTTTTCCATAGTAGCATGCTTTGATTTTCTTCTTTTTTTTATCTTTTGCTTGTATACTGCAGGTTTTAGCTTCGTGGCTATCATGAGGCTTACATAAATCTTCCTATAGTTAAAACAGTCCATTTTAAGCTGATAGCTTCAATTGTGTAAAAAAAAAACCAAACCACACAACTCTGTCCTTTTATTCTCTCCTAACATTTTATGTTTTTGATGTCACAGTTTACATCAATTTTTATTGTGTATTCATTAACAACTTATTGTAGCTATAGTAATTTAACACTTTTGTCCTTTAACTTTTATATATTAGAGTTAAGTAGTCAACACACTATCATATTAACCTATTAGAGTATTCTAAATTTGTCTTACCTCTAACAATGTTTTACATATTTTTATATATTTCCATGTTACTAATGAGTATCTTTTCATTTCAGCTTGAGGAATTCCTTTTATCATTTTTTGTAAGGCATGTCTAGTGTTCATGAACTCCCTCAGCTTTTGTTTGTGTGGGAAAGTTTTTATCTCTTCTTTATTTTGGAAGGACAGCTTTACCAAATATTGTATACATAATTGTCAGGGTTCTTTTTTGTTTGTTTTCTTTCAGAATTTTGAAAGGCTGCATCAGGAAGAAATAGAGAATCTGGGCAGACCAATAAAAAGTAAAGAGATTTAATCAGTAATCAAAAAATGTCTCAGCAAATAAAAGTAAGACCAGATAGTTTCAATGGTGAGTTCTACCAAACATTTACATAAGAATAAATACTAATCTTTCTCAAATGCTTCTAAAATTTGAAGAAGAGGGAAGAGTCCTAAACTCACTTTAAAAGGCCATTGTTACCCTTAGAAAAGGCAAATAAGGACACTCCAAGAAAATAAATCTATGTCTCAGATGAACTTTTAGATGCAAAAATTCTCAAGAAAATTTGAGCAAACTGAATTCAGCAGCACATTCAAAGGATCTTAACCATGATAAAATGAGATTTACCCCTGGGATATAAGGATGGTTCAACATATACAAACCAATAAATGAGATACATCACATTAGTAGAATAAAGATAAAGATCATATTATCATCTCAATACATGCAGAAAAAGCATTCAATAAAATTCAACATTTTTTCATGATAAAAATTCACCACAAATTGGTATAGAATAAAAAAGACATCAACATAATAAATGCCATATATGACAAATCCACTGTTAGCATCATACTGAAGGTGAAGCATTGAAATCGTTTCCTCTAAAATAAAGAATAAAGTTCCCTATTCTCACCACTCTTATTCAATATAGTATTGGATGTTCTAGACAGAGCAGTCGGACAACAAAAAGAAAAGAAGGCATCCAAATTAAAAAAAAATAGTTGTAACTGATACAGATAATATAACCTTATATGTAAAAAATACTAAAGTCTCCACCAAAAACTGCTAGAACTAATCAATGAATTCATTTAAGTTGCAGGATACAAAACCAATATGCAAAATCAGTTGTGTTTCTATATACTAACATTGAAACATTTGAAAATGTAATAAAGAAAACAATCTCATTCACAATAGCATCAAAAACAATGAAATACTGAGAAATAAAGTTAACCAAGGAGGTGAAAGATTTGTTTAACAAAAACTGTAAGGCTTTGCTGAAATAAATCAAAGACAAAAACAAATGGAAAGACATTCCATGTTTATGGATAAGAATAATTAGTATTGTTAGAATGTCCCTATTACCCGAAGCCATCTATAGAGTGAATGAAATCCCCATCAAAATTCCTGTGTATTTTTCACATAAATAGAAAAAAACATCTAAAATATATATGGAGCCACAAAAGATGCTGAATAACAAAAGTAATCCTGAGAAAGAAGAACAAATGTAATGGTATCACATCTCCTGATTTCAAACTATACTACAAAGGTATAGTAATCAAAACAGTATGGTAATGGCATAAAAATAAACACATAGACAAATGGAATAGAATCCAGACCCCAGAAATAAATCCTCTTATAAATGGTCAACTAGTATTTTAAAAGAAAGTCAAAATAATCAATGGAAAAACATTGTCTCTTAAATAAATGGTGTTGGGATAATTGGATAACCACATGTAGAAGAATGAAATTGGATTCCCTACTATACCACTCAGAAGTTAACTCAAAATGGATTAAAGACTTAAACATAAGACTTGAAACCCTAAAGCTCCCAGAATAAAATGTAGAGAAAAATCTCCTTCACACCGGTCTTGGAAACTACTTTTTGTATGACACCAAAGCATAAGCAACAACAACAAAAATCAATAAGTGAGACTACACTAAACTAAAAGGTTTCTGGGACTTCTCTGGAGGTGCAGTAGTTAAGAATCCGTCTGCCAATGTGGGGGACACAGGTTCGATCCCTGGTCCAGGAAGATCCCACATGCCGCAGAGCAACTAAGCCCATGAGCCACAACTACTGAGCTCATGTGCCACAACTACTGAAGCCTGAGTGCCTACAGCCCATGCTCTACAACAAGAGAAGTCACCAAAATGAGAAGGCCGTGCACCACAATGAAGAGTAGCTCCTGCTCACTGCAACTAGAGAAAGCCTGCACGCAGCAACAAAGACCCAATGCAAACAAAAATAAATAAATACATAAATAAATAATTTTAAAAAAAACAAACAAAAACTAAAAGGTTTCTCCACAGCCGAAGAAACAATCAATAAATTGAAAAGTATCTATGGAATGGGAGAAAATATTTGCCAATTACATATATATGATAAGCAATTATAATTCAAAATAAGTAAGGAACTCATGTGACTCAATAGTAAAAAATCAAACAATCCTAATAAAGACTGAGCAGAGGAACTAAATAGATATTTTTCCAAAGAAACATACAAACAAACAGACAACAAGTACATAAAAAGACTCCTGACATTACTAATCATAAGGTAAATGCAAGTCAAAACCACAATGAGTTATAACCTCACACCTATTAGAATGTCTATCATCAAAAACACAAGTAGTAAGTGTTGGTGCGAATGTAAATTCATACAACCACTATGGAAAACAGTATTTAAGTTCTTCAAAAAATTAAAAATAGCACTACCTTATGATCTAGCAATTCCACTTATAGGTATATATCCAAAGGAAATGAAAACAGGATCTCAAAGAGACATCTGCACTTCCATGTTCACTGTAGCATTATTCATGACAGTCAAGATATGGAAACAACCTCTGTGTCTGTCAACAGATGAATGGATAAAGAAGAAAAAAACATATTATGGAATGGAATATTATTTAGCCATGAGAAAGAAGGAAATTCTACCATCTGTGACAACATGGATGGAACATGAGGCCATTATGCTAAGTGAAATAAATCAGAGAGAAAAAGACAATTACTGTATTACATCACTTATATTTTGAATCAAAAAAGGTCAAACTCATAGAAGCAGAGAATGCAATGTTGGTGAATAGGTGTGGGGTGGAGGAAATGAGATGTTGGCTAAAGAGAAAAAATTTCCAATTATAAGATGAATTAATTCTGAGGAATATAATGTACAGCTTGGTGATTATAGTTGATTATATTGCATTATTTACAATATATATAGTGATGAAGCCAGTAGATCTTATGTTCTTACCACAAAAGGAAGTGGTAATTATGTGAAGTGATGGAGGTGTTAGCTACTGATATGGTGGTAATCATTTTGTAACATATAAATGTATCATATCAACATATGCATACTTTAACTTACATGCTATATCTCAATTATATCTTAATAAAGCTGGGAAAACAAAACAAAACAAAACATAGTGGTCTTCATGTCTACTTTCTCCTGATCAGTTTCATGTGCCAGTAGCCATATCCAAGGTTCTTTCTTGGTATAATTTTTAGGTCAGATTTAGTTTTTGCTTGACCCCCATGCCTCTTTGTCTCTCACATTAATGTTGGCTACTATAAATCTATCAGAAACGACATTTTGGAAGACCATATATCCTTAATCTAATCTTTGTTGCAGAGCTGAATTTTTCATTCAATTATGTAAACTTACGGTATCTTTATCCCTTAAGACCTTAAGTACTATCTTTTAATATGTAGAGTAGAAAAGCAATGGACTTTCCCATTTGTATAAATCCCCTGGTCTCTGGATTTTGTCTAGTATTCCCATCAATACTCTTGAATATTTGCCAAATCTCACTTGAGTTCATTTATTTCTAATAATACCTTGCAAAATGCAGACAATTCTATCCAAAGCACAGCATCTCTGATTCTTCTCAACCACTTCTTTTAGTGTTACAGACTCAGTCAGTAGACACAAGATGTGTATAATATATTGTAGGCAACCATAAAAAATACATTTTGCCATTTCATAATTCAGATTTTCCAGACTCTGATTTTAGTTTCCTTACCCTACAACTGAGCCAATCACAAATATACTTTTTATTTTTTTGTAGAAGCTTACTTTGATTCATTCTACTTGATATACATTGTGCATCTTATAAAAGACTCAATGAGAAATAACCATTTTAAAAGGTTGATAAATTTGACTACAATAAAATTAAGAACTTTAATTCATCTTAATATCTATTAAAAAGTGAAACACAAATGATAGTCTTAAAGAAAACATTTAAAAACAAATTGAAAAAAGGGTAAGTATCCAGAATATATTAAAGCAATAAGTTTGAGAAAAACAACTAATTAGAAAATCAGGGGGGGGGGCCTTCAAGATGGCAGAGGAGTAAGATGTGGAGATAACCTTCCTCCTCACAAATCCATCAAAAATATGTCTGCTTGTGGAATAACTCCTACAGAACGCCTACTGAATGCTAGCCGAAGGCCATAGACTTCTCAAAAGGCAAGAAAATCCCCACACACCTGGGTAGGGCAAAAGAAAAAAGAAAAAACAGAGACAAAAGAATAGGGACAGGACCTGCACCTCTGGCAGGGAGCTGTGAAGGAGGAATAGTTTCCACACACTAGGAAGCCCCTTCAGTGGTGGAGACGGGGGGCAGGGGGGAAGCTTCAGAGCCATGGAGAAGAGCACAGCAACAGGGGTGCAGAGGGCAAAGTGGAGATATTCCCACACAGAGGATCAGTGCTGACCAGCACTCACCAGACTGAGAGGCTTGTCTGCTCACCTGCTGGGGTGGGTGGGGTCTGGGAGCTGAGGCTCAGGCTTTAGAGGTCAGATCTCAGGGAGAGGACTGGGGTTGGCTGCATGAAGACAGCATGAGGAGGGGTGGATAGTGTACAACAGCTAGCCATGAGGGAGTCCAGGAAAATCTCTGGACCTGCCCAAAAGGCAAGAAACCATTGTTTTGGGGTGCACGAGGGAGGGGATTCCTTCCCTGTCTGACCACAGGAGGCTGAGCACCGCCTAAATGAGCTCCAGAGATGGATGCATGCCATTGCTATCAGCTCAGACAGCAGAGACGGGCATGAAACACTAACACAGATGCTGCAGCCACCAAGAAGCCTGTGTGCAAGCACAGGTCGCTATCCACATGCTCACCGCACTCCCCCCGGGAGCCTGTGCAGCCTGCCACTAACAGGGTCCCGTGATCCAGGGACAACTTCCCTGGGAGAACACACGCATGCCTCAGTCTGTTGCAACATCTCACCGACCTCTGCCACTGCAGGCTCACTCTGAATTCCAATTATAAGTAACTTACCCCTCCCTAGCCCCCAGCATGAGTGAGTCAGAGCTCCCTAAACAGCCACTGCTTTAACCCTGTCCTGTCTGGATGGGAATAGAAGCCTGAGGGAAACCTACATACAGAGGTGGGGCTAACACCAAAGCTGAAACCTAGGAGCTGTGCGAACAAAGAAGAGAAAGGGAGATTTCTCTGTGCAACATCAGGAGCAGTGGATTAAATCCCCACAATCAATTGAGGTAACCTGCATCTGTGGAATACCTGAATAGACAAGGAATCAACCCAAAACTGAAGTGGTGGACTTTGGGAGCAACTGTGGACATGGGGTTTGCTGTCTGTGAGTGACTTGTTTCACATTTTTATGTTTATCTTAGTATACTTTTTAACACTTGTTATCATTGGTGGATTTGTTTATTAGTTTGGTTGCTCTCTTCTTTTTTTAATTTTATTACTTAATCTTTTTATTTTAATAAATTTTTATTTTTTTATTTTAATTATTTTATTTTATTTTACTTTTTAAAACTCAAAAAAAAAATTTTTTTTTTCTCCCTTTCTTTCTGAGCCATCTGCCTGACAGGGTCTTGGTGCTCCAGCCTGGTGTAAGGCCTGAGCCTCTGAGGTGGGAAAACTGAGTTCAGGACATTGGACCACCAGAGACCCCCTGGCCCCAAGTAATGTCAATCAGAGAGAGCTCTCCCAGAGATCTCTGCCTCAATGCCAAGACCCAGCTCCAGCCAATGGCCAGCAAGCTCTAGTGCTGGACGCCCCAAGGTAAACAACTAGCAAGAGAGGAACACAACCACACCCACGATCAGAGAGGCTGCCTAAAATCATACGAAGTTCACAGTCACCCCAAAAACACACCACTGGAGGCAGCCCTGCCCACCAGTAAGATGAGATCCAGCCCCACCCACCAGAACACAGGCACCAGTACCCTCCACCAGGAAGCCTACACAAACCACTAAACCAGCCTTACCTACTGGGGAAAGACACCAAAAACAACAGGAACTACAAACCTGCAACCTGTGAAAAGGAGATGCCAAACACAGTATGTTAAGCAAAATGAGAATACAGAGAAATATGCAGCAGATGAAGGAGGAAGGTAAAAATCCACCAGCCCAAACAAATGAAGAGGAAATAGGCAGTCTACCTCAAAAATAATTCAGAGTAATGATAGTAAAGATATTCAAAATATTGAAAATAGAATGGAGGATATACAAGAAATGTTTAACACTTTAGACCTAGAAGAACTAAAGCACAAACAAACAAAGATGAACAACACAGTAAATGAAATTAGAAGTGCTCTAGTAGGAATCAATAGCTGAATAACAGGCAGAAAAAGGGATAAGTGACCTGGGAGACAAAATAGTGGAAATAAGAGCAACAGAGCAGAATAAAAAAAAAAAAAAGAATGAAAAGAATTGAGGACAGATTCAGAGACCTCTGGGACAACATTAAATGCACCAACATTTGAATTATAGGGGTCTCAGAAGAAGAAGAGAAAAAGAAAGGGACAGAGAAAATATTTGAAGAGATTATAGTTGAAAACTTCACTAATATGGGAAAGGAAAGAGTCAGTTAAGTCCAGGAAACACAGAGTCCTATGCAGGATAAATCCAAGGAGAAACACGCCAAGACACATATTAATCAAACAATAAAAAATTACATACAAAGAAAAAATAATAAAAGCAGCAAGGGAAAAGCAAAAAACAACATACAAGGGAATACCCATAAGGTTAACAGCTAATCTTTCAGCAGAAAATCTGCAAGGCAGAAGGGAGTGGCAAGATATATTTAAAGTGATGAAAGGGAAGAAACTACAACCAAGATTACTCTTCCCAGCAAGGGTCTCATTCAGATTCGATGGAGGAATTAAAACCTTTACAGATAAGCAAAAGTTAAGATAATTCAGCACCACCAAACCAGCTTTACAACAAATGCTTAAGGAACTTCACTAAGCAGGAAACACAAGAGAAGGAAAAGACCTACAATAACAAACACAAAAAAATAAGAAAATGGCAATAGGAACATATATATCAATAATTACTTTAAATGTAAATGGATTAAATGCTCCAAACCGAAGACATAGACTGGCTAAATGCACACAAAAACAATATCCATATATATGCTGTCTACAAGAGACCCATTCAGACCCAGAGACACATACAGACTGAAAGTGAGGGGATGGAAAAAGATATTCCATGCAAATGGAAAACAAAAGAAAGTTGGAGTAGCAATTCTCATATCAGACAAAATAGACTTAAAATAAAGACTATTTCAAGAGACAAAGAAAACCACTACATAATGAATAAGGTATCAATCCAAGAAGAAGATATAACAATGTAAATATTTATGCACCCAACACAGGAGCACCTCAATACATAAGGCAAATGCTAACAGCCATACTAGAGGAAATCGACAGTAACATAATAATGGTATGGGACTCTAACACCCCACTTTCACCAATGGTCAGATCATCCAAAATGAAAACAAATAAGGAAACAAAAGCTTTAAATGACACATTAAACAAGATGGACTTAATTGATATTTATAGGACATTCCATCCGAAAACAACAGAATACACTTTCTTCTCAAGTACTTAAGGAACATTCTCCAGGATTGATCATATCTTGGGTCACAAATCAAGCCTTGGTAAATTTAAAGAAAATTGAAATTGTATCAAGTATCTTTTCTGACAAGAATGCTATGAGACTAGATAACAATTACAGGAAAAAATCTGTAGGAAATACAAATACATGGAGGCTATACAATACACTACTAAATAACCAAGAGATCACTGAAGAAATCAAAGAGGAAATCAAAAAATACCTAGAAACAAATGACAATGAAAACATGATGATTCAAAATATATGTAATGCACCAAAAGCAGTTCTAGGAGGAAAGTTTATAGAAATACAGTCGTACCACAAGAAACAAGAAACATCCCAAAAAACAATCTAACCTTATACCTAAAGCAATTAGAGAAAGAAGAAGAACAGCAACAACAAAAAACAAAACCCAAGTTAGCAGAAGGAAAGAAATCATAAAGACCAGATCAGAAATAAATGAAAAAGAAATGAAGGAAACAGTAGCAAAGATCAATAAAACTAAAAGTTGGTTCTTTCAGAAGATAAACAAAACTGATAAAACACTAGCCACTCATCAAGAAAATAAGGGAAAAGGCTCAAATCAACAGAATTAGAAATGAAAAAGGAGAAGTAACCACTGACACTGCAGAAATACAAAGGATCATGAGAGATTACTACGAGCAACTCTATGCCAATAAAATGGACAACCTGGAAGAAATGGACAGATTCTTAGAAGAGCACAACCTTCTGAGACTGAATCAGGAAGAAATAGAAAATATAAAATATATTTTATATATTTAATATAAATATAAAATATAAAGACAAATCACAAGTAATGAAATTGAAACTGTGATTAAAAATGTTCCAACAAACAGAAGTCTGGGACCAGATGGCTTCACAGGTGAATTTTGTCAAACATTTAGAGAAGAGCTAACACCCAACCTTCTAAAAATCTTCTAAAATGTAGCAGAGGGAAGAACACTCCCAATGTTATTCCACGAGGCTACCATCACCCTCATACCAAAACCAAAGACGTCACAAAAAAGAAAACTACAAACCAATAACACTGATGAGCATAGATGCAAACTCCTCAACAAAATACTAGCAAAAAGAATCCAACAGCACATTAAAAGGATCATACACAATGATCAAGTGGGGTTTATCCCAGGAATGCAAGGATTCTTCCATACATGTAAATCGATCAATGTGATACACCATATTAACAAACTGAAGTATAAAAACTATATGATAATCTCAACAGATGAAGAAAAAGCTTTTGAAAAAGTTCAACACCCATTTATGATAAAAACTCTCAAGAAAATAGGCATAGAGGGAACTATCCTCAACATAATAAAGGCCATATATGAAAAATACACAGCCAAGATAGTTCTCAATGGTGAAAAACTGAAACCATTTCCTCTCATCAGGATCAACACAAGGATGCACACACTCTCGGCTATTATTCAACATAGTTTTAGAAGTTTTAGCCACAGCAAGCAGAGAAGAAAAAGGAATAAAAGAATCCAAATCAGAAATGAAGAAGTAAAGCTGTCACTGTTTGCAGATGACACGATACTATACATAGAGAATCCTAATGATGCTACCAGAAAACTACTAGAGATAATCAATGAGTTTGGTAAAGTAGCAGGATACAAAATTAATGCACAGAAATCACTTTCATTCCTAAAAACTAATGTTGAAAAATCTGAAAGAGAAATTAAGGAAACACTCCCAGTTACCATTGCAACAGAAAGAATAAAATACGTAGGAATAAATCTACCTAAGGAGACAAAAGACCTGTATGCAGAAAACTATAAGACACGGATGAAAGAAATTAAACATGATACAAACAGAGAGATATACCATTTTCTTGGATTGGAAGAATCAACATTGTGAAAATGACTATATTACCCAAAACAATCTACAGATTCAATGCAATCCCTGTCAAACTACTAATGGGAATTTTCACAGAACTAGAAAAATAATTTCACAATTTGTATGAAAACACAAAAGACCCTGAGAAGCAAAAACAATCTTGAGAAAGAAAAACGGAGCTGAACGAATCATGCTCCCTGACGTCAGACTATACTACAAAGGTACAGTAATCAAAAGAGTATGATAGTAGCACAAAAACAGAAATATAGATCAATGGAACAAGATAGAAAACCAGAGATAAACCCACAGACATATGGTCATGTTATCTTTGATCAAAGAGGCAGGTATATACAATAGACAAAATACAACCTCTTCAATAACTTGTGCTGGGAAAACTGGAGAGCTACATATAAAAGAATGAAATAAGAACACTTCCTAACACCATACACAAAAAATAAACTCAAAATGGATTAAATACCTAAATGTAAGGCCAGACACTATAAAACATAGGCAGACCACTCTATGACATAAATCACAGCAAGTTCCTTTTTGACCCACCTCTTAGAGAAATGAAATAAAAACAAAAATAAACAAATGGGACCTAATGAAACTTAAAAGCTTTGCACAGCAAAGGAAACCATAAACAAGATGAAAAGACAACTCTCAGAATTGGCGAAAATATTTGCAAAGGAAGCAACTGACAAAAGATTAATCTCCAATATATACAAGCAGTTCATGCATCTCAGTATCAAAAAACAAACAACCCAATTCAAAAATGGGCAGAAGACCTAAATGGACATTTCTCCAGAGAAGATATACCGATTGCCAACAAACACATGAAAGAATGCTCAACATCACTAATCATTCCAGAAATGCAAATCAAAACTACAATGAGATATCACCTCACACCGGTCAGAATCGCCATCATCAAAAAATCTACACACAATAAATGCTGGAGAGGATGTGGAGAAAAGTGAACACTCTTACACTGTTGGTGGGAATGTAAATTGATACAGCCACTATGGAGAACAGTATGGAGGTTCCTTAAAAAAGTAAAAATAAAACTATCATATGACCCTGCAATCCCATTACTAGGCATATACCCTGCGAAAACCATAATTCAAAAAGAGTCATGTACCACAATGTTGTTTGCAGCACTATTTACAATAGCAAGGACATGGAAACCACCTAAGTGTCCATCGACAGATGAATGGATAAAGAAGATGTGGCACATATATACAATGGAATATAATTCAGCCATAAAATGGAATGAAATTGAGTTATTTGTAGCGAGGTGGATGGGTGTAGAGTATGTCATACAGAGTGAAGTAAGTCAGAAAGAGTAAAACAAATACTGTAAGTTAACACATATATATGGAATCTAAAAAAAAAAAGAAGGTTCTGATGAACCTAGGACAATTCAGGAATAAAAATGCGTACTTAGAGAAAGGACTTGAGGACACGGGGAAGGGGAAGGGTAAGCTGGGGTGAAGTGAGAGAGTAGCATTGACATATATACACTACCAAATGTAAAATAGATAGCTAGTTGGAAGCAACTGCATTGCACTTGGACATCAGCTCAGTGCTTTGTGACCACCTAGAGGGGTGGGATAGGGAGGGTGGGAGGGAGAGACAAGGAAGATATATGTATACTTATAGCTGATTCATTTCGTTATACAGCAGAAGCTAACACAACATTGTAAAGCAATTATCCTCCAATAAAGGTGTTAAAAATAAAATAAAATAAAATAAAATATATGAGTTCACTCTGTTACATCTAGTTTCAATCTAATATCAATTCACTGGTGGACCAGTGGTTAGGACTCTGCACTTTCACTGCTGAGGGCCTGATTCAATCCCTAGTTGTGGAATTAATACCCCACAAGTGAAGAAGCATGGCCAAAAAAAAAGAAAATAGGAAGAGATATTGTATTTTTACATCCATGTCCTCTCACACCATTTTGTCATTTTAATGATTTTATTCCCAATTGCCAGCACCAGAAAATTTTTTCTTTTTTGAGGAACTTGTGTTTCAGGAGTTGTTTCTGTTGGTCTGCATGGTGAGTAGACGGTAACTTAGAAATTATGTTTCCCTGGGGACAACTCTTAACCGAGAAGGTGGGTGTGGTGGCATTAATATTTATTGTTCCCTTCTGTATCCCACAGCTACACTGTTAAGTGTCTCCTGTAAATATTTCCTAAGAAATGTTATTGCATGAAGCCCCAACTCAAGGTCAACTTCTGCCGGGCCCACCCTAAGATAGACACAAACTGACACTTTAAATAAAGGAAATACAAATGGCAAACATGAAATGAAGCAATACTTCTTTAGTCATCAGGGAAATGTAAATTAAGTTTACAATTAGATCAAATTTTATACCCATTAGGTTGATAAAAATTAAGATGTCTGAAAACTTCAAGTGTTAATCAGGATGTGAATCAATGAGATCTATAAATCACTGGCAGGGTGTGTAAATTGGTACAAACACTTTAGTAAATTTTTCACACTATTTGTAAAACTGAACATTCACATACTCTGTGACTCAGAAATTCAGCTCCAAGATATATAATCTGTAATCTTGCTACTCAAAGTGTGAATTGAAACCAGAAATGTTGGAATCACTTGGGATATTGTTAAAAATCATGAATTTAGATTCACACCTCAGATCTACTGCAATACATCTAAATTGTAACAAAATCAACCAGTTTTGTCAAAATCTATCATTTGAGAAATACTACCCTAGAGAATTTGTCATAGACATTTACTGCTCATGGAACATCTATGTTCTGCCCTGCATTTACTAGATACATCCTAGTTAATCATGATCAGATAACTAGTTTTGACCTATGGGCTAAGGGTGGAAGTGACATGTGTCACTTCTGGGATGATGGATTTAAGGTACATTATCCTCCAGGTCTCTCCTCACATGCTGTGATGATCTGGAAACCATGTTTACTACAAATTGGTATCTGAATGATTGGTCATTCTGAAGCAGTGATTCATCTCTTGGAGAACCTTCATACTTAGGTTAGATGAAGCCTTTATTTATATCTTAAGCCACCAAAAATTCAGGTTTTATAATCATTTAATTTTTTCTCTTTTCCTTTTTTTATAAGTAAGCAAAACTTGAAACATTTGAGATGTAGATTTCTTCTTTCTTTCTTTCTTTTTTCAAATTTATGTTGGAAGAGATGGAATTTTTTTAACAACTTTATTGGAGTATAATTGCTTTACAATGGTGTCTTAGTTTCTGCTTTATAACAAAGTGAATCAGCTATACATATACATATATCACATATTTCCCCCTTCTTGTGTCTCCCTCCCACTCTCCCTATCCCACCATTCTAGGTGGTCACAAAGCACCGAGCTGATCTCCCTGTGCTCTGTGGCTGCTTCCCACTAGCTATCTATTTTACATTTGGTAGTGTACATATGTGCATGCCACGCTCTCACTTCGTTCCAGCTTACACTTCCACCTCCCCATGTCTTTAAGTCCATTCTCTACGTCTGCATCCTTATTCCAGTCCTGCCCCTAGGGTCTTCAGAAAAAAAAAATTTTTTTTAGATTCCATATATATGTATGAGCGTACAGTATTTGTTTTTCTCTTTCTGACTTATTTCACTCTGTATGACAAACCATACATCCATCCACCTCAGTATAAATAACTCAATTTTGTTTCTTTTTATGGCTGAGTAATATTCCATTGTATATATGAGCCACATCTTCTTTATACATTAATCTGTCCATGGACACTTAGGTTGCTTCCATGTCCTGGCTATTATAAATGGAGCTGCAATGAACATTGTGACACATGACTCTTTTTGAAATATGGTTTTCTCAGGGTTTATGCCAAGTCGTGGGATTGCAGGGTCATATGGTAGTTCTATTTTTAGTTTTTTAAGGAACTTTCATTCTGTTCTGCATAGTGGCTGTATCAATTTATATTCCCACCAACAGTGCAAGAGGGTTCCCTTTTCTCCACACCCTCTCCAGCATTTATTGCTTGTAGATTTTTTGATGATGGCGATTCTGACTTGTGTGAGGTGATACCTCATTGTAGTTTGATTTGCATTTCTCTAATGATTATTTATTTTGAGCATTCTTTCATGTGCTTGTTGGCAATCTGTATATCTTCTTTGGAAAAATATGTGTTTAGGTCTTCTGCCCATTTTTGGATTGGGTTGCTTATTTTTTTGATATTGAGTTGCATGAGCTGCTTGTAAATATTGGAGGTTAATCCTTTGTCAGTTGCTTCATTTGCAAATATTTTCTACCATTCTGACGATCATCTTTCCATCTTGTTTGTAGTTTCCTTTGCTGTGCAAAAGCTTTTAAGTTTCATTAGGTCCCATTTGTTTAGTTTTGTTTTTATTTCCATTTCTGTAAGAGGTGGATTTTGCTGTGATTTATGTCATAGAGTGTCCTGCCTATGTTTTCCTCTAAGAATTTTAAAGTGTCTGGCCTTACATTTAGGTCTTTAATCCATTTTGAGTGTATTTTTGTGTATGGTGGTAGGCAGTGTTTTAATTTCGTGCTTTAACATGAGGCTGTCCAGTTTTCCCAGAACCACTTATAGAAGAGGCTATCTTTTCTCC
Organism: Balaenoptera physalus; assembly: GCF_965194825.1. Taxonomy (NCBI): domain Eukaryota; kingdom Metazoa; phylum Chordata; class Mammalia; order Artiodactyla; family Balaenopteridae; genus Balaenoptera; species Balaenoptera physalus. Next base: position 77,758,088 of record NC_138903.1, on the reverse strand, counting down.
ATTGCATATTCTTGCCTCCTTTATCAAAAATAAGGTGACCATATGTGTGTGACTTTATCTGTGGATTTTCTATCCTCTTCCATTGTTCTATATTTCTGTTTTTGTGCCAGCACCATACTGTTTTGATTACTGTAGCTTTGTAGTATAGTCTGAAGTCTGGGAGCCTGATTCCTCCAGCTCCATTTTTCTTTCTCTAGATTACTTTGGCTATTCAGGGTCTTTTGTGTTTCCATACAAACTGTGAAACATTTTGTTCTAGTTCTGTGAAGAAATGACATTGATAGTTTGATAGGGATTGCATTGAATCTGTAGATTGCTTTGGGTAGTATAGTCATTTTCACCATGTTGATTCTTCCAATCCAAGAACATATTATATCTCTCCATCTGTTTGCATCATCTTTAATTTCTTTCATCAGTGTCTTATAGTTGTCTGCATACAGCTCTTTTGTCTCCTTACGTAGGTTTATTCCAAGGTATTTTATTCTTTTTGTTGCAATGGTAACTGGGAGTTTTTCCTTAATTTCTCTTTCAGATTTTTCATCATTAGTGTATAGGAATACAAGAGATCTGTGCATTAATGTTGTATCCTGCTACTTTACCAAATTCGTTAATTAGCTTTAGTAGTTTTCTGGTAGCATATTTAGGATTCTCTATGTATTGTATCGTGTCATCTGCAAACAGTGACAGCTTTACTTCTTCATTTCCAACTTGGATTCCTTTTATTTATTTATTTATTTTCTTCTCTGATTGCTGTGGCTAAAACTTCCAAAACTATGTTGAGTAATAGTGGTGAGAGTGGACAACCTTGTTTTGTTCCTGATGTTAGAGGAAATGGTTTCAATTTTTCACCATTGAGAATGATGTTGGCTGTGGATTTGTCATATATGACCTTTATTATGTTGAGGTAAGTTCCCTCTATGCCTACTTTCTGGAGGGTTTTTTTCATAAATGGGTGTTGAATTCTTTCAGAAGCTTTTTCTGCATCTCTTGAGATTATCATATGGTTTTTATACTTCAGTTTGTTAATATGGTGTATCACATTGATTGATTTACATGTATGGAAGAATCCTTGCATTCCTGGGATAATCCCCACTTGATCATTGTGTATCATCGTTTTAAAGTGCTATTGGATTCTTTTTGATAGTATTTTGTTGAGGATTTTTGCTTCTATGTTTATCAGTGATATTGGCCTGTAGTTTTCTTTCTTTGTCAAATCTTTGTCTGGTTTTGGTATCAGGGTGATGGTGGCCTCATAGAATGAGTTTGGGAGTCTTTCTCCCTCTGGTATGTTTCAGAAGAGTTTGAGAAGGATAGCTGTTAGCTTTTCTCAAAATGTTTTAATAGAATTCCCTTGTGAAGCCATCTCGTCCTGGACTTTTGTTTGTTGGAAGATTTTTAATCACTCTCAATTTCAGTGCTTGTGATTGGTCTGATTATATTTTCTATTTCTTCCTGGTTCAGTCTCAGAATGTAGTGCTTTTCTAAGAATTTGTCCATTTCTTCCAGGTTGCCCATTTTTTTGGCATATAGTTGCTTGTAGTAATCTCTCCTGATCCTTTGTATTTCTGCAGTTTCAGTTGTTACTTCTCTTTTTCATTTCTAATTCTATTGATTTGAGTCTTCTCCCTTTTTTTTCTTGATGAGTCTGGCTAATGGTTTATCAATTTTCTTTATCTTCTCAAAGAAAGAGCTTTTAGTTTTACTGATTTTGCCCTTGTTTCCTTCATTTCTCTTTCATTTATTTCTGATCTGATCTTTCTGATATCTTTCCTTATGCTAGCTTGCTTTTTTTTTCTTCTTCTTCTTCTTTCTCTAATTGCTTTAGGTGTAAGGTTAGGTTGTGAATTTGAGATGTTTCTTGTTACTTGAGGTAAGATTGTTTTGCTATAAACTTCCATCTTAGAACTTCTTTTGCTGCATTCAGTAAGTTTTGTGTTGTCGTGTTTTCATTGTCATTTGTTTCTAGGTATTTTTTGATTTCCTCTCTCATTTCTTCAGTGATGTATTGGTTATTAAGTAGTGTATTTTTTAACCTCCATTTGTTTGTAAGTTTTACAGATTTTTTCCTGTAATTGATATCTAGTCCCATAGCGGTGTGGTCAGAAAAGATACTTGATATGACTTCAATTTTCTTAAATTTACCAAGGCTTGATTTGTCATCCAAGATATGATCTATCCTGCAGAATGTTCCATGAGCACTTGAGAAGAAAGTGTATTCTCTTGTTTTTGGATGGAATGTCCTATAAATATCAATTAAGTCCATCTTGTTTAATGTATCATTTAAAGCTTGTGTTTCCTTTTTTATTTTCATTTTGTATGATCTGACCATTGGTGAAAGTGGAGTGTTAAAGTCCTGTACTATGGCTGTGTTACTGTCGATTTCCCCTTTTATGGCTGTTAGCATTTGCCTTATATATTGAGGTGGTCCTATGTCGGGTGCATAAAGATTTAAAATTGTTGTATCTTATTCTTGGATTGATGTCTTGATCATTATGTTATGTCCTTCTTTGTCTCTTGTAATAGTCTTTATTTTAAAGTCTATTTTGTCTGATATGAGAATTGCTACTCCAGCTTCCTTTTGATTTCCATTTGCATGGAATAGCTTTTTACCTCTCCTCACTTTCAGCCTGTATGTGTCCGTAGGCCTGAAGTGGGTCTCTTGTAGACAGCATATATATGGGTGTTGCTTTTGTATCCATTCAGCCAGTCTATGTTTCTTGGTTGGAGCATTTAATCCATTTACATTTAAGGTAATTATTGATATGCATGTTCCTATTACCATTTTCTTAACTGTTTTGGGTTTGTTTTTGTAGGTCTTTTCCTTCTTTTGTGTTTCCTGCTTAGAGAAGTTCCTTTAGCGTTTGTTGTAAAGCTGGTTTGGTGGTGCTGAATCCTCTTAGCTTTTGCTTGTCTGTAAAGATTTTAATTTCTTTGTCAAATCTGCATGAGATCCTTGTTGTGTAGAGTGATCTTGGCTGTGGTTTTTTCCCTTTCATCACTTTACGTATGTCCTGCCACTCCCTTCTTCCTTGCAGATTTTCTGCTGAAAGTTTAGCTGTTTATCTTATGGGGACTACTTTGTATGTTATTTGTTGCTTTTCCCTTGCTGCTTTTAATATTTTTTCTTTGTAGTTAATTTTTGATAGTTTGGTTAATATGTGTCTTGGCGTGTTTCTCCTTGGATTTATCCTATACGGGACTCTTTGTACTTCCTGGACTTGATTGTCTATTTCCTTTCCCATATTAGGGAAGTTTTCAACTATAATCTCTTCAAGTATTTTCTCCGTCCCTTTCTTTGCCTCTTCTTCTTCTGGGACCCATATAATTCAAATGTTGGTGTGTTTAATGTTTTCCCAGAGATCTCTAAGATTGTCCTCAATTCTTTTCATTCTTTTTTTCTTTATTCTGTTCTGCAGTAGTTATTTCCACTATTTTATCTTCCATATCACTTATCTGTTCTTCTTCCTCAGTTATTCTGCTATTGATTCCTTCTAGGGAATTTTTAATTTCATTTATTGTGTTGTTCATGATTGTTTGATGGCTGTTTAGTTCTTCTAGCTCCTTGTAAAAGGCTTCCTGTATTTTCTGCATTCTATTTCCATGATTTTGGATCATCTTTACTTTCTTTATTCTGAATTCTTTTTCAGGTAGACTGCCTATTTCGTCTTCATTTGTTTAGTCCAGTGGGTTTTTACCTTGCTCCTTCATCTGCTGTGTGTTTCTTTGTCTTCTCATTTTGCTTAACTTACTGTGTTTGGGTTCTCCTTTTTGCAGGCTGCAGGTTCGTTTTTCCCATTGTTTTTGGTGTCTACCTCCAGTGGCTAAGTTTGGTTCAGTGGGTTGTGTAGGTTTCCTGGTGGAGTGGACTTGTGCCTGTGTTCTGGTGGATGAGGCTGGATCTTGTCTTTCTGGTGGGCAGGACCGCATCCGATGGTGTGTTTTGGGGTGTCTATGCCCTTATTATTATTTTAGGCAGCCTCTCTGCTAATGGGTGGCTTTGTGTTCCTGTCTTTCTAGTTGTTTGGCATAGGATGTCCAGCACTTTAGCTTACTGGTTTTTGAGTGGAGCTGGGTCTTAGCATTGAGGTGGAGATCTCTTGGAGATCTTTCACCATTTGATATTGTGTGGACCCAAGAGGTCTCTGGTGGACCAATGTCCTGAACTTGGCTCTCCCACTGCAGAGGCACAGGTCTGACACCCGGCCAGAACGCAAAGTCCCTGTCCGCCACACGGCTCTGAAGAAAAGGGAATAAAAAATAAAGAAAGAAATAAAATAAAATAAAGTTTTTAAAATAAAAAATAATTATTAAAAATGAAATAAAATAAAAATTTAATGAAAAACCACAAATAAAGAAAGAAAGAAAGGAGAGTAGCCAATCCGAAAAAATGAATCCACCAATGATAACAAGAGCTAAAAGGTATAAAAAAGAAAAAAAAATGGACAGACAGAACCCTATGACAAATGGTAAAAGCAAATCTATACAGACAAAAATCACACAAAGAATCATGCACGTATACACTCACAAAAATAAAAAAAGGAAAAAATATATATCTATATATAAAAGGAAAGGAGGAAGAGAGCAACCAAATCAATAAACAAATCTACCATTAATAATAAACTCTAAATACTAATCTAACATAAACATAAAACCAGAAACAAATTAGATGCAGAAAGCAAACCTCAAGTCTACAGTTGCTCCCAAAGTGCACCGCCTCAATATTGGGATGATTTGTTGTTTACTCAGGTATTCCACAGATGCAGGGTACATCAAGTTTTTTGGAGATACAATCCGATGCTCCTGAGGCTGCTGTGAGAAATTTCCCTTTCTCTTCTTTGTTCACACAGCTCCTGGTGTTCAGCTTTGTATTTGGCCTCACCTCTGTGTGTAGGTCGCCTAAGGGCCTCTGTTCTTTGCTCAGACAGTATGGGGTTGAATAGCAGCTGATTAGGGGCTCTGGGTGACTCAGCCTGGGGGTAGGAGGGGTATGGAATGCGGGGCAAGCCTGCAGTGGCAGAGGCCAGCATGATGTTACAACAGCCTGAGGCATACCATGTGTTTTCCTGGGGAAGTTGTCCCTGGATCATGGGACCCTGGCAGTGGTGGGCTGTACAGCCTCCCTGTGGGGGGGGGGAGGTGTGGATAGTGACCTGTGCTTGCACTCAGGCTCCTTGGTGGCTGTAGCAGGAGCCTTATTGTTTCATGCCTGTCTCTGGTGTCTGTGCTGATAGCCGTGGCTCACGCCCATCTCTGGAGTTCATTTAGGCAGTGCTCTGAATCCCATCTCCTCACGCACGCCGAAACAATGGTCTCTTGCCTCTTAGGGAGGTCCAAACTTTTTCCTGGACTACTTCCCGGTTAGCTGTGGCACACTAGCCCTCTTCAGGCTGTGTTCAGGCAGCCAACCCCAGTCCTCTCCCTGGGATCTGACCTCCGAAGCCAGAGCCTCAGCTCCCAGCCCCAACCTGCCCCAGCTGGTGAGCAGATAAGCCTCTCAGGCTGGTGAGTGCTGGTTGGCACCAATCCTCTGTGAGGGAATCTCTCCTCTTTGCCCTCTGCTCTCCTGTTGTGATGCTCTCCTCCATGGCTCTGAAGCTTTCCCCCCTCCCACCCCCCGTATCCACCAGTGAAGGATCTTCCTGGTGTGTGGAAACTTTTCCTCCTTCACAGCTCCCTTCCAGAGGTGCATGTCCCATCCCTATTCTTTTGTCTGTGTCTTTTCTTTTTTCCTTACCCAGGTACATGGCTAGTTTCTTGCCTTTTGGGAAGTCTGAGGTCCTCTGCCAGCGTTCAGTAGGTGTTCTGTAGGAGTTGTTCCACATGTAGATGTATTTCTGATGTATTTGTGGGGAGGAAGGTGATTTCCACGTCTTACTCCTCTGCCATCTTGAAGGTCTCAAGATGTAGATTTCTTGCAACAAGAAAACTTTTTATGGTTGATTCATACCATCTTTTCTGAATTCTTTCCACAAAATATGCTTATTCATGAATTAAAAGCTAGTGGTAGGCAATATTGTCAGTTTCATGAAAAATTTGCCTTGATACAGAGGGTAAACTTGCACAACTGTTGTAATTCTTTGTCATAACGAAACAGAGACAACAAACTGTCAGCAAGCCTGCTGTATAAAGCCAAGGCAATTGAACTTATTTTATCTTAATTTGCTCCACTGAGCTATGTGTAACATTCACCTTTCTGTCATAATTTTATATTTCTGGGGCTTAACTGTGATACTACTATCTGTGTTTTCTGTGGTGTTATTCATTTAAAGCTATTAGAATGAACATTAAAAACTATATACAGCTCTGATATATTCTGATTTAATGGACATATGATTTAAATGCATAGAAAATTAGACATTTTTCCTTTTGCAAGTTATTGACAGAACACATGCAAATGTTTTCCAATTACTAGTATGTAATATAAAATAAATAACTGTTCTAAGCCATGGCACATAATTCATATTCTTCCTTTTATATAATTGGATAATTCTGAAAGTTCTGGATGATTTTTTTTAATTTAAAATTTTCACAAGTTTAACATAACCATTATTGTTTGATATGCTTACAAAATCAAGCAGATGTTAATCATATTTCTAAGCTTAGAGAGAAAGTGCCAAGCTTCCCAAAAGCCATTGTCTTTCATTGGAATTAATTCTATGGTGTGAAAATATTTCTCTTTCAACTAATAGTTAACATCAATTATTTCCACATTTCCCTTTAAGTGCTGAGACGTGTATAACTCACATGTCATATAAAGGATTTTTTTTGCAAAATTCATTAGAAGCTTTTTTTTTTATGTGTATCAGGGGCATTTTAAAATTCAGTACAGATATATCTGTGTAGTTACTTACTACTAACCATGTTAGAAATAAAATTATGCATATGTTTTTTGATATTCCAGACTGGCAAAAATATCCCAGGTATCACTTTCTTTTTCCTGGGCTCCCGGTATTGGGAAAAGAAGACAGCATTTCTCAGGAGGAAAAAAGGAAGAAGATGGATAGAAAGAAGAAAAATAAATAAATTTTAAATAAGTAAACAATAGTTGCAATCTGAAAACTAATTTTTATATTTATCCTGAGTATTATCTCCCATTCCACAGTTAAAAATAGAACCTCTTCAACACTATTTAATATATTACTCTGGATATTTCTCCAGCTGCTAATGCAGGATGACAGCCCTCTGAAAAGACCCTCTGCAAATGGTTCTAGGTATTCCCATGGAGTATCTTACAATTGCTTATGGACAAGCATAATTTATTACCATGAGGCACATTTTGGGTAAAGCTGTCTCTGTTGGACACAACAGCAATTTAGTTACATTCAACTACTATAAATTTCTTAGAAACTCATTTTTCCTGGTTACCATCATATCTGCTGTGCAGCAGTAGGAACACCCATGCTAAATACTGCTACCAACACAAATTTACTAGAACATTCTAATATGTCCAAAACTTTACAGTGTACTGGGGTGAAATGAGAAACAAACTTTATCTCCCATTTATGGATTATACTCTGCTAAGGGGTCCCAAAGCTGTAAATCTTATAATACAAAGTTTTAGAGGTTTTCATGAAAAATTATTTAATTTTTATCTACAATATGTTTGCTCTTCATCTGAGCCAGGCATGTTTCATAGAAGTAGACTGACGATTAATTAAAAGGACACACAGAATGGTATCTTCAAAATTACAACTTTCTTCTAACTAAAGCTTGCCATTTTCTACACTCTCTACCCTAAAATGAGTTCACTCTTAGAAGTTCCTAGTTACATTGTGAATAGAGATGCTGGCAGGCTTATTCTACCAGTTTATTAACTCTGGTCAGGCTTGTATATATCCTAGAAGTGGAAACAATCACAAGTAAGTGCAGGTAGCCTTTGACTATATATACACACACATACACAAACACAGGAACACACATCTATATCTAGTTATCTATCTATCTATCTGTCTATCATCTATCTATTACACGCTTGTCTAGAGCTCTTTTTGTTATGCATTTCCTGCTCATTTTAAGGAGCTATGTTAAAACATGGTGACAAGCTATATATATATATATATATATATATATATATATATATATATATATATATATATATGGAGTTCCTCTTTAGGCATCCCTGTATAGAAGAAAGTTCTTGGTTTTTCTGCACTGCTGTTTTCCTTGGGGATGTAACAATGAAATTTATAAATCCTAACTGTATCATAGAACTAATTTTATTCAGACTCAGTACTATCCAAATAAACACATACATTTTTAAAAGACGTCATCTAAGATTCCTAATGGTCTTCTAATACTAGTCAACTAATTTTTCAACTTCAATGAATTGAAGATCTGTTTAATTTACAATGAATTATGGATACAGAAAAATTTTATCTGGGATTAAAAGAACCAGCATTTAATTCTCTGTCACTGTCTAATTCTTTTTTTGTTTTTCTATTATTATGGAAGTCTTTCTCTCATCTTGATGAACTCAAGATTTCTGTTTACTTTTTTCTTCCACAAGAGGTATTAAAGACATGTTTAATCACTTGGCAAGTTTTCTAGCTCTTATCTAGCTAAAGAGGGTCTATTAGAAGAAGAAAGAATAATGGGAAAGAAAAGGATGTCTGCTTATACAAAATCCATATTTCACCTCTCCAGATGATACTATTCATCCCCTTTGGGTAGGAAATAGCTCTTTATTGTTAATTCCAGATTGGTCGCCAAATTACTATGAATATTTCTGGAATTCAGCAGTTTAATTTCCCCAGTTATGTTTCTTATCTTAATACCTCACAAGATAACAGCCTTGGCTTAGCATTAATGAACTTGAAGCTAGTGTTTTATTGTTAAAACCAAGAATTGGGCTTCCCTGGTGGCACAGTGTTTGAGAATCTGCCTGCCAATGCAGGGGATACGGGTTCAAGCCCTGGTCTGGGAAGATCCCACATGCCACGGAGCAACTAGGCCTGTGAGCCACAACTACTGAGCCTGAGCGTCTGGAGCCTGTGCTCCGCAACAAGAGAGGCCGCGATAGTGAGAGGCCTGTGCAATCCAATGAAGAGTGGTCCCCACTTGCCACAACTAGAGAAAGCCCTCGCACAGAAATGAAGACCCAACACAGCCAAAAATAAATATAAAAATAAATTTAAAAAACCAAACAAACATTGTTTTCCCTCCAAATCTACTTTTGTATAAATTTCTCTAATCTACTTTGCTTTAGTCAGGTTCACTATTTGAGACCGACATAGTAATGAAACCCATTTTCTCTTATAATTCCCTCCCACCTGAAGCCTAGCGGTTGCTTTCCATTCATTCTCCCAAGCAGAGAGAGGAACTAGAGGGTTTTTTGGCCAAATCCTCACCTCACTTCATGCTTCTTTATAATAATGTTGGTCAGTCATCAATTATTTCTCACTCCCTTTATCTATGAAGTGTTGATTCCACTAATGTAGGTCTTGGTAGGGCATTGAAATCATGGTAGTAAACCCTGGACAGTCAGGGACAATTAATGAGCACTGGGTAAGTATGAAATTGGAAGCTAGACATAGAAGTAATTGAAATTGAAGATAAGAGGCACCTAATTTTGCTTAAGTTTGTACAGTAATGAGCATTCTTATAAATAGAGTTTATTTCTACTTGAGAATATTGACAAAATATTAGCTATTTTTTTGGAATCTGTAATTCAAAGACAATTATTGTGAGTTCGTTGCAAATGTTATTGGAACAAACAATGGTAGTTAAGATTAAGAAGCACACTCTTTTTCCTCTCTCTCCCCATATATAGATATGAGATAAAGTTGTTTTTAAGGCAGGATAAGAAACATTTTAAATATAAAATTCTCTCTGCCCATTTGGGCCACTAACTCTCTTTAGTGTGCATGTGCATCTCCATTATACATTAACTAGACCTCCTTAGAAGACACAGAAATTCCTGCTCAACTGAAAAGAGCAATTTTCTCCTGGTGCCAGCAAGGTATCTCCCTAAGAGATAACATTCCTTTCTAAATCCGGTAAGGGGTCACAATGACCCACTACTTGCCTTGTATGTGCAGATCTGGACTATGTAAACTGTCAAACTCTGACTTTGATGTGTGACCCTTTGTCTCGAAAATGTGTATGACTGTGCTTTGACCTCTAACCAGTGGAACAGTCCTCAGAGATTTCTGAAAGACTGCCGGGTATTGACCATCAGGTTGGCTTGAATAAAATTCTCTATTTGTTTCTTAGACTGACTATTAACTAATTTTCATTGACAATATAAACATCTGGAAAAGGCAAAACTGTAAGCACAGAAATCAGTAGGTAGTAGGTTTTAGGGATTGGGAGTGTGTGAAGTGTTGATGACAAAGGGGCAAAGTGGGAAAATTTTCTTTGACTGATAGAATTGTTCTGTTTCTTGATTGTGGTAGTTGTTCTAAGACTTTATGCATTCATGAAAACTCATAGACTTATACACCAAAAAAGAGAAATTTATTGTATGTAAATTAAAATAAAAAGACATAAAAATTCAAACAAGTAAAAAATAGAGGAATTACAGAAGCTAACTTTGGCACCTGCAAGGCATTGAGAAGGTATGGTGTAGCCTGGTGTGTGCAGGTGCCTGTGTGTGTGAGTGTGTGTACTTTTTATCATTGTTGTTATTATGATTATCACTACCATTGTCTTGTAGCTCCCAGATTTAGTTAGGTAACAAGAGATGATTAGGCTTGTTTTCTTCTTTATTGTTTCCAATTTGGACCCAGAGAGAAAATTATTGCTAGATTTGGATTTTGTTGCCAGGCGTGAATTATAGCCTTTTGTGTCTCACTTCTTTCACTTAGCATAATTCATTTGAGATTTATCCATATTACCACTTTGTATTAGTAGTTTATTCCATTTTATTGATGAGCATTACTTTATTGTATGGATATACCACAGTTGGTTTATCCATTCACATGGTGAAGGATATTGATTGTCTCCGTTTTGGGCAATTATAAATAAAGCTGCTATAAACATGCACTATAGGTTTTGATGTACACATAAACTTTGTGTCTCTTGGGTAAATACCTAGTAGTGAGATTGCTGAATCATATGGCACAAATACATTTCACTTTATAATAAACTGCTCAATTGTTTTCCAAAGTAGTTTTACCATTTTGCATCAGCAGTGAACAATCATTTCAATTGTTTCACATCCTCATCAGGAATTGCTAATGTCAGCTTTTTGTTTTGTTTTGTTTTGTTTTAACTATTCTAACATATGTGTACTGGTATCTCACTGTGATTTTAATTTTTGGTTCCCTTATGACAAATTATGTTGAGCATCTTTTCATATGCTTATTTGCCATCCTCATATCTTCTTTGCTAAAAGTCTATTCAAATATTTTGTCTACTTTTGAATTGAGTGGTTTTCTTATTTTTGAATTTTTAGTTCTTTTTATACATCTTGTGACTACTTCTGAATTGTAATTACAACAGTCAATGAAATCTCTATCCAGGATCTTTTCAAGAATCTCTTACACATAGTTTAGGTGGCTAGCTCAGAATATGGTAGCAATCTGTTGTAGCAGTAAATCAAGTCTATGTTTTACCTAATCATGTTTTTTTTCTACCTCTACTTCTTTGATGAGAATGTAAATTGGTGTACCATTTTGGAATTTTACCAACGTCTACCAAAACTTGAAAATGTGCAAACCCTTTGACTTAGTAATGCCATTTCTTAAATAATTAATCAGAGTTAGTTAGTGTATCAAAAGTGGACTTATTGACTTAGGATGATGTTCCTAATTTGTGTTCTGAAACTGTTACTGGATAATAAGTTTTAGCCAAATTATATGTATAGTTTGATCCATTTTTTAAAAATAAAAATTTATGCAAATCTAAAAATAATATTAAGAAGCACACTCTTTTCTAGATATACTAGTTGTGTTTACAATTGCCTGCTAACATAAACATAATTTTTACTGTCTTATTGAGCAAATAATAAAAAGTAATTAACAACTGACAAAAAAGCACAAATTGGGGACAAGTAGAAGAAAAACATTAATTGCATAGAATCCATGTAACCCACAATAACACTGTCAACTCAGTAACAGAATCATTTTCATTCTGTTTTAGAAACACTGTGCATATGATACTGCCTAGAACACTCAGAGGTAAAGTAGCTAGTTGTCCTTGAATCACGTGAAACAGCATACAACATTTGTGAAGAAGCAAGATTCACTTTTTCTATCCTTCCCTCAGCAGCGTTCCCAGCACACACTTTCTTCCTTTGAACTCAGTGTGACCTTGATGCTCCCTGACAGACCAGTTAACTCCCTTCCCAAAATAGCACACTAAAATCAGCATTCTGACTTTGAATCACAATTTAAAGACTTTTTCTGAATTCACCTTTTTTCAAAAGAAACATTAGCTTTCAGCGATTGTTAAGCTGGGGTCATCCCAGCCAGACATAGGATGTCGGATCTCATTGTCCTCCGAGGCCTTCGACCCTCCCCCAAAGCCCCTCAATAAAATGGTTTGATCCTCCCCCAAGCAAAAAAAACAAACAGAACACTAGTCTTCCTGGCCTTTTCCTATTTGGGCCTAGGATTGTCTCACACATAATCAAGTTTTTTTCTAAAAGATTTTTGACAAATGGGCATTATTACATCATTCATTCATCTCTTCATTCAAACATAGCCACTAAGTATTTCTTTTTTATCATGTACCGTGCTAGTTGATGGTGATATAAAAATAAACATAATTCAGTGATTGCCCTTCCCTTCTGGATTTTAGAGTCCAGCTGGAAAATCAGATAAGAAAATTGTTATCACATAGTATGTTAAATGATATAATAAAATATGTGAGACATCTCTGGGAAACAATTCAGACTGTCCTGAAAGAGTCAGGAGTAGATATTTTTTGTGATTCTTGGAAGACCCTTCTCATTAAAATATTTGCATATTAACAGGGTATTTCCCATGTCCTAACACAAAATACATATTTAAGAGTTGGAATTTTATCAACTATTTTAGGAGGGTAGGTTTTTCATGTTTCTCAAATTACGCTACATAGGTAGGACTATATTCCATCTTGACTTATCAATGACAAACACAAGAAATATAAAAAACTATAAGTTACACATTTTTATTTGGCTACAGAAAGACGTGATTTTTCTCATATAGTTGACAACTTTGTGTAGGACTGTGATTCTATATAGCTAAAGTTAACACAAACACAGAATCTTCTGCAAAGCACACTGAAGAAATTGCCATTAGGGATTCAAATTATTAAAATGTTCATGTACATTAATTGTCTATTCCTTGAGAATAGGTGGATAATAATGTTCCAACTAACTAAGAGATACCATCTATGACACATGTTCGAAAAAAAATCAAAGTAGAATAAAATATTATTAATGATAAAAGTATGGTATATGAAATATATCTCCATTTTATCTACCTTTCACCTCAATACACATGCATACTTTGGCATAAACTACTTATCCTTCAGAATTAAGCTCAAAGGTAATTTAATTAGGGAAGATTTTTCTGATCCCCAGACAAGATTAATTTCTTTTTTTAAACCACTTTTTCATAATTCCCAGACCTTGATGTTTTAGTGTTATGTGCAAAATGGAGCTTCAGTACCTTCAATCCATTCATTCTTCTCATTGCCACTTGAATAGATATTTTAGTGCAATGATATACCATGATTATAATATTAGAGACACTCAATATTAACAGGACAGACAATGGTATGTTTTGTCGTTGCTTTAGTCTGAATAATGTTAAGTACCTCCCAAAATGAAGCCAAGAATGATTATATATAGTCTTAATTGTGAAGTAGCTGAAAAGAAGTTTCTCTAACCTCAAAGTCAAGAAATGTGTTCAGAATGGACCTGGGACCTTGGAAAATGTCGGTGCATGAAGATGCTAGCCAGACAATTTTTCAAGTTTGCCTTGAAATCTTTATATGTGTTATGCTGAACAAATAAATTCACTATAGTAAATTAATTAATTATTTCCAGGCCAATTGTACTCAAAGTATAGAGACAGAGGGTACAAACACAATATATTGGCCCTGGATGCTGTTTACACTTACTAAGTCACGGCAAAGATCATCATATTCTTTTAAAGAAACTGGAGAGTTTTTGTATTCTTAATTTTTGCATTGCTGCCAGATCTACCTTGAATAGTTTCAAGCCAAGGTCTGGAGCCACTGGATAGCACTGCATCCACTGGAAATATGTCCAAGTTTGTGAGACTTACAAATAAGGAGGCATTGGAATCTCTGATATGAGCTACTTGTTAACAGGAACTTGATAAATTTATGGGAAGTTATATTCTGTGGTTTAGGAAAATACTTTAAGTTGAGGATAGTACCAAAGAAATAATACAAAGATGTGCATGTATGGAAACAGAGAGATCTAATAGTTGTGTAAAACTTTGCAAGGTCCTACACTGGGTTTTGGATTAAAAGACACGAAGACAAATATATTTTCAAAACTTTCACATGCTAGAAAGAGTAAATAGTAGGGTAGATAGCATTGAAAGTCATATAATAAATTTGTAACTGCTCATTAGTGACCACTGAGCAGCAAGTGTCCCCTGTAAATGTTACCATAATTATGACTGATATAGGCAGTTACATACTCAACTAAAGAATTACATAGGTCCACCTGTGCGAGAATAAACTGACAACTAATTAGGGTCAGTGGTGGCCTCATAGAAGAGGCTTCTAGTGTATGCTTTCACCAATGCTTTCTTTTCCTTACCACAGAGAAAACAATTATAATGAAAAAGGAAGAATTAAAAATCCAATTCCGAGCCTTAAGTGTTTTGAGAAGTAACTGTGATGTACTCAACCAAGTTCTCCGTGGTACTACTTCCATATGCACCAAGAAGATTCTCACATACTAAAAGGAGAATAGAAGTATCTGGTGTCTGGGGAAGAAGCAAGGAATTTTGGTGTACATTTGCATACAGGAATTACCTCATGGGGAAAGAATAAGAGTGTAATGATCAAAATTGTATTAATTGATGAGAGTTCAGTCTTTCCCAAATATCCTACACCTTCCCCTTCATCAAAAAGAAAACAAAATGTTTCTATTGTTTCCATTTGGGTAAATATAAAACTTGAACACATTTTTTACAAAAAAATAAATAAATAAACTGACCAAGAAGAAGAAATTGACTCATAAGAAGATGTACATCATGGAATAATATGATTTGTTATGACAACACATTAAAGGGAGGCATTTACGGGAATAGGTTGGAGCAAAGTGTAATAGGTGTGGATTAGAAAAAGGATGAATTTGGGGAAAGAAATTAAGAGGATCCAATGAAATTCATGATGCTAAGAAATAGGAAGAAACAACTGAAATTTATGAGTGGCTGTGGACTATATATTTAGCATCCCCTAAAATATTTTAAAAGGCAAAAGGAACATTTGTAATTCATTTTGGGGCTATGATTTTTAAAGTCTTCCTTAAAGAGTTCTGTCACAGTAAACCTAGTCAAAGACAAGGTTCAGCTTGAAAGCATGTAAAATGTGGGATAATTTAAAATCAGCTTTTTGGTCTCCTTTGACTAACATAAAATTTCAAATATTTTAAAATTTCATATTAGCTCTTCCCCTTTATGGTGGGATTTTTATTTTCAATAGAATTTCAATAAAAATGAATAAATATTCTGTTAATACTTTTTAAGACATCATGGCTTTCTGTTAATAAGAATAACAGAATATTTACTGGAAGTTTTGACCTATACATAAAGTATTCAAATGATCTAGACATGATGAATATTACAGATATTTTGAAAGAGCAACAATAATACATCAGGTTAGACTTATTTTTTCTAAAACAAGTCTCTGCGATTACACCAAAATTTTTATTAATTCAGTTTATTGAACAAATACTATGTGAATAACATTTTCATTATATATATATATATATATATATATATATAATATAAGCATCCACCTCTCAGAAATCTGAAATCATGATGTTCACTACTTTAAGGAAGCTGCCAGAACAGAATCAGATAATAAAGACATTTCATTTTTATATTCTTGTCTTTAAAGTTGCAAAGTTTCAATTACTTTTCCAGGTATGAACCAAGAAAGACCTGACAAAATATGGAATCAAGCAAAGCCAGTTCTTGGCTTTAACATCTCCTCCTAGCAAATATATGAAGATCCTCTGAGCAGAGGAGAGAGAAGAAAGAAATGGAAAAGAAGAGAATTAGATTAGTTAGATCTATGAGAAGGGGCATCCACACTCTGTTTCCACTACAGAGTTAGTTTTTATATGAAGAATCTCTCCAAAATTTAGAGATATGAGAATAGAGAGTAATCATGACCTCCTTGTATATGTTTATTCTGAGAAATTGCTAGCTAACTTTACAGTTTTTGAATCACCACACTACTAGAGAATAAAGACAACTACATGTGGTGCCCAAGAAGTTAGGATGGGAGTAATATGATAAAAAGTACACATTTATATGACCTTCAAGGACAGAAAGAGAAGAAATCTTGGAATGGCACGTCAATGAGCAAGATAACAGTATTCTTCCATCAGGAAGAATAGTTTGAAATCAACAGTGAAGTTGAACTAGAAAAATTTTAAATAGTATTTTGTGGATGCCTGACTTACATGGCATACATGTTTGAGTGAGTGTGTGTATGTGTGTGTGTGTGTACATATGAATGTAAGCATATGCATGTTTGTTAGTCCTCAAATGAAGATTATCAGAAAACATGAGAACCTATATATCCCAAAGTCCATGATGCTAAGGAAGCAGAACATTTTAAAGGGAGTGAAGTTTTCAAAAGTGTCAAGTACTCCAGAGGCACAAAGGAGAGGAAAATTAGCTTTCAAGAATGACATTTTAGTAAAGTGGTAAAATAGAAGCCATATTGTGCAAGGAGTTAAGTAGAATATGTGTGAGGAAATGATGATAACATGAGCAGATCATTCATTTGAATGTTTAGCAGTGAAAACAGGATGATTACTTAGTGCAGGATTCAGGGCCATGCAGAACTTCCCTCCTTCATGGTAAGAATGATTGCTTGTCAGAGGGACCAAGAAGCTTTGACTTATTGAATTAATTTAGTAGTGCAAGTATGAAGTTTTTCTGAAAACATTTTTTAGAAACATTTTAAGAGATCAGAATCCTCTACAACAAAAATTTTTCTCATTAGGTCAAAGCCAACCCAGATGTCATGATTCATTTCACATGAATAAAAAAATTTATTCAAAGAAAACAAGATCAGGACCAATTATGTCTTTGAGAATTATTGAGACAATAATGTTAATTTAAAGGCAAAATGGTTTTAATCTCTTCAAGCTGTGCAGGAATATTGCTATGCAATTCATTATGTCAATTATACTCATGTGAACATTGGTGGTACACAGTCTCTTTGGCAAACACTTTAATTGCTTTCAAACATCACATACTCTCCTGCTTATGCATGGTGCCTACTGGCCTGACAAGCAGCTGAACAGCCAATGTACCAAGATACTCATTGTGGCTCCTACTGCAGAAACTAGATGAGTATATGTACTACAGTATTTGGGCCACTAATTTTTTGGCTCTAAATCAGGGAAATGAGAGCTCTCAAATCAAGTGAAAAGTTGTGGGTTAGTAACAAAGTGAGTTTCTGCTAAGAAAGGGAGAGAATAATGTCAGAATGATGATTTGAATTCCTTATTTAGAATTTGCTCTTCCTGAACACTGCCCACCACAATTCAGCAGTCAGTTACCTAGAGCTTATATTCATGGGGGTCCCCACCTGTTCACCTGGGATGTACAGGTTGCTAGGTAAGCTGAAACATTTTAGCTGTGCACAAAAGGATAGACTGACATCAACTGGCATGGGTAACCTGATTATCTCCTCATTTGCAGCAGAATTTCTGCCTTTCTTTGTCTCAAAATTTAAAATATACTTCAATATAGTTCAGTAAGAACAGTGGCCCTCTTGAACATACAGGCCAGTCTTGACCTTAACACTCATACAATAACATTTTTAAATAAACACATAACTTTTAATAATGAACATAAAGAATCAAATTATAAATGTGAAGTATGGATTGATCTGAAATAAGATTTATCAAATTATTTACCTACTATTAGTAATTAATATTTATTTTAAAAGCACTTGCATATATATGAAAATAAATTTATAAAAGATGAAATTATTTGAACAAGACAATTTATATACAGTTTAATGTTATGTTTATATGAATCAAAGTAGAGTGAAAAATTTAGAAACATGAACACTTCCTAATTTCTGAATATTTTAATTTTTCTCAGCCCAGTATCCATATGGCAAAATTATTTTTTCTCATTTCTTCTGACAATATTCTGGCATTATGTATACAAAGATTGGAAATAATTTAGGTCTTTAAAGAATCATCATTATTATTATCATTATGATGATGATGATGGTGATGAAACGAGAGGTCTCCTCTTTCTCTTTCATTGTGTTATCTCTAAACATTTTTGGGGTTTAACCTCTTACATTTTGATTTTAATATACAATGTATTATCTGTCTGGTCACTGCTATTTTCTATTGCCACACTCTTTAAATAATTTTCTTTATTTCAGACAGACAAATATTATATATTAGTTTTCTATTGGTACATAAGAAGTTACCACAAATTGAACAGCTTTAAAGAACACACATATTTTCTCACAATTTCTGTGACTTAGGAGTCTAGGTACAGTTTATCTGTGTCTTCTTCAAGGCTGTAATCAATGTGTAGGCCAGGGCTGGGTTTTCATATGGATCCTCAGCTGTGAATGGATACACTTACAAGCTCACTCACGTTGTTGGGATAATTTATCTCCTTGATTGTAGGACTGAGGTTCCAAATTTCTTGTTGGATGCTGGTGAGGTGCCACTCTCACTTCCTAGGGGCTGACTGCAGTTTCTTGCCATATGTCTTTCTACATAGGCCCTCTTACAATAAATATAGCAGCTTACTTCTTCAAAGTCAACAAAGGAGAAAGTTAGCAAGACAGAGTTATATACTATAACATATTCATGAAAATGACATGACTTTGTCATATTTTATTGGTGAGAAATAAGTCATAAGTTCTACCCAAACTTATGGAGAGGAGATTATACAAAGGTGTTGCAAACCAGGAGGTGAGAATTATGCCAGCCACTCTAGGGTCTGTCTGCCACCGACTGATCTTATTTTTTTCCTTTGGTGATGTTTTTGCTTTGGCTTCAGCCACTTTTTGTGGTATTTTGCCTTGACACTGTAATTTGATAATTTTTCCATCCATAGAATTAATTAATTACAAACCTGCATATTTATTTCTAATAGTTGTTTATTACATTTTTAATAAGCAAAGTCATTTTACCAAATGAGAATCCTCAAATGGAAATTTTCATCAAATATCCAACAAAATTATTAGAGAAGAAGTAAGATATTTGAAAGCAGATGACTAGTTATGCAATAGACTGTGAGTGATAAAATTGCTTAAATGGAAAGGTTAAACGTAATTAGCTTAAAATAATAATTCAGAAATAGGTTTCCATAAAATGGGTTTCTTCAAAGTCACAATTAACAAGCATAATATTTGTTGGTTTCTTCAAAGTCACAATTAATAAGCATAACATTTGTTGGTTTAACAATGTGTAAAGGCGATCTTTAACCCCCAACACTTGCACAAATTTTGACAGAATAATAGTTGTTACTCAAATGAATACACACTGCAATAATAACATAATTTCTGTGCTGAAAATTAATCTGAAATGCTGTGAAATATATATATATATGTAATTTTAAATCCAAATTGACATATTTAGTTTATTCTCTCAGTTACAGATACAAGATTGTCTAGCTTTACCCTGATAGATTCCTTACACAAGAGAGAAAAATGCATCTTTTTCTCCCTTACAAACTCAATAATCTAATGAGGTGTTGTTGCTATGACACATAACCTTGATCTGTTTTGTTACTGTTTTGTACTGAGTAGTGTTCAAATGATTCCAAACAAAAGTGACATTTGTAGAATACTTATCTGGTAACAAAAATAGCAGAATCAAATTTAATACTTAAACTAAAAGATTAATATTTAAAAACCACCATAAATTAGAATTTTTCATTAAGTTTTCATGCTATTCTTCCTGAAAAAATGAACAAAAATCATTGAGCAATTCAGAAATGAGCTAATGGAGATTCTGAATACATAAGACTCAAAGCACAGTGGAAAAGAATAAATATTTAAATATATTGTAATCTTCAAATTACATTTGTGATTAGGAATGAAATCACTAAGTAGGATGCACTTTCTCCACTTAATGTGAGGGAACAATATTTCACAGTATATTACTTATCTTATTTTAGGAAATGGTGGCACTCTTCTACTAATGAAAATGGCATCCCATAGTACAACATAAGAACCTTTTATATGTTCATTTAAGAAAAGTTCAAATCCAAGATTCAAATAGAGACAAAAACATCCCTTACTAGTCTTAAAATCTCTGGTTCACATAGTTTCTAGAGCTTGACCAGGGATTGAATATGTTTTGTGGATCCTTTTTAATAGTATATAATTAACAATTCCCCGATGAACCCACTCAAGTTTCCTTTAACCTTCTGTCTATTTGATTTCAAGACCAGTAGCTTTTAAAGGAAAAAATAGGACTTCAAAATTGGACCTCATGGAGTAGTCCTGAGCCATGCTCCAGATGATTAGTGTAGCAAAATGGCTCAAGTTACAAGTGCGCAAATCTATGTCCTATACAACTTGTATAATGAGATTAAAAAAAAATGAGTTTGAGATGGTTCACTTATTTAGCCTTTTTCCTCACAATAAAATTGTAACAACAACAAAAATTAAATGGGAGAAAATGACGCCTTCATAATTCTTTGCCTCTAGTGAGGATCGTAAATTAGTATGACCAATACCTTTGGTTCTCCTAGCAAATGATGGGAACCCAATACTTTAATTCATATTTTGAAACTCGAATTGACTCTCCAAATAACCGATTAAGTGGAACATTAAAAGAAAGATCAAACACTAAATTACAAAGATTCTCTTTATATGAACCACTGATATTTCCAGTCATGTGTCAAGATAAAAATAAATTGCCTTCACTATGGGGCAATCTGAATCATCAATTGAAATTTTAACTAAAGTTATTGCTCTACAAAAATAAGTATATCATACATATGCACACACATAATTTACAACAGGTGGTGATAAACATTACATTAAAAAGGGTTTCATTCAGCTGGTATACTGGGAAAATAAAAACATTATTCCCTTAATATTAGGTTTTCTCAAGTCTATGTAGCAGAGTTTAGAATAACTTTTCCAACTAAGATATGCATTCTATGTATAAACACACACACACACACACACACATATATATATACACACACACACAGATAGGCATTATATATGTATGTACATATGAGCATATACTTATACAAGCATTATGGATTTATATAATTGTAAAATATCAAGAATTACTGGAAATAAATCACCATTCTGTTATTGAGTTACACACTGGATGTATATCACTAAATTGTTGGTCAAATTCATGAAATATACTAAAAACCTCATGATTTCAAATACTTTCCCTGATGGCTTCTGAAGGTAGAATAGACATCTCACAGGAAGGGCTGAAGCACAAAGTTACAAACCAGGTCATATAGAACTCATTATTCATATGCAAGTATATGTGAGATCGAAAGGTAAATGATAAAAATCATTGTTTGTAAGCATTTTTCTTCATTTTGGAGCCCAGATTTTTTTCCATTAATAAAACTCCAAAAAATTTATCTAACTTCCTTTCCCTTTAGGATTAGAAATCTAGAGCACGTTTAAACAAAAATATCTAATTATAAATATATATTCTAATGCATAAATTATAAATAAGAATACATATGTAAATATATATTAGATATTGTATATAGCAGTTTTATGTTACTCCTTATTCTTCATAAAGATTATAAAATATTCTGAAATATGTAGATAACATTTAGTTATTTAGTCAAATACTGTAATTCAAAAAGAAATGGCTCAACCTAAAGTTAGCATAATCATCATTTGTTTATAATAAACTGAGTTTGTTCTGTAGAACACATTAATTCCTCAGACCTGAGAACCTATTTAACAGGTGGTTTAGATTTGCATTCAGGTTTGTCTCTCAAAAATCCTACAGCATTAATTGTGAAGATAGATACATATTATAAAATGTTGTCAATTAATAGATATTCAATATATTAAAAAATTGTGAAATTTAGAGCAAGAAACTATATTTCTTTGTGTTTAAGCTTATGAACTATATTCATGCTGCCCATTCTTAAGCTAATGAGTAACAAAATATAAGTTCAATAATGGAGTGAATAATTAACAATAATAAGGTTAGTAAAACATAGCTACATGTCTATCAAAAATGTTCAATATTAATTTTACTGGCATCTTTATATGTTTTAAATTGTACAGCAATGTGATCATCATATATGAAAAGGCATGCCCATCATCTCTCATTCAAAAAAGACATAATTAAATTTGAAATTCTACTTCACAGAATTTTAATCAGATCTCATTAAAGTTTTAGAAATCCAGAGACAAGTATTGTCTTCTATAGCATTGGCAGATATTATAGTAGTATCATCTATTCCATGTTCTCAGAGAGAATATTAGTATATATTTATGTTTGTAAGAAGAGCAAAAGCTACCTAGTTTATAGCTTGTCCACATTGCAAATGATTATCCATATATCTCCACTGTACCCTGTGACTAAATTTTAATTATTCAATTAAATCCTGGATTCATACTATTCTTGTTTTATAAACAAATAAAAATTGTTTTTTTCTGTTGTTCTTCTCATAACAGTGACACATATATCAGCCGGAATGACGTGTACTGGGACTTAAAACAAATAGCAATATCATTAAATGTTTCATATATGGCTCAAATATCTTAGAAAAAGATGGTAGTAACTCACAGATCTCACTTTGACAAACCTGAGGATACTCAATGTTCTAATTCTTGTCTTTGTGGAATACAAACTGCAATGCTTGCTCAAATAAATTGTATTAAATGCTAAAAATATGGATCCCGAAAACTGAGTGTCTTTTTAAATGAGTTGAACTTCAAAATAAAAATGCCAAATCAGAGTATGTTATAACTTTCCAAGAATAAACGTCATCTTTGACTACCATCTTTCCCCATACCTAAAAATGAATGAATGCTTCTGTTTGCATTTATGTTGTACTCTCTGTTTATCTGCAGAGAATCTCAAAAGACTTAAACTTTGCACAGTGAAATCACATTTAACCACTGAAGTGGAGCCACCTATGGTATGTAACAATGCAAGCTTTTTTTTTTCTTCAACTAAGATGAGAAAATAGATATTCATGTCCTGATTCTCAATGTTGGTATTGAAGTAAGCAGAAATTAATATGTACTTTGTAGGAAATATGTACACAAGAAAAATATTTCACTATTTTCTCTAAATTTAAATATTAGTTCTGTTGAGTATATGTACAAAAAAGACAAATACACACAGCTGTTGTACAAATAGAAACTGCTTTGACCAAATCATGAGCTTTCTTATTTACAAAATGTTTATTGAATGACCATTAACAGTCTCTTAAAAGTAAAACTGCTTTGCAATTTATCTATTTGAGTAACTTTTATTTAAAGGAGTATTTATTCAATTTAATGTTTTAAAGAATTACATTCTTTACTTGGGTTAAACTATGAAATAAAAGAGGTAAACAGAAATTTGAATTATCTGAATTCAAGAATCAAAAAATTTAAAATAAATATGATCATAAGTATAATACTGGTATATTTTGTTTTGCAAAGGTGAGTAGATTGTAGAAATATTAATGCTAATTAGGGAGCTGAAAAAATATGAATTTATTTTATAGAAAAGAAAAAAATTTCTGATAATGAGAAATTAATTAGCCTCTTGCTGAGTACAATTATAAACACTAGGTATGCACCTCTATCTCTATCCATGTTTATCTATTTACCTGTCTATCAATCTATCTATCATCTACCTATCTATCAGCCCAGGAAAGTGAGCCTAGTGTTGAGAATCCTTATCCTCCAAAGTATGTACTGACTCTGCAGGGACACCTCTGAGGTAAGCAGTGTTTTTGACAGACTCTCACGTATATGGGGCATGATGTGGTAGGTTAGGCATGTAGGTATGTGACTGAATTAGTTATATATTTCTGTGTAACAAATTAAGATCAGTGGCTTAAAACAACTAAGCTTTTATTATCTTACAGTCTCTTTTTAAAAAACATTTTCTTTTTATAATTTAAAAAAAATTTTATGTTGGAGTATAGTTGATTTACAGTGTTGTGTTAGTTTCAGGTGTACAGCAAAATGATTCAGGTATACATATACATATACCTATCTTTTTCAGATTCTTATGGTACCTTTTCCTGAAGAATTTGGACATGGCTTAAATGGGTGCCTCTGACTCAGGGTCTCTCACAAGGCTACAATGAATCCGTTACCTGAGCTACAGTCATCTCAAGACTCCAGTGGAAGAAGATTTGCATTCAAGCTCACTTATGTGTCTGTTAGCTGGCATCAAGTATTTACTTACATGAACATACATATGTTCACAGGTCTCAAGTTACATTGCCCAGAGACATTAGTTCTTTGCATGTGGACCTCTCCATTGGGGTACACACAACATGGCAGCTTGCTTGCCTCAAAATGAAGGTTCTGAAAGAGAGAAGAGAGAGAGAGACAAAGAGAAGTTAGTCTTCTTAGAATCTAATCTAGGAAGTAATATTCAATATCTTTGTTATATTCTATTTATTAGAAGCAAATCCCTAGGTTCAGCCCACACTCAATGGCAGACAATTGCACAAGGACATGAATATCAAGGTAGGAGTTCATTGAGGGTCATTATAGAGAGTATCTACCTCAATAGCACTGGTGAACAGTATTAATTTGATTTCAGACGCAGAAGTGATTTTCATGTTTAAAAATGAATAAGAAGTAGGAAAAAAATCTCAGAAAATTCATGCTAGTTTCAGATCAATTCAATCCTTTAATTTGATTAAGGTTATTCCAAGGTACTAATATCTACAATGTCCTTTAGGGCTAGTAACCTATGGGCTTTTTTTCCCTTCTGCTTCCAACACACATTTGCAGGGTATTGTGCTTGATGAATTAACAAACCAAAGCCATTCACTCATTAGCTCAGGAACCAGAAAATAAAACTATTGATAAAGTTAATACATATATTGAGATGCACAAAATGAAGGCCACCTCAGTGGCTGGGCCCAAGTCACAAATCTAAAACTAAGTCAGCCTGCACTTACGAGAAACACCTGTCAAGGAAATATAGTATACACCAATTACAATTCTTCAACTCAGCTTTACCTAGTTTATGTTACCCTAGACAGTAGGATATATTAGCCTTATAAGGAAATCCTCAACCTCTTAGCCAATCATGTCCTATTTCTGAGTTGCCACTTCTATAAAAATTGCTCTTCCTCAAAATTCCGTGGGAATAGTGCTCCATTGTTTGTGAGGCACTGTATTCCCCCAATTCATGGCTTTTTTCCTTTGAATAAAGAACATCAAACTTATTGTTAAATTGTCTTAGTTTTGTCATTTGACACTATATGCTATGTCCTGTTGCTAGTGCTAACTAAACACTATATCTCATTTCCAAACTTTAGGCACTGTATTATCCTGAAATCTACAGTCATAAGATCTACTTTTTACTTTAAAGAAAGTTTGATAAATTTTTTAAAAAACATTTATTTACTTTTCTGCCACAAAGTACTGAAGCCTTTTGTTTCTAAGGCATATTGACTTGCCTTAATTATTATTTGTATGTTTTTCAATAAAATTGAATGCTACCTGCTTTTTGCCTATTTCCTTTTACATGAAGAGTAGAAAAATATGCCACCCCAAAATAAGCATCCTTGGCATAAAGATTATTTTGAGAAACCACACACAAAGGAGAAGCTCTGAAAACAGTAGAAGTTACCATTTTGTAAGAGAAATCTACTTTCATAAAGAAAATTTACATTAGAAAGGGGGCTTGTACTAGGAAGAAATCTGTTACCATATGACCCAGCAATCCCACTACTGGGCATATACCCATAGAAAACCGTAATTCAAAAAGACACATGCACCCGAATGTTCATTGCAGCACTATTTACAATAGGCAGGTCATGGAAGCAACCTAAATGCCCATCAACAGACGAATGGATAAAGAAGTTGTGGTACATATATACAATGGAATATTACTCAGCCATAAAAAGGAACGAAATTGAGTCATTTGTTGAGACGTGGATGGATCTAGAGACTGTCATACAGAGTGAAGTAAGTCAGAAAGAGAAAAACAAATATCGTATATTAATGCATGTATGTGGAACCTAGAAAAATGGTACAGATGAGCCAGTTTGCAGGGCAGAAGTTGAGACACAGATGTAGAGAATGGACATATGGACACCAAGGGGGGAAAACTGCGGTGAGGTGGGGATGGTGGTGTGCTGAATTGGGCGATTGGGATTGACATGTATACACTGATGTGTATAAAATTGATGCCTAATAAGAACCTGCAATATAAAAAAACAAACAAACAAAACAACTAATACTGAACTTTCATTGGGTTATTTGTATGGAAATATGTTAATATAAATGTTTCAGACATTACATGAAATTTCTAAAAATCTTATATTTGTATTTGTATGGAAATATGTATGGAAATTTGTTAACATAAATGATTTAATAGATAGATTTAATTGATATATATAGGACATTCCATCCAAAAACAGCAGATTACACGTTCTTCTCAAGTGCGCACGGAACATTCTCCAGGATAGATCACATCTTGGGTCACAAATCAAGCCTCAGTAAATTTAAGAAAATTGAAATCATATCAAGCATCTTTTCTGACCACAACGCTATGAGATTAGAAATGAATTACAGGGAAAAAAACGTAAAAAAGACAAACACATGGAGGCTAAACAATACATTACTAAATAACCAAAAGATCACTGAAGAAATCAAAGAGGAAATAAAAAAATACCTAGAGACAAATGACAATGAAAACACGACGACCCAAAACCTATGGGATGCAGCAAAAGCGGTTCTAAGAGGGAAGTTTATAGCTATACAAGCCTACCTAAAGAAACAAGAAAAATCTCAAGTAAACAATCTAACCTTACACCTAAAGAAACTAGAGAAAGAAGAACAAACAAAACCCAAAGTTAGCAGAAGGAAAGAAATCATAAAGATCAGAGCAGAAATAAATGAGATAGAAACAAAGAAAACAATAGCAAAGATCAATAAAACTAAAAGTTGGTTCTTTGAGAAGATAAACAAAATTGATAAGCCATTAGCCAGACTCATCAAGAAAAAGAGGGAGAGGACTCAAATCAATAAAATCAGAAATGAAAAAGGAGAAGTTACAACAGACACTGCAGAAATACAAAACATCCTAAGAGACTACTATAAGCAACTTTATGCCAATAAAATGGACAACCTGGAAGAAATGGACAAATTCTTAGAAAGGTATAACCTTCCAAGACTGAATCAGGAAGAAACAGAAAATATGAACAGACCAATCACAAGTAATGAAATTGAAACTGTGATTAAAAATCTTCCAACAAAGAAAAGTCCAGGACCAGATGGCTTCACAGGTGAATTCTATCAAACATTTAGAGAAGAGCTAACACCCATCCTTCTCAAACTCTTCCAAAAAATTGCAGAGGAAGGAACACTCCCAAACTCATTCTATGAGGCCACCATCACCCTGATACCAAAACCAGACAAAGACACTACAAAAAAAGAAAATTACAGACCAATATCACTGATGAATATAGATGCAAAAATCCTCAACAAAATACTAGCAAACAGAATCCAACAACACATTAAAAGGATCATACACCACGATCAAGTGGGATTTATCCCAGGGATGCAAGGATTCTTCAATATATGCAAATCAATCAATGTGATACACCATATTAACAAACTGAAGAATAAAAACCATATGATCAGCTCAATAGATGCAGAAAAAGCTTTTGACAAAATTCAACACCCATTTATGATAAAAACTCTCCAGAAAGTGGGCATAGAGGGAACCTACCTCAACATAATAAAGGCCATATATGACAAACCCACAGCAAACATCATTCTCAATGGTGAAAAACTGAAAGCATTTCCTCTAAGATCAGGAACGAGACAAGGTTGCCCACTCTCACCACTATTATTCAACATAGTTCTGGAAGTCCTAGCCACGGCAATCAGAGAAGAAAAAGAAATAAAAGGAATACAAATTGGAAAAGAGGAAGTAAAACTGTCACTGTTTGTGGATGACATGATACTATTCATAGAGAATCCTAAAACTGCCACCAGAAAACTGCTAGAGCTAATTAATGAATATGGTAAAGTTGCAGGATACAAAATTAATGCACAGAAATCTCTTGCATTCCTATACACTAATGATGAAAAATCTGAAAGATAAATTATGGAAACACTCCCATTTACCATTGCAACAAAAAGAATAAAATACCTAGGAATAAACCTACCTAGGGAGACAAAAGACCTGTATGCAGAAAACTATAAGACACTGATGAAAGAAATTAAAGATGATACCAACAGATGGAGAGATATACCATGTTCTTGGATTGGAAGAATCAACATTGTGAAAATGAGTATACTACCCAAAGCAATCTACAGATTCAATGCAATCCCTATCAAATTACCAATGGCATTTTTTACGGAGCTAGAACAAATCATCTTAAAATTTGTATGGAGACACAAAAGACCCCGAATAGCCAAAGCAGTCTTGAGGCAAAAAAACGGAGCTGGAGGAATCAGACTCCCTGACTTCAGACTATACTACAAAGCTACAGTAATCAAGACAATATGGTACTGGCACAAAAACAGAAACATAGATCAATGGAACAAGATAGAAAGCCCAGAGATTAACCCACGCACCTATGGTCAACTAATCTATGACAAAGGAGGCAAAGATATACAATGGAGAAAAGACAGTCTCTTCAATAAGTGGTGCTGGGAAAACTGGACAGCTACATGTAAAAGAATGAAATTAGAGTACTCCCTAACACCATACACAAAAATAAACTCAAAATGGATTAGAGACCTAAATATAAGACTGGACACTATAAAACTCTTAGAGGAAAACATAGGAAGAACACTCTTTGACATAAATCACAGCAAGATCTTTTTTGATCCACCTCCTAGAGTAATGGAAATAAAAACAAAAATAAACAAGTGGGACCTAATGAAACTTCAAAGCTTTTGCACAGCAAAGGGAACCATAAACAAGACGAAAAGACAACCCTCAGGATGGGAGAAAATATTTGCAAATGAATCAATGGACAAAGGATTAATCTCGAAAATATATAAACAGCTCATTCAGCTCAATATCAAAGAAACAAACACCCCAATCCAAAAATGGGCAGAAGACCTAAATAGACATTTCTCCAAAGAAGACATACAGACGGCCACGAAGCACATGAAAAGCTGCTCAACATCACTAATTATTAGAGAAATGCAAATCAAAACTACAATGAGGTATCACCTCACTCCTGTTAGAATGGGCATCATCAGAAAATCTACAAACAACAAATGCTGGAGAGGGTGTGGAGAAAAGGGAACCCTCTTGCACTGTTGGTGGAAATGTAAATTGATACAGCCACTATGGAGAACAATATGGAGGTTCCTTAAAAAACTAAAAATAGAACTACCATATGACCCAGCAATCCCACTACTGGGCATATACCCAGAGAAAACCGTAATTCAAAAAGACACATGCACCCGAATGTTCATTGCAGCACTATTTACAATAGGCAGGTCATGGAAGCAACCTAAATGCCCATCAACAGACGAATGGATAAAGAAGTTGTGGTACATATATACAATGGAATATTACTCAGCCATAAAAAGGAACGAAATTGAGTCATTTGTTGAGACGTGGATGGATCTAGAGACTGTCATACAGAGTGAAGTAAGTCAGAAAGAGAAAAACAAATATCATATATTAATGCATGTATGTGGAACCTAGAAAAATGGTACAGATGAGCCAGTTTGCAGGGCAGAAGTTGAGACACAGATGTAGAGAATGGACATATGGACACCAAGGTGGGAAAACTGCGGTGAGGTGGGGATGGTGGTGTGCTGAATTGGGCGATTGGGATTGACATGTATACACTGATATGTATAAAATTGATGCCTAATAAGAACCTGCAGTATAAAAAAACAAACAAAACAACTAATACTAAACTTTCCTTGGGTTATTTGTATGGAAATATGTTAATATAAATGTTTCAGACATTACATGAAATTTCTAAAAATCTTATATTTGTATTTGTATGGAAATATGTATGGAAATATGTTAATATAAATGTTTCAGACATTACATGAAATTTCTAAAAATCTTATATGTTCTGGTATAATGTTATAAGTAATAATCCTAGTTATTACTTTAAAATGTATATCTCAGAAATAACTAATTTTCTTGTCAACTGCATTATTATGAACTTTCATCAAATCTTTTACCGTGGTCATTTTTAAGTCTTTTGTCATTTACAGACAGTTCTGGGTGTACTCTGATGATTTTGCAAATATGTTCCTATAAAAGGGTTTCATCTTCAAGAAATTCATGGAAAAGACTCGGACAAGTACAGGTTTCTGGTAACTGACTGTACTGCTGAACTGAATGAATAAGCATTTTCAGAACTCTGATGAAAAACTGATGAACTCATAAAAGTGCTAACAAAAGATCAAGATGAAAAAAAACAATTAATTACATGGGACTGAGTGAACTGATGAGGATGAGTATAATTTTTGTGACTTTCTGTCTGAATTTAAAAAAAAAAATCCCACAAGGACGCAGAGGCAAAGAATATACAAATCAATTTTCACTGCAAAGTAAAGGAGCTGTTACAGTGGAGGATTACTGGACTGAATGTCAATATTATGACATAGTATGAGTGTGTTTCATGTTTGGTAATTGCAATCATTGTTGCTTTTGTTGTGGTCATCCATGTACAATGCTTGGTGTCAGTCTATTTATCTCTTGTAAAAATAAAATACAGTGTGTGTGTGTGAAAAAAAAAAAACAAAAAACTAACCATCACAAAAAAAAAAAATATATATATATATATATGGGAGATATAGTATATAACATTGTTAGTCTCTAGAAAATAAAGTACATGGGAACTGATTCCTGTACCCCTTTTAGCAAATTCATGATCATTCAAGGGTCCAAATGTTGGCCACATCCAGTGTTTTCAAATTGGGAAATACTGATTTAACTCCACAGATGAAGCATACTAAAATGGATAGTAGTAGTGTTTATTGGATTTTTAACTTTTAGAATCAAAATTTGGGATTATGTAACCATTGTTCGATTCAAAGCCAAGTAGTGCATTAGTCCAATGTCACAATTGGTTTACCTGAAGAAAAATGTTCCTAGTTAAGGTTAAATAGATTGTCTTTTCTTATACTCCTTCTACATAAAATTATGTCATATTTTGGTTTGCTTCATATCCTGATTGTAACATTTTTATACTATTGTATATTTTACTTAGAACTTTCAACTGTCTTTTATTTTTTTTGATTGAGGTTACAAATATGTCTTCCTAAGAATATCACTAATGTCTCCTTACTTCTTACCTACTATCTATTACCCAGAATCCAGTTCATTCTACTTCCTGAAGATATTTTTTTAAAGCCTATGTTTTCTGTTGTAATATAAACTGATTTCTTTCTAAAAAAAAAAAAAAAAAAATGAAAGACTTTTATAGGCAGAAGGGAGCAGAAATAAGGAAGTTATACTAGGTTAAAAAGGTGGTAGGTTATGGCAAGTGGGAATGAAAAATATTTCCTGCCATCGAGCCACTACAGCCACCCCCAAGGGTGCATCCTGAGGGGACTCAGGATGGGAAAGAACAGGATACTGGCCTTAGATAGCTAAGGTCATATCAAAGGAATGATTTCACTGAGCTCTGACTCTTGCATCTTCCCATAAACAGAAAAGTGCTAAATTCCTTAACTTGAGATATCTGGTTTTCTTTAATTAATCTTTTGATGTTCCGACTACCTGGTCTTTGTTGCAAAAACCCCTATATATCCTGGCTCCTCCCTTACCTCTTTGGAGCGGTCTCTTTCTTCTATTACTACTTCCTGCTGAGAGTGGGCATAATCTTGCCTAGTTGAGTAGAAATCTCTCTCCACCTGATCTAAATCAAGGTATTCTGCGCCCAAAACCAGTATTCACCCTCGTAGTAACAACAATTTAGCCTGAAACTGTTGGACCCTGTCAGAGATGAACCTTGTAAGCAGTTGAAACAGACAGGGGTCAAACTGGAGGCCTAACAGGATGATCATATCTGGGCCCAGGAAAGAAAGGCAAATTTTGGGGTAAGAGCTGCAGGGTGTAGGACCTCCACCCCAATTCCCAAGAAGTATCTTGAGTATGAAGTCTCTCAGGGGGGAGTTGTTAGGGAAACTACTGACTGAAACCACCCGCCCTGGCCAGACACAAAAGAAACCACTTGCATGAGTTATCTTACAACAGGAGGTCCTGGTAAGGAATGCAGAACCAGCAAGCTACCACCAACTGGAAGAATTCAGGAAAGGTCAAAAGGAGAGAGGAGACTCCAGTCCATATGTCTTACCAACCTCCCAGAATCCTTCTCGCTGAAACCCATCTTGACTGAGTGATGCTATCACCACCAGGAAGGACCCTAAGTCAGTGATTGGCCAGAGACAACCCAGAAACTCACTCCATTATCATAAAACCTGAGACCGCAAGCCAAATGGCAGAGCAGTTCTCCTAGGTTCCCTTACCCTGCTGCCTTCCACCCAGGTGCATTTCTGGGAGAGTTAAAACTAAATTATAGTGACTAAATTATAGTGACCTGGGACTTAGCATTTGTGACTACTTTTGGGGCTAATTTTCTTGTTTTTAACAGTGTCCAGATATCATGTCTAATAACCACACTACACTGAGGTTTGTTGTACATGAATGTGTGCACACACATG
This sequence comes from Balaenoptera physalus, assembly GCF_965194825.1. Classification (NCBI taxonomy): domain Eukaryota; kingdom Metazoa; phylum Chordata; class Mammalia; order Artiodactyla; family Balaenopteridae; genus Balaenoptera; species Balaenoptera physalus. The sequence goes on along the minus strand of NC_138903.1, from coordinate 77,725,103 downwards.
TTCTTGTATGCCTATGAGCATATACAAAGCTCAGGGAGTTAAGATTTTGCACTTTGATGGTTAAATTCTTCTTGGAGCCTATTTTCTTTTTTTAACAAGTAATATTTTATATTAATTGGCACATACACTTTCAGGATATATATCACTGCTGTTATAAAGATTAATTCTGATGTAACTCTACAATCTGGTGAAGATTTTGTGCCTATATCAAGCATTGGAGATTTAAATTTCTTTTTGTGTATTTCCTGTATTTATTCACTTCTACTTTGTCTTTTGATATAATTCACAATCTTCTCACTCAATGTTACATTAATATTAATAAAGATATTAATAAATTCAATTTCTCTGCAGATATAATTTTCCTATGTCTTCTCTTTTATTGTTATTGTTATTTTATCATTCTTTTTCTCATTATTATTGTTTTAATTATAGCTGACATAACATTAACTAGTTTATTTTCCTAATTGATAGGTTTTTCTTAAAAACGGACCATTTTAAGATTTAATCATCTGGTCTAAAACAATAAAACATATACAAATCTTATAAAAATAGTATATATAATTAGCGTGGTCTCCCAAGGTAGCCATAAATTTTGTGATATATAAAATACTGCAACTCTTGATATTTTAGTCCTAAGGCTTTCTTCTCATAGTAGAGGGACTGTTATGGTTCCTGCTATCTTGATTGTATTATGTAATGCCAGCAGCATTGTAACAGGGAAGAACTAACCTGACTCCATATTGAATCTATTTCTTTAAGCTGTATCCTTTGTGCTCTATAGCTAATTGCCTCCTGCCCAGCCTTGTTAACTTTGCGTGTAAGCATATTAAACATTACAGGAATTTGACCTGTAGCTTGAAGTATACCTAATATTCCCTTTCCAGAAACTCTGTCTCCCCTGCTTAACTTTTAAAGCTAGGATACTTTTGCTTAACTCATAGATATACGAATCATGAGAAAGATAACTTTCCTTTGCTTGGTGACCACTCATCCACAGAGATAAAGAATTACAGAACAGAAAATAACATCTGCCTTGTTGAATATTTACAGGAGCATCATCACAATGTCTATGTTGAACAACTGCAAGAACAAAGGATTACCCTGTCCCCTCCAAGGTCCAGTCAGCACCAAGGAGTCTGCAAGGACACGTCATCTCTTGACTTCACCCCTCCTGTCTCTCCCTCTTTGTAGCATAAAGGAAGCCTGTTTTCAAACTGAACAAGATGTTTCTTTAGGACATTAGTCTGCCATTTTATCAGTTTGTTGGCTTTCTGAACAAAGTCACTATTCCTTGTCCCAAGGACTTATTGTCCTGTTGTGTGGTGATTTATTGGTCTGTCTCTCAACTTACTGGCCTGCCATGAGGTGATAACTGACCCCTGCTCCTTCCTGATTTCTGTACAGTCTGTAGGAAGGGCCATGAATATCAAGAGAAAAAGGAAGACCTGAAATTTGCCAGCTGCACAAGCATAAGCTCAGTAACAGCATGAGATTAGCAAAGTCTATAATGAGTGGTCAAAGAGTACCTGGGTCATGATTTTAAAAACACGGGGAGATAGAAGGAGAAAAACCTTCTAGACATTTGCTTTTGGATGATACCATCATTGTAATGGTTTTATTATAAGAAATACACTCTTCTCCTATGGATTAAAACAAATCAAATCTTCTCAAAGCTCTTTTTTCCCCTCCCTTCAAAATACAGATGTTAAGAATAAAGTATGAAGATACTTATATATAAAAAATATTTCAAAAATTTTAGTGAGATTGATTAATCATAAAAGGACATATCATAAAGAAATGGGCTGACAAGGAAAATATATAAATTTATTTCACGTCTAGAAAAATACCATGCTAAAAACTAATTTATATATAATATACCATCATATTTAAGGAAGTCAGCACTTCATAAAATACATAGAATCTGATCAGACAAACATCATTTTCCTTTAACCATTATTCTATTTACAACATTAATTTTTCATTGGAACCAGAGTGCTACAAGTTAGAAGAACACATCTGCTATGGACTATTGGGTCAACATCACTGCTAGTAAAATATATATTCATTAAATTTCAGAAAAATCCTTCATTATAGTTTGTAATTGTTTATCATATAGTTTTCAATATTTGCCAACTTGAATATGCTTTGCTGATAAATACAACATGGACTTCTGATATTTGTCTTACACACAAGTGTCAGTTCTGTTAGAAATGTAACTCAAGTATAATTGTAACAGAGCTAGACTCTATAGGGCCTTCCCAGGACACAGCCTCCCATCCCATGTCCTCTGCCTGCCTCTTGTTTGTAGAAAAGCTTTAGTCTCCCAGGCCTCCTCTGAGTCACAAAAGCCTAGCTCAAGAATTAATGATTGAAAGAATGTGAACATGTAGAGACAAAAAAATAGCAGTTAGGCAAGGAGAACAGGTAACAATTTAAACAGTAAATCAGCCATATAACAGTCACAGAATCTTTAGTTTCTTCTAAAGGACACAGACAACAGTGTCTGATGCACATTTCTGGGTTGTTTTACATGTACTAAAATCCCCACTAGATGGAAGAAGTTAACTGCATCATGACCATGAGTACATAGCCCCCACACCAGTTGGACCTTGAGGATTGATGATGTTAACCCTTGTGACACCACCCTGTTACCTTACCATCAACCAGTCAGAGAATTGTGCATGATTATGATTACATATCCTGCAACCCCCTTCTCTCACCTTGCCTTTAAAATCCCTCCCCTGAAATCCATCTGGGTTTTATGAACATTAGCTGTCTGCACTCCTCACTTGGTGCCTGCAATAAATGATGCACTTTCCTTCACCACAACCCAGTGTCAGTAGATTGGCTTTACTCCATGTGGGCAAGCAGACCCAAGTTCAATAACATAATTTCTTATGAATTTGTGTAAAAACTCTATAATTATATTAAATATTATTAATTAGTTTTAGTCATAAAATAATCCACCTTTTTAAGAAATAAAAATCTCAACATTTATTTAAATACAGATTAATTTTAAACAACCAAAAGTGGGAAAATGGAGTCATGAAGAATCCATATGGCCTGACCAAGAGCATGGAATAAATCACTGCAGTAAATAAGAGAGAAAGAAGAGATGACTGAAAATTATTCAATTATATTCCTTTAGAAGAGTAGTTCTCAAACTTGATAATATATCAGAATCACCAGGAGGGCTTCTTTAAACAATTTCTGGGTCTTACCCCCAGGTTTTCTGTAGGGCTGAGGTTAAGCTAAATAATTTGCATCTCTCTAAAGTTCCTAGGTGATGCTGATGCTGCTAGTCTGGAGATCATACTTTGAAATGCACTGCCTTAGACAAACTGGAAATTAAGTTTAAAACCTTTTGGCATAGTTAACAGACTTGACTGGACACAGGTTTCAGTGGAAATATTTCTTTACTGGTAGTGGACAATAGTAGTCAAAGTCTTCAAGGTGATATTTATTTTCATTTTTATTTAAATTCTAAGCTCTCTCTTAGCATAAAGTTTTGAAATTCATTTCATTTATTGGGAAATAGTAGATATTTTCTTTTATGTAGCCACATAAAATTGATTTTTATGATGAATTTTTAAAAATCATGGTTCTGGGACCAAGAATAAAAATCAGCATTTGTTTTTTCAGAAAAAATCTTCTGTTTCCTACTTTATGAAACTTCAATAAGTCATCATGGTTTTGAACACCTGTATTTGGTCCATCTATTTCTACTCCATCTGCCCTTCTAGTTTATCCAGGGGAGACACATTTATGTTTCCTAGACAATATGACAACAACTAAACTAAAGCCAATTCAAAATCCCTTTAGAATTTCAAATGCTTGTTTACGCTTAACTCAAATAAAAGCAAATCTAGAATTAGATAGGAAGAGACCTTTAATTAAAAAGAAAGGCTATTTTAACGGGGAGCACACTTGGGATCTCAGAAGTCTGCGAGCATTTTCAAAATCAAACAGAAACATATTTTGTTAAGGGTAAAGACGAGGCAAGCAGAAATAACCAGAATCTTTGGAGGGGAAGCTGGACAAACAAGGGGAAATGGCCAGTGGGTTCTGACAGGGAAGTGTCTTGCTGTACTCAGATAATTGCTAGGAGGACTTGATGAGGAAGGCACATTCCACTGTGTTTGTGCCTGTTCAGGCTTGGGGGCAAGAAGAGTTCAGGGTTCCTGTAGGAAAGAGAGAAACCTGACTAAAATTTGGTCACAACAAAGCAGAAAATAAAGAGCAAGCAATTGTAAACACTTGGCAACTTACAAGAAAAGTGTCAATTAAATTATATTTAGGAGTCTATAGTTTCTGAATCGTAGTACTTAAGAGAAGTTGACATAAAACAGCAGAGATTTACTTTGTTAGATTTATTAATTTTTTGTAATGTAAATATATAATTTTTGGATAGAACTAAAACGTTCAGAAAAGTATTATTTAAGTAATATGTTACAATTTTTAATCCTCATTACCATCTACACACGCACACACAAACACAGCATGATAAAATGAATAGTAAAATATATTTGCAAGTAGAAATAGTTATGATATTTAACAAAAGTTGTCAAATTATTTAACCTCTGATTTCAGTTTCTTTATCATTAAAATTATTACAATCTATTTAATGTGAGGAATAAATTAAATACAAAAACAGTAATAAAATACTGAACATAAGTGCTTGGCACATAGTGAAAACTATAATTTTATATTTAATTAATATTTGTTGAATGAATAAATGAATACTTGCAAAGGGTGGCAGAATATGCCACCCCAATATGTTCCACTTTGGCATAGAGAATATTTTAAGCTGAAAGCAACTGAGAAGAAGTAGATACAAGAAAAGCTCCTATTCTTCCCCTAATTGCCTAAAAGCAGGACATAGCTTTTCAAAGTTGTCCTTATTCCCCTCTCTACCAGAAGGAAAAAAGTTAATCACTCGAGATAAATTTAGACCCTTTCACCCTGGATGCAGCACTAAAGGAATCTATATAACAAACTTCACTCACTAGCCTTTATCTACTGTTAGTTTGCTCCAATATATTTACTTTCCACAGTTGTAGCATTTGGAATCCTAAAACTGCTGTACTTTTTTTTTTCTTTTTATTTCTCTATAAATGTATTGTTCTTTGTGGAAAATACTATATAAACTGGAGTTCTAAGTCACCACTCTGAGTTACTCATTATTTTCCTTAGTATCTCCCATGTATACATGAATTATACATGATAACAGACTTTTATTAGTTTTTCTCTTATTTATCTGTCTTTTATCACAGGGGTCTCAGCCAAAAATTTAGAAAAGGGTAAAGGGAAAATTGTGTTTTCTGTCCTACACTTGCTTATGGGAAAGTATACTATAGAAATCAGGTTGGATTAATTGACTCCTTTATCTTCTTGATATTCATTAGTAACTCTTTTGCACAATAAAATCATCTCAAAAATTCTCAGTTTCTAAATACAGATGGTCCCTTACTTATGATGGTTTGACTTAGGATTTTTTGGATTTTATGATGGTGCAAAAGCAATCCACATTCAGTAGAAACCATCATTGAATTTTAAATATTGATCTTTTCTTGGGTTAGTGATTGTGGTACAGTACTCTCTCATGATGCTTGGAAGTGGCAGTGAGCCACAGCTCCCAGTCAGCTACGCAATTATGAGGGTAAACAACCAATAATCTAGAGTGTACTGTTTTTGAGCACTTTTAAGGTAGGCTAGGCTAAGCTATACTATTTGGTAGGTTAAGTGCATTAAATGCCTTTTTAACTTACAAAATTTTCAATTTATGATGGGTTTATCAGGACGTAACACCATGATAAGTCAAAGAACATCTGTAAACGAATAATTGTTAAAACGATTCTTTTTTATCTATTGTCATTGACATCCATGAAACAGTGGTTGCCTTAAAATTCACTTTTTAATCATGTAGAAAAATAAATCAGCCTCTAGAAGACATGGAATTAGTATACATTACTTTCTTGTAAACCGCCTAATATTCACTATACCTACCTAATAAACAATAAATGTGAGTACCTGGTAGAACATTTAGTAAACAAGTAGAATATTACCTGGGGCTATATGTGTCACTTATAAACCTGAATTCTTATTTCTGTCTAAAAAAAATATTTGAAAAAGACTATAGACATTCCAATATTAGCAAATTGTTTATTGGTTCCTCTGTAATGATTTTAGCTATAACAAAATTCTTAAGGAAGATAATAATATCAGAAAGGCATCAATTTATTTTTGTTTTACAAAACACAGAAGTACTTCTGAAATAGTTACAACTCAATATAACTAACTCATACTTAAATTTTATAATATTTGGTGTAATAATTTTCAGCATTCATGAAAAAACCAATATCTTATTACATCTATTAAAAAATTAAAGTGATTTTCTGTAAGAAAAATTAATAGGTTCCCTTTAAAATTCTTTTTAAAATTTATTTTATTAAAGTAGATTTGATTTGCAATGTTATGTTAATTTCTACTGTGCAGCAAAGTGATTCAGTTATACATATATATATACATTCTTTTTCAGATACTTTTCCACTAAGACTTAACACATTAAAAGTCATATTTATATTTGATCAATTCAAATGAAATATGGAAATAATAATAATTAAACATGGGTCCATTTGAAAAGTCATAATATAAAACAAAATAGTATCCACACTTGAAACTCTGAAAAAGTAAAATTTCTAAAAAGCCCACACATAAAATACAATTAACAAAGTCATTGCTTTTAAAAAATTAAATAAAATTTGTAAGTAGTAGCGAACACTGAGGAAAAAAAGAATTGTGTACTTCAATACAGATCCAAAAGACATAGAAAAAATATATTGAGAATACTATCCACGGATTTATTCACATATTGATGAGAATAATTTTAACAAATTTAATAAAGTAGACAAATACTTTGAAAAAGAAATTTCATAACTGATACAAGAAGAATTTTTAAAAATATGAATAGTGGTATGTCTATTAAAGAAATTAAATCTATTATTAAAGCCTTTCAACAAACAAAAGCTAGAGTGACCTTATCAGGAATTCTTCTTCCAAATATCAAAAGATATTTCCACATTCTGAGGATTGTTTTTTTGCTTTGTTCATGGTTTCCTTTGCTGTGCAAATGCTTTTAAGTTTAATTAGACCCATGTGTTTATTATTGTTTTAATTTTCATTACTCTAGAGGGTGGGGTTAAAAAAGATCTTGCTGCTATTAATGTCTAAGTGTCCTGTCTATCTTTTCCTGTAAGAGTTTTATAGTGTCAGCCCCTATATTTATGTCTTTAATCCATTTTGAGTTTATTTTTGTTTATGGAGTTAGGGAGTGTTATAATTTCATTCTTTTACATGTAGCTGTCCAGTTTTCCAACACCACTTATTGAAGAGGCTGTCTTTTCTCCATTGTATATTCTTGCTTCCTTTGTCATAGATTAGGTGAACATAGGTGTATGGGTTTATTTCTGGGCTTTCTATTCTGTTCCATTGATCTATATATTTCTGTTTTTGTGCCAGTACCATACTGTCTTAATTACTGTAGGTTTGTAGTATAGTCTGATGTCAGGGAGCCTGATTCCTCCACCTCCGTTTTTCTTTCTCAAGAATGCTTTGGCTATTTGGGGTCTTTCATGTTTCCACACAAATTGTAAAATTTTTTGTTCTAGTTCTGTGAAAAATGCCATTGGTAATATGATAGGGATTGCATTGAATCTGTAGATTGCTTTGGGTAGTACAGTCATTTTCACAATATTGATTCTTCCAATGCAAGAACATGGTATATCTCTCCCTCTGTTTGTGTCATCTTTTATTTCTTTCATCAGTATCTTATAGTTTTCTGCATACAGGTCTTTTGCTTCCTTAGGTAGGTTTATTCCTAGGTATTTTATTCTTTTTGTTGCAGTGATAAATGGAATTGTTTCCTTAATTTCTCTTTCTGATCTTTCGTTCTTAGTGTATAAGAATTCAAGAGATTTCTGTGCATTAATTTTGTATCCTGCAAATTTACCAAATTCATTGATTAGCTCTAGTAGTTTCTGGTGACATGTTCAAAATTTTATATTTATAGTATCGTGTCATCTGTGAACAATGACAGTTTTACTTCTTCTTTGCCATTTTCGATTCTTTTTATTTCTTTTTCTTCTTTGATTGCCATGTCTAGGATTTCCAAAAATATATTGAATAATAGCGGTGAAAGTAGACAACCTTATCTCGTCCCTGATCTTAGAGGAAATGCTTTCATGTTTTCCCCATTGAGAATGATGTTTGTGTTATATGGCCTTTATTATGTGGAGGTAGGTTCCACCTATGCCCACTTTCTGGAGAGTTCTTATCCTAAATGTGTGTTGAATTTTGTCAAAAGCTTTTCTGCATCTATTGAGATAATCATATAGTTTTTATTCTTCAATTTGCTAATATGGTGTCTCACATTGATTGATTTGCATACATTGAAGAATCCTTGCATCCCTGCGATAAATCCTACTTGATCATGGTTTATGATCCTTTTAATGTGTTGTTGGATTCTGTTGGCAAGTAGTTTGTTGAGGATTTTTGCGTCTATGTACATCAGTGACATTGGCCTGTTATTTTCTGTTTTTTGGATATCTTTCTCTGGTTTTGGCATCAGGGTGATGGTGGCCTTGTAGAATGAGCTTGGGAGTGTTATTTCCTCTGTGATTTTTTGGAAGAGTTTGAGAAGGATAGGTGTCAGCTCTTTTCTAAATGTTTGATAGAATCAGGAAAAAAAAACGTTATAAAAATGGAGGGAAGATCTAAATAGACATTTCTCCAAAGGAGACATACAGATAGCCAACAAACGTGAAAAGATGTTCAACAGCACTAATTATTACAGAAATGCAAATCAAAACTACAATGAGGCATCACTTCACACTAGTCACAATGGCCATCATCAAAATATCCACAAACAATAAATGCTGAAGAGGGTGTGGAGATAAGGGAACCCTCTTGCACTGTTGGTGGGAATGTAAATTGGTACAGCCACTATGGAGAACAGTATGGAGGTTCCTTAAAAAACTAGGAGTAGAGCTACCATATGACCCAGCAATCTCATTCCTAGACATATACCTAGAGAAAGCCAGAATTCAAAAGGAGGCATGCACCCTGATATTCATGGCAGCACTATTTACAATAGCCAGGACATGGAGGCAAGCTAAATGTCCATCAACAGAGGAATGGATAAAGAAGATGTGGTACATATATACAATGGAATATTACTCAGCTGTAAAAAGGAACAAAATAGTGCCATTTGCAGAGACATTGATGGACCTAAGACTGTCATACAGAGTGAAGTAAGTCAGAAAGAGAAAAACAAATATCGTATAATATCTCTTCTATGTGGAATCTAGAAAAATGGTACAGATGAACTTATTGGCAAAGCAGAAATAGAGTCACAGATGTAGAGAACAAACTTATGGTTACCAAAGTGGTGGGGGGGGGACAAACTGGGAGGTTGGTATTGACATATATACACTGCTATGTATAAAATAGATAACTAATGAGAACCTACTGTTTAGCACAGGCAACCTTACTCAATGATCTGTGGTGACCTAAATGGGGAGGAAATCCAAAAAAAGGTTGATATATGTATATGTATAACTGATTCACTTTGCTGTACAGCAGGAATTAACACAACATTGTAAAGCAAATATACTCCAATAAAAATTAATTTAAAAAAACAAACAATAAACAACAAATATCAAAAGAAAAGATAGTGTCAATCTTAAACAAATTTTCCACAAAAAAACTACAGGGTAAACTTCACAATTCTATTTATAAACCCAAGAAAAGTGAGATAACCAAACCTCACTAGAATATTACAAAATAGGAAAATCACAAAGTTTTTTTTTATTTAAATAGCTGCAAAAGTTCTAAATAAAATATTACATTTAATCAAGTTATATATAAAATAGGTAATGCATCATAATTTTTTTTCATAAATGCAAAGGTAGATTAACACTTTAAAAAATAAAAGAATGTTGATAACAATAACAACAAACAGGAAATCAACATGCATATCTAAGTTGATGCAAACATTTTTTTATAATGTCAGTATTCTTTTTACGATATAAAACTTTTAGGAAATAAGAAATGGATGGTGACTTCCTTAACGTGATAATGCTCAACTTCAAAAAAAAACCCAGCAGGCACTGTTGTACTGATGACATATTGAAAGATTTTGCCTTGAGATCAACAATAAGATAAGTTTGCTCACTGTCACTAGCATAGTCAATAAAATAAGGGAAAAAAATAAAGTGAATAAGCATATAGGAGAAAATTGTTTTATTTGAAAATTACATGATTCTGTGCATAGATAATTAATGAGAGATTATAGGAATACTATGAGAATTCACAAATGAATTTAACAAGTTTGCTCTATAAAAGACAATAATATAAATAAATGGTACTTCTATATTCAGTAACAATCACATAGCATGTGAACTTCCAAAGAATATGACATCATTTACAATAGCATCACAAAACATTAAATATTTATGAATAAACCTAAGAAAATATATGCAAGACTGATACATTGAAAATAACAAAATATTGAGATAAATAAAATATCATAATAAATGGAAAGATAAATAAATCATCCATGTAGTAAAAGATTCTATCTTATTCTTTCTAATGATGCCAATCAGAGAAGGGAGCCCTGGTTATGGAGGATTATAAAATAGAGAGGGTTAAGAGGATCTAAATGATCGTAAAGGTTTTTTTCACTTTATTTTTAATTAGACATTTAAATTGTAAAAAAAATAAAATACAAATGTACCAATTTGTGTGCTATTGACAAGCAATAAGGTAAGTTTGTTTTCTGTTTCTTTTTAACTTTTTATTGGTATAGCCATTTAACAGTGTTATGATAGTTTCAGGTGCATATCAAAGCGACTCAGCCATACATATACATGTATCCATTCTCCCCCAAACTCCCCTCCCATCCAGGCTGCCATATAACATTGAGCAGAGTTCCCTGTGCTATACAGTAGGTCTTTGTTGGTTATCCATCTTAAATATATTAGTGTGTACATGTCGATCCCAAACTCCCTAACTATCCCTTCCCTCCACGCTTCCCCCTGGTAACCATAAGTTCATTCTCTAAATCTATGGGTCTGTTTCTGTTTTATAAAAGAGTTCATTTGTATCATTTCTTTTCAGATTCAACATATAAGGGATATTATACAATATTTCTCTCTCTCTGTCTGACTTACTTCACTCAGTATGACAATCTCTAGTTAAAAGATTGTAAAGTTTTAACATCCCAATTATGATTTTAAAATACTGATTTTAAATAGACTGAAAATTGTGCAGGTATTTTATAATCCTTACAGCAACCACTGAAACATATATGAAATGATATCATAAAAAGTATAATGATAAACTATAATAAAATAATAACCAATGTTTAAATGACCAAAAGAATGAAGGAAAAAAAAAAAGAATGAAGGAGAAGAAATGGAATAAGAAACAGAAAGAAGAAAGCAAAAAATAAAATGGTAGACCTAAATTCAAACATGTTAATAATTAAAGTAAATGTTCTAAGAACGTGAATTAAAAGTCAGAGATTATCAGAATAGATGTTTTTAAATGAACCAATTATGTCATGGTAGTCTGAACAATAATCACCAAAAGTATCAGGCCTTAATCCCCTGGAATCTGTAAATGTTATTTTATAAGGAAAAAAGGTCGTTTGCAGATATGATTAAGTTAAAGATCTTTACAGAGGGAGATTAACTTGGATTGACAGAGTGGTCCCTTAATTCAATTACAAACTTCTTTATAAGAGAGAAGCAGAGATTAGAGCACCAAACACAGAAGAGGTAAAAGCAACATGAAGACAGAGGCAGAAATTGGAGTGGTGTGGCCACAAGCAAAGAGTGCAGGCAGCTAGTAGGAGGTGGATGAAGCAAAGACCTTTCCCCTCTAGAGCCTCCAGAGGGAGTGTGGCCTTGCTAACACCTTGATTTCTGCCCAGTGATGCTGTTATTGAACTCTGAGCCACCAAAACTTTGAAAGAGTACATTTCTGTTTTCTTAAGCACTCAGTTTGTGGTAATTTATTAAGGCAGTCTGTGTTGTCAGATCGAAAATGTCAAGTGTAGCCTTGACATTTTGGAGTCTCACAGGGTCCCAAAGCTCTGGCATGAGTACCCCTGCTCTCGTCTGATATTAACTCCCTACCCAGTGGGAAAGATTTTCACCAGGCTAGTTCCCTTATTAGCCAGATCATCTATAACCTACCCAGTCCTTGACCTATCAGGTTTTGCTTTCTTGCAAGCAAGCAAAATTATTCAAAGAAGCCAATCACATCTTTTCACAGGAACCAAGAAACACCCTGCCTTCTTGATACTACCAAGACTACTTCCCACAGCCCTTTTGGTTCACTCTGCTCATCAATGCAATCCTCCTTATGGCCTTAAATTGTATATGGTTTCCTCCTCCCTAATAAACTGATGTGAATCTCGTCTGTCTAGTGTCAGGTATATGTGTTCAACCATCTTGCACTGTTTAGGGAAGAAGATCCCTCCTTCACCAACAATGTGAACAGTAGCTGGTCCAAACAATTGGTGTCACAAACAGGATGGTTCGACCAGGATCAAGGCATCTAGACAGCTTTAATTAACTGCTCTTTTGCTAATTATTGGGTTCCTGATACTGTGAAAGGTACCTAAGATGGAACTTCCAATCACTGGCCAGTTTGTGCTTTAGGTTGGACTGTGTTGAGTTGTCTCCTCAGGTGTTGCCATCTCCGCTCACTCTAAAGTGTCATTCTCACCACCAAGGAGATAAATATCATTAATTAACTATATCTTAGCATGGGATGCCAGCAGGTGCTGGGTGGGCCTGTGTTTGGCAAATTGTCTCTGGGATTCCCACCACTCAGTCTGAGGCAAGGACCATCCACAAGCTATACAGAGAACAATTGGATGTTGATTTACCAATAGGGGCTAAGGGTCACAAGAACACAGCATCTGGAACTGGTTGGCCTTTGTGTTCCTCTTGTGAGAAATAAGGCTAGAGTTCTGAAGGATAAAGATTCCAGTATACTGCATTTAGCCTGGTTACTAGAGATTGGTCACTTGGAGTGATCACCTGGCCATCCATCATTTGAGAATTTATCCACAACCAACACATACACACAAGATTCAACCTCCTAAGGACCTACAGAAAGGCATAATCTTAGGTCACCAACAAGAGAGGAATTAGGACCTCTATTCCTGAAGATAGTGACTGGCATTCCAAGAGGAGGAAGAGCCCCCACCCAAGATATCACCACCCACATCTTTCCCTGTAACTATCCAGAAGGAAAAAAATTTAGTGACCAGATGAAGAACTGATTCCTGACTGACCAGACAGTGACAGAAACTGACCCTTCAACTATGTGGTTAGAAACTCAAAAGGCAAAAGATTAAGCAGCAGGAAAGGGGCAGAAGCCATGGCAGAGGGTGGTTTCAATTTGTCAACCTCTGGACTGTGCGCCCATCACTCTTCCACTGCATTACTCTGCTACCTATAACTCTATTTGCAATTAAAAGACTAATCCTTAGAATTATAGTGGAAAATACTCTGTGGCACTGTGAAGAGGTTGATTCAAACCTGAGGGTCCGTAAACCAGGAAACCATTGCCATGGGGGATGTTCCTAGCCATGAGGATACTAATTTGAGGCTCTCTAGAGAAAGACTTTTATAAATAAGAACAGGGTAAAAGAGAACACTTCCTCCTACCAAGTATATCCAGTGACCCAAAAAAAGAAGGGAGGGAGGGAAAGAGAGAGAGAAGCAAGCAGGATACAGGAACAGGGGAATGAAGCAAACAAACAAAATTGAAAACAAAAGCCTACTATTTGATCTAATTGAAATCCAAAAATTAATAAAAAAATTTTAATAGCAATAAATAAATAGGCATTAATTGCCTTTTGCACGTTTACCACACAAGTCTGAATTAACTTCAACATCTGCTGAAATGCACTAATTGGCAAAACGTCATGGACTTAATCAATGCTGGGGCTCATATTACAGTTATACCTGGGGATCCCACTAAATTTAAACATGACACTCCCTATAATTGTAGGTGAGAAACTAAATATACAATTTTGGACGAATATATATGCCTCATGTTAACCATCAAAACTGTTGGTTAAATTTGTCTAAATTTCCCATATTCATAGCATTAATTGCCCTAAAATATCCTGTAGTAGGCATGAACATTCTGATATAATTATTAATAAATTAAACTTAATTATTTGGCACTTAAAATTGGCTTAATAACATTGGACCTTATAAGTGCTCCATACTCTTGTCCTCTCCTTCCTTTTCCTCCAACCATAGGCATAGCTCAGCCTAGTTTTAAATCAAAGGTTTATCTTTTGTGGTTATTGAAGGGAAATGATTTAAGGACTGAGGCAGAATATGTTAGTTTTATGGCTATTTTTCTTTGTTACTGATGTCTGATTGAATTTATATTTTAACTGTAACCTATATTCTAATTGGGAAATATATGAAATCACTAAAGGAAAAGCATCTAATTAAGATAGACAAAAAAAGCCAAGAGTAAGTTGCATCTGAAAAAAAAATCTAGAAAGGGGTAACTGAGGGGAAAAATGGAAATTGGAATGGAAAAATGAAGTAAATCTGTAAAGTACGATGTTAGAGTTTTCCAAGAAACAAAAGATTTAATAGTGATGAAGAAAGCATCACTTCTCTAGACTCACAGGAGTGCATATTGATCTTCCTCTGTTGTTTGAACAACCTTTTGGAGAAAGAATATTTCCAAAACAGGATATCCTAAATAGAAAATAAATGATCAGGAGTGGAATGAAACATAATAAGGTTATTAAACATCAGGAGCAAGAAAGAGAAGAGAGGAGGCTTTAGCCAAGTATATACTGTTACTGAATATATTTGCTTTGTGGTGGGGAATGTTCGTTGTGAAACAAATGGTATAAGAGAAAAAAACTCTAGCAACTCCTAATTAAGATTTGGAATTATTAGAAGCCTATGAAGAAGAAACTTGTTTTGTTTTAGTTGTAACCATGTTAAAATTTTGTGAGATATTGACAATAATTTGAAATGTCTGTGAGTGCAGGTATAAAATAATTTGAGTGGTTTGGGGAAAATTAGAGGTGAAAATAAGATAATCTTATCACAGTCAACCATGTCATAAAAATATTGTGATGTGCACATGATTAAATGTTGTACTTTGTAGGATACTAAGCTCTTCTGGTAACACTGGAAAAATTGGTAAAATAGTAAACGTGGCATTTAGGTCAGAGAAGAACGTATAATATAGCCCTAAGATTTGTCATCATTATCATCTTTTCACATGAGCAAATGATTTAAAACTTTGTTTTTGAAGATCAAAGATATTTCTTTATACAGGAAAGCTTAACACCAGCACAAAATACATGAGAAGAGCATCAGGCTGAGAGATCATAATAAAATATAGATTTTAAAATTTAACTTCCTTGTAAATACAGGGAACAAGTGTAGAAAGATAGAGGAAAGACATGTTGTAGTGTATATTAACTCATTAACAGTTAATGAAGCAGAGGATAATAGGGGTCCAGAAGGAGATGGTGAATATCAGTGAAAAAGGCCAGGAAATGAAGACAGATATGGGTACAATGAGCCAACATAGGTTTTCAAGTTTTGATTTGTATGTAACACCAGATGCTTTCTCCCAGTGACTCTTAGAATAAAGCCCATGGAGAAAGTAATCTTCAATGGTTAATTATATTAAAATGTTTTTCCCCAAAAAGGGCATGAAAGTTGACAGTGTTTTTGTTGTTTTAATGATTATTTACAACAAAGTTAAACATAGAATGGTCAGTATTATGAAGTAAATTTCAAAATATATTATTTTCCATCTATGCTTGTCTCTAAATAGCTCTCTTTGCAAATCACCCTGTGAAAAACTTAAAAGATGTAAAGGGACGTCCCTGGTGGTCCAGTGTTTAAGACTTCACCTTCCAATGCAGGGGGTGCAGATTGGATCTCTGCTCAGGGAGCTAAGATCCCACATGCCTCATGGCCAAAAACCAGAACATAAAACAGAAACAATATTGTAACAAATTCAATAAAGACTTTAAAAATGGTCCACATTAAAAAAAATCTTTAAATAAAATAAAAGATGTAGAAAATTTGGTCCTGGGCTCTATCAAATACATGTTACTGAAGTCCCTGAAATATTAGGATAATCCTGGATGCATTTTTCCTTGAATAAATAATTTCATAAGATATTCTTACATTAAATCATCACATTCTTTTATTTCTATTTTAAGGGAGTTTGTATCTAGGTATATAAATATTGAAAAATAAATTTGGGAAGGTGGGCTTTAACAGGAGGAAAAGGAAACAAATATTTTTCATAACTCTTGCAAAAATTTATTAAACTGTTGCATGAGACACTGGTATAAACAATTATCATTATTTACCTTAGGGCCTTGTGAGTATTTTATCAGAACACTTTAGAAAAATATAATACAAACAACTGACTTGGCATTATCAGTTTCTGTTTGTTTGTTGTTTAGTCTACTTTTTATTGTATTTTTAGCTAATTCAAATAAAATAATATATATATATATGAAGCATAAAACTACTTTCTTATTGGAGGCAGCATAATGACAACCCAAACATGTCCATGGCATAATTCATGGAACTTGCAAATATGTTACTTTATATAGAGAAAGGGACTTTGGATATGTGATTAAGTTAAAAATCTTGAGATGGGTTTTTGGTTATCTTTATGGACCGAATATAATCATAGAGGTACTTATAAGAGAGAAGAGGGAGTATCAGAGTCAGAAAGAAATGTTTAAGGATTTATGCTGCTGGCTTTGAAGATGGATGAACAGGCCATGAGCCAAGGAATGTAGATAACCTCTGGAATCTGGAAAAGGCAAGACAATGAATTCTTTCTTAGAGTGTTTAAAAGGAACCCAGGGGTTTCCCTGGTGGAGCAGTGGTTGGGAGTCCACCTGCCGATGCGGGGGGCGTGGGTTCGAGCCCTGGTCCGGGAGGATCCCACATGCCGTGGAGCAGCTGGGTCCGTGTGCCACAACTACTGAGCCTGTGCTCTGGAGCCAGCGCTCTGCAACAGGGGAGGTCGCTGCGGTGAGAAGCCAGTGCACCGCGGCAGAGAGTAGCCCCCGCTAGCCTCAACTAGAGAAAAGCCCGGGTGCAGCAGCAGAGACCCAGTGCAGCCAAAAATAAAAAATAAGTAAATTAAAAAACAAAAAAACCCAAAAAAACCAGAGCCTTAAAAAAAAAAAAAAAAGAAAAGGAACCCAGGCCTGCTAACATCTTGATTTTAACCTAATGAGATCCATTTTTAATATGTTACATCCAGAATTGTAAGGCAATAAATCTGTGTTGTTGAAAGCTACTAAGTTTGTGGCAATTTTTTACAACAGCAATAGGAAACTAACCACCAATGTTCTTTATTGAGTCTCTACTACATCAAGCACTATGCTAAGTTCTAGAAAAATATTAATGAGCAAATCTAACACATAGGGTAATTAATATATCCTTGAATGACAGAGTGAGTTCTACATATCTTCTTCCCAGGAAAACAACCATAACTGGTAAAATTATTTTAAAAACCAACAATAACAACAACAATATTTAAATTCATTGAAAATTGCCCTAGAGTAACACAGCATATGAGTAAACATTTATTCATGAAAATCTACTAAATACCATTAAGAACAATTCTGTAGCCCTTGAGATACTCCCTCTGCACTCCTCCGCCCCCCTCCCCCATACTCAGCATTCAGATTGATGGAAACTCCACTACAGGTGGTTGTGGCCAAGAACACAGGGTTCTTTCTTCCTCCAGCTTCTAGTCATGTGCTACATCATATCCCGAGGAGGAGATACCTGCATTTCTCACTACTCCTAAAGTCTGTGATGTAGGAGTAAAATTCTAAGACAGTATGGCCAAAAGGTCAACAGGCATGACAGGTGAATACTGGGCATGCAATTGTCCTCATCCAAGCTTGCTTGTAGGACAAAGTTTCAACATTGGTGAGGCAAGCCAAAAAGATTAGAGGTTGCTACACTAGCTCAGCACCCTGTTTGCAAATTGAATGTAATTCTGGGAAAAGCAGAACATTGTCCCTGCCCCTAGCTCTGGAGCAATGGTTCAGAGATTTTGCCCAGGTGTAGATGCAGGATTTAGAAAGAGAGAGTTCTGAAAGCCCTCCCAAAAGATATTGACTTTATTTGAAACACTGTATAGGGAACTTCAAGTTAAGGGTTTGGTCCAAAATAATGGTGATTTACAGGGTAAGTAATTAAGAGGAGGCTGTTAGCTCCAAGAGACCAACAAGCTAAATCACAGGCCAGCAAATTTACCAGAGAGAAACAGATAAACAGACAGCTAAGAAAAGACTTAGCTGGATCAGGACAAACCTCAAACACTGGACTTATAAACTACCCCTGTAAAGGGGCCCAAATTTAATTGCCTCAAAATGTGAAACAATTTATGTCCCAGGGTACTATTGAAAACAATAGAGGAATCCTCCTATAATTACTGGAGTTTAACAGCTATGGGTGATCATTGAAAGAGACGGTCAAATAGAATCCTATGAAATCATTGTCATCCCAGAGTGAGTGTGTGTATACTCAAGGCTGTATCATCTCAGCAGTGGAACAAAACGGTTTCATACTGTGGAAAAATAAACTTGAAAAAAAGTCCAACTAAGCCACAGAACAAATAAACAAGTAAGCAACAATAGTAAAATGCTCTGAAGAGAACCCTTGCCCAGAGTTGCTACATTTATTATGAAAAAGGTCCAGTTTTTAACATAAAATCACAAGGAATGAAAAGAAATAGGATAGTTTGACATAAACATAGAATTTCTTTTTAATCAGGTAACAGAAACCACTGGAAAAAAGACCTAGTTGTTGCACATAACAAACGTTTACAAACAAAAAACTATTTAAATGTTTAACGAACTAAGTAAAATTATGTTTTAAAAGGTAAAAGAAGGGATGTTGACAAATTTTTATCAGATACAGAAAATTACTAAAGATATAAAAATTATTAAAAAATAATCAAATGGAATTATGGAGTTGAAAAGTACAATAATTTAAATTAAAATGATCATTGGAGGTATTCAACAACTGATTTGAACACACAGAAGAAAGAATTAGCAAAATTGAAGATAAATTGATAGAGATTATGTAATCCAAATATGGAGAAAATAAATGAGAGGGCATAATTCAAAATGGATTTTCATATATTTATAAAGTTAATTGTAATTCCCAGGTTGACTATTAAAAAATAACTAAAAAAATATATACATGGAAAAGGAAATGAGAAAGGAATCAAAATGATACACTACAAAAATCAATTAAACATGGGAGTGACATCAGCAAGATGGTAGACCAGGCTCTTGTTTCCCATGGAAACATCAAGTAAACTGCTACAGATGATTAAAATAGCTTTGTGGGAGCCTTAGAAATCAGTCGGATCTGCAGTAACCAAGTGAAAAAGCCACACTCAATAGGAAATATCATGGCATATTTGCTCACCCTAGCCCACCCACTCACTGGTGTGACATGGTGCAGTCAGGAAGAAACAGCTCAATTATAAATTCTCTCCCTCCAAATAAAAGAAAAAGAGTGGAACTTATTTGTCATGTTCTGGTCTAACTCTGGGTTGCCCCCAAAACTGGTTTCTGTCATTCTAGACTTGGAGGCCACAAGAGAATGGCAGCATAGTTAGCATAGCTGAGACCACAGAAGGCAGTGAGAAAGACCACAAAAGGGACAGAGCGCATGTAAAAACTACAGGGGTATTAAAGACCCACAGAAGCATGGAAGCAAGAGAATACTGGAAGAGTAATAAAATGGAAAACCTAAGGCCCAAAGAAGAACCATAGGTGAGACTCTAAAGGAAACTAAGACAATTGAAAGATATCAAATATATGGGGAATTTGTGGAAAAAGTAAACACAGAGACAGGCCTAAGAAAAGTGCATGCCCAGAAAAGATCTGAGAAGATCTTAAGCTTTCATTCTGAATTTTTAAAAAAAATTTATTGAAGTATAGTTGATTTACAATTACAATGTTTTGTTAACTTCTTCTATACAGCAAAGTGACTCAGAGATATATATACATATATATGTATATATATATATAGCAAATTACAGATTTTTCTTAGGTACACAGACAAAAAATTATATACGTTAGGTCATATCTTATTAAATGTAAAACATTGAGATCATTAAAGTAACTTTTTCTGATCACAATGGAATGAAACAAGAAATCAGTGGCAGAGGATAACTGGAAATCCACAAATATGTGGAATCTAAACAACATCTTTTTAAAAAGGCAATGTGTCAAAGAAAAATTAGAAAATATCTTGACACAAATGAAAATAAAACCATAATTTACCAAAACTTGTGGGATGCAGTCAAAGCAATGCTAAGAGGGAAATATATGGCTGTAATGCTTACATTAAAAAGGAAGGAAGATCTCAAATCAGCAACACCTTAAGGAATTCAAAATGCAAAACAAACCAAACCCAAAAAGTCACAGAAAGAAGGGAAAAATAGAGATTAAAGTACAGATAAACAAAATAGACAATATAAAAACAATAGTGAAAATCAATGAAACAGAGTTAGTTCTTTGAAGAGATCAACAAAATTGACAAACCTGTAGCTAGATTGATTAAGAATAAAAGAGAAAAGACTCATACATAAAATCAGCAATGAAAATGATGACATTACTATTGATTTTACAGAGATTTTTAAAAGGTTAGCACAGTAGTATGAACAAAAAATGGAATAGCCTAGTTGAAAAGGAAAATTTCCTAGAAACAAACAACTTTCAAGATTAAATTTAAAAACAAACAAAAAAAACCAAACAAAAAAAAAGAAACTCTGAATAGACTATAACTAGTAGGAAGATTGAATCAGTAATCAAATATCTCCCAAAAAACTAAAGCTCAGAGTCAATATAGTGGTAAATTATACCAAACTTTTAAAGAAAAATGTGGACTAATCCTCTTAAAACTCTCAAAAATTTGAAGAGAAAACACTTCTAAAGTTATTCTATGAAA
Source organism: Balaenoptera physalus (assembly GCF_965194825.1). Classification (NCBI taxonomy): domain Eukaryota; kingdom Metazoa; phylum Chordata; class Mammalia; order Artiodactyla; family Balaenopteridae; genus Balaenoptera; species Balaenoptera physalus. The sequence continues at coordinate 77,704,020 of NC_138903.1, read as the reverse complement.
CAAACATTACTTTAATACCAAATCCAGGGAAAGACATTACATGAAAACTATAGACAAAAATCCCTTACAAATATTGATGCAAAACTCCTCAACAAAATATTAGGAAAATGAATTCAACAGCTTACTAAATGAGTATACACCATGACCAAAGAGGATTTCTTCCTGGCAAGCAAGAACGGTTTAACAAATGCAAATCAATCAGTGTAATATATCACATTAATGGGATAAAGGGGAAAAAAAACAGATGATAATCTCAAATGGCACACACACACAAAAGCATTTGATGGAATGCAACACCTTTTCTTGATTAAAAAATAAAGGCAAATAAAAAAAATTAGCAGTAGCAGGAAACTACTTCAACATAGTTAAGATCACATATGAAAACCTTACAGGTAACCTCACACTTGATTGTGAAAATCTGAAAGCTTTTTCCTCTAAAATCAGAAACAAGGTAATAATGCCCAGTTTTACAACTCTTTTATTCAGCAATGTACTGGAAGACCTTGACAGAACAATTAGGCAAGAAAAATAAATTAAAGGCATCCAGTTTGGAAAATAAGTAAAATTATCTCTGTTCACAGACTACATTATCTTATGTTTAAAATATACTAAATATTCCTCAAAAAACTGTTAGAACTAATAAATGAATTCAACAAAGTTGTAGAATACAAAAATACAGCACACGAAAATCAGTTGCATTTCTATACATTAATAATGAAAAATTGAAAAGGAAATTTAAAAAAATAATTAAATTTACAATAGCACCAAAAAAAGTAAAATACTTAGGAATCAACTTACCCAAGGAGGTGAAAGACTAATATAATACAGACTAGAAAATGTTGAAAGAAATTGAAAAAGACAAATAAATGGAAAGACATATTGTGCTTAATCATTGGCAGACTAATTATTATTAAGATGTCAATATTACCCCATGCGATATACATATTCAATGCAATCCTTATAAAAATTCCAATCACATTTTTTTATAGAAATAGAAAATCCATTCTAAAGTTAATATGGAATTTCAAGGAAACTCAAAAAGCCAAAACAATCTTGAAAAAACAAAAAAGAATAAATTTCGTGGTCTCACACTTCATAATTTTAAAAGTTACTGCAAATCCACAGTAACCAAAACAGTATAGCATAAAGACAAACATATATAGACCAATGAAATAGAATAGAGAGCCCAGAAATAAACCATCACATATGTGTTTAATGATTTTTGACAAAGGTGCCAAGACTATTTGTTGGGGAAAGGATAGTCTTAAATAAATGATGTTGGGAAAATTGGATATCCACATGCAAAATAATGAAGTCAGACCCTTACCTTACATTGTATACAAACATTTACTCAAAATGAATCAAAGACCTAAACATAAAAGTTTTATAACTCTAAGAAGAAAACATATGGAAAAAATTTCATGACATTTGATTTGGCAATGATTTCTTGAATATGATACCAAAAGCACAGGCAACAAAACAAAAATAGATAAATTGGACTACATAAGAATTAAAAACTGTTGTGCATCAAATGACAATATTAACAGAAAGAAAAGGCAACACACATGATCAGAGAAAATATTTGCTAATCATATATCTGAAGAGGGATTAATATTCAGAATATATAAAAAACCCTATAACTCATCAATAAAATTCCAAACAAGCAATCTAATTTTAAAAATGAAAAAAATGCTTAAATAGACATTTTTACAATGAAGATATACAAATGGTCAAAAAGCACACAAAAAGATACTCAATATCACTAAAAATTAGGGAAATGCATATCAAATCACTTCCCACCCATTAGGATGGGAATTACCAAAATAACAGAACAAAACAATGTTTAAAATATATGGAGAAATTGGAACTCTTGTGCATTACTGGTGGACATATAAAATTGTGCAACCAATGAGGAAAATATTACGGCAGTTCTTCAAAAAATTAAACAGAAATTCCATATGACTCAAGTTAATTCCTAGGTATATACCCCAAAAAGCAGGGATTCAAACAAATACTTGTACACCAATGTTTGTAGTAACATCATTCACAATAGCCAACAGTTGAAAGTAATCCAAGTGTCCAGTGACAGATGATTGAATAAATAAAAAATATATGAACAATTGGCTATTATTCAACCATAAAAACTAATGAAATATATATGTTATATGCTACAATGTGGATGAACCTAGAAAAATTTATGCTAAAGGAAATAAGCCAGACAAAAAAGGACAAATATCGTGTGATTTGACTTGTAGGAAATAATTAGTATAGGCAATTTCATAGAGATAGAGAGTAGGTTATAGTTTACTAACGTCTGTATTGAGATGGGAATGGGGAATTATTCCTTAATGGGTACATAATTTATACTTGGGGTGACAAAAAATTTTGGAAATATGGTGATGGTTGTACAACATTGTAAATGTTATTAATGCCACTCAATTATACACTTAAGAATGGTTGAAATGACACATTTTATGCTATATATATTTTACCATGATAAAAATAAAAGAACGAAGCACTGATACATGCCCAAACATGGACAAACCTAGTAAATATTATGCTATGCAAAAAAAAAAAAAAAATGGCAGACACAAATAGCCACATATATGATTCCATTGATATGAGATGTCCAGAATAGGCAAATCCAGAGAGACAAGAGATGTGGAAAGGTACATATTGGAATTAATTTTGAAAGGGTATAGAATTTCTTTATGAGGTGATGGTAATGTTTTGGAATTAGATAATGGTGATGGTAGCACAACATTTTGAGTATACTAAAAACAACTAACTTGTACACTTTAAAATGTTTATCTTTTTATGTAATGTAAATTTAATCTCAATTTTTAAAATTATCCAAAAAATGATGTCTGTTTTATCACTAAGTTAATATGGCATCACTTCAAATATTTTTGCTTAGAATTTTGTCTTTTATTTGTATTCAGTGTGAAATAATAATATGACAATAGCTTTCAAAACTATTATTATTAGGAAGGAATTAATACTACAGAAAAAAATCAATGGGTATTTTAAAAATTATGGCTCAGACAAAGAGAAAAATGACAAGCATCTCCAGTACAAAAGTTCAGGAATGCAGAAACAAGAGATTCATTACTGTTAAATTCAGAAGTAGTAAAAGAGAATGTAATAAAACATTGGAACGGATGATAGAGATAGGGTACTTAGGAATTTTACCCCAAGCAAATGGGAAATCAATTTTTTTAAATGTCAGAAAAAAATACTCAGGTAAATATTATGGGGGAAAATTGTTTGGAAATGTTCTGCTTATAGAATGGGATTTTTATACTGTTAATTTCTAGAAGACATAGGATTGTCAGTCATTTTTTTTTAAAATCAAACTTCAAAGTGTTATTTCTGAGCTCCATTTATTTTTTTATGTATTAAGTGTTTTTTTGTTTTGTTTTGTTTGTTTTTATTGGAGTATAATTACTTTACAATAAACTCAAACATTGCTGGAAGAATAAGAGGGAAAGGAGAAGAAACACCAGTCAAGAAACTACAAAATTTTAAATATACAATAAAAATCATTTTTATCCATCCTAAATAGTTCTCTAATTACCTCAAGGTAACCTTCAAGAAGCAATAACCTCCCCAGTAAGCCATACTTCAGAGACAGATTTTATTGTATAGGATGTGGCTATAGCCTTCAAAATACATTTGAAAGACATAATATTAAATTTATTGATTTAAAGAAAAGTTTTATATCAGAGTTGGAAAAATACATTGTAGTACCACCTGTTTTAAGTGTATGAATTTCACGCCAAACCGTTTTTCCCCCACAATCCTCAAACTTGTTTTTATTAGTTTCTTTCTCATTTTCACTGAAGGCTGGCAGGGAGTTTGTGCTCTGTCTACATGTAGACATTCACCTGACAGTAAATGCAGGATTTAATTGACTAAATGCATGACAGGTGTATTTTAAATTATACGATAAATGGTGGAAGTAAACTGCATATCATGAATTAGTGTTATAACCTTAAAGTGTTAGAATCTACTTTCTTGTTGCTTCCTTATTTTTGTAAAAATAAACCATATTTTGTGAAAAGAGGGTTCTGTTCAATGATTTCAGCTTTGAGCATAGAAGACTAGACCAGATTCCAGTTGTTTACGTTAAATTTCCTCTTCTCTTTGGTTTTTAACCTCTTCATTAGAATTACACTATATGATATGCAGCCCTATAAGTGAGTTTTTATTTAAAAACTATAGGTGAGTTTTTATTTAAAGATACCCTGTTAAAACCCATCCATCTTTTACCTGTTTGTTTATTTTGATTTTATGCATGTTTCTATTTGGTCCACAATGAATTTATCACATTTTAAAAACATAAAATAAAATAAACAATAAACAGTAAATAATGAGGTCAGAAAAAAATTAAAGACGTGGATTTTCTGTGGGCCCAGGAATCATACATTTGAAACATTTCATCACTAATGTCCATGCACTCATTAGAAATGAACCTTATGTTTAGTTAAAGAGTTTCCTTCAGAAAATGTGAAATGGAAAAAACAATCAGGTTATGCACAGAGTTCAATAGATAAAATAAAGCAATTGCTTAGGAAAGTAAAACCGTGATTTGTGTGACATATATAATCTACTGAGAATCTCAATAAAGAGAACACTGAAATAAAATAATTCCAACAATGTTAGAGAAGAAATAATAACAAATAATTATAACAATACGACTATTACTAGTTTTATGGTGCTGACTAAACACCAGTCACTTTTCTAACTACTTTGCACATATTTAATCCTCACAAAAACCTATGAAGTAGATACTACTGTTATTCTTATTTACAGATGAGTGAACAGAGTCATAAAAAGGTTAAGAACTTGCCCAAGGTTAGGCATAGAGTAAAAGGAAGTATCAGTATTTTAACATAGGCAGTTTTGCTTCTGCTTCTAGAGTTCTTGAACATCAGACTATCTTTTCATTTTATTAATATCAAAAATGATAATAACGGCTACTAGTTACCAGGTTCTTACTATGTGCTAGGTGCTCTTTCACTTTAACACTATGAGGTCAAAATTCTTTTCCCTTTCTTGCAAATGAGGAACCTGAACCTGTGCCTCAAGGAGGTTAGATAACTTGCCAAGGTCCTAAAACTAGTAAGTGGCTGAGCCAAAATTCAAAGGGTCCATTCTTTTAGGTACAATACTACATTGTTTCCTATGGATATCATATAAATATAAAATAGAATATAACCATATGTATGTGTAACAGGAAAATAACACATTAATTGGAACCAAAATTGGTGTAAATAAGGAAATTGGTGCCTTCTAAGGAAAGTGGTATATTTCACATCAAAAAGAAGTAAATATTTCTATAATTCTTCCTATCCCTGGTCAGGGAGGAGGAAGAGATTTTATAAATTCCCACAACTGTTTAGCTGAATGAATTAGTGACTATTTTGATATGCAAAAATAATCCTACAACTAAAAAAGGTAGAGGGGTAAAAATGTTCTGCAAAATTAAGCTGGGAAGAATAGTTTCTCAAGGACAGTAAGTGGAGGAAAGGCTGATAATGGGAGGTTGTCATGAAGGAGATAACTGAAAAACTCCTCGATAAGTCAAATCTTCTGTCAGACCGGAACCTACTGAATTCTTGTGAGAGCGACACTTTTGAAGAAAAGGAGCCTATGTTTTGTAGCTAGTTTGAGCAGAATAAAGTAAACACGGGTAGGCTAGTGAGTTGAAAAATTTTGGAGATCTCTAAGATGGATACAGGGCTCCTGGCTTACGTGGGGCAGAATTTTAGCCAGTTGTATGATTACTTATATTTACAGTCATATAATTTATCTGTAAACACAACTTTTATATAACCACACACACACACAAAAATTGGCAGAAAAAGCAACTTCATATATTATGGTTTGCCAGAATTAAAAGAGGCAAGAGATAAGGAAAGAGATTCAGTATATAATTTTTGTACCTTAGTTGGGCAAGATTTAAATCAAAATCTTTCTTTAGTCATTTTTATGAATAACCTATTTTTGCAGAAATTGTATACTATTCTGATTGTCTTGCCTGTCCTTTCCAATTATATTTAATTCAGACTTGAATATCTTTTGTTACAGAATCAATACATGAAAATTAATAATTTTAGCAAATTTTTATCCTGGGTACTTGTTTGCTATAAGTAGATAAATATAGGATTAGTACTCCTCCTTAGTCCTGATTGGAATTTTCTCATAATATTGGATCTGAATGTGGAGAATGGGAATGGCTCATGCCATTCCACCATAGGAAATATGTAGCCGAAATGTCCCCAAACTTTCTGTTTGTTTACTTACATCTTTGGATGGTAATGTCTTACCATTATTCACCTTTTCCCTTCTCACATTCAGAGCCTTCATCTGGGCTGCTAATTACACCTGAAGCCATAATTGCTATGATCAGTTCTCCATCTGTTATTGGCAACTGATTCTAACCAAAATACAAAGAAAATAGAGGTAATGGAGGGTTAATTATCAACTCTCACCAAAGGGCTGAACTCTTGACTTTTCCATTTGCCTCAGTTAACAAGCTGTCTGCAACTACGTTAGCAGTAGAAATACTGACTGGTCCTCTCAGGGTCAGGCTTTTCTGATCACTGCGCTCTAGACCTGCACATCAGTTCATCCTCTTTATCCAACCTTATCTGCAACCAATCTTCTCAAAATATATTTTAATATATTTTAAGGCACAAAATAAGAAAAACACAATTTAAAAATTTCTGGATTGACTACTCCATAACTGTCTCTTTTTATTATCAGGTTCACTTCTCTGCCCCTTAGAAAAAGTGGTGTAGCTCCTTTACACTAAAGTTTTAATGACGATATTTATTGGGCATCCCCAAAGAATGTGGATTTTATGGAATAACTCCTCTGTGCCTCAGAGGGCACCCTTTATATATGTGAAATAATTAACCTTTAACTTAGATGGGTATGTCCTACTTAGGCAAAGCTCTCATACTCAGCTTTCGGTTACTTAAGAAGACCACAGATACATAGTGGAGATGTTTTTCTTTTGCACATAGATCAGTTTTGCTTGCAAGTAAGCACACACTCCATGTGAATATAAATCTATCCTGGTCTTTTTGTAAATATTATCATTTTAATTGAAAGCTAATCCATTGTAATACTTTATAGTTTAACTTGTGACTGGCTTTAGAAATGATAATTGAGTAAAGGTTTGGCTTTATTAATTTTTTTCAATTATGCCTTATTATACCTGCTTTTCTTAGTACAAATATAATAGACATAACCTAAAAAAGCAAATACACACAACACATAAATTTATCCATGCTAGAGACTGAATATTTGTGTTCCCCCATAACTCATTTGTTGAAACCTAGCACCCAAAGTGATGGTATTTGGAATGTGATGCCATTGGGAGGTGATTAGGTAGTGAAAGGAGACCTCATAAAAGGAACTAGGCTTTTTGTCAGAAATTACACAAGCCAGGAGACAAGAGAGAGGCATCCTTAAAAAAAAATGGAAAAAAAAATTAATATGAAATTCTGTACTCAAAGAAAATATCTTTCAAATATGTAAGCGGAATTAATAAGTTTTTAGACAATGAAAATGAGATAATTTATTACCAGGAGATCTGAACCAGAAATGTTAAAGGACATTTTTCAGACAGAAGCAAAATATATCAGATGGAAATCCAGGTCTATTAAAAATTAATTTAAAAACATAAAATTGGCAAAAATATATAAACATTAGGAAAGACAATGTTTCTCACTTTTCGTTTTTAAGAGATTTATTGAGATATAATTCACATACAATTCACCCATTTAAGTTGCACAGTTGAATGGCTTTTAGTGTAGTTACAGAGTTGTGCAACCATCATCACAATTTATTTTGGAATATTTCAATTACCTAAAAAAGAAATCCAGCATGACTCAGCTGTTAATTTCTGCAGTGGGTTGAATAATGTTGTCAAAAAATTCATGTCCAACCAGGACCTCTGAATGTGATCTTATTTGTAAGAGGAATCTTTGCAGATGTAATTAAAAATCTCAAAATGATACCATATTAAATTTAGAGTGGGACATAAATCGGATGACTGATGTCCTTATAAGAAGAGAGGGCACAGAGACACTTACAGAAAGCAGCAGTGTGAAGATGGAAGCAGAGATTAAAGTGACGGGTCTATAAGTAAAGGAATGCCAATGATTTATGGCAATCACAGAAGCTAGGAGAGAGGAGTGGTACAACTTCTGCCCTCGGAGTGTCCAGAAAGAAACAATTCTTCTGACACCTTGGTTTCAAATTTCTGGCATTCTCCAATTTGTCCATTTAATCTAAGCTAATTTATTTGATGGCATGCATTGTTGTTCATAGTATTAAATTACAATTATATTTCTTTAAGGATGGTAGTAATATCACCTTTGGAAGTCTTGTTGCTAGTAGTTTGAGTTATCTTTTTTTCCCTTTGTCAGCCTAAGAAAAATTGTATCAATTTTGTTAATATTTTCCAACTTCTGGTTTTATTGAATTTCCCCAATGTTTTCCTATTTTCAATTTCATTATTTTCTTCCTTCTGCTTTTTTGGTTTATTTTGCTCTTCTTTTTGCAGTGTCTTAATGTGGAAAATTAAGCTGTTTATTTGAGAGCTTCCTTCCTTTTTAATCATTTACAAATAGAAATTTCTCTCTAAGAATTATTTCCCTTGAACCCCATAAGTTTAGGTATATTGTGTCACTTTTATTCTTCTTGAAGTATTTTCTAATTTCCCTCTTCCTTTTTTCTTTTACACATTGGTTGTTTAATAGTGTGTTGTTTAATTTCTACAAAACTTTGTGAATTTCCCAAATTCCTGTTTTAATTTCTCATTCTACTTCATTGTGAATGGACAACAGACTGCGTATTTTAATTTCTTAACATTTATTGAGGCTTATTTTATGACTTAACATATGGTCTGCGCTAGAGAATGTTCCATGTGCATTTGAGAAAAATGTGTATTCTGCTATTGTTGGGTGGTATGTTCTGTCAATATATGTTAGGTATATTTGGTTTATAATTTGTTCAAATTTTGTATTTCCTTATTAATCTTCTGCTTCCAGGACAAAGAATAAAAGGGAACACATCACAAGTCATTTTTTTTTTGAGGCCAGCATCACTTTGATACTGAAACTAGACAAACATATTACACAGAAATATATGTATAATACAACGTAACTCATAAGGACAGAACTAATAATCCTCAACAGAATTAGAGAGAATTGAATTCAGCAATACACAAAAATGATAAACATCATAGCCAAGTAGAAGCTACCACAGGAATTACATTTGAAGAACAATTAGATTTGCCATAGCAGATAATTTAAAAAGAAAAAATATTGTAATAATATCAATAAATAAAGGAAAAGCACTTGACAAAATGAGAATCTATTTATTATAAAAACTCTTCATAAAGAGTTATGAAGAGTTTCCTAAATTTAATGATAGGCTTCTCCACAAAATTAACATCATACTTAAAAGACTAAATGTTTTTATGCTCACAATGGAACATAAAAACATTTATGCTCACTTGAGCCACTATATTCAATATTGTAGTGGAGGTATCAGTCAATACAATGGGAAAATAAAAAAGAAAGATAATAAATGAAGAAATAAAACTATCTCTATTCTTAGAAAATACGATCACTTACATAGAAAATTAAATCTTCAAAGAGTTATTCAGCCTAATTCTATCAAACATTTAGAGAAGAGCTAACACCTATCCTTCTAAACACCTTCCAAAAAATCACAGAGGAAGGAACACTCACAAGCTCATTCTATGAGGCCACCATCACGCTGATACCAATACCAGACAAAGATATCACGAAAAAATAAAATTATGGGCCAATAGGACTAATGAACTTAGATGCAAAAATCCTAAACCAAATACTAGCAAAAAGAATCCAACAACACACTAAAAGGATCATACATCTTAATCAAGTGGGATTTAACCCAGGGATGCAAGGATTCTTCAATATATATAAATTAATCAATGTGATACACCTTATTAACAAATTGTAAAAACCATATGATCATCACAATACATGCAGAAAAAGCTTTTGACAAAATTCAACAACGATGTATGATAAAAACTCTCCAGAAAGTGGAAATAGAGGGAATTCACCTCAACATAATAAAGCCCATATACGACAAGCCCACAGCAAACATCATTCTCAATGGTGAAAAACTGAAATCATTTCCTCTAAAATCAGGAACAAGACAAGGATGTCCACTGTCTCCACTATTACTCAACATAGTTTTGGAAGTCCTAGACACGGCAATCAGAGAAGACAAAGAAATAAAAGGAATCCAAATTGGCAAAGAAGAAGTAAAACTGTTGTTGTTTACAGATGACATGATACTATACATAGAAAATTTTAAACATGACACCAGAAAACTACTAGAGTTAATCCATGAATTCGGTAAAGTTGCAGGCTACAAAATTAAAACAGAGAAATCTTTTGCATTCCTATACACTAACAACAAAATATCAGAAAGAGAAATTAAAGAAACAATTCCATTTACCATTGCAACAAAAAGAATAAAATACCTAGAAATAAACCTACATAAGGAGGCAAAAGACCTGTACTCAGAAAACTATAAGGTACTGATGAAAGAAATCAAAGACAACACAAACAGATGGAGAGATATACCATGTTCTTTGATTGGAAGAATCAATATTGTGAAAATGACTATACTACACAAGGCAATTTACAGATTCAATGCAATCCCTATTGGATTATCAATGGCATTTTTCACAGAACTAGAACAAAAATTTTTACAATTTGTTTGGAAACACAAAAGACCCCGAATAGCCAAAGCAATCTTGAGAGAGAAAAACGGAGCTGAAGGAATCAGGCTCCTTGACTTCAGACTATACTACGAAGCTACAGTAATCAAGACAGTATGGTACCAGCACAAAAACAGAAATCTAGATCAATGGAACAGTATAGAAAGTCAAGAACTGAACCCACATACCTATGGCCAATTAATCTATGACAAAGGTGGCAAGAATATACAATGCAGAAGACAGTCTCTTCGATAAGTGGTGCTGGGATAACTGGACAGCTACATGTAAAAGAATGAAATTAGAACACTCCCTAACACCATACACAAAAATAAACTTAAAATGGATCAAAGACCTCAATGTAGGGCCAGACATTATAAAACTCTTAGAGAAAAACATAGGCAGAACACTCTCTGACCTAAATCACAGCAAAATCTTTTTTGATCCACCACCTAGAGTAATGAAAAATTAAAAAACAGCACAAACCAATGGGACCGAATTAAACTTAAAAGCTTTTGCACAGCAAAGGAAACCATAAACAAAACAAAAAGACAAAACTTAGAATGGGAGAAAATATTTGCAAATGAAGCAACCAACAAGGGATTGCTCCAAAATATACAAACAGTTCATGCAGCTCAATATCCAGAAAACAAATAACCCAATAAAAAATGGGGTGGGAAGATCTAAATAGACATTTCTCCAAAGAAGACAGAGATGGCCAAAAAACTCATGAAAAGATACTCATCATCACTAATTATTAGAGAAATGCAAATCAAAACTACAATAATGTATCATCTCACACGATTCAGAATGGCCATCATCAAAAAAAAAAAAAAGATCTACAAATAATTGCTAGAGAGGGTGTGGAGAAAAGGGAACACTCTTATACTGTTGGTGGGAATGTAAATTGGTACAGCCTCTATGGAGAACAGTATGGAGGTTCCTCAAAAAACTAAAAATAGAACTACCATGTGACCCAGCAATCCCACTACTGGGCATATGCCCAGAGAAAAGCATAATTCAAAAACATACATGCACCCCAATCTTCTTACAGCACTATTTATAATAACCACGACATGGAAGCAGCCTAAATGTCCATCAACAGAAATGGATAAAAAAGATGTCATACATGTATACAATGAAATATTACTCAAACATAGAAAGGAACAAAATTGGGTCATTTGTAGAGACGTGGATGGACTTGGAAACTGTCATACAGAGTGAAGTAATTCAGAAAGAGAAAATCAAACGTATATTAATGCTTATATGAAGAATCTAGAAAAAATGGTACAAATGAACTTATTTACAAAGCAGCAGTAGAGTCACAGATGTAGAGAATGAATTTAGGATACCAAGTGGGAGGGGGGTGGGATGATTTGGGAGATTGTGATTGACATATATACACAATTATGTCTGAAATAGATAACCAATGAGAACCTACTGTATAGCACAGGGAACTCTACTCAGTGCTCTGTGATGATCTAAATGGGAAGGACATCCACAAAGGAGGGGATATATGTATATGTGTAACTGATCCTCTTTGCTGTACAGCAGAAACTAACACAACATTATAGTGCAACTCTACTCCAATAAATATTAATAAAATTCCTTCGTGCCAAAAGTAATGAAGTTGCCCAAGTTCTCAGTAAATATAGAGTAATCATCTGGAGACAGGGCAGTTTCTCCCTGTTTTTGTTTTCAAGAATATATTTAAGTTTCCAAGGAGAGATTTTTAGCAGCCATCTTTGTCAACCTCTGCCTATTCTTAATCAGTACTATAGACATACCACTGAAGTGAAGTTCTCTTAATTATGGTTTAACCTCACATCCTGTGATGCTTTTTTTTTTTGTTTTTGGTTGGGCATTGGGGTATATTTGGTTGTAAACAAAAGGGTCAATACAATGGTTTCAATATATATGCATTTTTAAAATGGAAGTTCTGCTATCAACTTTAAGTATCAAGTCTGCTACAAATGAAACAAAAAATAAACTTTACATTATATGTTTCAAATGGTTAATCAATAATGTATATATTGTAACATTTCAACATGTGGAAGATAACAAAACATACATACAGGCTATATTTTACTGAAGAAAATTGAGATTTAAATTGATATATGTTCATAACATAATAAATTCTAACTCCCTAGCTTAATGACTTATTTAATATACCTCTTCATATTTGTGATGCAAAATGTGGAAGACTGGAACAAATACTATTTTGATGATTCATCAGAATTTGAAGAAAGCATGACATTTATTTTGTAAGGCAGTGTATCTGAATCTATGTTGTTCAGAATCCCACTGTTCTATGAGTATGCCTCATGGCCTGCTGGTTTGAGAGTGAGAGGGCAAAGCTCTGGGATACTTTGCCTGTTGCCAAACAGATAAGCCACTTGTTCCAGATATATTTGAATATATGCAACAAACTGCCACAAAATGTGAATATGTTTGTCAAATTTGAACACCTGTACTGAAGTCAGTGAATGAAACAGGTAACATAAGATACCTTATTGTCAATAGATTAGCAATATAGTCTTACCCAGGAAATGGAATATTTCTCCCCCAAGCATGCAGTATAGTGTTTCCAAACTTGAACTTGTACATCAGAAGAATATCACACATGTGTTGTACAAGTGGTTGGTTTTAGTGATAATACTTTTGGTTATAGAGTAAAAGAAAGGTAAGCAAAGAGAGGATGCAAATCACAATTTTCACATTGTTAGTATTCTGCACTAACCTGTTCTATTCCAAACTTGCCAGCTCATAAGAACAACTTGGTAAGCTTATTAAGCATGTGGATTTCCAGGCTGCTCCCCTAGAGATTCTGATTTAGTAGGTCTGTGGTGGTTTCCAGATTCTTATCATCAGAATAGTTTAGGAAATCCAGCTGTAACCATTACCGCTATCAGTGGTTTTCAAATCAGACTGTGTCCTTAAGCTCTGAGCTATGGGAAATTTGAACAGTTAGGAAACGAAGTGGCAAGTCTTCATATTACTTTGGCTTCTGATGTAACCTTTTGTTTTCTTCCACTGGTGACCTGAAGAGTTGTAGGAAGATGGCATTGACACTGGTTATTTTGATACACTGTTGGCACTTCTGCAGACTGAAGCATCAAAACATATTCATAGCAAATTTGACTTCAAAAAACATTAAAAATAAAAGAAAACTAAGAAAACAATGTAAATAGGGCAGGGAATATGCTCTGAGAATATACAGATTATTTTTTGTATACTTTGGACAACAGATACTCTTACAAGAATCTAAAACAAAACAACAAACTACTGTAACAGCACTTATTTTCCTGATGGTTTTAATCAAAACAAAACAATAATAAGACAAAAACAAAATAAAACATAACAAAAGCAAAACATTATTTTTTTTTTGCTTTTTTCAGACAAGCTATTCATTACTTTGGATGTAATAAATTTTATTTTTTTGCTTTTTAATACAAAGTTAAATTGGCAGTAGAAAACACATGTTAATAAAGCATGTATTAAAAAATAAAAATATTTTTGTGAGACATATTTTTGCATCAGCTCAAGTACCACCTGGAGATATACTAGTGGTCTATGTACTACAAGACAAGAAGCCCTGCTTTCTAACAGTTAGATCATAGTGGCATCCATTGCCTCTGCCTGCTGTTGGTTTTGTAGCCAATCCATCCACAAACATTTTTTATTCCCATGAGGGGCTTAGCACATATGTTATGGATTCATCAGATATTAAAAGATGTAAGAGTTACGTGCCTTGAACAACATCTTTTTCATCACTTATAAACATATGTTTTGGAAAATTTAAAATATGGTTGTGCTGTTTCTTCTAATTAGAAGATTTACAGTATATCTTTCTATTTATTTTACTGTATATCACCCATTTCTGTGCCCTTATTTAGGCATTTGAAATAGAATATCTAGATTTTAATATTTGATGGAATATACTGAGATCATTATTATGAATATAGTAATTATGTCCATACTTTATCATGCATGTATTGTTATATTAGGGTTTTTACAGATTAGTAAGAATAGGAAACATTTTTATTCCATTTGATGACATGTAACCTATGCATAGAAGGCTTTTTTTCCCTGTAGAATGATTTTTAAACCCTTTATCAGTTCTAAGACTTTGGCATCAATACCCCAGATCACATACTACTGAAACAATTGGATGAGGTTAAAAAAAAAGACATAGTGATTAGCTAGAGTTTTATAGAAACGGTAGCATCAAAGAGAGTATTGATGGAATCATTGAATAGTAATCTCGTTGTCTTTTCAGCCACAATAACATTCATTAAGAAAAAACAAAACGTTTATACCTCCTTGAACATATGCTTTGACTTTTCGAGTGTGACAGAATTCCTGTTCTTTTAAGATGATATTGAAGTCTTGGGACTTTCCTGGCGGTCCAGTGGTTAAGACTCTGTGCTTCCACTGCAGGGAGCATGTGTTCGATCCCTGGTCAGGGAACAAAGATTCCCGCATGATGTGTGGCAGCGGGCAAAAAAAAACAAAAACAAAAGATGATATTGAAGTCTTCATATATGCTAGAATCCCAGTTTATTTGATGGCACTGGTATAGAAATTTTTCCATGATATTCTAGGAAGGAAAACATAATGATCGATAGTTTGGACACTGCCTTTAAGCAAATTTAGTTTATATTACAGGTTTGTCACTACTTGCTATGTGATGCTGACCAGAATTTTTAACCTATGTAATCTTCATTGTCCTCATTATTTATCTGCATTCATAGTATCCTGTGCATATTTCAATTCCAGCTCTTATTATACAGTATTTAAGTCATTGATTTCCTTACCTCTTTCAAAATACTGTGGGCTTATTGATAACAGGGAATATTTTCTTTTTCCATTTAAAGTCCTTAGCAGTTTATCCAATGCTTGAAAATTAGTAGGCATTTAATATATATTTTATTGATTACATGAATGAATGTACAAAGTGAGACACTGATGGACTTATTTCATATGAATTTATCTATGGAAATGTAATAAGGACCTGCTTATAACACAATTTCACCTCTTTAATTCAACTCCTTGTCTTTGGGAATACGAAGATTTAAAGATATGACCATTTACTCTAAGAACACATGACATAGGGGAAATGGGCCTATAAGTAAATCAGTCTAAACAGTAAAGTAAATCCAATAATGGATGTGTTATCAACTACAATGGTAGTAAAAAGAGAGTATGATCAGGGCAGTCTTCACAAGCATCCTTAACTTGGATTTGAGGGAGAATCATAAAGGGTGCTTGGTTGGTGTGGAGGAAGACACTTCAGGCAGAAGAAACAAAGCATGCAGAGATCCAGAGGTGAGGAAGAGAATAAGATCATTACCATTACCTTGACACCTTGGACAGCATTTAGAATTCTGCTGCAGTTCCGTTGAGAAATGATGAGGGACTACATTGGAGAAGTGTCAGTGAAGATAGGTGTATTAGTTTGCTAGGACTGCCATAACAAAATAGCAGAGACTGGGTGGCTTAAACAAGGGGTAATTATTTTCTCACAGTTGTAGAGGCTGGGAAGTCTGAGATCACAGTGTAATTAAGGTTGGATCCTTCTGTTCCTTCTGTTTCAGGCCTTCTTCCTTGGCCTGTAGATGGCTGTCTTCTCCCTGTGTCTTCACAGTGTCTTCTCTCTGTACATGTCCATGCCCAATATTTTTCTTCTTATAAGGACACTAATCATGTTGGATTAGAGGCCACTCTAATGACCTTATTTTAACTTAATTACCTCTTTAAAATTCTAATCTGCCAATACAGTCACATTCTTAGGTACTGAGGAATAAGACTTCAAAACCTAAAACTGGGGAGACACAACTCACCCAGTAACACTCCACCTTCTGGTCCCCCAAATTCATGACCTTCTTACATGAAAAATATATTCGCCCTATCTCAACAGACCCAGGAGTCTTAACCCATTCCAGCATCAATGCTTAGTCTAAAATATCATCTAAATCAATATGGGTATGATGTAAGGTATGATTCAGCTTGAGGCAAATTCCTCTCCATCTGTGAACTTGTGAAATCAAAAATTAAATAATGGGCATGAATAGGATAGGCATTCTCATTCCAAAAAGGAGAAACAGAAAAAATAAATAAATAAAGGCGCCATGGATCCCAAGCATGTCTGAAATCTAGCAGGACAAATTTCATTATATTTTTTTATTGTGGTATGTGTGGCTGAACCACACTGACTCCATATTATCAGCTCCATCTTAGGCCCACAGTCCTACCCCTTCCCTTTTCTGTGGGACTGAACTTTACTCTCGAGCCAGATAAATTCCTTATCAACTTTTGCCCTTGTTTTCATCTGATATGTAAACTAGAAGAGTGACTTTTGCTGACAGCAGATGGTTAATGGTCATGAGACCACAGTGGGGAGGAGGTGTCCCAGTTGTTGCCAGTGCCAACGTGCTTCTCTTTTCATAGATTCTATTTTTAGCTTTGGCCCCTTTAAATTCCCTTGAACCACTTTCGACTGCACAGTGTGCAGCTACAAATGCCTCTGGATCTTCCATCCACCTGATCCTTCCCACTTGTCTTTAAGTTACCCACAATAAACCTCATGATTGCACTTTATGCAGTTGCCTGCTTCCTTTTTTAGTCCCAAAGTTTCTTCTCAGTTTTGAAGGATATTATTCAATGTCTCCTCCTCCTTACATGGTAAAAAACATGTAACATGAGATCTAATCTCTTATGAGATTTTTAAGTGTATAGTACAGTTTATTAGTTATAAACACAATATTATACAATTAATATTTTTAAGGATTGAGAATAAACCTCTTTGATCTCATGCTCTGTTCTATAGGTTCATAGGGATGTTAGCCCTGCCACTTGGCTCTGAGTGATGATCCTACTCTCTTAGTCCTGGGAGATAGTGGACTGGCTTCCTGAATTTGAGGAGGTTGCTGTGCCCTGTGAAACTGAGAGGAGACAGTCCCACCCCCCAGAGCTAGTAGTCTCTGAATCTGTGGTAGTATTGGCAGACCTCCCAACCTCTGAACTGCCTTCAGTGTTATTTTTACCTTTTCTTGAAGGATAATGCATTTTCACAACTGGATAGTGGAATCATGAGTTCAATTGTGGATATGTTTGGGTTTGAAATTACTGTGGAAAACTTAAGTAAATATATCTGGTAACCAGATGTATATAATGATCTGAAGCTCAAGGAAGGAGATAGAAATGAGAAACCATAGAATTAAGTTTCCAAAATGCTTTTATTCAAAAAGCTTTAACATGGGTTTTAATATGAGTTTTGTCATCTGCTAATTACCTTGGTAGATCAAAAGAATTTAAAGATATATGTAAGTCACTTTTGAGAAGTTACATGAATCAATAAGGTTGTACATGTAAATTACATGAGAAGTAAAATATTTGATGGCTCAGTTACCATTTCTAAATCTCTTCATCTGATTAACTTAGATAATGCCAATTACTTACTTTTTGAGAGATTATATAAATATTTATTTAGCTAATGATGACATTGCTGATCTCTTCATCAACCAGGAAACAAAAATATGTGCATGTTTATTTCAAAACCTAATTTTGTTGTTGTTGTTGTTTTCCTTTACATGATTTCCAACCGAAGACCAGAATTTAGTGATATGTGAGCATTTTTTCCACTTTGAGTCAATGAAAGAAAATGAGTTCACTACTACCTCACCAAAAATTGCCAAGTTATGCAACAATGTTTGCCGTTTTGCAGGTTAATGTATACCCTGCAACCATACTGAGGTAAAGTGTCACTTATCTAATGCCAAAAGCCTGTAAAGAGATATTTAAAAAAAAACATTTTTACAGATTACAACAGTAACATACACAGTGGAAAAATCATATGATATAAGAATGTATAAAGGAAAATGTTAAAGTCCTGCAATTCTGTATACCAGAATTGAACATTTTAACAGTTTGGAGTATATCCTTCTCTATTAGCCATCATATAGACACATATTTTTTTACCTAAATCAGATATTAATATGCATGGTTTTTTTGTACTTGGGTTTACCTTTTAAATGTTTAAATTAAAATATGACAACCACTATAGGAAAGTGCACAAATTATAATTGTATGTTTTACTGAATGATCACAAAGTGAAAATACATAAGTAACCAGCATGAAGGTAAAAAAATAGAACATTACTAGAACCCGGAAGGCCCTATTTGTATCTCTCTAAATTTTACATTCTTCATTCTTATCAAATTTAAACAGTATCCTGACTTCTAACAATATAGTTTAGTTTTGCCTTTTCTAGGAATGCATATAAATGGAATCATACAGTATGTGTTCTTTTCAGTTTGGCTTCTCTTGTTCAAGTATATTTTTGTGAGTTTTGTCTGTATTCTTGTGTTTAACAGATGCTCACTGCATTTTCAATTGTATGTTGTATTCTATTGTATGAATATACCATAGTTTGTTTTTCTGTCCTATTGTTGATGAACATTTGCATTATTTCTAGATGTTGGCTATTAAACATAGTACTGCTATGAACATTATTGTACTTGGTTTTTGGTGCACATATGCACACATTTCTCTAAGGAGATAGATATAGGTATATACATATAGATGTAGATACAGATATAGATACATATCTTGGAATGGAAATGTTGGATCTTTGGTTATGCATATATTCACCAAAATGGAAAATGTCAAACAGTTTTTAAAAGTGGTCTCACCAATTTACACTTTTACCAGCAGTATATAACAGTTCTGCTTTCTCCACAACCTTGTCAACACTTGGTATTGTCTCTTTTAATATTAGCCATTTTGATGGATATGTAGTGGCATTTTATTGTGGTTTGAATTTTTATTTCTTTAATTATGAATGAGGTTGAACAAAACTTTATATGTTTATTGGCCATCTGGGTATTTTCTTTAGTGAAGAGTCTGTTCAAGTCTGGTCCCCAATTTTATTGGTTTGTCTTTTTTCTTGATTTTTTGCAACCTGCCTTTTACTTAAAATAAATGTTGGGTATTTTTAAATATCAATGTATAAGATCTAAATCATACATTCAAATTAGTAAAATGGGTTTTACTTATATCTTTTGAGACACTGTGATTTATAAAACATATATATTTGGTCATTCTGATGATGAATTGGACTTCATCCATGGCTCCTCACCCCAAGCTCCCAAAACCATTGGAATTTCCTGAGTAATAAGATCAATGAGAGACAATATTTGGTCTCCTGTTCTCAATTCTGAGTTCTGTAAGCCACTCCAGCAAATTAAACAAACCCAAGTAGAGATTTATAAGAACCTCCAATCTATAGCCAGTTGGTCAGAAGCACAGGTGATAACCTGGGCTTGCAATTGGCATCCGAAAGAACAAAAGCAGCCTTATAAAATAACCTGTGGGATTTGACACTATCTCTATAGTGTCAGAATTGAGTTGAACTGTATGACACCTAGTTGGTGTTGGAACATTTGTTGTTGGTGTGGAAATAACCACCCTTCCCATACATTGGAATTCAGTGCTCCAGCCCTTTATCTCTAAATTAAGAATTGTTGGTGGGAATGTAAATTGGTACAGCCACTATGGAGAACAGTATGGTGGTTCTTTAAAAAACTAAAAATAGAAATACCATATAACCCAGCAACCCTACTCCTGGATATATACCCAGAGAAAACCATAATTCAAAAAGATACATGCACCCCAGTGTTCATTGCAGAACTATCTACAGTTGCCAGGACATGGAAGTAACCTAAATGAACATTAACAGAGGAATGGATAAAGAAGATGTGGGACATATATATGATGGAATATTACTCAGCCATAAAAAGGAACAAAATAATGCCATTTGCAGCAACATGGATGGACCTAGAGATTGTCATACTGAGTGAAGTAAGTCAGACAGAGAAATACAAATATCATATGATATCGCTTATATATGGAATCTAAAAAAATGGTACAAATGAACTTATTTACAAAACAGAAACAGACTCACAGACTTAGAAAACAAACTTATGGTTACCAAAGCAGAAAGTTGGAGGGAGGGATAAATTAGGAGTTTGGAATTAACATATACACACTACTATATATAAAATAGAAAACTAATAAGAACCTACTATATAGCACAGGGAACTCTACTCAATACTCTGTAATGACCTATATGGTAAATAAATCTAAAAAAGAGTGGATATATGTATATGCATAATTGATTCACTTTGCTGTACAGCAGAAACTAACACAATATTGTAAATCAACTATACTCCAATAAAAATTAATTTAAAAAACACTTAATCTAAAAAAAAAAAAAATGAAGGACTTCCCTGGTGTTCCAATGGTTAAGAATCTACCTTCCAATGCAGGGGACGTAGGTTTGATACCTGGTCGTGGAACTAAGATCCCACACGCCATGGGGCAACTAAGCCTTTGTGCTCTAGAGCCCATGCACCACAACTAGAGAGCCCGCGTGCTACAACTACCAAGCCTGTGCACTCTGGAGCCCACGTGCCACAACTAAAGAGAAACCCACGCACTGCAACAAAGGGCCCATGCACCACAATGAAAAGATCCCACATGCCACAACAAAGATACCGCATGCCACAACTAAGACTCGATGCAGCCAAATAAATAAATATTAAAAAAAAAAAGAATTGTATAGGTAATAGGTTTTCTGTGTGAACCAATGTTCACCTTCTTCCAAATCAGAAGAAAGTGGAAATGGAAACAGTGTTAAAATATTTGAGGGCTTCCCTGGTGGCGCAGTGGTTGAGAATCCGCCTGCCAATACAGGGGACACGGGTTCGAGCCCTGGTCTGGGAAGATCCCACATGCCGCGGAGCAACTAGGCCCGTGAGCCAAAAAAAAAAAAAAAAAAAAAATATTTGAAACTGTACTAGATTTAAATAATATCTTCACATAAAAATTGAGAAAGCAAATAAGCCTCTTATATCAAAAAAAAAACCTGTATGACAGGTATTCATCTTGACAAAGATAATATCAGGAAGAATGCCATATATAAAAAGCAAATAAAAATCTAAATTACTACCGATACTGTAACAATATTAAATACTATATAGGGGATTTCCCTGGTGTTGCAGTGGTTAAGAATCCCCCTGCCAATGCAGGGGACATGGGTTCAATCCCTGGTCTGGGAAGATCCCACATGCCCTGAAACAACTAAGTCCATGCGCTCTAGAGCCCGTATGCCACAGCTACTGAACCCACGTGCTGCAACTACTAAGGCCATGTGCTACAACTACTAAAGCCCGCATGCCTACAGCCCGTGCTCCACAAGAAGAGAAGCCACCGAAATGAGAAGTCCACACACCGCAATAAAGAGTAGCCCCTGCTTGCCGCAACTATAGAAAGCCTGTGCACAACAATGAACACCTAACACAGACAATAATAAATAAAAATAAATAAATAAATAAATAAATACCCTGTTTAAAAAATAAAACATTAAAATAAATAAATAAATACCGTATAGAACAGCAAATTTATTTTCTTGGAGTAATTCAAAATAAAAATTAATTAGCTTTTAGATTATACCTACAGCAAAATATACCTGTCAGGAGAATGCACATATATAAAACATCCTTTGTGGAATATTTTTAGTTCATAAGTTTTAGAATTATTAATAGTTCTCATATAACATTTTAATCAATTCTCCCTAAGGAGACTGGATTTTAAAGCAGGAAAGGTATAGAGAAGAGAGGCACTGAGAAAAAAATATGTATACATTAAATTCTCTATTACAAAAAGGATTTACTCAGAAAATGAAAAACTGTGTTAAAAAATGGCTTAGAGCTCTGGCTTGGGTCTGAGCCCTGGTTTTGACACTATTGTATTCTTTAAAATGTGTTTAAAACCAATATAAGATACAAATCTACTGTAAAATTTGAATAATGATAGTATAAACCTCATGAGGTTGTTACAAAAATTAAATGAGAAAATGCATGAATTTACTTCCCATAGTGCTTGGCCTTAAATAAACATTTAATGTGAATGTAATATTGTGATTTATAAGAAATATATATGTGGTCATTCAGAAGACCAAAATATATTTCTCATATATATTTGATCTTCATTCAGCCCAAGTTTCCTGGCTCACTGGTCTCAGAACCCTTGGAATTTCCTGAGCTATAAAAACAATGGGAACATCTTTTGCTGTAATATTTGGTTTCTTATTCACAGTTCCTGAAAAACTGCTTGAAAACCATAAAGATAAAATAGGTGTCTCGTAATTCGTAACAAATTCCTTTTCACCACAACTGGATTTATGTTAATGAGGTGACCTTTGAAAAGCACCTAAGGATAGGACTGGTTGCCAGGGGAACCAACCACAAATAGAAGAGTGAAACTTTGTCCCATTCCCTGATTTCTGGGGAGGGAAAGGGAACTGGAGATTGAATCAATCACCAGTGGTTCATGATTTAATCAACCATGCCTATGTAATGAAGCCTCCATAAAAACCCAAAAGGAGGGGAATGAAAGTGGTTCCAGGTTGGGGAACCAGAATGCTTCCACATACCACCTTGCTAGGCTCCAGACTCCAAGAGGACAGAAGCTTCTTTGTTCAGGACCTGACTGGCCCTGTGTATCTCTTCATCTTGCTGCAGATTTGAATTTTTTAATATCCTTTGCAATAGATCAGTAATCTGTTGAGTAAACTGGTTTTCTGCATATTGTGAGCCACTCTAGCAAATTAATAGAAACCAAAGAGGGGTTCGTGGGAAAGTCTGATTTATAGCCAGTCTGCCAGAAGTATAGGCAACAACATAGAATCTTATGCTCTCTCTGGGTAGATAGTGCTAGTATTGAGTTGATTTGTAGAACACCCAGCTAGTGTTGGAGAATTGCTTGGTGATGTGGGAAAACCACTCCCCATATGTTGAAATTGATACCAGAACCTTTAATTAATGAGTTATTATTATTTGTAATAATACACAAACAGCAAGACATCTCTATGGATTTCCTAGGCTCCAAGAGTTTGGAAAACAATTAGTCTCCAGACATTTTTTCCTCCTGAGTACATAGCTACACTAAATTCCCCACTTTCTGTTACAGTTTAATCTGGCCTGGTAACTGATTTCTGGCTGGAAGAACATAGATAGAGGTAATATAAGCCACTTCCAAGCATGGCTCACAATTCTCTTACAACCTCTCAAATCTCTTATCTGTCAACTGGAGTTTAATGCTCTGGGTGATCTTTGGAGCTAAGCACTGAAGACGGCAGGGCCTCTAAAACTCTGAATATCTGTGTGGAACAGAGTTCTCACCTCCTCTGTTACTGCACCCCTTCTCCTTTCTGCTCAAGACATTTGACTTTGGGCAAATAACCTCTTTAAGATTTAGTTTCCTCATTTGCAAAATGGAGAATATAATAGTACATATTAAATATATTTTTGTGTAATGTAATTGAAATAGCATATGTAAAGCATAGCATCTGTCACATAGTGGGCATGCACTAAATTATTTTTGAATGAATGAATGAACTCGAATATCGAGCAGAGAGCTACACTTATAGTAATAATCAATAGTAAAACTATGATTTTCTATTAAATAAGAGATGGGGTTTCCCCCTGCACTAAACATAGAATAAAGGACTTAAGAAGAGTGGTAAAAATGCAAAATAACTGCTCTGCAAAGTGTGCTCACAAGTCAATAAATGATGAAATAAAATCAATAAGCATAAAACAAAGCCTCTGGATGGATATCTGATTATTCCTCCAAAATTACACCATGGCAGGGACTGATAAAACAGAACTGAAGTTCAGAACACGGTCAAGGTTGAAGGAATCTAAAAGCCTTAAGAAGTTGAAAATAAAGACATGCATCTTGCCTATTAATCAATTGAAAAGTATGTTTATTGCCTTTTATGTGTAAAAGCCAATGTTAGGCACTAAGAATATCTCCAATTTCTCTTCTTACTCCTGCAATTCAGCAACTTTAGTTCTTGAAAATCAAAATGGAAAGTTTACAGAGTCCAATATCAAAGGGGGACATACTTGTGTTTATTGTGGAAATTTTATGAACTCTCATAATTTGGATCCAGAGTAATTGGTGGATTAATGCAACAGAAGAATTTCCTTGCTTTCACAGTGTTTAATGTGTGAAAAGAACAAAATATAAGTTTTTGCCATTACTTGGATGCTATACACCATTTTGTCAAAACTTAGAATTTCCAATTATTTCTCTCAGATCTCTATAATGATTAAAAGTCAGTTAAGTTTTCATTTTAACATATTTATGGAAAACTTTTTGGAAGAAAACATGGTGGAATCAGTATCCTAAATTATGGAAAGGCAATTTTTTCTAGATGAATTTTAATCATCCTCTCATGAAAGAGGCATGTAATTAAAATATTAAACAATTTTAGTTGGCTTTCCTCATTGAAAATATGTAGAGCATATGTTGCAGAATCGCTCCATCTGCCGACAGCTTGCAGTGCCCTGAACTCAACTTGAATGAAACACTTTATATTTGTTTTATCAAATGTCTTAAATGATAGATTAAATTGGTTTCTGAAATATTTGATGCATGTGTAATTTTAAGTAAATAATGCAAGATGATTTTTCATAACTGCAGCTCTTGCCTTCTGAGGATTGTACATTCCATTTTACAGGAAAAATACTCACTATTAGGGTTGACCCTTAAATGAAATATAAGCAATGCCTGATGTCTGACTAATAGATAAAGTGCATTTGAAAGGAAGAATTCAGAATTTTTGCATTATGGAACACTTTAAGACAGGGAAAACTTTTTGTCTAGAAAAAAAATAAAATATCTCAAGAAAATGGGTAGTGAATGTAACAGTTACAATGTTGGTGGATTCTTAGGACCACTGATTCTAGTTCCCAAGTATCAGCCTCAAAGCACTAAATACTAAACAAGCAAGCTCCTAACCTAACCAAGAAATCCGTTACAAAGGCCTTTGGTGGCAGAGAGGTGGTAGTGCGGGGGTTGAAAAGGAGCTATAATAGCAAAGGTAAAAGTGAGACTTAGGGGAAAATGCTAAAGCAGGTTAAGAGGAATCAGCCTAAAAGGAAAAAAAGAACAAACAAATAGGCACTGCCGAAGAACCGGGTTCAAGTTACAAATAACGGTATAAAAGCAGATCCCAATTTTGTTAATTCTTTACTGCTTTTTTCTTCTGAGTGATGCTGATTATCATTAGACAATTTGGAGATCACCTCAGTCATATTAGCATGGTGTAAATGTTTGGTTTTTTTTAACATGTTTATTGTAGTATAATTGCTTTACAATGTTGTGTTAGTTTCTGCTTTATAACAAAGTGAATCAGTTATACATATACATATGTTCTCATATCTCTTCCCTCTTGCATCTCCCTCCCTCCCACCCTCCCTATCCCACCCCTCTAGGAGGTCACAAAGCACCAAGCTGATCTCCCTGTGCTATGCAGCTGCTTCCCACTAGCTATCTATTTTACATTTGGTAGTGTATATATATCAATGGTACTCTCGCACTTTGTCCCAGCTTACCCTTCCCCCTCCCCGTGTCCTCAAGTCTATTTTCCACAACTATGTCTTTATTCCTGTCTTGCCCCTAGGTTCATCAGAAGCATTTTTTTGTTTTTAGATTCCATACATATGTGTTACATATGGTATTTATTTTTCTCTTTCTGACTTACTTCACTCTGTATGACAGACTCTAACTCCATCTACCTCACTACAAATACCTGCATTTCGTTTCTTTTTATGGCTGAGTAATATTCCATTGTATATATGTGCCACATCTTCTTTATCCATTCATCTGTTGATGGACACTTAGGTTGCTTCCATGTCCTGGTTATTGTAAATAGTGCTGCATTGAACATTGTGGTACATGTCTCTTTCTGAATTATAGTTTTCTCAGAGTATATGCCCAGTAGTGGGATTGCTGGGTCATATGGTAGTTCTATTCTTAGTTTTTTAAAGAACCTCCATACTGTTCTCCACAGTGGCTGTATCAGTTTACATTCTGGCCAACAGTTCAAGAGGGTTCCCTTTTCCCCACACCCTCTCCTGCATTTACTGTCTGTAGATTTTTTGATGATGGTGATTCTGACTGGTGTGAGGTGATACCTCATTGTAGTTTTGATTTGCATTTCTCTAATGATTAGTGATGTTGAGAAACTTTCATGTGTTTGGTGGAATCTGTATATCTTCTTTAGAGAAATGTGTATTTAGGTCCTCCACCCATTTTTGGATTGGATTTTTTTCTTTTTCTGATATTGAGCTGCATGAGCTGCTTGTATATTTTGGAGATTAATCCTTTTCAGTTGCTTCATTTTCAAAAATTTTCTCCCATTCTGAGGGTTGTCTTTTTGCCTTGTTTATGGGTTTCCTTTGCTGTACAAAAGCTTTTAAGTTTCATTAGGTCCCATTTATTTATTTTTGTTTTTATTTCCATTTCTCTAGGAGGTGGGTCAAAAAGGAATTTGATGTGATTTATGTCACAGAGTGTTCTGCCTGTTGACATCTAAGAGTTTTACAGTGTCTGCCCTTAGATTTAGGTTTTTAATCCATTTTGAGTTTATAATTGTGTATGGTGTTAGAGAGTGTTCTAATTTCATTCATTTACATATAGCTGTCCAGTTTTCCCAGCACCACTTATTGAAGAGACTGTCTTTTCTCCACTGTATATGCTTGCCTCCTTTATCAAAGATAAGGTGACCATATGTGCGTGGGTTTATCTCTGGGCTTTCTATCCTGTTCCATTGATCTATATTTCTGTTTTTGTGCCAGTACCACACTGTCTTGATTACTGTAGCTTTGTATTATAGTCTGAAGTCAGGGAGCCTGATTCCTCCAGCTCCATTTTTCTTTCTTAGGATTGCTTTTGCTATTTGGGGTCTTTTGTGTTTCCATACACATTGTACAATTTTTTGCTCTAGTTCTGTGAAAAATGCGATTAGTAGTTTGATAAGGATTGCATTGAATTTGTAGATTGCTTTTGGTAGTATAATCATTTTGAGAATATTGAATCTTCCAATAGAAGAACATGGTATATCTCTCTATCTGTTTTTATCATTTTTAATTTCTCTCATCAGTGCCTTATAGTTTTCTACATACAGATCTTTTGACTCCTGAGGAAGATTTATTCCTATGTATTTTATACTTTTTGTTGCAATGGTAAATGGGTTTGTTTCCTTAATTACTCGTTCACATTTTTTGTCCTTAGTTTATAGGAATGAAAGAGATTTCTGTGCATTGATTTTGTATCTGGCTACTTTACCAAATTCATTGATTAGCTCTAGCAGTTTTCTGGTAGCATCTTTAGGATTCTCCATATATAATATCATGTCATCTGCAAACAGTGACAGTTTTGCTTCTTCTTTTCTGATTTGGATTCCTTTTATTTCTTTTTCTTCTCTGATTGCTGTGGCTAAAACTCCCAAAACTATGTTAAATAATAGCAGTGAGAGTGGGCAACCTTGTCTTGTTCCTGATCTTAGAGGAAATGATTTCATTCTTTCACCATTGAGAACGATTGTGGCTGTGGGTTTGTGATACATGGTCTCTATTACTTGGAGGTAGGTTCCATCTATGCCCACCTCTGGAGAGATTTTTTTTTTTTATCATAAACGGGTTTTGAATTTTGTTGAAAGCTCTTTCTGCATCTATTGAGATTATCATATAGTTTTTATCTTTCAGTTTGTTAATATGGGGAAGGGAAGGGGTATGATAGTCAAAATTGGAATGCAGGGTTAGCCAGAGGCGGCAGAGGCTGGCGTGACGTTGCAACAGCCTGAAGCATGCCGCTTTGCACTCTGCACCCCTGTTGCTGCACTCTCCTTCATGACTCTGAAGCTCCCCCCCCCACCCACCCCAGATCCCCGTCAGTGATGGGGCTCCCTAGTGTGTGGAA
The DNA here is from genome assembly GCF_965194825.1 of Balaenoptera physalus. Lineage (NCBI taxonomy): Eukaryota > Metazoa > Chordata > Mammalia > Artiodactyla > Balaenopteridae > Balaenoptera > Balaenoptera physalus. Next base: position 77,675,393 of record NC_138903.1, on the reverse strand, counting down.
ACTTTTCCTCCTTCACAGCTCCCTCCCAGAGGTGCAGGTCCCATCCTTATTTTTTTGTCTCCGTTTTCTCTTTTTTCTTTTGACCTACTCAGGTATGTGGGTTTTTTCTTGACTTTTGGGAAGTCTAAGGTCTTCTGCCAGTGTTCAGTAGGTGTTCTGTAGGAGTTGTTCCACATGTAGATGTATTTTTTGATGTATTTATGGGGAGGAAGGTGATCTTCACATCTTACTCCTCCACCATCTTGAAGGTCCTCCTGTGTAAATGGTTTTACACAGTGCTTGTACACCTCCCCTGAGGTGCTTGTCAGTGTCTTGTGAGAAAACTGGATCCCTATAATCTGCACTGTTTGGTTCCTGACTTGTACAGTTGTCGAAAATAAAACTTCAGGACTCAAACCTCTCCCTCTGCATTGCCGGACTGTCATTGTCAAGGATGAAGAATAACTGCACAGGATGGCAGGTAGATGATGTCTCATTGCCATCTGTATTGGAGTGGGCTGAGAAGAAAGCATTTCACCCTTTTGTTGCAGAATTTTAAAATAGGGAGAGAAGCTCTGAGAATTCTCTGGAGAGCTTTTGCCACCTTAGGAAGTTGGCATCTTGGTACTTTCTCACAGCTTTAATTTCATTGCTATATCTGTATATACTCTGTACAGTAGAATCCATTTCTGTCTTTCCCTTTATCTGTGTTTGTGTGTGTGTGTGTGTGTGTGTGTGTGTATGATAGTTTTCTCAGATGCCATGCACACATTATTTCCTGAGAGCTGGGTTTTTAGTTTTCCAGACAAGAAAAGTGATTACAAAGGCACAATTCTTATCATCCTGAGAAAATATTTCAAAGAAGGTGAAAGGAGAAAGGGAGGAGATTACTGAATAATCAAGAGGAGAGTAATGACAGTCTTCTGCATTTTGGTACCAGCCCAGGTTAGAGTAGAATTGGTGCAAAAGGGAGGGTTGAGTTGGAGAATGTAACCTCACTCCATCATTTGTCACTGACCTTACTTTTGTCACCAACCCATAACACCTCCCTGGCCTTGGTCAGAACTCCTTTCTCTATCTCTCTGGGAAAAAATAAGATAAGAGAATGAGAGAAGAAATCCATGCATTTTAATATTTGTTGAAGGAATGATTCGGAAACTTTCCTTCTCTTAAGTGAGTCATTTATTTTTTCATTTTACCACTCTGGCACTGTCCTTAGTTGATTGTGAGAGGCAATTCCCTGCCCTCTTTTTCCTTAAATATAGATTGAATGATGAGGCTTTAACTCTGTGGGGACCTAAACCTTTATGTTCTCAATGTGAGACATGAATATTCAGAATTTATAGTACTGGCTTTGCAAATCTGTCCAGCTATGTACCCTCTGGGTTTTTAAGTTATTTTATTTTATTTTATTTTTCATTATGATAGGATAATAATGTTTCTTCAGACTATGGAAGGACATACATAAATTTTCTTTCTGTAAAATTGATGTTCAGGTTTAACAGCTGACTCCTCCCCCAACAAAATAAATAAATCTTAGAATACAGAACTGGTGAATTAAAGTAGCAACCTGATCCCTTTATGAAGAAGACATTATCCTTCATTCAAATAGTACTGGCAATTTCTTACCTGTTCCCTCATTTCTGAGATTTTAGTTTACTGCCATAACTATGGTGATGAGAAATGTGATATGAGACTTTTCAACTGTGGGAGTTTATTTTTGATAGTCATAGATGTAGTAAATACTGCTTGACAGTTTTCATGAAAAATCATTGTTTCATTAGGTAAAATGATGAACATCAATTGTTTGAAGTTTTGTGAAAGAAAATAGCTGTAAATCAGAGTGAATAAGAAGAACATAGCTTACAAAAATAGTAATAGGTATGTGAAAACAAATAATATTTCAGTGGCCACAATGAAAACAAAATTAAGTAAGAAATTTATAGTTTCTAAAAACGACATCTCTTGAATTAACATTTAATTAACATAGAAAGCAGGCAGTTACTTCATTAAAGATATTACAAATTAAAAATTATTTACTCATACTTATAAAGATATATATTCATTATAGACAAATGTTGATGCTGACAGTATATTATTTCCAGTTTTGCTAAGGTAGGCACACATATAGCAGGTAAATAAATATATTCTTAAAGAGAAAAATGGCATGCTGTTTACATTGATTATTTTCTATCATCTTTCTGAGAATTGATTGCACTTAAAATGTTTTATTGACCCATACTAAATGTTTTTTCCTAAAAATACTTGTTGAAAATTGCGTTATTTTCATTTAACTGTATTGAAGGAGAAATATAGGTTCATGCTTTTTAAAAGTATGCTTATGCAGAAAGTGAATAAGAAAGTCTCCTCCACATCTCATTTCTTACATTTGTTTATAGATCCAAATATTTTCTATGCACAAGCAAGTATGCACACAAAAATAAACACATACATATGCACACACTCAAGCACCTTGTGTGTATGTGCATTTGCGTGTGTGTGTGTGTGTGTGCACGTGCATCTGTGTGTGTATTTTTGGGTATTTTATGTGAGAATATTGTTATAATAAATCCTTAATGGAATTGTTAGGGCTACGTGTATGTACACTAGTAATGATTATTGCTATGGCCAAATGGCCCTCCCCAAAATATATATACTCCCACCAACAGTGTATAAGATTGTGTTTTCACATTTTATCAAAACTGGGCATTTTATTATCAAACACTTGAATATTTGTTAATCTCAGAGATGACCACTATGATTACTACATGACACTATTTCCCTTTATATGAAAAAAAAATCTATGAGAAAATGTATTACCTGAGCATGTTTTAATTTGAATCATTTAATTAATTTGATAGACCCCAATAGTAAGTAGCCATTTGTCCACAAATAGTTATGATAGATTGATAGGGAGTAGAATCTTATCATTTCTTTTTGTCTATACTTCTTTTGTATCCTGTGTGCAAAACACCAGTAAGAGTAGTAGTAGAAATTATAATAACACAGTTTATAAAACAAAACTATAATGAAAATCTCAGCATTATTACTCCAGGTGTTTAATATTTATTTCAGATTTGTATCAGTCAGTAGACATGTGTTTCATTTTAAAATAATAAAAAGGCTAATAGAAGTTGTACACCATTGAAACAGTTCAGTGAAGTACTAACTCTTTCTCAAAGGAATATATGTTAAATATTTTAATAACACTGTGGTTTTACTTTTAATATTAAAATACGATTCACATTTTAAGTTTAATTATAGCAAGCTAGCATACACAAAAACATGATTCATAACCAGAATTTAAGTAAATTGTTAGAAAATTTTCAAAAGATCAGAGTCCCATTTTCTGATGATGTCATTTTTTTTTTTTTTTTTAGGTTTTGGCCTTTAGTCTGAAAAAGTGTTGATTGAAAGTGTACAACAGAGAGTGGGTACAAGTGGCTGGAAGTGGCTGGGGGCCATGAATCTACCATTAAAAAACAATGTCCTTAAATAAAGTTCACAGAGTAAAAACCAGAACCAACAGTCCTTCCCTCCAACACAATAGAGCACAGGCACAGAACCGGTGATGAGACCCAAGGAGCAAGGAGGAGGCTGGGGAGGACAGCAGAGGCAACCAGGCTGCTGTGTGGAGGGACAGCCCTCTTTGGAATGGTCTGAGCAAAGCCATCCAGCTCCCCCTGCACACCTCATAACCACTGCTAAAGATAAAGGAAAAAGACAAAACTTAATCTCAGTCTGGAGGGCTCAGAAATCAGTCTAGGTGGGCAGGGGTCTGGATAACTGCTAGTCCTGCTTGGCCTTCTTCTTGTTGTCACTATTGCCATTTTCTTCAGCCTCCTCAGTAGAGAGCTCCTCCTCCAGTTTCTGCTTGCCACTCTCTAGCTGAAGCGCTGCTGTGTTTCAGGGCTTGAAGCAAATGATGATGCAGATCAAGTTGTCACATCCTGTACTGTCCCCAGAAGTGTCTGGTGCCAGGCAATGATCCAGCAGCTCTTCCACGATGGATGAGAATAACCGAAGCTCCCTATTTTCATCACGCTGGCCGATCTTTGATTGAATAAAGTCTATAACTTCCTGGCTGCTCATCACATTCCAGATGCCATCACAGGCAATGACCATGGATTTGTGATTGTCAGTGAGAGTCAGCACCTTGATGTCGGGAAGGGCCGAAGTCATCTGTTCCTCAGGTGGCAAGTTCTTGTTTCTCTTGTAGAAGTGGTCTCCAATGGCTCTGGAGAGGTTGAGGCCACCATTGACTAGCCCATCCATGGTGACCTTGCCACCAGCATTCTTGATGCATGCTAGCTCCACTTCACCCTCTGGTTTGTGGTCATAGGACATGTCTAAAGCTTTGCCAGCCTCAGACACCACACAGTGGGAGTCTCCTGCATTGGCTACAATCAACTGCTTCCCTCATATCAGAGCCACCACCACTGTTGTACCACTGTCAGAGCCAGGCTCCTCTTTGCCTTCCATCCAAGGCACCATCATCTCCTCTTCTTCTTCCTCATCCTCTTCAGCCTCCTCAGTGTCATCCTCATCTTCCTCATTCTCTGCCTCATCACTGCTGTAGCCATCTTCCTCCTCACTGCATTCCACACTGTCTTCCTCTTCCTCCTCCACCTCATCTGACTCATCCTCACTGTCCTCAAAAACTTGGACTTAGCAACTTGACGCAGCTTGTCAGAGTCTGAAGAGTAGGAAGGCCCAGCCTCACCAGTGAGAGTGCCAGGCTCCCCACCTTGGCCTGACTCAGTCCCACATTCTGAGTTGGAGGAAAGGCCCATGTGAGCCTTGGCTGTGGGGCCATTTTCCTCTGAAGAAGTTTCCCTAGATGGATCCTCAGGTCCTGCCTCCCCATTGAGACCCTGGGACCCTGGTTCCTCTCCTGTCCCAGCTCCAGATTTGCTGTGGGGAGAACCCTTGTGACAGTTCTGTCCATAGCACATCAGCAGCTCTTCAATAGTCATGGTAGCCTCTTCATGCAGCAGTGCAGTCTCCTCATTGTCCACATCATCTTCATCAGCTACTTTTTCTTTTTCATCCTCAACCTCAGTGGGTTGCCCTGCAATCTGTGCCGGCTCCTTAATGACTTCCTCAGTGGTCAGTTTAGCATCAATAGCCATGAAAGCATCTTCCAAAGCCTTCTGTAGCTTCCTTTCTTTGTAGGCCTTCTGATCTTTGATGATATCATGAAGATATTTGGCACAGTACAAGGCAACTTCCTGCCCTCCATGTCCATCCTAGACAGAAAACATAGCTGTCTCACTGTTCAGCTCAGAAATACAGTTGTGAGCATCCTCTGCAGTCTAGCAGCCTTAGCCTAGGAGATCTCAGTACAAATGGCAGAATGTTTGGGTGTTGGAACTCTAGACCTGTCCCATTTGGATTTGTGGCAACTCCACGGAGACGCCCCAGCCTTGCATGGCGGAGAAGCCTTACGGCAGCGGCAGGCACAGGGTGCCGACCCCGTCCCAGGAGCACTTCACCACGTTGGGCTGGGAGATGTAGGCAGCCATGGAGGTGGCTGACCAGCAGCCTTGGGGCAGGCGAACAGAGAGCGACCCGTGCCGGCGCCGGAACCGGAGCCCCGGATGCTCGCGTGGCAGGAACCGCCGGGTTACGCTGCGGACGACTCAAGGTGCAGGTGAAAGGCGCGAGGTGGGCCAGGAGGCGGTAATGTGACAGAAGCAGAGAGGGAGTGGAAGGGGAAACGGTACCGCTTCAGACCCTGCCCGGCCGGCGCGGCGCTGATGATGTCATTTTTAAAGTAAATATCTTTCAATAAAGGTTAATAAAGCCCAGCTGTCCTCAGAATAATGAAGCTTACTATATCCTCATGTATGTCTACTGCCAAAATTGGACAAGAAGTTTTAGAAAAAGAAAATTGCAGTTAGAATTTGTTCGAGGAGACAGGTTTAGGGTGACCAACTATATTGAATTGGAGAGAATACCTAATTCCTATTCTCTCCTTACTATAAATTGGAAATGGGGAAAATGTTATAGGAGTTTCTTAACAACACTATCTTCAGAAAATTGAATTGTTATTAATCAACTGAGAAATGGACAGAATTCTAATCAGTTTTTAGATGATCTCAAAGAATAAAAAGTAATTACCCAAGTTTTGATTCAATATTTGTTCAGCAATTGTTTTTTCAGTGTTAAGACACTGCACTAGTTGATGGGGATACAAAAGTGAATATAATAGACATGTCCCTGATTTATAGGGAGATTAAAATCTAATACAGCAAAAGATCAAATTTATGTAATGAAAATCACAAACTGCCCTTTAAATTCGTATTGGATTTTAAGATTTAGAAAAACTAGAAAAGGCAACAGTTTGTGTACTATCCAACAAGCTAGACCAATCCTATGATTATCAATGTCATTAGTATTGGTATTGGTATAACTATGTTTGGAGGGCATCTTAGACCTGTTCACTAACATTGAAAATATTAGTATCTGCAGGTTAGACATTTTTTTTCCAAAATTTAAAATAAAAATTAGAGTGTAAGAATGATTAGAATAAATGACAGATAGTAGATATTTTCCGGGAAGCAGATTTTGATGTTGTATTCAGAGTAAGAGTTCTTATAGGGATTTGGGAAAAATGTGCTTTAAGAAGAGATTTGGAAATTTATAGATTAAAAAAATGTGTCTACTTCACAACTTTGCCTGAGAGGTAAACCCTGCCAGAAGGATATCAGGTATTAGCTCCACCAGGTATTGTCTTTTTATATCATTCATACTTACATATTTTTATTATTTCATAGTTCACCATTTTTGTTTTGCTTTCCAGTTATATTTTGAAGCAATCAAATTTCTTATTAAACTGCACAAGTCATGAAACTCACAAGTTTGATATATTTCCGTTTGACTTATTTGTACACAACTTCCATAAAATGCATAATTACCTGTGAGGCATTAAAGACAAAAAAAGATGGCAAGAAACTAATATGTTTTTGTATTTAAAATTCTGTGCAGTGATTACAAATAAAACATTTTAAGTTAAGAATATTGATAGGCAGGCTAAACTAATATAAAGAATTATATGTTATTATGTTTTATATTGAAAATGACTCCTTTGATTCTGGGTATATGGAACTAAAATGAATAATTTGCTCTGGGAACTCCTCCCAACAGGTTATGAGCATCATGTAAGTAGCTTCAGGTTTGTATCAAAGATAGAAATCTACATAATCTTCTATTTTAGTGTTATTTCATTTTTTTCCCTTTTGGCTTCACTTGGTGGTGGTTGAGCATACTAATATAGTTTATCCATTTCACAGGAGGGGGCTACAGTATCCTTGTGGTTAAGCATTCATAATAATGTATAATTAAAAGATGAGGAAACTGGTCCGATCTTAGGGGAAATGAGTCTATTCATTTCAGGATACTGACACTGTAATTAGAGGTATCAACGTTAAATGGAGAAAGGGTTGATCATAGATTCAAACTGTTTTAACTTTTACTTCTATCTGTCAAATTTGGATATTTACTAATAATGATTAATTTCAGACAGTATTAAAGAAAGATCTTAACAGCCCCAGTGAAAATTGCTTTGTTTCCTGTTATATGTTTTCCTAGAATTCAAATTCATAAAATGCTTATACTTATGTCTGGAATCCCAAATAAAATTTAGCTATTTTTGGCCAAATCCTTACTGAAGAAGGTAAAGCAGAACTGAACCCTTTGTTAAAGTGAGAATGATTTTTTTAAAACAAGACTTGAAAATAAAGCAATGTTAGAAAGAAGCAGGTTTTTTTTTTATTTTGAATGAGAAAATGTTCTTCCGAATATTATTTTTAAATCACGTAGAAAAGTATATTTTGCTATCAATGTCAGCATGAGAAACAAGTTAATAAAGGTGAAAGTATAATTAGAACCTTAGGAAACTTTTTTTTAAATGTCAGTTTTTATATTGAATCATCATTGTGAATATTTATATTTATTATCTTTATGCATTATGTATGTCCTTTTCTAACATTAGGTTGTTTCTTTATGTTGAGATAATCATTTTAACATAAGGATACAATATCTAGGAAAGAGAATTGAACACTCTCAAAATGTATTTTTAATTTCTTAGAAGTCAAAATAAAAAAGGGAAGTGTGACATATAATCCTCTCAATCCTTGAATAGCCTTGAGTTATCAGATTGGCTTCTCTCATAAAATGGGAGTATGATCCCTAAATAAACATGCTTTCATGTCTCTTCTTTTAAGGAAAACTCCCTTGAGTTTAATTTATTTTTTTATTTTTATTATTGTTATTTTGTGAATGATGATTTTTTTCAAAGAAAAAAGAAACAAGACAATAAATCCCCATGTGGAGCTTGAAAAATTGGGTTCATATGCTGCAAACCTTTTGAAAATTCTATAAAACAGCATGAGACATTGTTTTATTCAATTTCTAGCTATTGATCCAAAATAATGCTTGTTTGGAGACTGCCTTTGCAGCTTTATTTGAACACAAGAAATACTTTTGTCTTTAGAGAGTGTGGGGGGGGGGATTTTGTTTCCATATGCGACATTCATCTCATGTATACATATTCCTCATGCTGAGGGCAATAAAGACAGTCTGACCTTGAAATATATAGGACATCTCAAATCCCCTGTGTGTATACAAATATATACATATATAATAAAACATGATGATTAAAGGATGATATGATAACTTTTTTGAGTAAAGAAAAAGCATTCAAATAATAACTAAATTAAATAACTCAAAATGTGATCTCTTTCCTAAGCAGAGTATGTGCATAAATTCTAAATCAGGAGGCCAGATGCCAGGAATAACAAAATTTAAAAAAATTATGATTGCAAAATTTTCAGTACTGTATAGGAGCCTTTCAGCACCCACTAGGCAAATCTATGAATGAAAGGACATTCATCTCAGAAGAGATAGGTATCATCTGTGATATTTGTGAAATTAGCTGATTCCATGTAATTAAAATGAGATGCTATTAGTGAATGGTGCTGGACCAAAAACAAAGCTATTAACACAAAGAAGAAAGACATAAATTTCAAGAAAATATTCTGGATATAAGCCTGCTGATCCATTAGGAGAGAATCTTACTTTAAGAATAGTTATCATGGTTAAAACAAATACTTGTGTTGGTCCTTTTCTTCTCTTTCTTTTTTTTTTCTCTTTCTTCTTTCCTTTTCTCTTCCTCCCTCTCTCCTTACATCTTTCTTCTTTTCCTCCTTCTTTCCCTCCTTCCTTTTTTTCTTAATTTCTTTCTTTTGAAAGAAAGATTGAAAACTGCAATAATAGCAACACCTGCAATTACACCATTGCATATGCTTTTAGATGTTTTAACTAATATCATAATGAGTAATTATTAAACTGTTAGGTCTGGCTGTTTTCTTCTTTTTTTTAAATAAATTTATTTGTTTGTTTGTTTGTTTTGGCTGTGTTGGGTCATCGTTGCTGTGTGCAGGCTTTCTCTAGTTGTGGTGAGCAGGGCTACTCTTGGCTGTGGTGCACCAGCTTCTCATTGTTGCGGCTTCTCTTGTTGCGGAGCACAGAAGCTAGGCACACAGGCTTCAGTAGTTGTAGCACGTGGGCTCAGTAGTTGCGGCTCACGAGCTCTAGAGTGCAGGCTCAGTAGTTGTGGCACATGGGCTTAGTTGCTCCACGGCATGTGGGATATTTCCGGACCAGGGTTCGAACCCATGTCCCTTGCATTGGCAGGCAGATTCTTAACCACTGTGCCACCAGGGAAGCCCAGGCGGTTTTCTTCTTATTAACAAAAGTTAAAAGTAAATACAATAAAAGTAGATGTGTATAAATATAGGGATAACATTTTGTGAGAGTTTTATTGCACATTCCTACATGTAATATCTTTGGTGGAAAAATGAAAGTGAAGTATCTTGGCAACTACACGGTGTTTACAATTTGTTAAATTTTTGAAAGTAATATTGAAATTATCATGTGCATATCAGCATTCAATATATTCAGTGATGCTTCAAAGCATAGACTTCATACAGATATGGAAAATTGCTACATTTAGAAATATAAAGTTTGTATCTTATTACATTTCCAAATGTATTGAACTTACCCTTAGTGTGAATCCTATTTCTGGAGGTTATAAATCACAAATGGAAATGGTATTGAAATACTGACTCAGAACTGAGTCAATCATAGGCAAAAGGACCTCTTGAATGATGTGATTAGCCACAGGATCAATGAGTGATATGTAGTTGAAAAAATGGACTGGAGAATTTGAGTTATATGTCAGAGATTTAGTCGTGGTCTAGAGAACTGCATCACACTCAACCATACTTCTTTGATCCTTGACAAAAGTCAGTTATATTAAGAGGTAGAATATAAAAGTCAAAGTCACCAAGCCAAGCTCCTTGCTTTGTATGTTTTCTAAAGGGATACTTTGCTTTGCCTCTCTCTCTCTCTCTCTCTTTCTTTCTCTTTCTCAATAGTCTTCCATATATAGCCAGTATTTTTCCAGTTTACAGGAGAGGAAATTGAATCACAATAAAAAATTTAAAACTTGCCTAAGTGGCAGAATTAGGTTTTGAAGTTGAATTTAGTCTGATTCTAGAGACCGATTCCTTAATATCAAGCATTACAGTGTAAAAGTTGAGTGCCAACCCTCAAATCAGATTAATAGGATTTGAATCCTGGGATTCGAACTGTGGGATCTTGGGCTTATTTTCTCACCTATAAAATGTGTATAATATTAGTGCCTTATTTATATCTTTGTGAGCATTAAATAAGTTAATGTATGTAAATCATTTAGAGTGTGTCTGGAACTTAATGAGCCCTATATACGTGTTGGCTCTTGGTATCAACACCTTATCTGCTGCTGCGATTAGATTGTACATTTAGATCTACTTGTGTTAAGGTTTATACACAATAGGGACACCTGAGTTTTCAGGGTTATTTGATGTGATACGATAATGCATTACACTAAGTTACCAACATGTTGAAAACGGAATATTGACTTAGTATTTCATACAGGCTTATAAGCTTTTGTAAAGCAATATTGATTCATATTCAGATGGAAGGTCAGTGTAACATGTGAAAAGAAAAGTATGAGGGTATAAAGCATTATGATTATGCTTTAAAATATGAATGCATGAAAAATAACACTTTACTTTCCTTAATCTTCTTGTTGCCATATGATAACAAATTTTACCTCCTTCTCTTGCCTAAGGAGGGTGACAGAAAAAAGCAGATAAGAAAGCAGAACTAGAAATACAAATTAATGTATCCAGTAATATACTTCTTTTCTTTTCCTTTTTTCCACTTTAAACATGCTTAAATGAAAACTGCTTTGTGGCTTAGATTCCTGTTTCTATGAGTTTCTGTGTCAAATATAGCAGCTTAACTACATTTAAAATTACTCTGATCAAAACATTTTAATTTCTGTCCCCAATAATCATATCCCTGGAGCTACTTCCGTTGTCTTTTTCTACTTTGTCTTCTGAGTGAGAAACAGTGAGGCAAATGTCAGTAGATGGGGTCAGAATACAGCTCTGTCACCTTTTAGAGAAACTGTTACCTATATTTCATCTTTCTGTCAGAGACATAGAACAATACACTGAAATATGACTGAAAGAGCTTTCAGATGTAAGATCAATAAATTAAAGCATGCATTTAAATGATAAAAGTAAATCCCCTTCTAGCAGAGCTATTTTTAAAGTTTAAACTGATCCTTTCCATGTTTTAAGCTGTATTTAAGTCTAATGAAAATTTGAAATCATTACAATACAATTTTATTGGAAAAAAGAACATAGACATTATTATAGCATATGCTTTCTCTATTAAGTATTGTTATGGGCTAAATTATGCCCTTCCAAATTCATATGTTGATGAATAACTCCCAGTACTTCAGGATGTGACTGTATTTGAAGATAGGTCCTTTAAAGTGATAATTGAGCCAAAATTAAGTAATTAGGGTGGGCCCTGATATAGTCAGACTGGTGTCCTTATAAGAAGAGGAGATTATAACACATGGAAAGACACTAGGGGTTAATGTGCACAGAAGGATGACCATGTGAATTGGCAGCAAGAGGGATGCCATTTGCAAGCCAAAGACAGAGACCTCAGAGGAAATCAGTATCAGCCACCCTGATCTTGGACTTCCAGCCTCCAGAACTGTAAAAAAATAAATTTCTATTGTTTAAGCCACCAAGTCTGTGGTATTTTTTAAATGCAGCTTTAACAAACTAACACAGATCTAATGCAAAATTAGTGAGTCAAATAATCAATATATCTATATAAGTTGATAAATTAGTTACAATTTACAACAAAAACTCTTTTATCCCACCTCCCCTTAATCAACTCATCATATTAATCAAAACTCTGAATTAACTCTGTAAAAGAATCTTTATGGCCCATTTCCCATTGGCTAATTGCTTGTTTGTAAGTATTTTTTGCCCTTACAAGTTAGTCTATGCTTATATATGATATTATTTTTCATCAAATCTAGAGATCCAGTTTTATTTATTATTGCAATTATATAATTATTATGTAAATCTATTAAATATGAATGCAAAAAGAAAGATTGTCTTTCTTTAATGGAGGTTTGCTTCCATTAAAATTAAATATATTTGCTGTGCAAAAGCTTTTAAGTTTAATTAGATCCCACTTGTTTTGTTTTATATTATTTTGTTGTTTTTTAAATTTTCATTATCTAGGAGGTGGATCAAAAAAAATCTTGCTGTGATTTATGTCAGAGAGTGTTCTGCCTATGTTTTCTTCTAAGAGCTTTATAGTAGCTGGTCTTACATTTAGGTCTTTAATCCATTTTGAGTTTATTTTGTGTATGGTGTTAGAGAATGTTCTAATTTCATTCTTTTACATGTAGCTGTCCAATTTTCCCAGCACCACTTAGTGAAGAGACTGCCTTTTCTCCATTGTACATTCTTGCCTCTTTTGTCATACATTAGGTGACCATAGGTGCATGGGTTTATATCTGAAATTTCTATCCTGATCCATTGACGTATATTTCTGTTTTTGTGCCAGTACTACACTGTCTTGATTACTGTAGCTTTGTAGTATAGGCTGAAGGAAACCATAAACAAAACCAAAACACAATTCACAGAATGGAAGAAAATATTTGCAGGTGAAGTGGCTGTCAAGGGATTAATCTCCCAAATACACAAACAGCACATGCAGCTCAATATCAAGAAAACAAAGAACACAATCAAAAAATTAGCAGAAGATCAAAATAGACATTTATCCAAAGAAGACATAGAGATGGCCAACAGGCACATGAAAAGGTGCTCACCATCACTAATTTTCAGAGAAATGCAAGTCAAAACTACAATGAGGTATCACCTCACACCTGTCAGAATGGCCATCATCAAAAAATCTACAAACAATAAATGCTAGAGAGGATGTGGAAGAAAGGGAACCTTCCTACACTGTTGGAGGGTATGTAAATTGGTTCAGCCACTATGAAGAACAGTATGGAGGTTCCTTAAAAAACTAAAAATAGAGCTACCATATGATCCTGTAATCCTACTCCTGGGCATATATCCAGAGAAAAAACATAATTCATAGAGATACATGTACCCCAATGCTCATTGCAGCACTATTTACAATAACCAGGACATGGAAGCAACCTAAATGTCCATTGATGGAGGAATGGATAAAGAAGATGTGGTATATGTATACAATGGAATATTACTCAGCCATGAAAAAGAATGAAATAATGCCATTTGCAGCAACATGGATGGACCTAAAGACTGTCATACTGAGTAAAGTAAATCAGACAGAGAAAGACAAATAACATATGATATTGCTCTGTGGAATCAAAAAATGTTACAAATGAACCTATTTACAAACCAGAAATAGAGTCACAGATGTAGAAAACACACATATGGTTACCAAAGGTGAAAGGGGGGGAGGAATAAATTGGGAGATTGGCATTGACATATACACACTACTATATATATAATAGATAACAAATAAGGACCTACTGTATAGCACAGGGAACTCTACTCAGTACTCTGTAATGACCTACATGGGAATAGAATCTAAAAAAGAGTGTATATATGTATAGATATAATGGATTTACTTTGCTGTACAGCAGAAACTAACACAACTTTGTAAATCAACTCTACTCCAATAAAATTAATTTTAAAAAATAAAAAAAATAATTAAATTTATTGCTTTGAGAGGTCTCTGTAATAGAGAATTGCTTTAAAGATTGCAATCAAATAATGTGTGTATGAGAGCTGTGTAAAATTAGAAAAAGTTAGGAAAAATTAATTACAAAAACCTAGAAATATTGCACTCAGATTACCTTGTGAGTTTGTTCACATTGAACCACCAAACAATATCCCTGATGAATATAGATGTTAAAATTCTGAACAAAATACTAGCAAACCAAATTCAACAGTGCTGTAAAAAAATGGCACTATGATCAAGTGGGACTCATTCCTTGGATACAAGGATAGTTCAACCTACATAAATCAGTAAATGAGATAAATCACATTAAAAAATGAAAGATAAAAATCATACTGTATAGCACAGGGAACTCTACCTAATGCACTGTGGTAACCTAAATTGGAGGGGAGTCCAAAGGGAGGGGATATCTGTATGTGTATGGTTGATTCATTTTGTTGTGCAGTGGAGGCTAACACAACAGTGTAAAGCAACCATACTCCAATAAAAGTTAATTTTAAAAAATCATATGGTCATCTTAAAAGCTGCATTAAAAACTTTTGACGAAATATGACATCTTTTCATAATAAAATTCTCAATAAATTGATTATAGAAAGAACATACTTCAACAAACTAAAGGTCATGTATAACAAGCCCATAGCCAACATCATACTCAGTGGTGAAAGTTTGAAAGCTTTTCCTCTAAAACCAGGAACAAACATAAGTGTAACCATTCTCATCATTCTTTTTCAACATAATACTGGAAGTTCTAGAGGGAGCAATCAGACAAGAAAAAGAAAAAAAAAATAAGGCATGCATGCAAATCAGAAAGAAAGAAGTAAAATTGTCTTTGTATAAGACATGATCTTCTATATGGAAAATCCTAAGGACTTCACCAGAAAAACTGTTAGAACTATTCAAAGAATTCAATAAAGATGCAGGATAAAAAAATCAACATACAAAAGTCTGTTGTGTTTCTACATGCTTACAACAAACTAACTGAAAAAGAATAAGGAAGTTAGTTCCATTCATAATAGCATCAAAAATAGTAAAATACTTGGGAAAAATGTTAACTAAGAAGGTAAACACCTACAAAATGAAAAGTATAAGACATTGATGAAATAAATTGAAAAAGAGAGAAATCAATGGAAAGATATCCCACGAATATGGATTGTGAGAATCAATATCTTTAAATGTCCATACTATCCAAAGCTATCTAAAGACACAACAAAATCCCTATCAAAATTACAATGGCATTTTTCACAGAGGTTAAAAAAAAAAAAGACTCTAAAATTTATATGGAATTTCAAAAGACCCTAAATAGCCAAACAATTTTAAGAAAGAACAAAGCTCTGAAAGAAGCCCACTTCCTATTTAAAACTATACTACAAGACTATAGTAATCAAAACAGTATGGAACTGTCATAAAAACAGACACATAGTCCAATGGAACAGAATTGAGATAGCTCAGAAATAAACCATAGTATATATTGTCAACTACTATTTGACAAGTGTAGGAAGAATACTCGATGGAGAAGAGACATTTTCTTCAATGAATGTTGCTTGAAAAATTGGATGGTCACATGCAAAAGAATAAAGGACTTCTATCTTACACCACTCAAAAAGTTAACTCAAAATAGATTAATGACTTCAATGTAAGGACTGAAATCATAAAACTCTTACATTAAAACAGAATAAATGCTTCTTGAAATTTAATGTAAGAGTTTTATGATTTGGTAATGATATTTTGGATACAATACCCAAAGCACAAGCAACAAAAGCAAAAATAAACAAGTGGGGCTACATCAAACTGAAAAGCTTATCCACAAGAAAAGAAACTAAACAAAATGAAAAGGCAACCTACCAAATGGGAAAACTATTTGTAAACCACTTATCTGGTATGGGGTTAATATCCAAAATATATATTTTAAAAGCTCATAAAACTCAGTACAAAAAATCCAATTAAAAACGGGCAGAGGATCTGAATAGATTTTTCTAAAGAAGACACACAGATGGCCAATAGGTACATAAAGAGGTGCTCAACATCACTAATCATCAGGGAAATGCAAATCAAAACCATCATAAGATGTCACCTCACAACTTTTAGGATGGTTATCATCAAAAAGACAAAAGAAAAGTGCTGGTGAGGATGAGGGATAAAGGGAACTTTAGTATACTGTTGGTTGGGGATGTACATTGGTATAGCCACTGTGTAAAACAGTATGGAGTTTCCTCGAAAAATTAAAAATAGAACTATCATACGATCCAGGAATTCGCTTCTGGGTATATATCTAAAGGAAATGAAATCACTATCTCAAAGAGATATATAAACACCCATGTTCATTGCAGTATTTCTTACAATTGCCAAGACATGGTAGCAACCTTACTGTCAGTGGTTGAATGGATAGATAAAGGTGATGTGTATACATATACAATGTAATATTGTTGATTCATAAAAAAGAAGGCAATCCTGTCATTTTTGACAACATTGATGAATTTTGAGATTATTATTCTAAGGAAAATAAGTCAGATAAAGAAAAATAGAAAGGCAAATACTGTATGATGTTATTTAACTTTGGAGGAAAAGAAAAACATGTCCAGCATGGGGAATATAATCAATAATGTAATATATTTGTATGGTGACATAGGGTAACTAGAATTATTGTGGTGATTATTTTGTAATGTTTAGAAATATCAAGTCACTATGTTGTGCACCAGGAGCTAACATAGTGTTGTAGGTCAATTATACTTCAAAAAACAAACAAACAAACTCATAGAAAAATAGATCATATAATCATATATGTGGTTACCAGAGGAGGGATGAGGGCAGGGGGAATTGGATGAAGGTGGTCAACAGGTACAAACTTCCAGTTATAAGATAAATAAGTACTAGAGATGTAATGCACAGCATGGTTAATACAATAAATACTGCTCTATGTTATATATGAAAATTGAAGAGAATAAAGCCTAAGAGTTCTCATTACGTGGAAAATATTTTCTCTTATTTTGTATCTATATGAGATGATGGAAGTTCACTAAACTTGTGTGGTAAACATTTCATGATGTATGTAAGTCAAATAATTTTGCTGTACACCATAAACATATACAGTGCTATATGTCAATTATCTCTCAATGAAACTGGAAGAAAAACAGACAAACAAACTGATAGAACACAGGCAGATTGGTGTTTGCCAGGGGTCAGGTAGATGGCAAAAATGGGTGAAGGTGGTCAAAGAGTACAAATTTCTAGTCGTAAGATGAATAAATTCTATGTGTGCAATATACAGCATGATGATTATCATGAACAATACTGTGTTGTTTTTTGAAAAGTCCAAAACAGTGAATCTTAAGAATTCTCACGGCAAAAATAATTGTAACTATGTGAAGTGATGAATGTGTTAGTTAATCTTATGTGATAATCATTTCAAAATATATACATATATCAAATCATTACTTTGTACTTCTTAAACTTACACATTGTTATATGTCAATTATATCTTAATAAAACTGGGAAAAAATGATAAATCCCAAAGGCTGTTTTGGTTCCTAACATGGCGTAGCCTACTGTTATACATTACATTTTTTAAAGTTATGGTGTCTATAATGACATCAACTTCAAATCCTTGAAAATATAAATGAGATTATTTTTAAAAGATAATTGATATACAACTTAAAGCAGGCTACTAATCCCACAAGATAAATACATAGTTTTCTAGTGTCACTGTTTATGGTGTGGTTTCATTTTTTTTGTAAAAATCACTTTGGTTTTACACAAATATTGCAGATATTCATTTCTGCCTATAAACTCTAATATTTTCATTGAAAATTATCTGTCCTTATTCATGAATGTTCATGTGATATTAAATGGGATTGTCCCTTTAAATCATTAATGGGAAAATTTCTAAATCCTCTAATAAATGCCAAAGTCAATTATTATTGTTAACCCACAATCACAGGCCTTAGCAAAAATCATTACTGGGTATTAAATACACTTTGATAAAAAACAAACTAAATTTAAATTATTATGCTGCTTTTTTTTTCAATTGACTATTTATTATGAGTTACTTTTAAATTATGAGAATTACATGACATTTATGCTCAGTGCTATGAAAATGAATAACAATATTTTGGCCCTGGGAAGTAAAGTTACTCAGAAAAGTAATGGGAACATCTAAATAAATCTCATTTGGAAGTCTGATTTAAAGAAACATTTGGCCAAACATGTTTCCTGGGCCATATTCAATTTTCAATATAGTTGTTGCAGAATGAAATATTAAATCTACACAAATAATTTATTGCCATTATCATAAAATAGCATTTACACAAATGAGTGATATGTGTTTTTTAAATGCCATGTAAGTGAATTATGAAAAGTATTTGTTCCTCAAAATATACATTCCCAAGATCATCAGTGAATTGTTGTCTGTAGTACGAGTTTGATCAAATATGTTAAGATAAAATAACCAATTAATTAAATATATTTTTGGTAAGGAACTACAGATAAGATTTTGTACTGAGAAGAAAATTAGTTAATATAGTAATGTATCAATAGTCATTTGACATTTTAGAATTGTAACTCTACAAAATTTACAGTTTTGAGTTTTAAATCCTTTATGATGTGCTCTTGGAATAAAAATAATATATTTAAAAAATGGAGAAGCTGTGTGTTTCATATGCTTGATTTTTAGATATTAGTTATAATTATTGCTTTAGAAGAAGACTGTAAATAGACTCTAATTAAAGTGGTCTCTATCACAATGCTTATGCTGTCAATGCATGGTGAGGTTAAAAATTTATTTTGAACAATGGACTGAAACAGCTTCCTGGAGATACTTACAATTGCTTTATTCTTTTCTGAACGTCTGAACTTGTATTCAATCCAGAATTGAAATCTATCCCCTCCCCAATACCTAACCTTATTTGGCCCCTTAACACTCTTGGGAATAAATAAGGCAAAATCATTTAGTGAAGAAATAAGAGGGTTATTTTTAACACTTGGGTTCTCAAAATGGATACAGAATGGATATTTTAGACAATACTTATTCTTTGCATTATTACAAAATACTCTTTCATTTATCCATGCTTATCTGCTCTTTTATTTTCATGAATTTAAGGTACTTGACCAAAATACATTCAAAGTAGAGGTCTTTTCTTTTGGTTATTTAATTATCACATTTTAATTTCCATGTTCTCACCCTCCAAATATAGAGGTATATGTCTGCACGATTATTTTTTAAACTTCTTGTGTCGTGAAACCTGATTAAAAAAAAAACACTTTTGATAAAATAAAAAACAAAAATGTGGAGGAAAAAGTACAAAATTATTTTTGCCACCAAAAGTAAAAATTCAGGGAAATGATTCATAAGTACATTGTCCAAGACTTGTCAAGTCTATTCATTTTGGTGTTCATTCTGTAGAATTATATTAACATGCTCTTATGATTATGACTTGCTTTTATCCAATTAGAATTCAACATTTCTTAACATCATTTAAAAATGTACCAGAAATGTCTTTTGTCCTTGGCTCTCCTGACACTGCCAGTCAAAATTCTCCATCCCTGTAGGCATCTCTTATGAGTTTCTCAGATTCAGAATAATTTATAATGAGTAAATTAAACACTTCTCTAACATCTTAATAGCTTTACTCTACTTCTTATCCTCAAGTTCTAAAGATTTGATTACTGTGTTGAGAACATAAAAATGAATGTTATAAATTGTAAGCTGTCAGAAACGGTCAAATGAAAAAGTGCTGATGCATAAAACAATGAATGATGAATAAAAATGAATAACTTCTGGATTTGTTAACGTTGTGCATAAAGAGTAACTTATTTTATATGTTATTTTTTATGGATTATAGTAGGAGAATCTTTCATGACATGAAGTATGATGTACCCCTGAATATAATAGCTAGGATTGTAGTTATGGCTCTGTGTACTCTTTTATATATACCAACTCTCAAAATAAAGAGAACTAATTAAGGAATATCCATGGGAGGGGGGAGATAATAACAAAAGTAAACTAAAAGTGAGTCACAATTACACCATTGTAAAATTTTATCATGAGACCAAAGTTTTAGCTCTTGTTATTATTATTATTATATCATAACAGTTCAGAAAAATGTGGGCTAGAATAATTTTTTGAACAAGCTGTTGCAAAGTTTGGGACATGTTTAGGTTATTTTTTTTAGTCAGTTAATATGCAGTTCTGCTTTGGCTAAGTTTACATGTTAAACAAATTTGGGGGTTGCTTTCCTGGAGGCTTCCTTATTCTGAGTTTTATGTCTTTAAAATTAATGTTAATAACAGAACTTTAGCAATCATAGATATGGGTGAATTAAGAAATGTAGAATATGAAAACCATGGATGTTTATTTCCTGCAGTCACTGGAACATAATAAAGAAAATATTTTGAAAGTAAATATCAGAATGCATTGCATACATTCTGAGTAACAAATAGTCCATCATTATCCAGCACCAACTCACACCTCCAACTTTGTTCACCTATCCAATGCCTACTCTGCTACTGAAGTTGTTGTAGGCACTTGTAATGCATTAGTGAACAATCAGATCCATGTCCCTGCCATCACAGAGTTGATTTTCTCATAGGAGAAAAATACTATTTATTCCTTTTCCCTAGAAAACTACTTGCAGTTCCTGGAATATACCATGCTTTTTACACTTCCATACCTTTTCAAATACCATTCTCTCTGTCTCGAATGCATTCCTACACCCCATTATCTAAATGGTGAATGCCCGTTATTTTTTTCTTTTCCAGCTTTATTGTGTTATAATTGACATATAACATTATGTAAGTTTAAGATGTAAAATGTGTTGATTTGACACATTTATGTGCTGCAATATGATTACCATTGAAGTGTTAGTTAACACCAGCATCTTGCCAAGTAACTGCAATTTCATTTTTGTAGCGAGAATACTTATGACCTACTTTCTTACCAACTTTCAAGTATATAGTAGGTACAGCAATGTTATCTATAATCACAATACTTTGTGTTAGAGCCCCAGAACTTATTCGTCTTATAACTAGAAGTTTGTACTCATTGGCCAGCATCTTTCCATTTCTCCCAACCCACAGCTCCTAGTAATCACAATTCTACTCTCTGTATCTATGAGTTTGGCTTTTTTAGATCCCACATGTAAGTAATATTATACAGTATTTGTCCTTTCTCTTTCTGACTCATTTCATTTAGCATAATAACCTCAAGGTCTATCTATGGTGTACAAATGACAGTATTTTATTATTTCTCATGGCTGAATAATGTTCTATATTTCTATTTGTATATGTGTATATATAGATACATATATCTAACTATATACGTAACTATATATACTCACATATATATATATATATATACACATATATATCACATCTTCCTTATTCATTGATTCTTTGATGGACTTTTATGTTGTTTCCATATCTAGCTATTTTAAATAATGCTGCAAAAAAACATTGAATTGCAGATAGCTCTTCTATATCCTGTTTTTATATCCTTTGGATATATACCCAGAAATGGAATTGCAGTATCATACAGTAATTATGCTTTTAATTTTTTGGGGAACCTCTATACTTTTTCCTACAGTGCCTATACCAGTTTACTTTCCCACCAAAAGTGCACAAGTGTTCCTTTTTCTCCACGTCCTTGCCAAACACTTTTTATCTCTTGTCTTTTTGATGATAGACATTTTAATGAGTCTGAAGTGATATCTCATGGTTTTGATTGGCATTGCCCTGATGATTAGCGATATCAACCAAATTTTCATGCTTATGAACATATTTCTGTCTTCTTTGGAAAAATGTCTATTTTCTCTACCCTTTTTAAATTGGATTGTTTGGGGGTTTTTTGTTATTGACTTATATGAGCTCTTTTTACCTTTTGAATATTAACCTCTTATCAGAAATATGGTTTGCAAATATTTTTCTCCCATTCCATAAGTTGCCTTTTCATTTTATTGTTTGTTTTGTTGTTGTTGTGCAGATGCTTTTATTTTGATGACGTTTCACTTACTTTTGCCTTTGTTGCTTGTACTTTTGGTGTCATATACAAAAATTTATTGTCACGATCAATGACAGGAAACTTTCCCAAGTTTCCTCCAGGAGTTTTACAGTTTCAGGTCTTACATTTGTTCATTTTTTGTGTGTGTTCATTTATTTGAAAGTACAATACAGGGGTTCAATTTTATTTTCCTGCATGTGGTTATCCAGTTTTCCAAGCACCATTTATTGGAGAGACTATCCTTTCTCCATTGAGTATTTTTGGTGCCCTTGTCAAGTATTAGTTGAAAGTATATACTAGAGTTTATTTCTGATCTCTTGGTTTTGTTTAGGGAGCCAACTGCAGAGTGGAGGATGTGGGTTGGGCACATGGTACACTGTGGGTGCCTCTTCACCAGTTAGGGGAATCTGTCGGTGAGGTTTTTCCCACAGATCATAGGCAGACTTCTTGATGGAGTCTAGAATGCACTCAGCAGTAACCTTATCTCTTTAATGTCCTCCAGGAGTCTTACATACTGCTTTCTCAATCTGCTACATCTCCCCAGTCATGGAGTTCCTAATTTAATACTCTGGATGCTGCAAGAGAGAAATGAGTCTCTTTGGTAGTGTCCCACACATCTGGGGAAACCACAGCTCACTCATTGGCTCCCCATTTTCCCTGTAGGACAAGTTAAAGATCTGGTTTGGCCTATGCTGTGCCACCTTGGGGGAGTGGTGTTGCTGGTAAAATCAAGCTATTACTCTTACTTACTGCCTTGCATCCAGACTAGTATTTATTTTGCTCCAAAAGGGGTAACTTCTCCTGCTGAAATGTGGACTTGCACAAAGGCTTTCTTGCCCATAGTTTACCACCTAGGTCAGTATTCTTCAAGTGGCCCTGGACCATGGCCAAGAGGGGCTGAAACCAGTTCACAGTCTCTTGTAGGTTTCACAGCTGGCACACATGTCTGTCTGCCTATTACCCAATGCAAAGGTGAGTGAGACTCCACATAGGTCCATTGGCGTATGGTGCTGGGTCACACAACTCCTATAGAGGCATTTCTGTTTGTGAATGGATGCCACATTTTTGTTGTTGAAAGAGAGTGGTTCTGAATTAAACTTAGGTTTGCTTTCCCAACACACAATAAAGGCAATCTACTGCCCTTAGATTGTGGTGAAGGAAAGTACAGCATTTACTGCAGGGCACCAAACAGGGAGAATGGACAGCTCATGCTTAAAAGACCCAAACCCCTGAACGGCATTTAGGGAAGGGTTTTTAAAGACAGTGTGAGGGAGAGGATCACAAAGTGCATAGTCAACTTGTGCACAGTTCTTTGATTGGTTTATGGTGAGGTAATAGAGTGATGTTTTGAGAATCTCATTAATCAACCTTCTGGTTCCAATAGGTCTGGGGTCTATATGCTGGTGGTCAGCATGCAGTGAAATTTTTCCATTTGACTGGGGTTTTAGTATCTGAAAAACTGCTTTGACTGCTTTCCTTTGTTTCTCTATTTTCTCACTTCTCTAATTAAATTTGCTCTTTGGAACACGGGGAAGGTCTAGGAGGCTAAAGCTCTTTTACAAACAAGAGGCTGAGGACAAGGGGGAGGTGGTCTGTCCTTGGGAAAGCAGCAGGGTCCTACTCAGTTTTAAGGGAACAAAAATAAGTGGTATCTATGCCACCATGATGCTGACAGAACTCCTTCCATTTATCTCTTGCAAGCTAACTCAGCATCAACTTTATATTGTTCTTCCTGATGCTGCCACTTGAGCAGAGCTGATCACTAGCTCCTATGCAACTTCTATTAGAGCACCTTTCAGATTTTATTATACTTATTTGTGTAAAGATCTATTTCACTTGATAGAGTGAGAACTCTTAGAGTATAAGCTTTTTATCTTAGTTATCTCTGAATATCCACTACCTAATACAATACCTAATATATAGAAAAAGAAAATAAGCTTTGAATAAAAAATGGCAACAATACACAATAGATAATGAACATTAGTTGAAAATAGTTACATTCCCATCATTTTAATGGGAAAATTACCTGTTATCTAAAGATGAAAAATAAAATAAAACTCCCTTTTCATGATTAGCCAAAGGAAAGTTTATAATCTGGAGTACAATTGCAAGATATCAGACATTCCAAGGGCTTGTGAGCCTAGAAATCAAGTACAAGAAAAAAAAAAGGTAAAAACCACAAACACATGGAGGCTAAACAATATGCTACTAAACAACCAAAGGATCACTGAAGAAATCAAAGCGGAAATCAAAAACATACCTAGAGAGAAAAGAAAATGAAAGCATGACGATCCAAAACCTATGGGACACAGCAAAGCAGTTCTAAGAGGGAAGTTTATAGCAATACAGTCTTACCTCATAAAACAAGAAAATTTCCAAATAAACAACCTAACCTTACACTTAAAGCAACTAGAGAAAGAAGAACAAACAAAACCCAAAGTTAGCAAAAGGAAAGAAACCTTAAAGATCTGTGCAGAAATAAATGAAATAGAGATGAAGAAAACAATAGAAAAGATCAATGAAACTAAAAGCTGGTTCTTTAAAAAGATAAAATTGATAAACCTTTAGCCAGACTCATCAAGAAAAAAAGGGAGAGGACCCAAATCAATAGTTAGAAATGGGCTTGTGCCTTTGGTTTTGGACTCTCCATCACTGGACGCCCCAAAGATGACATTGGAATAATTTGCAGTGGCCGACTTTGCTTTGATTCTGGTTGACATAGTAATATGGGTCCTGAGGTAGCCCCTCTTGGGTGGTGGTGGTGGGGTCTGGGTCACCCGTGTGTCTCAAGAATGTGTCCCTTAGTCTCTGGAAATCTTTTAAAATATTATGCATTATGGGGTTTTTGGAAATACTGACTGGATACTTCATTTTTGTGGCTGTGAGTAGTAGCTCAGAGCCAGTATTAAACACTATCAGCAGCCAGTCAGCCCCTGTTTTTCCATCCTGTCATACAAAGTCTTTTAAAATATTAAGAATCTTGAGACCTGTAAAGTTTCAAATTTCATTTTCTAATTTTTTATTATCCTCCACTGATATGACCTTATGAGCTGTTAACAGAAAGATCTCCTGTGTATGTCCCCAGCTGCTGGACTTATAGGCAGCCACTTCTTTCTTCAGGGTGTCAAAATTAACCTCACTAGGATTGGGATTGGCTTCCACTAGCAAAATGGTGACAGGATCATCGAGGCTGGCCCCTAGAACTATCATTATGGCATACTGATATGCCATGGCACTAAGCAGCACCCGGGATGTTTCTCTTAGCATTTTAGATTTAGTGAGGACCTTATTAATCTCTTGTTTTAGGTGGTGTTGGCACTTCCTGAGTGAGGGTGTACCCATCATACTGGTTAGGACTTGGAGTCCTGGGGCTGTCTGAAAACACAGTCATCAAGGAAGGGACGTCTCCCTCCTCTCCTCCTAAGGGCACTGCCCAGCATCTTTATCTGGTAACCTGCACTTGGGCAGGAGTTGCCCCTGGCACGTCCCAGCCATTAACTAACACAATGGGACCTTACCAAAATCTTAGCCAATTTTCCTAACAGTCAGTAGTTGGGTCTGTACTGAGAGTTGGGAAATAAACTTGAAGTCTAACACCTGCTAGGGGAATTTCCACCCCCCCCCATAGGGCGTTAACAGGTGGAAAACACATCCATGACACCTCAAACCAGCTCTGATATGCTCCAAGATTTCAGGATTACTCTGGTTGTTTCTTTCAGAGCTTGCACTTTGGGATGAGAAGCCATGGCAGCACTCTGCATAAGCAGTATGCTCTAGTGCAAAGTAACGCAAAATAACACCCACTAGCAGTGGACCTCTCCCAGATAGAATTACTCACCTGGGAGAACCAGTCAGTCACTTGCAGCTAAAATGCATTTCCCCCTGTCAATTGCAAGTGTGACTCTACCATCCTGTTCCTGATGCCAACTGTTCTGATTTTGTTAAATCAACCTTTATTAAGAAGAGGCCCAGGGTGCCAGAAGATGAGATTCAATTTAGGGAAAAAACAAAAAAAAAACAAAAACAAGAGAAATTGAGATAGAGAAGTTTATTACTCACAGGCCCTAGAGGAAGGATACAGCAGGCTTCAAGGAGCCACAGGCAGAGAGAACAATAGGATCTGAGTCACATGACTATTAGGTTTCAATTGTGGAGTGCTTTGGGGTTCCCATGTTAATGCCAGAATGGTCTACTCAAACTAAACAGACAGGGGTGTTGATAAATTCCACAGGGATCTTATCTAAAGGGCACACAAGGGGAAGGCCCTGGGAGGTGGAGGAGACTGCTTATCAAAAGGGCCTTTGGGAAAGTCATATCAGAAACTTATATGTACTCATGACTTTGTGGGTTGTTATCTAATGCATACACTTGTATGAGGGGCTAATATCAGTTTAAGTCCCCAACAGGTTTCTTAGTCAAACAAAATGGGTGCTGAGGCAGCAATACCATGGTGTAGCTTAGCTAAACTCTTGACACTGGATTAGATGACTAAATAATTTGATGACTGGCACTATTTTTAAATATTAAAATACAATAAAAATAATTATAAAAATTAGAATTATATATAATAAAGGCAATAGTAAATTGAAGTATTTAGATGGGTTGTTAATACTAAGAAAAGTAAACAGTGATCACTATGAGTAAACATGAGTTCAAAAACAAAAACAATAATACCCAACAGACTGCATATATTTGCTTTCTTAATCAAATATGATCTCATTAATTATGGAAATGACATAGATATATGTAGTGATCAGAAAAAATAATTGCAAAGGTACATAATATTCTTCTGTGCAATTCGGGAAAATGAGGACTGAATAATATAACCAATATACAAATTCATAAAAGATTGAGCACATCATCCAAAGGGTATTAATTAAAGGGTGAATAGGACTGAGGTTTCCTTAGAGTGCCAGGTCTTTATCTCCTTTTCATGTTCTCATCTAATATTTTATCAATGACTTTGATGATGTCACTGAAGCCATGGCAAAGAGAATGGACAATATGCTGGATGACAGGATCAGAATCCAAATATATCATTTGAGCCATAACAATATGACATATAAAAAATAATTTTCAAAAGTAAAAGTATAAAATTCTCCAACTGGGTGGGATAAAAACTGGCATGCATTGCATACGATATATGGGTCACCACAGCAGAGTATTGAAAAAAAATAACCTAAATGTCTTAATTAACTGGAATTGTCATTTCTGTAATTGATTGCCAAAACAAAGCGAGCTTGATCTCAGCCTGAATTAGCAGGTATATAATGTCTTTAGAAGAACAGATAATTCTGCTTTACACACATATAGTAGGGTATGTATTTCTAAATATTATAGTTTTAAATACAGCCTATCCTGTGATAGAAAATTTTAATTCATCAGAATTCCTCCCGAGAAGAATAGTGTCTGTATTTGAATATAACAGTTAACAGGACCTACTTACCTTAGACAGTTTAGCAGCTCTCTTTTTTGATCTGAGCATAGAATTTGGAGTTCCTAGCACTACTCCAAGTTTATCCAAGTTTTTTCTTTTTCTCTTCTAAACAGATATAGCGTAAGCAAACAATTGTTCTTTTTTTTAACATCTTTATTGGAGTATAATTGCTTTACAATGGTGTGTTAGTTTCTGCTTTATAACAAAGTGAATCAGTTATACATATACATATGTTCCCATATCTCTTCCCTCTTGCATCTCCTTCCCTCCCACCCTCCCTATCCCACCCCTCCAGGCGGTCACAAAGCACAGAGCTGATCTCCCTGCGCTACGCGGCTGCTTCCCACTAGCTATCTATTTTACGTTTGGTAGTGTATATATGTCCATGCCACTCTCTCACTTTGTCACATCTTACCCTTCCCCCTCCCCATATCCTCAAGTCCATTCTCTAGTAGGTCTGTGTCTTTATTCCCGTCTTGGCACTAGGGTCTTCATGACTTTTTTTTTTTTCCCCTTAGATTCCATATATATGTGTTAGCATACTGTATTTGTTTTTCTCTTTCTGACTTACTTCATTCTGTATGACAGACTCTAACCCCATCCACCTCACTACAAATAACTCCAACAATTGTTCTTTATGCCATCTGTCTGATATAAGGTGTTGAAATGAATGTCAAAATACACTTTTAATAGCTAAAATTAGTTTTCCTCTTTTTAACATCTGTAGCTTATAATATGACATGTACTTGTTTTGGAAATTTTGGATAAGAAAGAAAAGTGCAAGATAAAAATTAAAACCACTTCAGTGCCACTAATTCAGATAGCCTTCAACATAAATTTTTCAACAAGTGTTTTTTAAGTCACAAGATGGTATCATATTTACCTTTGGAAGAAACTGTTAGCTGCTTATCTGATATTTATTATTCTCTTCTTTCTATCTAATAGACCACTGATTTTATTGAGGTGCCAGAGTATATACCCAAATAGGTTATGACCCTATTCTTTGAAATGAGGAGAGTCCTTCTGATGCATTTGTGACCAATTATATGTAAACAGATGTCCCTGAAGAGTTACTTGTATTAACAAATGAAATGACATTTGCTTTAAAGATAAAGGTTTTGACCATTATTCTTTTCCACTTTGCCCTTCTTCCTGCCTGGCACACAGCCAAATTCTAATCAATGGGAAGAAAGCCACATGATAAATATAGTGGAAAAGAATATAGAAGAAACCTGGGTCTATACAGTGTCTTTGAGCAGCCATGTGAGCTATGAACTGCCTACATGAGAACTTCTTGATATCCAAGAAAAATAAAGCTCTTACTTCTGTATGTCATGTAATAAGATTTTCTTTCATTTATAGTCAAAAAACATTCTAACTGGCAAATTTTCCTTCTTCAAAAACGGTTCCTCAACAGTGCTTTGCTACCCTAAATCTTCCCTCCTATTTTTTAGAAACTTAACTTACTGACTTAGAAACTTAAATATTAGAGGAGATATATTCAACTTCCTTGAGTTGTCTGTCTTTAATGAGATAACTGTAGGAAGATAGGCCAGAATAGTATCATTAAATGTCAATTATTTAGGGGAAAAAATATACTGTTTTCTTGCTAACCACAAAGTCATCCCCAATCAGGTGTAAAAGACGGAGCAGAGCCTCTTGCAATTTCAGTTTCTTCTTTAAAAAGAAATATACTATTTCTGACAACTCTCCATGTGGAAATTTCATCTTGTGGCATTACTTTCATGTGTTTACATAGTATCTGTGTTAAGATGCTGAATATAATCTGTAACAACAAGGAAAATAAACCCCCAAAAAACAACTTTTAGAAATGTTAAACAAAAACTATAAAAAAGGAAAAAAAAAACTGTAAAGGTAAATAGGTAGCTTGAAATTTTCAGAACGTTTAAAAATAAGAACATCAATTATGCAAAACTTACTTTAATTACTTATTTGAAAGTTTTAATTTAATAAAAATAGTTATGTTTTTCACTGTAATTTACAACCCATTGTGACTGAATGACAAAAATATTTTTATTACATGGAGAAAATTTGTAGCAGAAAGGTGGGTGAAATTGAAATAAAGGCTTATAAGTGTGGTTTCTTTTGTCTTTATATACATCCCCCTTCCCTCCACACACAATCAGAGATTGTAAGATGAATAATTATAATATACATATCATAATATATGTATATTATATTTATTAATTTATTATGAAGGATATAACTCAGGAACAGCCAAGTGAAAGAGATGCATGAGGCAAGATATGGGAAGGTAGTGGCACAGAGCTTTCATGCTCTTTCCAGGCACAGCACCTTCCCAACACATCAGTGTGTTCACCAACACAGAAACTCATTTTATGAGTTTTTATAGTGTAGTCTCCAGCCCCACTCCCTTCCCTGAAGATTGGGGCTGGGGCTGAAACTGCTCACCCTCAAATTATATGTTTTTTAAACTTTATTGAGGAGTAATTGACACATATAATTGCATATATTTAAAGTGTACAATGTTATGGATTGATATACATTGTAAAACGATTACTAAGACCAAAATAATTAACACATCTATCATCTTATATAGTTAACTGTTTTTTGTGTGAGTAGTAAGAATGCTTAAGATTTACTCTCAGGAACTTTCAAGTATACCGTACCATATTATTAGCTATAGTCACCATGCTGTATATTAGATCTTCAGAACTTCTTCTTTTAAATGTAAATTTGTACCCTTTGATCTAAACCACCCCATTTTTCTCTCCCTGCCATCCCAGCCCCTGGAAACCACCATTCTCTTCTCTGTTTCTGTGATATATTTTTTTAAAGATTCTACATATAAGTGATATCATACAGTACATAACTTTCTCTGTTTGGTTTATTTCACTTAGCATAATGCCTTCAAGATTCATCCACGTTGTCACAAATAGCAGGATATTCTCCTATTATTTTGTGTGTGTGTGTGACCTAACATATGATCTATCCTGAAGAACGTTCTGTGTGTACTTTAGAAGAATGAGTATTCTGCTGCTGCTGGACAGAATATTCTGTATATGTCTGTTAGGTCTATTTGTGTATTTCAAGTCTGTTATTTCCTTATCGATTTTGTGGTTGATGATCTATCCATTGTTGAAAGTCAGATGTTGAAGTTCCTTATTATTATTGAATTGCTATTTTTGCCTTCAGATATGTTAATAATTATTTAATATATTTAGATGCTCCAATGTCAGGAGAATATATATTTACAATTGTTATATCCTCTTGATGATTTGACACATTTATCATTATATAACAACCTTTTTTGTCTCTTTTTCAGCTTTTGACTTAAAGTTTATTTTGCCTGATATAACTATAGCAAGCTCTGCTCACTTTTGGCTTCCATTTGCATAAATATCTTTGGTCTTTGACGAAGGATCCCTTATAGCAAAAGGATCATAAAAGTTGAAAGATACTGACACATTACTAGAGTCCCATCCAGTAATTAATAATTAATCCAGTTAATTATTCTATCATATGAAAATGTTTTCTAAGATTAGGACACCTAGGTTTGCAGGCTTTCATTTGATCTTGTCAGGTTCCAAGATCAGGTGTGGTCTCAGCAATATAAGCTTCACACTTTCAGGCATCTGGTATAATCAAGCTGAGACAATATCATCCCTTGCTCTGAGCCTCTTTCAAGGTGTTATTGTAATACTGTATTTCCATCATTACATAACCCATTTATCCATTCCTTTACTCTCAGTTACTATTTCACCATCTATCTATTTATACCCAAACTTTTCCACCTTTGGAAGAACATTATGTTTGACCACTGTGCTGCTCCAGATTGCAGGCAGCAATACTAGTATAGCAAGTGCCTCCCCCTCAGTCTACTCCCATTCAAATAGGGTAGGATTACATGAGTACAGAACTAGTGGGCTATCTGGACCACTAGGCGACAGAGCAGCATTTGCTTTCAAACCCAATTTTGCCAGATGGGATGAAGGCACATTCCACTCTAATAGGAGTCCTGACATAAAGGTTTAAAATATAGTTATCATTTTTTGCTTAGGAATCATCCCTATTTCCAGCATTTGTGATTGTAGCCCTGTTCTTGCAGCTACTATATTAGGTAAGAAAAAGAAAGTTCATGTGATTAAGAAAGAAAGAAAAAAAGTATACTTGTCATAAGAGTGTCCTTCAACTGTTATAAGAATTATATAGTCATATCAGCATCCTCCACCACCCCTTCTTCCCTGGATCCACCAGAATAACAAAAAAATCTATCTAGTGGGGATACTCCCTTACCACCATCACCCTCCATGCTGAGTGTGAGCACACACTTATAAAGTTGTGTAATTCAGCCCTTAATACTTATATCTCCCCCCATTTTAGATGACCAATGTTTAGTTGACCACTCTAATTGTCTATCAAAATATTACTCTGAGGAGTAGATATCTCTGACTATTGTTGGACTTTTTGAACCATAAATTATGTTTCTTGGTCTGAACAAATGTGACCCAGCAGTATAAATTGTTGCAATATAGTTGTTCCAATTCTTTTATCGTATTCTGAGTATTTGCATCTACCACTAGTTAAGGACATCTCAGTCCAGGGTCAGTGTCTATTTCTATCAGGACACATTTGTAGCCCCCCAGAACTACAGGTGCCTCTGACTTGCGACTTATATTTAGGGGCTTCTCTCTAGAGAATCTGCAACATATCCACCTGCAGTCTCTGTCTCTTTTGTTGGCAGACAGAAAAGTTGCTATTGGCATTTTGTAACTCAAAGGGGGCAAAAGGAGTATGTCAAGATTCATCCCATCTCTGTCTGCATTGCTGTAGTGCCCCTAATGTTCACTCAAGTGATGGACTAAGGTGACCATCAAGGACAGGAAATGTTGCCTGCCTTTGTGGTAAAAAAAAAAAAAAATGCTGCCCATTATGTCGTTCCAGTTCTACAGGGATCAAGCCATTAGCCACTACAGCTGCCTAACAATGGTGTGCTCTGAGGGAAATTCAGAGTAGCAAAAAACAGGAAATATTTTGTGCCTTGGATACTGGCCCTAGATAGGTAAGATACATATCTAAGAAATAATTTCAGTGAATTCAGATTCTACTCATACATAGAAATGCACTAAAATCATTAACTTGAGATGTCTGTTCTTTTGATTAGCAGCAATCTTTTGACATTCAAATACATTTTTTTCAGCAAAATATCCTATATATCCCAGCTTCTCTCTTACCTCTTAGGAGCAGTTCCTCAGAGCTGAGAGGCTGTCTCCTGGGCTATAGTTCTCAGTAAGACCCTGAATAAAAAACATGCAACTTTTAGGTAGTGCATTTTTCTTGTCCACAGTTTTGGCAACCATGAAGGGACCCAGAACAGATTTCTCTACTCATCTGACTCTACAAAGATCCAGAGACTTGTTACCAGCAGAGGCATCTTGTACCCATCCACATGCTCCATGAGTCCAGAAAAATTTGCATGAGTCTCTCCTGAGTCTTGGATCTCCTGTTATTGGCTGATGATCCTAAGTTTTATTTGGTGGTGGATAAACTCTGCTGGAGAAGTAGGTTTTCCTTGTACTTAGTTTCAAAAAGTGGTACCTGGGTTATCATAGTTGAAAGACACTGGGAAGATTTTACTCAGTTGAAGTACACTGAGTAGGTTTGGACTGGGCGATTAGGTAGGAGACTAGCCTGTTGTTTTTCCTTGAATGGGCTACTTTAATAGATTTTGTTACAATAGAAGTGGAAATATCACATGAGAACTTTCAGCCCCAAAGAAGAAAAGGAACACATTTCCTTGCATCTGGGGCAATGGCTTTCTTAAGCAACTGAGGAATTTTGGGAAGTAGTGGAGGCCAGTTCTCATACTGTGTAGCTGTCCCTTAGGGAAACCCACTAATTTTAATTAAAAAATAAACAAACAAACAAAACTTGCTCACCCAAGGACCACAATAAGAGATGAACACTCAGTGATCTAAGTACCCATGGTAATTTTAGATTGCCAGAGGGAGAAACTGAGACTGGTAAAAGAGCTGAAACAATTCTAGGGTGACGCCTAACATAGTTAAGCTCATAAACAGCACATTGGTGTACCACACAATCATTACGAGTGTTTTTATGTTGACAAATGGACTACAGAATTGGAAACAAAGCTTTCAAAACAAAAGAAAAAGGAACAACAGATTACCAACATCCAACTAACCACCCCCCCAGCATGTTTAGGTACAATACATATGGAATTTATACTTGCAAATAATTAATTGGGGAAACCATACTAAAGGACCTAAAATGGTCAAACTGAGGTTCTTTTGACTTTACAGTTTTTTCTTGCATGTGCAGCTAGAGAAATCTGTCCATAAGATCAAACAGACTGGATAGAATCTTTATGTTTATTTCAGTTGGTATTTAGAAAATTCTAAAAGAGGAAATAATAAAGTAGCTTGTTTTCATGAAATGAACAAAAAATTGCTTGAAATGATATCAGAATTTTTATTAAAACGCTGCTAACAGTAACCCTGTCTCTCCCTCTGCTCCTCCCTCCTATCCTCTTTTATCTGAATTGCTTGACCCAGGTACTATCACTTTCTCTCTTCTATCACCTCTGCATCCTGATGTCTTCCCCTCCTCCAGTAAAGGAGAAATTTGTATTTCTCTCCTGGGGACATTAAAACATAAATGTTCTACCTGATCTTCTTAGGCTTTTGGTTCTGTGTTTTGAGAGCATGATCTCTGCCACTCAAAATGTACAGATACGGTATACATTTGGCAGCCAGTTGAATGGATTGGGATTCTGAGCAGTCTTTTTGTCTGGCTGTGCCAACTCTCAAGGAAATTTGTCATAAGGGGTTCCAGCCCATAAAGGGCCTTTGTCATCTCAACCATCATACTGTCACCTCTACAATGAAATACTTTACTTCTTAGACTATTTTTGAGAGTAAACTTTTTAGATCTTGTGAAGGTTGCATCCTTTGCACTCTTGTGGGGATGCCTCTTGAGTCTTATTGGTTTGAGAAGCTATTAAGATACTACTCATTGGGGATTCCCTGGCAGTCCAGTGGTTAGGACTCTCTCCTTCAACTGCAGGGGGCACAGATTCAATCTCTGGTTGGGGAACTAAGATACCACAAGCTGTGCAGTGCGGCCAAAAAGAAAAAAAAAAAGATACTACACGTCAGTGGTCAGATGATGGGTCCTTTAAATTGGAGAAACTTTTAAATTGGTAAAATTTTACAGAGCTCTCATTATAAGCATATGTTTCATTGGTACCTAAGAAAAGACCAAATTAGAAGTGAGATACAAGAAGTATAATGGCTAATCTTAAGAACTCCCTATTTTAAAACAAACAGGCAAAACCAGTTTGGGAAGACTTATTTGTGGTCTTGGCTTCCCCTCAATGGGTCTTACAGATGCTAATAAAAACATTAGATTAGTTACTGTGGATTAGGTTGATTAACAGGGAAATAAAAAGAAGCAGAGGGGAAAGTCAAGCGACTTCTTCCCAACAAGGTCGAAATTTTAAGGGACTCATCCCAAAAGAATGAAAATCTTTAGATGGTTATTAAGAAATGTAATAAATAAAATAAACATTAATGTGATTAAAATAAAGGTTTGACTACAACACTACTTAATGTTGGATTGTCCAAAGGGACCCTCTATTGGTCCCCCCAACCTTATAGGGCCCCAAACAAGTTTTCTCTATTTACCCCAGTTTAAAAAAAAAATGTTTAAAAGGCTGGAAGAAAATTACACTGAGATATCTGACCAGCAATGCCTGGGGCAAGAGTTAGATCAATTAATCAAGTTAAAGATTGACAAAAGGGCCTGAGTCAATTACCTCCACCCCTCACTGTATCCATACAAAAATGTATCAAATGGCTAGCGGATATAAAGGAAAGTTCCCAGGACTCCTTGTAAGACCAAGACTTGTTGATGGGGTCCTAATGGAAGTTAAAATTAAAGGTATAAGAATTGATAGAATTGAGACAAAAGGTTATAAAAATTGGTGTGTTTGAATGGTCTTTATATAAGATGGTTATATCTCTTTTGCCTAATTGTATTGTGGGATAGACATTATGTCTTACTGGGGAATGCTTCCCCTTCCTGGTATGATAAGACAGGGCATATAAATCTGCCCCTCAAACAAAATTAACTAAACATACTGAAGGAAATTAAGAGGGTTATCTGAGCCCACACAGTATGAAATAAAAATTGTTGGCTAATATTCAGAGGCTAATAGAAGCAAAATAAAGAAAATGTAGTTGGGCAAATCAACCTTTTGATATCATTTAGGAAGCAGACCAATTATTTGGGTAATTAAAAACAACTGTCTTTGTTTTGCATATCTCTACAAATCAGAAATATAAATATAGCCAGCAATAACCAGAGTGAGCCTAATTAGCACAATCAAGTAGAACCTGAAAAGGAAAAAAAAAAAGGAAAAAAGAGACCTTTTTAAACTCAAACTGCTTGATGTGCTCTCTCACCCAAAATCTAATTCACAGCCTCCATATGGATTTATAAAGGAAAACTGCAAATCTTTAAATTATTTTACACAAATAGTAAAAAACCTTAGTCATTTGAGCATATAAATTTAAATTATTCCAACTGTTATTTATAAACTAGTAAGTTTATATTGTAATACCTGATTCATGACTAAGTTTAAAAATGTATGGAATCTCCAGTTATGTCTGTGTATATGCTGTGTGTACGTTATACATATGTTATATCTCAAACACTGGAAGGTATTATCAAAATTAAAATTTTAAAAGGACTCTATTTAATTGACTTAAAAGTAAGCTTTTACAAATTAAATATTTCTAAATTAATAAAAATTAACCCAAATGAATTTCACGTTCACGTGATCTGGGAGATATTCAATATTAAATTAATATTCATTATTAAAGTTTAAATGTATTGGTTTAATTAATACAGACATGCCTTACTTTTATTGCACCTAGGTTTACTAAAAGTCACATAAGGTAATATTATGTCTGTCATAAAATTTATCAGCAAGAAAAATAACTTGGGATGATGGCTGACTGGGTCTAATGTGTCACAAAATTTCTATGGGTAATCTAAACATAATTGTTGGGAACAAATGAATTAAATAGATATAAATGGGTTAAAAACTTTTAGGTGAGCTCTTTAAGAATAATTATGTTTTATGTAAGTCTCTTAAAAATAGTTTCTCCAGATTTTTGTTAACTTAAAACTTCAGAATTTTGCTTAGTTAGTAAGTTAAATGATGAAAATGTATTAAATATCTAGATCATTCCCAAATAAAATAAGATACTGAAACATTAATTACTGAACATAGGTTTCACTTTACAGAGAAAATAAAGATATTTGGATAAATGTTACCACCTGAAAACTTTTCTATAAAATGAGCACATGTTTTTAGAAATCATAAATATTATTTATAATTTTGCCAGTCTGCAGAATGCTACTGTAAAAGACAGTTTATAATTGATTACTTTTTAGTTTTCATTAGAAATTGTTTTAAAAGATAAGAATTCTAATTAATATATGTAATTAAAACTACTAAAACTAATAAGAAAAACATCTTTGTATGAAAGGAAAATGGTAAAAGGAATGGAAATGCATTTTGTAAAGGGCAGAGAAAGTAATTTTGTCCTGGAGAGACAGAAAGAAAGAAAAAGCATAGAACAAAATCTGAAAGTAAAAATAAAGTTACAGAAAGTTTGTGGAAAAGGAACCCTGAGAAAAGAGTATTGTTCATGGTCAGGACTAGCTAAAATTAAAATAAAATTTGGGTAAATAAATTTTAATATTAAAAGTAAGCTGGTACAAAACTATGATTTGGTTTTCTCTCTGTAAAAAATTTTTTCTTGAAAAATTGATCTGTTTTTGATAACAGATTGTAAAGTTTCTTTACCTTGTAAGTAATCTGTTGCAATTCTATATTCGCCTTTGAAGTACTTTTGACTTCTAGCTAACTTTGGTATGCTTCAAAGGGCCTCTGAAATATCCCAAAGAGAGATATTTAATTAACTAGGTTTATTTGGTATGTTAAATTACATGGAAAACATTGTCAAATAAATGGTGATAAACTTTCTTAGGTTTTATTGTATGGGTAAATGTCCCTAATATAGGTACTCAAAAAATTATATGGAATTCCTAAAAATGTGGTATGTCCTGGTATAATGCTATCAGTCAAATTCTAGTTATTATTTTAAAATGTTGTATGTCACAGAAATAACCAAGTTTCTTTGTCAATTGAATTGCAATCAGATCATGCCATTTTAAGTCGTTTGTCATTTATAGGCATTGTTTTAATCTGATGCTTTTTCAAAATGGAGATCTTAAAGAAGATTCATAAAAAGGACTTTTTGCCAAATATAATTTTCTGATGACTTTTAGATCATATCCACTGACCTGGGTAAGATATTACAAAACTAGTAGAAAACCTGATGGCCTCATCCAGATCAATAGGAATTAATTGCATGGGACTGAATGAACTGATAAATAAGATTTATAAGTTTATGAATTTATGTCTGAAATATTTTAGCTTTTAATCTTGTTTTCCAGAAGATATTTCCTCTTATGCTACTATGAGCTACAACAAGTTGATAAAGTATACCTTTGTAAATGAAGATGAAACATTTATCTTTTTCTCTCTATCTGATCCCTCCAGAATTTGGCTCCTCTAGCTGGCTCCCCTCTGGACTTGATGGCTTATTGTGATCCACATTACAACTAGTTATACTAATCATAGTTTCAATTTGTTCTCCCCTTATTTTTTTCAAATTGTTTATGCTTTGTGTCTCTCTCTGCAGCACTAGGACCTTATTAATGTGACAACTAAAAAGTAACTCACTATCTGGTTCTACAAGAATTATGTCACTAACCACTGCAGTTGCTAACCTTTAACACACCTTGAAAGGAGTTCAGGGTGGAGATGAGGAACAAGGTACTCTGTGCTCTGGGAAAACTGGCACAACAGGCCTTCAGATAGTTAGATATTTTTAGGAGAAAATTTTATAAACCCAATTTCTTGCATTTTCTTATACCTAGAAAAGCACTAATATCATTAATGGAGACACCTGCTCCTTATTATTAGCAGCAAACTTCTGCCAAGATGTGTGATTGATTGTATGTACTCCTGTTTGCCAAAATAGTATATATACCAACCTCCTCTCTTACCTCTTCAGAGCAGTTTCTCAGAGCTACCTGATAGGCTGTCTCTGGGGCTATAGTCCTCAGTAAGTTCCCAAAGAAAACTGAACTCAAAGCTTTCACGTTGTGTGTATGTGTTTTTTTTTTTTAGTTGACAAATGTTACTAGCTATATTACATATATCCTGTCTATTTTATAACATTGTTGTTTCTTGCATTACCCAATGTATAACCATGTCTCTGACAAAAATAATGATGGTTAAACATCTTGAGGCAATTGACCATATATATAACTTTATACAGAATAATTGTAGTAGTGAAACTCTAGATATGGAAAGAAGCAACAAGGGAAAATATTTCCTGGATCATAATAGACTAATAACACAGATGATCTTGAGAATTTTAGGTTTTCAACAGGGCTTAATCTAAAATAACACATTGAGTTGCCTATCACTGAAATCTTTGCCTGACCTAGGAATGAGAATTCCTAGCATCATGGGACAAATTGGTCATGAAATATCTCCCAAACCCTGGTCAAATTTATGACCAACTGGGGGTACTGTGGACAGGGAATGTTGCCTGCCATTCCAGTTCTACAAGGATCAAGACATTAGCCACTGCAGCCCCCCACTGATGGTGTGTCCTCAGGGGAATTCAAGATGGAAAAAACAGAAAGCATTCTGTGTTTTGATACTGGCCATAGAAGGTCAGATGCATATCTAAGGAATAATTTCAATGGACCCAGATTCTTGCATCTTTCCATATATTGGAAAGCACTTAAGATCTCTGTTCTTTGTGATTAGCAGTAATCTTCTGATGTTCAACTACATGTTTGTTTGTTTGTTTTTCTAGCAAAATACTCCTATATATCCTAGCTCCTCGCTTCCCTCTTCAGAGCAGTTCCTCAGAGCTATCTGAAAGGCTGTCTCCTGGGCTATATAACATGCAACTTTTGTAAGCAGCTCTTTGCAGGAAACTGCCCTCAGTAGGAAGCCCCTTTCCTTGTCACTTTAGCAAAGCTATAATGTAACTAACTTTTAACCATGCTCTACTCATCTCCGGCCCAAACACAACTTTCAGATCTTTTAATCACACAATACCTTGCCTAACTTGGTTCTTTCCATAGATCAAAGAAGTAGAAATGAAGAATAAGTAATTAAAAGATGACCAGATCTCTTCCCTAGCTTCCCCTTCAGCAATCTTGCAAACAAACTATGTAAGCACACTGTGTGAACAAGATAATGTCTAGAGGAAGATCACAAGAAGTTGACCAGCCTGCACACAGATGGGGAATGTCGATGACTCTGACCCCCTGTCTCAATGATTAACTGAGATTACTTCCCTCCTAACCTTTAAAATTTCATGGCCGAGCAGAATCCTCAAAAGTGTTTTTTGGGGGACAGTGGGCCCACCATCTCCCCAGATTGCCAGCATTCTGATTAAAGACAACTTTCCTTTCTACTAACATTTGTGAGTTTGATTTTGTAAGCAGTGAGCAGTGGGACCGGATTTGATAACACTTTTACGTTGTGTATTTTTCTTCATTTGACACCACCTCAATTGTAATATCCATTCATTGATTCCAATCACTTTCCAAACCTGTAAGAGAACTCTTCTGAAAGACATCAATACGTTCTACTTTAATGCACACCTCCAACACCTTCAGTTTTATCATACAGGTTATGGAAAATGTTCCCTAGTCTACCACAGTGTCCATTCCCATAATACATTTAGGTAAAAAAGGCACAAATCCTTTGTTAGGTAGCTAGTCAGACATGAGAGGGTCCCACTCCATTCTGAAAGGGGTCATCTTTCCCTCCTCCACCTGGATACTGGTAATCAGAGAATGCCCAGAGATCCTCCCTCTTCTAGTCAAGGGCCACTGCTAAGTTTCCAGGCTTATCAGGACCAAGTAAAATAAAACCACCAGTACAGGTTGGCGCAGGTGCTCCAAGACCTAAAAGGTGACTCAAAGTAACCTGGGGTTCATTATGCCATAATTATAATAGATTAGCATTGTGGTAATCTATTATAGCATTTGCCCTCCCCCATGTGTTTCACTTGGGTGCTTATGGGTAAGCACCTGTGCACTAAGGGAAAGGTTATATAACCTAAAGCTGTCAATCAACTTGTCAGTCAAATGACACAGGACACAGGGAGGGACCACCGCTGTAAAAAACCCAACCCTACCTCCACTGAGGGGCTGCTTCTGGTTTCCAGACAGCCCACTCTCATCCTTTTTCAGGAGCATACTTTCACTTTGCTTAATAAAACTCTTGCTATTTAAACTGCTTTATGTCTCTCCTATGAATTATTT
The DNA here is from genome assembly GCF_965194825.1 of Balaenoptera physalus. Lineage (NCBI taxonomy): Eukaryota > Metazoa > Chordata > Mammalia > Artiodactyla > Balaenopteridae > Balaenoptera > Balaenoptera physalus. Next base: position 77,634,396 of record NC_138903.1, on the reverse strand, counting down.
CCCTCGAGAGGACAAGAACCGAGGAAATCGCCATTCTGTCAGGGACATATTGGTGCCGTAACTTGGATCCACTGGTGCCGTGACTCGGATCCACCAGATTCAGAAGGTTTGCCTAACCTTTGACAAACTGAGCCTTCTATTCCTGCTTCCGTTCTCCACTTATCCTCCTGCTGCCCTGCAAATGCCTTTGCTTGGTTTTGGCTTCAGTAAAGCACAGGTATTTCTTTGTTCATTTCCACTGGTGGCAGGGCCCAGAGATCTGTTCCCTGCTTTGGTACCAAGCAAATACACTTTGCAGGCCGTTTGACTGCTGTGTTTGTACGGGACACGAGTGGTAGGGATATCATCCCTTTTCCTATTGGGTCCAGGACAGGGATCAATCAGATTTCCTTCTTCTCGCTTGCCTCTTCAAACATCTTGTTTTCTGCCACATTGTAACTAAGAAACAAGGCATAGACTTCAGCCTGACCTGGACAGAATGTAAGATCCATGACTTGGAGGAGGCTCTCCTCTGGAGAGTCTAGGGATCTCCCCCAGATGATCAGGTCCCCAAATTGGAAACTTTGGACATGTGCTCCTTCCTTAAGATCGTCCTTAAACAGGGTCAACGGGACTTGAGGAGAGGATGGAATCAGAAAGATGCTAAATCCCGGGGACTACATCCCAGTCCGGGACCTTTGATAATTAGACATAATGCATACAGGGAAAGTGCCCAGAGAAAGGACTCAGGGAAGCTGCAATAGCTTCAGGGCACGCGGTAAGGTGCACTAGACTGTAGGCCCCGGGGCGAGAACTGAAACATGTTCTGCCCTGTGATGAGATAAGGGGTGAGGGATGCCTCACCCACAAAAGGCCATAAGGGACTTGAGGGACATTTTGAGACCCCTATGCACATCCATCTTTTCTCTTTCAGATGGGCAAAAGACCATCCATCCATCAAGACTTGCCCTTAGGATGCACCCTAAAGAATTGGGCTAAGTTTGATGCCCAAACATTAAAGAGGAAGCGATTAATTTTCTTCTGCAACACAGCATAGCCACAATATAAGCTAGGATGGGGAGAAATTTGACCTGAAAATGGGAGTTTAAAATACAATACCATTCTCCAAACTGACCTTTTCTTTATCAAATGATGGGCAAGTGGAGTGAAGTCCCTTATGTTCAAGTCTTCCTTGCATTGAGGCAAAACCGTGCACTTTGCAAGATTTAATGGGTCGACTCGGCTGTCTTGGCAAAGTTCGATTTGTCTCCCAAAGTTCCACCCCCCACCTCACACACCTTCTCCCAATGATACTAAACATCAGCCAGCTGATAAGCCCTGGAGCACCTTTCTGGGGTAAAGAAGGAGCCTCTTACACCATCAGCCCCTGTTTCACTATACCCAACGTTGTACCCCCTGGTAATTTGCCCCCTTACCAGGGGCCCCGTAACTCCCCAAAACTTTGTCCACTCCAGGAGGTAATAGGGTCCACCAGACTTTCCATAAGAATCAGAGTTCCCTTCTCCATGCAGGATCTCAGTCAGATAAAACAAGATCTAGGAAAGTTCTCAGATGACCCTGAAAAATATTTAGACAAGTTTAGACATCTAACTGTGAACTTTGAATAACCTGGAAGGACATTTACATCATCCATGCTCTGACACTTTCCCAGGGAGAAAGGACAACTATATATGAAGCCGCCACTCAGTTGGATGACCACTACCACATGACAAACCCCCAACAATTTCATGTGGGAACAATGGCCGTTCCACAAACGGAACCCAATTGGGACTACAATAGTTTCTCGGCGTTAGTAGCCAGGGACTACTTCCTTTTCTGCCAGGTCAAGGGGATGAAATAATGGAAACCAAACCTTGTCAGTTATGGGCAGCTAGCCACTATAGACCAAGGACCACAAGAAAATCCTTCTGCCTTCTATGAACGATTGAGAGAAGCGCTCATAAAGCATGCCAATTTGGATCCTGATTCAGAGGCCAGGAAGCTATTCTTTTTTTTTTTTTTTAAATAGATTTCTTAATTGACAATTGTGATTTTTTTTTAAGTTATACAATTTTTATTTATTTATTTATTTATTTATTTATGGCTGTGTTGGGTCTTCGTTTCTGTGCGAGGGCTTTCTCTAGTTGTGACAAGTGGGGGCCACTCTTCATCGCTGTGCGCGGGCCTCTCACTATCGTGGCCTCTCTTGTTGCGGAGCACAGGCTCCAGACGCGCAGGCTCAGTAGTTGTGGCTCACGGGCCCAGTTGCTCCGCGGCATGTGGGATCTTCCCAGACCAGGGCTCGAACCCGTGTCCCCTGCATTGGCAGGCAGATTCTCAACCACTGCGCCACTAGGGAAGCCGCCAGGAAGCTCTTCTTAAATGACCACTTTATTACCCAAGCTGCCCCAGATATAAGGAGAAAAATACAAAAGATGGCCTTGGGATCAAATACCGCCCTCACGGAGCTCCTTAGGGCAGCTTCCTCTGCATTCCACAATCGAGACAGAGAGCAGGAGGAGAGGGAGAGGGAAAAAGAAAAACACAAAGTTAAGAGGCAGGCACAACTATTGGCAGTATTACAGTTGTGACAGCCAACTCCTGGCTGCCCCCGGGAGTTACCCCCCACACCCCGCAACCGTCATCGATGTGGGAAACCAGGACACTGGAAGACAAACTGCCCGGAGACAAAGAAGCCCCATAAGCCATGCCCCCAAAGCAACAAGTTCGGCCATTGGAAAAGGGACTGCTCTAAGGTCCGAAGGGATTTTGGGTCGACACCTGACCAAATCATGGTCTTGAACTGAAGAGGCCCTCAGCTCCAGCTGGCTCCCAAATCAAGAACCATCATCACAGGGAAGGAGCCCAGCGCAACTTTGGACGTGGCAGGTAGGACCGTAAATTTTCTATTAGATATGGGGGCCGCCTACTCAGTGTTAACTTCTTATCCTGGATCCTTCTCTTCTAAATCCTGTCAGGTTGTGGGAGTAGATGGGAAGCTCATGATAAGGAAGTTTACTCCTCCTTTAAGTTGTTTGTGGGAGGAAATTTTGTTTTCCCACCGGTTTCTAATCATGCCTGACTGGCCTAGTCCCCTCTTGGGACCCAACATATTTCAAATACGGAAGCCAATATGACCTTCGGCTCTCTACCTCAGGTCTTGGGTGCTTGCATGATAGAAATGTCTGGGATGCTGGAGACTGAGACCATCTCTGATAAAGTTAACCCGGAAGTCTGGGGTAATGAAATCCCAGGAAGGGCTAAAAATGCACTCTCAGTTAAGATACAGGTTAAGGACCCCACACATTACCCCAATAAGAAACAATATCCTATAAAGCATGAAGCTAAGGCAGGACTATAGCGTCTCATTAACACATTCTTGAAAAATGGATTATTGGTACCCTGCAATTCACCTTGCAACACCCCCATTCTCCCAGTAAAAAAGAGTAATGGGAAATACCAGATGGTCCAAGATCTCTGGGCAATAAACAAGGCTGTAATTCCCATCCACCCAATGGCCCCTAACCCTTAGAACATTCTGGGGGAAATTCTTCCAGATACTCAATGGTTTTCATTCCTAGACCTTTAAGGATGCCTTTGTTTGCATTCCCCTTGATCAGTCCTCACAGTGCCTTTTTGCTTTTGAATGGAAAGACAAGAAAGGACAAAGTCAAGAGTTGACCTGGATGGTCCTTCCTCAGGGATTTAGGGACAGTCCACATTTATTCCGACAAGCTCTGGCCCGAGACCTAAAAGATTTAAACCTGGAGGAAGGACAGCTTTTACAATATGTAGATGATCTACTCTTTTGCTACCCTTCAAAAAATTGGGCACTACAGCATGCTGTCCAGACCCTGAATTTACTAGCAGATAGAGGATACAAGGTTTCTAGAGCCAAAGTCCAACTAAGAAAAGAAGTCCATTATCTAGGCTTAATTCTAACACTTGGAGAACATAAACTCTCCCGTGAGAGAGTTCAGACTATAGAACAACTGCCTCCACCCTCCAACAGAAAACAGCTTAGGACTTTCCTGGGACTTACTGGTTATTGCAGACTATGGATTTTAGGATATGGGCTATTAGCCAAGCCACTATATGAAGTCCTAAAGGGAAGGGCAGATAGGGACCCCCTCATCTGGGAACCGGTACAGGAAAAGACATTTCATGAATTAAAATTGAAGCTTCTTCAGGCTCTTACACTTGGCCTACCCAAGATGGATAGGCCTTTCCAACTACATACTACAGAGAAAAATGGAATAGCCCTCGGAATGCTCACCCAAACCTTGGGCCCCACCAAATGCCCAGTAGCCTACCTATCAAAAAGATTAGATTCAGTGGCACTGGGTTGGCCCAGCTGTCTCCAAGCAGTAGCAGTCACCACCTTGTTGGTGGAAGAGGCTTCTAAGCTCACCATGGCACAGCCTCTAGAAGTTTATTTTTCTCATCAGATAACTAGTCTGTTAGAACTCAAAGGACCCCACACGCAGGCTACTTAAATACCAGGTCCTGCTGTTAGAAAATCCTGATATCTCAGTGCAGAGGTGTCCCACCTTAAACCCAGCCATGCTCATGCCAGTCATAGGGAACGATAACCCCTTCCAGTATGGGGTGAGACCTGCTTATGTCTGACTAGCTACCTAACACCTTCACATAAAGCCAGTTCAACCACATTCTCCTCCAGTTCTACAAAACTGTTCTCCAAATCATCTCCTGAATTCCATAAACTCTTGCATTCCTAACTGTAGCTTTCATTAGGACTTTAGCCTAATGAAAGATTTTGGTTTTATAATATTGGGTAGGAGAGTATCCCCCCATGTAGGAGAGCAAATTTTGCTGTCCCAAAATGTGTCTCTTTGAGATGAAGATTAGTTTAAGCTGATTATTTTTAAGGAACAGATGACTCAGGAAGTTTTTCTTGTTACCTCCCCCTTAAATAACTAAAATAATTTCGATGAAAGGCCTGTTCCTGGAATAAAGCTATCATCAAAGCTATCTGAAAAGAATATAGGTTACTTGTTGTGGGGGAAACTCCTCAGGGCCTACAGATCAGAGTCCACTTTGTGTCCCATTGTCTCTGCAAGGCCCAGAAAACATTTGTTTACCAAGCATTTGCTTTTACATCTCCATGTGAATTGCCTTCCTCCCCTTTGAAATCCCAAACCACTACCCCCAACTTTCTCTTTTGTCTTCAGCTGAAGATGATATTTAAGGTGAGGATTTGGCAGTTATTGGCAAGTTACTCAGTAATTTCCTGGGTGTCTCCCATGTATACATGTTATTAAACTTGTGTTTGATTTTCTCCTGTTAATCTGTGTCCTGTCTTTGATTTGTCCCATCAATGCTTACACTACTCCTTCCATTTCTTAATAACCCTTAAAAAATTTCTACCCTGTTGAGTCCCTTGACTTACCCCTCTGTCTTTCTCCATTCTCTTGTTACCTAATATAATATTTTTATTAGTATCTTTAAGACACATGAGGGGAAGCTAAAACAACAAATTTGTTAAGGCTTCTTGGACTGTTGCTTGATTTTGCAGCAGTAAGTTTACATGGGGTGCCCATGCAAATGGAGTCCCCTTAACTGCAGTATTTACCATGCTCTGGGTAATGGGCATATTCAGTGGGTGAATATCCTGGTCATCATAAAGCCAGCCCCACTTGGCTTATGTAGATTCCTAGCCATTGCTTCATCTGGGGTGCCCTACTTGGCATTTATAGGGGGAATCAGAGGATTCCCCTTCTCAGGGTAAACAGATGTCACAGTGGCTTTTGTCTAGTTCATAAGGCTAGCTACTCGCTTGGGAATATCCTGCTGTGTGTCTGGAACATATATAGCCATCTGTGATTGTTCCATAGATAGCCATGAGCTCTGTATCAACCCCAATATACCCTTCCACTCTGTAACATTCAAATCCAAAGATACTTCCTTTAAACTGTTCACTATCACAATACATTTTAGTGAAAGGTTTCTAACCAGTCTACAAAGTGAGACAAATTCTTTACCCTATAATCCCTGGTTTCAGTAGTTTCTTAGTCTAGCCCTCCCCCAACATGGACTACCTTCTTAGTGACAAGAGGTCTTAGGGGTACTTTCTGTTGATACAGTATAATTTTTGTTTCAATAATGTGCATGTTTTGTGTAAATATTTTTGTTTAAAGGTGCATATACATACATATATATATATATATATATATATATATATATATACACACTTATACCAACTAGCTAGCTAGTTTTCAGTTCTACATTTTGATTTGCTAGTAGGGAAACAGCCTTTAGAAAAGTAATTTTTAATGAAAATTCATTGCACCCCAATATTTTGACATCAATATTGAAAATGGACAGGAGAAATATAAGAATTTATGCTTACGGAAAGAAACTTTAAAAACATGCACTACAGAGTTATTCTGTTGATTAATTTAAAAGTGAAAATTAAAATTTTAATTAGGCCATTTCATTTATTTCAGAACTATTTAGATGATTTTCACACTGAATAGTGTGCTATTATAGCAGAATTCCTTAAATTATAGCAAATGATATTCTGTTGAATGAGTTTAACTTAGCAGTTATTTAAAACCATTAACTACAAATCAATTTTCTTAACATGCTCTCTATAGGATGTTGCCAAATTAAATCTCAGTCATTGATAAAATGTGTTTTTGTTTGTTGTTTCAAAATATATCTTTTTAAAATTTCTATTGTAATACCAATAACTATGAATATCCTAGTTATTCATAGTTATTAACCCTGAAGAATAGTTTGACTTTTACAACAGATGGAATCAATAGGAATATTCTTAGTATTCTATCAATGCATTTTGTACACAAACTTCTCCAAAAGTTTATTGGAGTAAGGGCTAAAAGATCAGGCCCTGAATTTAGAATTGGTAAATAATGCAGGTATTTGATCATCATTTCTAATATAATACATTCAATCTAATTGAGACATCATTAAATCCACTTACATGGGACATCTCCCAAGTTACTGAATTAATACTAATTACCAGCAAAGATTGTTGCTTAATTGGGATGGTAATTCTGCTTAATTGGGATGGCTGCTAGTGATTAAATTGTACTCAAAAAAAAATATCCCAGCCTGGTTTAAAGGCTAATTATACTTTGTCTCCTCTCTAAAGACCTCTCTGAAAGTACTGTTAACTGAGAGCCAGAAAGAGTTTACACTCACGCTTCTCCAACTCCCTTTCAGTGTAATGAAACAGCTTAAAAGCCCATTAATTAGCATCTTTTTAAAACCACTGTACGATTGTTTTTTTTCAATGAGACTACTGAAGAGACCAACTTTAGCAAACTATAATTCTCTCAACATAAAAAGGGTTCCCTCTTTTTCCAGGATCTGCAATCTAATACAAACCAGCATAATAACCATCAAAGCAGCACTTATAAATGTTAACATACCTCAAAGTATCAAACAGGGAACTAAGAGGAATAGGCATAAAACCATTAGAGATCAATACAAAGAAGTATAAAATCTAGTATTTGATTTTATGGTAGAGACTAAAAGTGTCACATAATTAAGAAGAGGGAAAATTTATTATGGTATGGGGAGAGATTCAATGGAAGGAATATTTTAGAGAATTTAGATTGATAGCAGAAAATGGATTGGTTTAGGGAGCCTGGGGACGGTGAGACAGAAGAAGTTGAGTTTAAGTTCACTAGGACAGAGATAATCAAAGTCTGAATAAACTAGAGCAGACTCAAAAAACAAAAAGACAAAAGTATGAGTTTATGAGGGCCTGCATAGAAACACATACTGGGCTGAAATTTCTGCTAGGTCATACAGAGGCCCTAAGACAACCCAAGAAATCATGTTGTTTCCAGATTCAACTCAAGAATAAAATTTCCATAAAGAAGAATTATTTTGAAATAAATTATGTCATATATCTTAAATACTCTCTGGTTTGCAGTCAAGTTCTGGACTTTTTGGTGATGTTGTTGTTTCTCTTCCCCACAGCCACCCATGTAAAAGCTAAGAATTTAAGATTCCCTTCTCTTTGATGGCAGCTCATGTTTCTGTTCTGGACTATATAAGGGAGAATTCTATAATAATCTTAGTCATCAAAACCCCAAGGAATGTTTTGCATTGTCTGTTGACTTTGATAAATTCCTGTTTTTTCTTTAAAATTTAATTTTAAGAATAAATAAAGTAATTGGGGGTTAACTCTCAGTTTAAAACTACTGAATGAAGAAAGGGAAATAATGACTTTTATTGATTTTGCACTTTGAAACTAAATTATCACTACCTTATACAAAGTTTACATCCATATATGGATCACACAGTTTCCAGTAGCAGCCTATGGAGACCATATTAAGAAGGCATTACAATGTGGAATTTCAAACAATTTGAGTACAATTCTATTTGTAGTCTTATATGAGAATATTGCTATTACAATGTCAACAGAATCTCAGAGCTATTCATTATGATGTCATGATGTGAGTATATGACTTTGGGCAAAATAGTTTTAGGGTAAAACTACAGCTACCTAATTGTTGTAATACCACTATTTGAAAGTACTGTATAATGGTAAAACAATTTCATTGGAAGTCCACAGAGGTTATTTACAATGACAGGTAAAATGAAATACTGTCAAGAGGAGTTATATTGCCAGAAAGCAAATTAAACAGAAATAGCCTACATTCAAACATCATTAAGTTTGAGGCATAAACCTACCAAAGCAAGAAAATTCAAGATTTCTTTCCACAACATTTTTAGTGATGTCCCCTTGTGACTAAGCAATATCCACAGAACAGGTTTTCTGTGAGAATATACTGTAACAGCAAGTAATGTTACACACCAGTGGGAAAACAGTTATTATAATGTGAACTAAGTAGAAACAGGAATATAAACATTTTGCGCACCAGTTAAAAACAGTATGGTATAATTCAACATCATACAAAAGTCTTTTTCTCCACTCTATTAAGACTTTTTTATGAAATTACATAATATTCAGACAATTAAGTGGCTTCCTGAAATTAAGATTGTATCTTAACTTAGACTGTCCATATGTTTGTGGATTCATTAGTTAACTGTGCAGTTTATTAAATCAGCAAGAAGATATGCAGTTTAATCAAATTCACAACCATCTACCAAAATTGATATTAAAATGGGTCAAAATGGACATTTATCCAAAGTGAGAGATAGAGCAAATAACAGTTAATTTTTGAGAATTAGACTATCCTGTTCCCATCATGCTTATTTAGAATGCCTTTGAGGCAAATATGCCATAACCTCACCTATAGTTGTTTCATCTCCTCTAAATAGCTTTTGAAAAAAAACTCAATGTTTTGAAAAGGAAAAAAAGCCATTGTTTCATAATCAATAATAAAGATAGATTTTATTGTTCTTAATTTACTACAGAAACAATGAAAGCGAAACACATACCATTTTTCTAGTGTATTAAAACATGATTAGCATTATAGAATAATGTGCACGTGAATTTGATCAAAGATCAGGTAAAATTTCTTCAAGTAGAAAACCAAAAGGAAGAAGGATTTGAATTGTCATTTATCCTATAACTTACAAAAAGCTGTTTGATTTTCCTAGGAAAGGTCATTCTAGTTTAAGCACATTTTTTTTGTATTTCAATAGTATTTTATTTGGAGAAATATGGCCGACTCTCTGCTATATTTTTCTTTGGAAGTAGAAGAAAATATGTTGTCTCTTTATACAAATCAAGAACTTGGTAAAGAATTTTGTAGACTAGAGAAAAGCACTAAAAATTCAATGTTTCTAAATCCAAAGATAAGGACATATATATTGGCAAATTGGAAGATTGTGCGAATTTCTCTTCATTTTGGTGAATGGTTTTTCATTTTTTCTACTACGTACTTACAAATTTCGTGATCTCTTGTGCTCCAAAACAGGCAGACCTCTGGACCTTGACTTAGAGAAGAAATGATAAGAAGAAGCATTAAAGAAAGTCACCATTCTCTGATAAATTTCCTTGCTCTTATATTTTCTAATGACAAAGCTATTAAAAATGTGAATTCTTGCATTTTCAATGTTATTAGCTAACACTTAACTTTAGCAGTAAATAATATGATTAATAAGGTCCCATAACATCACATACATACAACATAATCTAATAAAATAAGTTTTATTTAATACTAATTTTAAAATATCTTATATTTCATATAGACTAATTGCGGGGCTATCACTTTTCTTAGAGATATGCTGCTTTTGAAATAAATGATCTGAATGGTATATATGTTGTTCAACTGGTGATGAAAACTGTATTTAGGATCTAGTGAGAACCATATCTCTAGGAATTCTCAGATAATGTTTTCCCAAATTTGAGAACATGCTCTATGATGCTCTAAATTTCTAGTTTGAATAACACTTCCTCAAATATGCACATGGTACAGAATAAAATTTAATATTTTTCTATACATTTTCATTTGGGTTTTGCCAGTAGGAATTTTGGAAACAAGCTGATGATTGGGGTGATCTGGTAGTTTGTGTGTGTGTGTGTGTGTGTGTGTGTGTGTGTGTGTGTGTGTGTAGTATTTTTCAATATGCTGTGAGATACAGAATATGATATTCAGCATCACATTGGATTCCCTTGCAAACTGTCAGGTTTCCTGAGGGAACATGAAGACCTCCATATAGCAAAATACAAATATTAAGGCATGTATCAGATAACCCAAAATAAGAAGTTACACTAACAGATCGAACAACAATATAAGAAAATATGCACTAGCAGTTGCAAATTTACAACAGAAATGCAACTAAAAGTTTTATAGAACAATGTTATTTAGAGTTTTCAGTGAATACACTACAGGGAACACTCAGTATGCTCAATGATATCATAGAAGTTTTTAAATGAACCACAAAATAAGAAGGGGTGGGAAGGAAATCTTTTGGATGTGGAAAACACTAAAATGAAGAGAGCAAGAGAGGATTAACATTCCAACATGTGTTATCTTACCCCCAAACTGCCAACACACACGCATGAAAGGATCTGGAGAATCTGAAAATGTCAACGTTGATGCCCTGCTTTTCCAGACAAAAACTTAGATTTCTAGCTTTTCAAAAAAATATTGCATTCAAAAAGGTGCTGTATACAACATGGTATTATAGTAGTAGACTAGAATGGCTAAATAAATAGTTTAAACAGATAAGAGTACTGCACACCAGGGCAGTATGAGGAAAGCAGCTGAGAGGTCTCATGACTCAACTCAAACCTTGTTGTCTCAGGCCCTCAACAATTACTTTATTCTCTTTAAGTGTTAGAAGAACCATAATTTGCTTTTACATACTTGCATCTATTTTTTCCAAAAATTCACATAAGATGTTCCCTGTTTCAGTAAACTCTATCCAGCTAGAATACTCCTTATGAAGAAACTGTGTCTCATACCTTTTATTCCCACACTTGGAAATAAAATAGATAGTAGCTCATTGATTTTTCTCTTTATATAATAACTTCGTAATGCCCTTGACTTTTACAAAAGTACTTGTATGTCTTCATAATTTAATGCAATGGCAAGAGCATTGACAGCTTTATCTGTACAATATTTATTCACATAATCATTTATCAACATCTGCTCATTTTTAATAGGTTTCCCAGTCATTAGTGAGAATCAATAAAAGCCAACTAAATTTGCATGTTAATAAACTTGACTAGAAAGCTCTATCTATAGAGTTAAATGGCGTTTACTGAATTTAGATGATAGTTGCCTGTATTTCGAGAATGTATAAAGGATAAAGTTTACTTAACTTTGATTCTGATGTTGTGTTTATATGTAATTACCAATGAAAACAATAATAAGCATCATGCATGTAAGAAAATCATTTGTACTATAATTTACCTTAAGAATATGCCATAAATATTTAAATTTATTTTTAAAGTTTTGATAAAATATACCAAAAGATGTGAAATGTGCAGCCTGTCACACAGTTGCTTAAAATAACACAGGACATCTTTTCCCTTTTTTTTTTTAGTTTGTATTTTCTATTGGAGCATAGTTGATTAACAATGTTGTGTTAGTTTCAGGTGTACAGAAAGTGATTCAGTTATACATATACATCTATCACTTGGTTTGTTTAGATGTAGACTTTAAATATGTTAGTAGAAATGAAGGCAAGGTGATGGAGAAAAAGATTTTTGTCCCAGTGTATTTATAGATAGAGAGACTATATTAAAATATATCCCAGATTCTCAGGAGTGCAAAAGAAGGTAGAGATCATCTAAGATTATCCTTATGTTAGTAGAGAATGCTTTTTCTACTTTAAAGATAAGATTTTATCATAATAACAGGTAATCTACTATATGGAAGCAATTAATAAAAAGTATTTTTATATAGAAGACACAAGTTTACAAATTAATAATGTATCTCTCCTAAGGGATCTTTTAAAATTTTTAAAGAAATTCAATTCAATGTATATTTTTGGAATGCCTTCTAAATGTTAAATACAGATAGATACTGTGGGGAATATAGAGATAAATAAGATCTGATTTTGTTGATCCACACTACTCAGATTCGCCCAGAGCAGTACTCATACTGGTAATTTTGGATATAGTGTAATTGCAGTTTTCTGAAAACCCTAAAAGTTAAAATCCATTCTTATCTTAAAAACATTCTATATATTCATGAAGGCTATGGATTTTTTTTCCAGTTCGTTTAATCAGTGTAGACAACTAATACTATAATTTGGCGCAAAATCAATTTTAAAAAAATCCTGAATTATCTGCATTGGCTGTTGTTATTGATCAAGCTAAATGGATATATTGCCTGAGTCATTAAATTCTTCATAAATTTAAGTGTTGACCTTTATCTCAGTAATATGCCTTAAAGCTTATTGTGTACTTTTTTCTCCATATGTTATATCTTGCATTTCTTCTGAATGCTGTATGTTATTTGAGATGATGTTTAGCTACTTAAGGTAAATAACATTGCGATCAAGATATGACTTATTTATCTTTTCCTCCTATGCCGACTAGCAACCTATATCTAACACAAAATAGACATATAATATACATTTTCTTTTTTTCATGCAGGAGCATATCTTAGATACATTACATATGAAAAGAAATGAGAGCTGTACCCAATATTCATTATAACCATACAACCATCATAAAGGGGTTGTTATTATGTCTTAGACACTGTTAAATGTTGTCTATGCATTACCTCATTTAATTATTACAACAACCCTGTTGGTTTATACAGTGGAGTTATAAAAGCTGGCAAAATACATTCAATTAATGGCAGGGGAACTAAGATTTCAATACAAGTCTGTCTGACTCTAAATTATTAACTATTTACCACTATGTTACAGTGACTTTTTCATATTTTGGTATTTGGAAATATCTTTATAGTCTGATACTGTATAAGCAAGAATAAAGGAAAAAGTTTAGTCAAATCTAATTGACCATACTAGGTAAGCTATTTGGATTCTAGTTCAACAAAATTGAGTGGATTTTTCTATTAACTGTATAATTTTAGATCCTCTAAGAGAGCATGTCTAATTCAATCTAAGTTCTTTTTCACACTCCCTGCATTGGAATTTCTGATGTGACCTGTTCCTTGTATAATTTGCATACACTAGCTTTGCTTCAACTCTTATCCTTATAGATTTATATATCCCCCTACTTTCCTCATGTGCTCCAGATTTATAAAGATTACAGAATTTATAAACTAGAGTTCCAGGTTTATATACTGATGTACAAGCATATTTGGCTATACCACAGACATTGACTCAACATGAGAAAAATCTTAACTTCCACTTCCCAAATTTGTTCCTCTTTTTTTCTGTATGTCTTTGAATTGTATTACCATTCACTCAATTGCCTCAGCCAAAAATATGAAAGGTATTCATAATGCTTTCCTCTAACTCATCCCTTATATACAATCTGTCGCCAATTTTGTTCATTATACTTCCTAAATATCTCTCAAATTAATCCACATTTTCCCAACTCCACCAGAGTCATCTTACCAAGGTCACCATTATTTCTTGCTTAGAATACTTCAATTTCCATCTAACTGTCCTTTTTTTCTCATGTAGCCATAAGAAATATATCCTTCATACTAAACTAAGACTGCAAATCTGACCATTCACTCTTCTACCTGAAATTCTGCATAGAATCATCTATAAATTTCCTGATAAGATTTTGACTTCTTAATATAATTTTAAAAAATTTCTGAGGCCTTGCATTCATCTCAGTGTTCATTTTTTTTTGTGTACAAAGCTAGCTAGCTAGATACATGGAAAAACAGATAAATATGTGCCTAGTATACTCTTTTTCTCCTTTCCTATATATTCACTTGCTTAGCCCCAAATCCATTCATTCAATAAATTCATTGACAAATATTTGTGAACTAATTTTACTGAGCATCTGCCATATTCCAAGATGCCTGATCTGATGGAACTTACATTCTAGTATGAGAAGGGAGTAAGATTAATAATACTAAGAATTAACAAAAATAAATATATAAATCTTTTGGTATGGTAGAAGATTATAAGTGATACAGAGAAAAAAAATGTAGGGCAGAAAAAGAGATCAGAAATATACAGGCGGGGGAATGGGTTGCAGGATTAAAAAGGTGTTCAGAACAAACATTATTGGAAAGATGACATTTGAACAAATACTGAAAGGCGAGGGAGTTAGGAGGCATGGGTATATCTGAGGAAAGAGGATATGAGCTAAAAGGAAGAGTCAGTGTAAAGATCCTGAGATGGAAATGCTCCTAGTATATTCAAGGAATTGCAAGGAGTTCAGTGTATCAAGAGTGTGTTAAGGAAGATGATAGTAAAAAATGAAGTAAGAAAGATAATGGAGGGAGGAGTTCATGTAGAACTCTCGATCCATTGTAAGGATATGTGCTTTTGCTCTGAGTGAACTGGGGAACCACTGCAGGGTCTTTACTAAAGATATAACAGGGATAAATTCTGATCTAAGTTTTACTATAATTAATGACATATTGAGACTTTTTTTCTGGCATTTTATTTCTTCTTACAAATTTACAAAATTTAAAAAAAATGTGTATATTTTTTTCCTTTTCTTCTTTCCATCAGATAGATCACCTTATCTTCATCTGTTTGGAAGCGATACAGTTTATTTTTTATTTTGCCAGTAGCTACTCCTAATTTATCAAACTTACATTTCTTTTTATTTTATAACATTTTATGAAGCTCATAAATATAATTATCTTATTCAACAAGTGCTTTTTGAGCAACTACAAGATGCAAGAAACTTTGCTAGGCCCACTAGAGAGGGTTGAAACAAAATTCTAACCATCATTGAACTTAAACTACAGCATCTTTCTATCTTCTGTTTTTCTCTTGAATAAAGCTAGTGCCTTAGAGCAGTGGTTCCCAACCTTTTTGACACCAGGGACTGGTTTTGTGGAAGACAGTTTTTCCATGTACCGGGGTGGGAGGCATGGTTTGGGGATGATTCAAGTGCATTACATTTATTGTGCCCTTTATTTCTATTATTATTACATTGTAATATATAATGAAATAATTATACAACTCACCATAATGCAGAATCAGTGGGAGCCCTGAGCTTGTTTTCCTGCAACTAGATGGTCCCACCTGGAAGTGGGAAGACTGTGACACCTGAAGTGTGTTGCTTATGTCCAGTCTACTCCGTAATCTCGTTTTGGTTGCTGTCACTGCAGAAAACCCTGCTTCACAAACATAGGATGTTGGAAATGGAAGTAGGCTTTTCAGTGCTTTTGTGGCAATCTCAGGCTATTCCTCCTTGACTTTAATTCAGAACATATGGAGACTTGAAGTTATCTCAAACATACTTCTAAGGCCACCATCACTAGAGATCTCAAGCAGTTGATCTTCTTCTAGCACAGACAAAGTCAGTTCACCTGGCTTATTCACAAATGGGTTGCAGACCCATTCCTTCCCAGTTCAGGGGTCTTTTGTAGTTGGGAATGAATGCTCAAACTATTTTGAAAGCTGAGATATGTGAGCATGCACCACTGGGAGAAAGAAGGCCCTGGCTCAATCTCTTTCAAAATCTCTGCTAATGTTTGAAATGTGTCAAAACTCCCAATGTTCACCCATCGCCCCTATAATTCCAGTTTGGCTTTGAATGCAGCCACTTTATCTGCTGACTTGAACACAGTTGTTGTTCTCCCCTGAAGTGACAGATTGAGTTCATTGAGCAGGTTGAATATGTCACACAAGTAAGCAAGTTTTGCAACCCATTCTGTGTCACTGAAATGTGCTGACAGCGGTGACTGTTTTTCTAAATGAAATCTCTGGAACAGCTCTCATAACTCAAAAACTCTGGCCAGTCATCTACCTTTAGAAAGCTGTCTCACTTCTCTGTACAAGAGAAGATGTGTATGCTCTGCATCCATCTCCTCACAGAGCTGAGCAAACAGACATGAGTTAAGGGCATGTACTTGAATGTAGTTGATAATTTTAATCACATCCTGCAAAATGTTAAGTTCAGGTGACATTTTTCAGCTAGCCAGCTTTTCTCTAAGGATGACACAGTGTGTAGACCCCCATTCAGAAACGACCTCTTTGACCCGAGTAGTGAAACCAGGAAATCGTCCAGTCATAGCAGCCACTCCATCCATGTATATACCAACACAAAATGACCAATTCAGCTTTCCTGATATGTAATCATTCAAAGACTTGAATAGTTCTGCAGCTGTGGTGTTGGTTGGCAATAAAAGTGCACATAGCATATCCTCATGCACAACCTCCTGAAAAATATATCGCACAAAACCAAACATTGTTACCTTGTTTTCAACATCAGTAGACTCATCAACCTGGATTGCATACCACGGTGACTCATTAATCCTCTCTAACAATTGTGCCTCAATATCGTCTGCTATTTCATCAATTCGTCTAATTATGGTGCTAGCCAATAGAGGAACACGTGCCACCTTTTGAACTGTAGCCTCTCCTAAAGTTCACAGCAAATGTCCTTAGCAGCAGGCAGGATCAACTCTTCACCAATAGTAAAGAGCTTCTTAGCTTTAGCAATGCGGTTAGCCACTAAAAATGATGCTCTTGGTTCAGACACATTTAATGAAGTGGTGGCCTTCAATAATTGCTTCTGTTCTTCATGTTCACGTTTTTTCTTTTGAAAAACTCCAAAGATTTGTCTTTTAATGCAGGGTGCTTGGTCTCCATGTGGCAAAGCAGTTTTGAAGTGTGCAGTGTGGGAAAGAGGCGCGGATGGAAGTGGTAAATACAATAATGGTCAAGCCACGTGCAGACTAAAATAAGTGTTGGATTCTGACTTAAATCCTGCCACCAGATGCAGCTGTACAATTGAAGTACATCAACTCACTTGCCACTATAAAGCCTGCCACCAGATGCAGCTTAATTGTCACTTGCCACTCATTGATAGTGTTTTGATATGAGTCTGCAAGCAATTGATTTATTATGGTCTCTGTGCAGTCAAACCTCTCTACTAATGATAACCTGTATTTGCATCTGCTACCCAGTGCTAGCATCACCACCTCACTCCACCTCGTATCATGAGACATTAGATTCTTATAAGGAGTGTGCAACCTAGATGCCTCGCATGCACAGTTCACAGTAAAGTTTGTGTTCCTATGTGACTCTAATGCTGCTGCTGACGTGACAGGAGGCGGATCTCAGGTGGTAATATGAGTGCTGGGGAGTGGCTGTAAATACAGGCGAAGCTTCACTCACTCGCCTGCCACTCACCTCCTGCCTTTTGGCCCAGTTCCTAAGGTTGGGGATCCCTGCCTTAGAGTACTTTCACTTCCCTCTAATTCCCTTACATTAACCCCATATCTCCACATTCTCAGTCCTTGATAAAGTAAAATTTCCCAAATATTTCACATCATAGAACACATTTAAAAAGATAATATTTACATACATTTGGGTAAACTGACAGGCCTATGCAGTCGCAGATAGCCAGTCCCTGGACTCTGGCTGCCTCAACACGACTTACTTCCTCTCTACCACCCTCCACTCACTGTACTCTTTCTGTGTACAGGTTGGGAAATTCTGATGTGCAATTTTACCGTTTTGTCTCTGGACTGTTTCAGGAGTCATTCTTTGCTTGGATAACAATAAGTTTACTAACTCATTTACTCATTTTACTTCTATTTCATGGTTTTTAGGTGATAATTTTTCATAGATTTGTATGCCTAAGAATATTCTTATTTATCTATCACATATAATTGATAGTTGGTCTGGATATAAATTTCTAGTCTTGAAGTTATTTTCCATCAATCCTTTGAAAGTGTTACTCTGTCACCTTCCTATATCCAAGGTAAGTGAGATCTGAATCTCATTCCTTAGTAGGTGATCTATTTTTCTCCTGTTGTTGTTGCTTGCTCTTCAACCTGGTTTTCCAGCTCAATAATATGCACTTAGGTGTTGCTGTTTGAGAGTGCTTTTCAACCTAGTCTTCCAGCTCAATGATTTGCCCTTTGGATATGTCTATTATGTGATTCAATCCATTTATTATGTTTTTACAATTAAAAAATTATATATTTTATACTCAACATTTCCAATTTATTATGTTTGATTATTTATTCATGCTTCATATTTCTGCTAGACTCCTTATCTCTCTGAGAGTATATATATTGTGTTTATTTTAAATTCTTGTTCTATGTGGTCCATCAATATTTTTTCTCTTGTATATATTGTTCAACTTGTCTTTCTTATAGTGTTTAGGTGTGTTAGGTTTCTCTTTACTTTCTCCTGCAATCTCATATTCCCTTGTGACTTCTGTTTCAAAGGGCAGGATTATTAAAAAAGGATACCCTGAATTCTCTCTGAGTTGTTTCAACAATGAGCTACCTGAGTCATAACTCTCCCTTTTGGTCAAAGCAAGAGTTGTACACTAGCTCAACACAGGATGGTGGCTTTGTCCCCATTTTCTGATAAACGCTTGTGCCAGCATAGGGGGGTGGTCTGTAATTTAATTTCCATGAACTGTTAAATTTTCATCGTTCTGGCAGTTTATGATAGCTCAAAAACAAATGGCACACAATTCTGATTGCCTGGAGCCAAAGTAGTTTGTGCATCCCATCATTGATAAGACTTTTCTCACTATTCCCTTTTTTTCCCACTCTTTTTCATAAGAAGGAAGAAAAAGACTCATTGACTCTCCAATGGACTAAAAACAGTGCTGTTCAGGTCCTGGTGCATTTTACTGTGGAGGTAATGGGACAAATAGGGGTTCCTACCTCTTCTCATACTGAACCCTGACCTGTATAAGAATCCCCTTTCCCTAATAAAGCCCATTCCTTAACCAATGTTACGTTAAGAAATTAATCACTAACCTCTCTTATGACAATGAAAGTTTAAGAGACACATCTTGGTTTAGCTGAATTATAATTTCCCTTCACCAGTAATCTTTACCTGGAAAGAGGGGTAAAAAATTGGTCCTAAAATATGACTGCATGAGATTTTAGAGAGAAGTGTACATGAGAGCATAGAGCAATGTTTCCAAATCTTGGTGTATTACCTGGTGAGCATTTATATCTGCAAACACCTGAGACCAATCTTCCAAGATTCTGTTTTAATTAAACTTAGCTGGAAGCCACACACTGATCTCTTTTAAAACATATTTGGCCAATCAAAGGAACAGTCAAGGATGGGAACTACTGGTTCAAAGATTGAGATTTAAAACTTAGCCTCAAAATACTCCTGTTTGTCTTCCCTCAACCAAGAGCCTCTGGACTTCAGGAAATCACCTATTTTCTGTACTTAAGGCAATGTTTTACCAGCCACTCTCTCCTTCTCATGTAATTTTCTCTTGGGATGAGGGGTGAGAAGTAGGAAGGAAAAACTATGATGAAGATAATTCCACTGGTACTTGTTATTGCCTCTTAACCTAATTTGATCCCAGCATTGCTTTGATATTACCTTCATGGCTGGTGCTAGGCCAGTGCTTCTCTTAATCTGGCCCATGGGAATGGAAACCTCCATATTTTTTTGACAGTCTGCCCCTTGCATTAGAAGTTATAAGGGTATGTGTTGTCATAGGAGAAAGTAAAGAGAAACCTGAGCACAATTAGAAGCTTTCATATTCCCTCTCTCCTGTCACTATATCAGTAGTCCATCCCTCTGTAATTTTTATACATACACATTCTTGTCTCCTGGGGAGTCTTACAATTTGCTTATTAATTTCTGGGTGATATCAATTCCTCACATTTTCTCTTTTGCGGAATTTCTAGGGGATGGTTTGGAAGAAAGAGACAGATGCTCATGATATGTTGCCATTATATCTGGAACATGATCTTCTTTTTAAATTTTTAAAATTTTATTATCAGTTACATTTTGTTGAAATTTTGTTATTACTTTTTTTTATTGGAGTATAGTTGATTTACAATGTTGTGTTAGTTTCTGCTGTACAGCAAAGTGAATCAGTTATACATACACATATATCCACTCTTTTTTAGATTCTTTTGACATATAGACCATTACAGAGTATGGAGTAGAGCTCCCTGTGCTATACAGTAGGTCCTTATTAGTTATCTGTTTTATATATAGTAGTGTGTATATGTCAATGCCAATTTCCCAATTCATCCCTCCTCTCCTTTCCCCCCTGGTAAACATAACTTTGTTTTCTACATCTGTACTCTATTTTTCTTTTGTAAATAATTACATCTGTAGCATTTTTTTTAGATTCCTAATATAAGCAATATCATATGATACTTGCCTTTCTCTGTCTGATTTACTTCATTCAGTATAAATCTCTAGGTCCATCCATGTTGCTGCAAATGACATTATTTTGTTCTCTTTTACGACTGAGTAATATTCCAATGTATATATGTACCATGTCTTCCTCATCCATTCCTCTGTTGATGGACATTTAGGTTGCTTCCATATCCTGGTTATGTAAATAGTGCTGCAATGAACATTGGGATACATGTATCTTTTCAAATTATGGTTTTCTCAGGACATGTGCCCAGGAGTGGGTTTGCTTTATCATATGGTAGCTCTATTTTTAGTTTTTTAAGGAACCTCCATACTGTTCTCCATAGTGGCTGTACCATTTTACATTCCCACCAAAACTGTAGGAGGGTTCCCTTTTCTCCATACCATTTCCAGCATTTATTGTTTGTAGATTTTTTGATGATGGCAATTCTGACTGGTGTAAGGTGATAGCTCATTAGAGTTTTGATTTTCATTCCTCTAATAATTAGTGATGTTGAGCATCTTTTCATGTGCTTTTTGGCCATCTATATGTATTCTTTTGGGAAATGTCTATTTAGATCTTCTGCCCATTTTTTCATTGGGTTGTTTGTTTTGTGATATTGAGCTGCATGAGGTGTTTGTATACTTTGGAGATTAATCCCTTGTGGGTTCTTCCAATACAAGAACATGGTATATCTTTCCATCTCTTTGTGTCATTGATTTATTTCATCAATAATTTATAGTTTTCTAAGTACAGGTGTTTTGCCTCCTTAAGTAGGTTTATTCCTAGGTATTTTATTCTTTTTGATGCTACGGTAAATGGTATTGATTCTTTCATTTCTCTTTCTGGTCTTTCATTGTTAGTGTATAGGAATGCAAGAGATTACTGTGTATTAATTTTGTATCCTGCAACTTTACCAAATTTATTGATTAGCTCTAGTAGTTTTCTGGTAGAATGTTTAGGATTTTCTATGTATAGTATCATGTCATCTGCAAACAGTGACAGTTTTAGTTCTTTTCCAATTTGTATTCATTTTATTTCTTTTTCTTCTGTGATTGCTATGGCTAGGACTTCCAAAACTACATTGAATTATAGTGGTGAGAGTGGACACCCTTGTCATGTTCCTGATCTTAGAGGAAATGCTTTCAGTTTTTCACCACTGAGAATGGGGTTTGCTGTGGGCTTGTCATATATGGCCTTTTTTATTTTCAGGTGCGTTCCCTCTATGCCCACTTTCTGGAGACTTTTTATTATAAATTGGTGTTGAATTTGTCAAAAGTTTTTTCTGCATCTATTGAGATGATCATATGGTTTTATTCTTCAATTTGTTAATGTGGTGTATCACATTGATTGATTTACATATGTTGAAGAATCCTTGCCTCCCTGGGATAAATCCCACTTGATCATGGGGTATGATCCTTTTAATGCGCTGTTGGATTCAGTTTGCTAGCATTCTTTGAGGATTTTGCATCTATGTTCTCATTGTTATTGGGCTATAATTTTCTTTTTTTGTGATTTCTTTGGTTTTGGTATCGGGGTGATGATGGCCTCATAGAAAGAGCTTAGGAGTGTTCCTTCTCCAATTTTTTGAAGTATTTTGAGAAGGATAGGTGTTAACTCTTCTCTAAATGTTTGATGGAATTCACCTGTGAATCTATCTGGTCATGGACTTTTGTTTATTGCAAGTTTTTAAATCACAGTTTCAATTATAGTACTTGTGATTGGTCTGTTCATATACTCTATTTCTTCCTGGTTCAGTCTTGGAAGGTTGTACCTCTTTAAGAATTTGTCTTTTTCTTCTAGGTTGTCCATTTTATTGGGGTATATTTGCTTGTAGTAGTCTCTTATGATCATTTGTATTTCTGTGGTGTCCATTTTCACTTGTCCTTTTACATTTCTAACTTTATTGATTTGAATTTCTTTCTTTTTTTCTTGATGAGTCTGGCTAAAATTTTATCAATTTTGTTTTTCTTCTCAAAGAACCAACCTTTAGTTTCATTGATTTTTGCTATTGTTTTCTTCTCTATTTCATTCATTTCTGCTCTGATCTTTATGACTTCTTTCTTTGTACTAACTTTGGGATTTGTTTGTTCTTCTTTCTCTGGTTGTTTTAGGTATAAAGTTAGGTTGTTTATTTTTGATTATCTTGTTTCCTGTGGTAAGATTTTATTGTTATAAATTTCCCTCTTAGAACTGCTTTTGCTGTATCCCATAGGTTTTGGATTGTCGTGTTTTCATTGTCACTTGTTTCTATGTATTTTTTTATTTCCTCTTTGATTTCTTCAGTGATCTCTTGGTTACTTAGTAGCATATTATTTAGCCTCCATATGTTTGTGTTTTTTTCACTTTTTTCTAATCTCATAGCTTTATGGTCAGAAAAGATGCTTGATACAATTTCAGTAATTTTCTTAAATTTACTGATGCTTGATTTGTGGCCCATGATTTGATCCTTGGGAATCCTGGAGAATATTCCATGTCACTTGAGAAGAAAGTGTATTCTGCTGCTTTCAAATGGAATATCCTATAGATATCATTTAAGTCACTCTAGTCTAAAGTGTCATTAAAGGTTTCTGTTTCCTTATTAATTTTCTGTCTGGATGATCTGTCCTTTGGTGTTAGTGGGGTGCTAAAGTCCCCACTATTATTGTATTACTATCAATTTCTCCTTTTATGGCTGTTAACATTTGCCTTATAAATTCAGGTGCTCTTATATTGGGTGCATATAAAGTTACAATTGTTACTTCCTCTTCTTGGATTGATCCCTTGAAAATTATATAGTGCCTTTCTTTGCCTCTTGTAACAGTCTTAATTTTAAAGTCTGTTGTGTCTGATATGAGTATTGCTACTCCAGCTTTCTTTTGTTCTTCATTTGCATGGAATGTCTTTTTCCATCCCCTCAATTTCAATATATATGAGTCCCTAGGGCTGAAGTGGGTCTCTTGTAAACAGCATATATGTAGTTCTTGGTTTTGTATCCACTCAGCCAGTCTGTGTTTTTCGGTTGGAACATTTAATCCTTTTAAATTTAAGGTAATTATCAATATGTATTTTCCTATTGCCATTTTCTTAACTTTTTTGGTTTTGATTTTGTAGGTGTTTTTTCTTCCCTTCCACTTTTGTTCTCTTTTATTGTGGTTTGATGGCTATCTTTAGTGTTGTGTTTGGGTTGCATTGTCTTTTTTGTGTATGTATCTACTATAGTTTTTGGTTTGCATTTCCCATGTAGTTTTGATATATCAGTCTGTATATATATATATATATATATATATATATATATATATATATATATACACATACATACATATATATACACACACACACACATATATATATATATGTGTGTATATATATATATAAGTTTTTTTAAGTTGTTGGCCTCTTGATTTCAAATGCAATTCCCATTTCCTGCATTTGCACTCTCCTCTTCTCATGGTTGCTGGTTTTGATATCATATTTGTGTTTGGATAATTTCCTTCTTTTAATGTATGTTTGCTTTTAACAGTGAGCTTCCAGTTTGTGATAATATTGTTTCTGGTGGTGGTCTCTATTCTTTCTCCCTGCCTAGAGAAGTTTCTTTAACGTTTGTTGTAAAGCTGTTCTGCTTATGCTGAATTCTCATATCTTTTGCTGGTCTGTAATGCTTTTGAATTCTCCATCAAATCTGAATGTGAGCTTTGCTGTGTATAGTATTCTTGGTTGCAGGTTTTTCCCTTTAATCACCTCAAATATATTGTGCCACTCCCTTCTGGCCTGCAGAGTTTTTGCTGAAAAATCAGCTGATAAACTTATGGGAATTCCCTTGTATGTTATTTGTTGATTTTCCATTGTTGATTTTAATATTTTCCTTTGTATTTATTTATTTTTTAGTTTGATTAATGTGTGCCTTGGTATGTTCTTCCTTGGGTTTTTCCTTTATGGGACTCTCTGCGCTACCTGGACTTGGGTGACTATTTCCTTTCCCTTGTTAGGGAAATTTTGGACTATAATCTCTTCAAATATTTTCTCAGGGTCTTTCTCTTTCTCTTCTCATTCAGCGCCCCCTATAATTAGAATGTTACTGTATTTAATGTTTTCCCAGAAGTTTCTGAGACTGCCTTAATTTATTTTCATTCTTTTTTCTTTATTCTGTTCTGTGGCAATGCTTTCCACCATTCCATCATTCAACTCAATTATCCATTCTTTTTTTTTTTTTTTTGAACATCTTTATTGGAATATAATTGCTTTAAAATGATGTGTTAGTCTCTGCTTTATAACAAAATGAATCAGATATACATATACATGTATCCCCATATCTCCCCCCTCTTGCCTCTCCCTCCCACTCTCCCTATCCCACCCCTCTGGTGGTCACAAAGCACCGAGCTGATCTCCCTGTGCTATCCAGCTGCTTCCAACTAGTTGTCAATTTTACATTTGGTAGTATATATAAGTCCATGACACTCTCTCATTTCATCCCAAATTACCCTTCCCCCTCCCCGTACACTCAAGTCCATTCTCTACCTCTGCGTCTTTATTCCTGTCTGACCCTAAGTTCTTCATAACCATTTATTATTATTATTATTTTTTTAGATTTCATATATATGTGTTAGCATATGGTATTTGTTTTTCTCATTCTGACTTACTTCACTCTGTATGAGAGCCTCTAGGTCCATCCAACTGACTACAAATAAATCAATTTTGCTTATTTATATGGCTGAGTAATATTCCATTGTATATATGTGCCACATCTTTATTTATTCATCTGTTAATGGACACTTAGGTTGCTTCCACATCCCGGCTATTGTAAATAGAGCTGCAATGAATATTGGGGTGCATGTGTTTTTTTGAATTATGGTTTGCTCAGGGTATATGCCCTGTAGTGGGACTGCTGGGTCATATGGTAGTTCTATTTATAGATTTTTAAGGAACCTCCCTACTGTTCTCCGTAGTGGCTATATCAATTTACATTCTCACCAAAAGGGCAAGAGGGTTCCCTTTTCTCCACACCATCTCCAGCATTTATTGTTTGTAGATTTTCTGTTGATGGCCATTCTGACCAGTGTGAGATGATATCTCATTTTAGTTTTGATTTGGCATGTCTCTAATGATTAATGATGTTGAACATTCTTTCATGTGTTTGTTGGCAATCTGTATATCTTCTTTGGAGAAATGTCTATTTAGATCTTCTGTCCAGTTTTGGATTGGGTTGTTTGTTCTTTTGATATTGAGCTACATGTGCTGCTTGTAAATTTTGGAGATTAAACCTTTGCCAGTTCCTTCATTTGCAAATATATTCTCCCATACGGAGGGTTGTGTTTTCATCTTGTTTAGGGTATCCTTGGCTGTGCAAAAGTTTTTAAGTTTCATTAGGTCCCATTGGTTTATTTTTCTTTTTTATTTCCATTTCTCTAGGAGGTGAGTCAAAAAGGATCTTGCTGTGATTTATGTCATAGAGTATTCTACCTATGTTTTCCTCTCAGAATTTGATAGTGTTTGGCCTTACATTTAGCTCTTTAATCCATTTTGAGTTTATTTTTGTGTATGGTGTTAGGTAGTGTTCTAATTTCATTCTTTTACATGTAGCTGTCCAGTTTTCCCAGCACCAATTATTGAAGAGGCTGTCTTTTCTCCATTGTATATTCTTGCCTCCTTTATCAAAAATAAGGTGACCATATGTGTGTGGGTTTATCTCTGGACTTTCTATCCTGTTCCATTGATCTATATTTCTTTTCTTTTTTTTTTTTTTTTTTGCCAGTACCATACTGTCTTCATTACTGTAGCTTTGTAGTATAGGTCTGAAGTCCGGGAGCCTGATTCCTCCAGCTCCGTTTTTCTTTCTCAAGATTGCTTTGGCTATTTGGGGTCTTTTGTGTTTCAATAAAAATGGTGAAATTTTTTTGTGTTAATTTGGTGAAAAATGTCAGTGGTAGTTTGATAGGGATTGCATTGAATCCGTAGATTGCTTTGGGTAGTATAGTCATTTTCACAATGTTGATTCTTCCCATCCAAGAACATGGTATATCTCTGCATATATTTGTGTCATCTTTAATTTCATTCATCAGTGTCTTAATGTCTTCTGCATACAGGTCTTTTGTCTCTTATGTAGGTTTATTCCTGGATATTTTATTCTTTTTGTTGCAATGGTAAATGTGAGTGTTTCCTTAATTTCACTTTCAGATTTTTCATCATTGGTGTGTAGGAATGCAAGATATTTCTGTGCATTAATTTTGTATCCTGCTACTTTATGAAATACATTGATTAGCTCTAGTATTTTTCTGGTAGCATCTTTAGGATTCTCTATGTATAGTATCATGTCATCTGCAAACAGTGAGAGCTTTACTTCTTTTTTCTGATTTAGATTCGTTTTATTTCTTTTTCTTCTCTGCTTGCTGTGGATAAAACTTCAAAAACAATGATGAATAATGTGGTGAGAGTGGGCAAACTTGTCTTGTTCCTGATCTTAGTAGAAAGGGTTTCAGTTTTTCACCAGTGAGGATGATGTTAGCTGTGGATTTGTCATATATGGCCTTTATTATGTTGAACTAGGTTCCCTCTATGCCTACTTTCTGGAAGGTTTTTTATCATAAATGGGTGTTGAATTTTGTCAAAAGCTTTTTCTGCATTATTGAGAGGATCATATGGTTTTTATTCTTCATTTTGTTAATACGGTGTATCACATTGATTGATTTGCTTTTATTGAAGAATCCTTGCATTCCTGGGATAAACCCCACTTAATCATGGTGTATGATCCTTTTAATGTGTTGTTGGATTCTCTTTGCTAGTATTTTGTTGAGGATTTTTGCATCTATGTTCACCAGTGATATTGGCCTGTAGTTTTCTTTCTTTGTGACATCTGTGTCTGGTTTTGATATCAGGGTTATGGTGGCCTCGAAGAATGAGTTTGGGAGTGTTTCTCCCTCTGCTATATTTTGGAAGAGTTTGAGAAGGATAGGTGTTAGCTCTTCTCTATATGTTTGAGAGAATTCGCCTGTGAAGCCATCTGGTACGGGGCTTTAGTTTGTTGGAATATTTTTAATCACAGTTTCAATTTCAGTACTTATAATTGGTCTGTTTATATTTTCTATTTCTTCCTGGTTCAGTCTCAGAAGGTTGTGCTTTTCTAAGAACTTGTCAATTTCTTCCAGGTTGTTCATTTTATTGGCATATAGTTTCTTGTAGTAATCTCTCATGATCCTTTGTATTTCTGCAGTGTCAGTTGTTACTTCTCCTTTTTCATTTCTAATTCTATTCATTTGAGTCTTCTCCCTTTTTTTCTTGATGAGTCTGGCTAATGGTTTAGCAATTTTGTTTATCTTCTCAAAGAACCAGCTTTTAGTTTTCTTGATCTTTGCTATTGTTTCCTTCATTTCTTTTTCATTTATTTCTGATCTGATCTTTATGGTTTCTTTCCTTCTGCTAACTTTGGGGATTTTTGTTCTTCTCTCTCTAATTGCTTTAGGTATAAGGTTAGCTTGTTTATTTGAGATGTTTCTTATTTCTTCAGATCGGATTGTATTGGTCTAAAGCTCCCTCTTAGAACCTCATTTGCCGCATCCCATAGATTTTGCGTTGTCGCGTTTTCATTGTCATTTTTTTCTAGGTATTTTTTGATTTCCTCTTTGATTTCTTCACTGATCTCTTGGTTATTGAGAAGTGTATTGTTTAGCCTCCATGTGTTTGTATTTTTTACAGATTTTTTCCTGTAATTGATATCTAGTCTCATAGCATTGTGGTTGGAAAAGATACTTGATACAATTTCAATTTTCTTAAATTTATGAAGGCTTGATTTGTGACCCAAGATATGATGTATCCTGAAAATGTTCCATGAGCACTTGAGAAGAAAGTGTATTCTCTTGTTTTTGGATGGAATGTCCTAAAAATATCAATTAAGTTCATCTTGTCTAATGTATCATTTAAAGCTTGTGTTTCCTTACTTATTTTCATATTGGATGATGTGTCCATTGGTGAAGCTGGGGTGTTAAAGTCCCCTATTATGATTGTGTTACTGTCGATTTCTCCTTTTATGGATCTTAGTATTTTCCTTCTGTTTTGAGATGCTCCTATGTTGGGTGCATAAATATTTACAGTTGTTATATCTTCTTGGGTTGATCCTTTGAACATCATGTAGTGTCCTTTTTTGTCTCTTGTAATAGTCTTTGTTTTAAAGTCTATTTTGTCTGATATGAGATTTGCTACTCCAGCTTTCTTTTGATTTCCATTTGCATGGAATATCTTTTTCCATCCCCTCCTTTTCAGTCTGTATGTGTCCCTAGGTCTGAAGTGGGTCTCTTGTAGACAGCATATATGCGTGTCTTGTTTTTTTTATCCATTCAGCCAATCTATGTCTTTTGGTTGGAGCATTTAATCCATTTACATTCAAATTAATTATCGATATGTATGTTCCTAGTACCATTTTCTTAATTGTATTGGGTTTGTTATCGTAGGTCTTTTCCTTCTCTTATGTTTCTTGCCTAGAGAAGTTCCTTTAGCATTTGTTGTAAAGCTGGTTTGGTGGGGCTGAATTCTCTTAACTCCTGCTTGTTTGTAAAGGTTTCAATTTCTCCATCAAATCTGAATGAGATCCTTGCTGGGTAGAGTAATCTTGGTTGCCATTTTTTCCCTTTCCTCACTTTATATATGTCCTGCCACTCCCTTCTGGCTTGCAGAGTTTCTGCTGAAAGATCAGCTGTAAACCTTATGGGGATTCCCTTGTATATTATTTGTTGTTTTTCCCTTGCTGCTATTAATATTTTTTCTTTGTATTTAATTTTTGATAATTTAATATGTGTCTTGATGTGTTTCTCCTTGGATTTATCCTGTATGGGACTCTCTGTACTTTCTGGACTTGATTAACTATTTCCTTTCAGCATATTAGGGAAGTTTTCAACTATAATCTCTTCAAATATTTTCTCAGTTCCTTTCTTTTTCTCTTCTTCTTCCACGACCCCTATAATTTGAATGTTGGTGAATTTAATATTGTCCCAGAGGTCTCTGAGACTTTCTTCAATTATTTTTATTCTTTTTTCTTTATTCTGCTCTGCAGTAGTTATTTCCACTCTTTTATCTTCCAGGTCACTTATCCTTTCTTCTGCCTCAGTTATTCTGCTATTGATTCCTTCTAGAGAATTTTATATTTCATTTATTTTGTTGTTCATCATTGTTTGTTTGCTCTTTAGTTCTTCTAAGTATTTGTTAAAGGTTTCTTTTATTTTCTCCTTTCTATTTCCAAGATTTTGGATCATCTTTACTATCATTATTCTGAATTCTTTTTCAGGTAAACTGCCAATTTCCTCTCCATTTATTTGGTCCATTGGGTTTTTACCTTGCTCCTTCATCTGCTGTGTGTTTCTCTGTCTTCTCATTTTGCTTAACTTACTGTGTTTGGGGTCTCCTTTTCACAGGCCGCAGGTTAGTAGTTCCTGTTGTTTTTGGTGTCTGCCCTCAGTGGCTAAGGTTGGTTCAGTGGGTTGCGTAGGCTTCCTGGTGGAGGGGACTGGTGCCTGTCTTCTGGTGGATGAAGATGGATCTTTTCTTTCTGGTGGGCACGTCCACGTCTGGTGGTGTGTTTTGGGGTGTCTGTGACCTTATTATGATTTTCGGCAGCCTCTCTGCTAATGGGTGGGGCTGTGTTCTTGTCTTGCTTGTTGTTTGGCATAGGGTTTCCAGTGCTGGAGCTTGCTGGTCGCTGAGTGGACCTGGGTCTTGGCGTTGAAATGGAGATCTCTGGGGGATTTTCACTGTTTGATATTACGTGGAGCTGGGACATCTCTGGTGCACCAGTGTCCTGATCTTGGCTCTCCCACCACAGAGACACAGGCCTGATGCCATGTTGGAGCACCAAGATGCTGTCATCCAGACAGCAAAAGAGAAAAAGGGAAAAAAATATATACATCATTGCTTCCAACGTCCACCACCACAGTTTGGTATGATTGGTTATCTCTTCAGATATTCCACAGATGCAGGGTACATCAAGTTGATTGTGGAGATTTAATCTGCTACTCCTGAGGCTGTTGGGAGAGATTTCCCTTTCTCTTCTTTGTTTGCACAGCTCCTGGGGTTCAGCTTTGGATTTGGCCCCACCTCTGCATCTAGGTCGCCTGAGGGCATCTGTTCCCTGCTCAGACAGGACGGGGTTAAAGTAGCACCTGATTAGGGGGCTGTGGCTCACTCAGGCCAGGTGGGAGGGAAGTTCACAGAGTGAAGGGTGAGCCTGTGGTGGCAGATGCTGGTGTGTCATTTTAACAGCCTGAGGCATGCCCTGTGTTCTCCCGTGGAAGTTGACCCTGTATCATGGGACCCTGGCAGTGGCAGGTTGCACAGGCTCCCAGAAGGGGACGTGGGGAGAGTGACCTGTGCTTGCACACAGGCTTCTTGGTGGCTGCAGCAGCATCATTAGCGTCTCATGCCTGCCTCTGGGGTCTGTGCTGATAGCCGTGGCTCATGCCCCTCTCTGGAGGTCATTTAAGCGGTGCTCTTAATCCCCTCTCCTCATGCACAGTGAAACAAAGAGACAAGAAAAAGTCTCTTGTCTCTTTGGCAGTTCCAGACTTTTTCCTGGACTCCCTCCCAGCTAGCTGGGGCACACTAGCCCCCTTCAGGCTGTGTTCACGCAGCCAACCCCAGTCTTCTCCCTGGGATCCGACCTCCGAAGCCGGAGCCTCAACTTCCAGCCCCCACCCACCCCTGTGGGTGAGTAGACAAGCCTCTCAGGCTGGTGAGTGCAGCTGGCACCAATCCTCTGTGCGGGAATCTCTCTGCTTTGCCCTCTGCACCCCTGTGGCTGCGCTCTCCTCCGTTGCTCCAAAGCTTCCCCTCCACCACCCAGTCTCCGCCCTCGAATGGGCTTCCTAGTGTGTGGAAACCTTTCCTGCTTCACAGCTCCCTCCCACTGGTGCAGGTCCCGTCCTTATTCTTTTGTCTCTGTTTTTTCTTTTGCCCTACTCAGGTACGTGGGGGAGTTTCTTGCCTTTTGGGAGGTCTGAGGTCTTCTGCCAGTGTTCAGTAAGTGTTTTGTAGGAGTTGTTCCACATGTAGATGTAGTTCTGATGTATTTGTGGGGAGGAAGGTGATCTCCAGGTCTTACTCTTCTGCCATCTTGAAGCTCCTCCCTCTTATTTCCTTTTTAACTGCTTTTTTCCCTGGCCTTGAAATACACAGATAGCAGGTGCATAAGAAAAAGCCACAGAAGATAATTATTTAATGCCATGTTAGTCTCTGAAAATATATATTCCTGCATTGATACTTGACAGGAAATGGAGACTCTCAAAATAAAATGAGTTACTCTACAGACACTGCTAATTGAACATGATAAACGCCACAAAATATCATTGTATATTTATATTAATAACATGTATTACCTTAAGGAATATTTTATTATTTATTTGTTTCTTATATTTTGTATTGAACTTTTCATGTGAATGGATAACAACATACAAAAAAATCTTATGATAAAACTTTTCAGAAGTATGGAAGAGTATATGAATAATTCAAGAAATAGAAAATAGAGGAAGGAACATTTGAGGTAATATGCCACCTGTTTGCCTTTAATAGGTTGATAAATAAAAGATAAACTGGTATATAATAAGTTTTATTCCAAGAACCATATATCATCAGTTTTTTTTAAATTTAAAATTTTGAGGGCTTCTGGGTGGGTGGTGATGAAGCAAATCATCTCATAGAATCGCTTTTGCTACTTGATAGCTATTTGTTCATAAAGGTTAATACTACTCACAAATAAAAAGTAATGAACTACTGATGTACTCTATGTATAGGTGAATGACAAAGTTATTGTGCTGAATGCAAAAAGTCAGGCACCATTTTGACATTTCTTTCTCTTTCTCCTGTCCTTTGTTTCTGTTCTTGTTTTCCTCTTCCTTTCTGGTGAGTTAAGTTGTTATTTTTGTATTCCATTCTATTTCTTTTCTTAAGAGTTTAGTTATGCCTCTTTGCATTATTTTTAACTGGCTTCTCAGATTAAAATAGGGGTATACACATTAGCACACCACAGTCTACCTTCCAAAATCTTTCTACTCTACACTTATGGTCTGAAAAATATGGTATAGACCTATTCCTTCCTGTAAATCCCTTTAAGCATAACTGTAATTCTTGGAAATAATATAAGAAGTAACAAAAGGAGAACACTGACAGATAATGTAAGAAAGCAAACTTGTTTGGGATCCCAGGACTAGAGGAGCAACACAGTGTTAGGACATTTTATGACTTTCCAACTAACAGAAGAAATTGACACAGAGATAATGTTTTGTAACACCAATCCTAGCAACAGAACACAGCCAGGTAGGCCAATTCCTCTCCTGGATCAACCAGGAGTCCCTCTAAGAAAACTAGAGAAACTGGAAGTACTGGCATAAGAGATATCAGGATACCTGCCAAAATTAAACACCCCACAGAAGTGTTCTCCTTTCCTGCCTGGCCTGAAACTGCCTTTTTCTGCTTATGAGACAATAATGAAGACTAGGCTGGTTATGGGGTGAGAGTGGGCAGGTGAGGGGAGAGGGCAACTTTTAGGAGGGACCCAGTCAAAGAAAGAGCCCTACACCAAAAAATGTTCAAAGTAATACATTCAAACTACTATAGATAAATCAAGTTGGGGTTCTAAAGACATTTAAGTTCTACAGAGCAAGGGAAGAAAAGAGAAACAAAATGAGAACCAGAGAAAGCAAAAAGAAAATAAAAATGAAGATAAATTGACAGACTTAACTTTAACATATCAATAATTATCTTAAATGTAAAAGATCTAAATACATCGATCAGCAGACAGAGATTGATGCAGTGGATTAAAAAAACCTGCATGATTCATATATATGCTGCATACAAGAGACTCACTTCAAATTCAAGGACATAAGTAATCTGAAAATAAAATAATGGAGAAAAACACACAATCCAAAAAAGAGAAATGCAAATCAAAGCCACAATTGTATATTACCCTGCACCTGTCAGGATGGCTGTTATGAAACCAAACAAACAGAAAAATAATTAAAATAACAAGGTTTGTTAAGGATGTGGAATAAAGGGAATCCTTCTGCACTGTTGTTAGGGATGTAAACTGATGTAACTACTATGGAAAACATTATGAAGATTTCTCAAAAAACTAAAAAATAGAATCACCATAAGATCCAGCAATCATATTTCTGGGTATATACTCAAAGGAATTCAAGTCAGGATGTTGAAGAGATATCTGCATGCCTATGTTCATTGCAGCATATTTCACATTAGACAAGACATGGAAGCAATTTAAATGTCCAATTCACAGATGAACAAATAAAATGTGGTGTACATGTACAATGAAATATTATTCAGACTTAGGGAAAAAAGGAAATTCTGCCATTATTGGCAACATGGATGTAAATGAAGGACATTGTGCCAAGCAAAATAAACCAATCACAGAAGGACAAATACTAAATGATACCACTCATACATGGCATCTAAACAGTCAAAATCATAAAAGCAGAGATGAAAATGGTGGTTTCCAGGGGCTGGGGGAATGGAGAAATAAGGAGGTACCAGTTATAGGGTACTAAACAAGATGAATAAGTCCTCCAGCTCTACTCTATAGCATAGTGCCTGTAGTCAACAATATTTATTGTATACTTATACTAAGGGGGTAAATATCATGTTAAGTGTTTTATCACAAAAAGTAATAATGATATTAAAAGGGTGGGTGGAAACTTTTGGAAGTGGTGGATATTTTTATGGCACAGACTGTGGTGATAGTGGTGGTTTCATAGGTGCATATTTATCTCCAAACTCATCAAGTTGTATATGTTAAATATGTACAGCTTTTTGTATGTAAAAAAATCAGGATTGGCTACAATTAAATTTGTTAAAGTAGACTTCAGAACAAAATATATTACCAGAGACAAAGAAGAACATTACAAGTTACAAGCATGCATCCACCAAAAAGACAATATGATCATAAATGTGTATATACCAAATAAAAAGCCTCAAAATGTATGAGGCAAAAATTGATAGAGAGGAAGAGAAAAATAGGCAAATACTCTTTTATATTTGGAAAATTTAACACTCATTTCTCATCAATCCATAGAACTACTAAACAGAAAGTAAATTAACAAGGATATAGAAGAACTGAAAAATATGATCAACCAGAAGACCTGATATGTATTTATCAATCATACAAACAACAGCAGGATAAATAATTATTTAAAATTTTTTCAGATACCCATGAAACTTTCACCAACAAAACCATATCCTGGACAATTAAACTAATCCCAAACAATTAAAAATAACCAACATCATACACTGTGTATTCTCTGATCATAATGGAATCAAACTTAAAATCAATATATGAATAAAAACAGGAAAACCTCTGTAAAGTGGAAATTGAACAACAAAATTCTAAATACTCTATTAGTCAAAAAGGAAGTCTGAAAAGAAACAGAAAAGGGGGAGCAACTGACCAAAATGAAAATAAATCATTACAAAATGTGTGGGATGCACATAAGGCAATGCTTGGGGGAATTTTATAGCACTAAATGCTTACAGTAGAAATTAGGAAAGGTCTCAAATCAATAATCTAAGGTCATGACTCAGGAAACTAGAAAAATCATAGCAAAATTAACTCAAAGCAAGCAGAATGAAGGAAACAATAAAGATAAAAGCAGAACTCAATAAAAGTTAAATCAAAATGTGGAGAAAATAAAACAAAATCTAGTTCTTTGAAAAATTCAATGAAATTGATAAATCTTCAGCAAAACTGTCAAAAAATGAAAATACAAATCACCAATATCAGTACTAAAACAGAATGTATTCCTACAGATTTTTTCTTAATTAAAAAAGACAATAAAGATTTCTTATGAACATCTTTACCCGTGTAAATTTTACAACTTAGAAGAAATGACCAACTCCTCAAAAACCTAAAATTCCCAAAACTCAATCAGTATGAATAGACAATTTGACTAGCCTTATGACCATCAAAAATTTTAATTTGTAATTAGACATCTCCTGAAAACCGAATATCATGGTCCAAATGGTTTCAGTAGATAATTTAAACAAATATTTAAAGAAGAAATAAAACGAATATTACACAATCTCTTCCAAAGAAAAATAAATAGAAGAGGAAGGAGTGCTTCCCAACATGTTTTATGAGACCAGTATTATCTTGACAGCAACACCAAAGATAGTATCAAAACAGAAACAACATACAGAAAATAACTTTCTGAAGAAAATATTAGGAGATGGAATACAGCAATGCATGACATGAATTATGCCCCATTACCAAGTGAGATTTATTCCATGAAGGCAATATTGCTTCAACATATAAAGCAATACATCAACATTCTGAAGGAAAAAAATCTTGTGATTATATTGATCGATGCAGAAAAACATTTTAGAAATTCCAAAACCAATTCAGGATAAAAAAAAAAAAATTTAGCAAATTAGGAATAGAAGGAACCAACCTCAATTTGATGAAGAGCTGTCTCCAAAGATTCTACAGCTAATATCATACTTAATGTTCTCACTATTATTTTGAAAGTATTACTGGAAGTTTTAGCCACTGCGATAAGTCAAGAAAATAAATATAAGATCTGTTGATTGTTAAAGAAAAATAAAACTGTCTCATTTGCAGCTGCCATAATTGTCTATATTACAAAATCCCTAAGAATGTATAAACACAAAAAACTCACAATCAATAAACTTGGTCAGCAAGGTGGTTGGACACAAAATCACCATAGAAAAATCAATCACATCTCTGCTTACTAACAATGAACATGTGGAAACTAAAATTAAAACACAATACCATCTATAACTGCTCCAAAGAAAACTAAATATTTAGATATACACAACAAAACATGTACAGGTATGTATATTAGTGGTTAGTGCTGATGCAAGAAATCAAGGAAGACCAAAATAAATGGAGATACATATCATGTTAATTAATTAAAGACTCAATATAGTAAAGATGTCAATTCTTACCAAATTCATCTATAGGTTTGATGAAACACGGATTTTTTTAGACATATACAAGTTTATTCTAAAATTTATAAGGGCTGGGACGAAGTGAGAAAGTGGCATGGACACATATACACTACCAAAATGTAAAATAGATAGCTAGTGGGAAGCAGCCCCATAGCACAGGGAGATCAGCTTGGTGCTTTGTGTCCATCTAGAGGGGTGGGATAGGGAGGGTGGGAGGGAGACAAAAAAATAAATTAAAAATAAAAATAAAATAAAATTTATAAGGAAAGGTGCAGGACCTATAATAACTAAAATATTTTTGACAAAAAAAATGAGAGGAATCATTCTACACAATATTAAGGCTTACTATACAGCTACAGCAACCAAGATGGTGTGGTATTTGTGGAGGGATAGATGTAATAGAACAGAAGAGATAACTCAGAAATGGATCTTTAACAAATTTGCTGAATTGATTTTCTACACAAGTGGAGAAGCAATTCAATGGAGGAAGCAAAGCCTCTTCAACAAATGTAACTGTAGCAATTGAACATCTATAAGCAAAGAAAGAGAGAGAGAGAGAAGGGAGGAAGGGAGGGAAGAAAGAAGGACCTCAACTTAAACCTCACACATTATATAAAAATCAACTAAAAATGAATCATGGATTTAAATGTAAATTTTAAAATTATAAAAATTAAAAAAAAAATAAAATTATAAAAATTTAAGAAAACAATAGAAATTTCGGGGGGATCTAGAATCAGTCAATGCATTCTTAGACCTGACTGCGAAAGCATGATCTGCAAAAGGCAAAGTTGATAAAATGGGCATCATCAAAACTAAAAATTTTGGCTCTGTGAATGTCCATATAAAAAGGGTGAAAAGAGACGCTAAAGACTAGAAGAAAATATTTTAAAACCACATATCCACCAAAGGACTAGTGTTTAGAATATATGAAGAACTCTCAAACTCAATAGTAAATAATCAAATAATCCAATTAGAAAATGAGTAAAATATATGAACAGACTTTTTTTTAATTGGTGTATAATTGCTTTACAATGTTGTGCTAGTTTCTGCTGTACAAATAAGTGAATCAGCTATATGTATATATATATATATATATATATATATATATATATATCCCCTCCCTCGTGGACCTCCCTCCCCCCCATCTCATCTATCTAGATCACCACAGAGCATATGAACAGACATTTTGCCAAAGAAAGTATAAATATAGCAAATAAGTACATGAAAATATGTTCAATATCATTATCCACTGGGAAAATGAAAATTAAAATCATCAAGCATATCACTATATACCTATCTGAATTGTAATTTTTTTAGTAAAGAGATAGCATCAGATGTTTGTGACAATACAAAGAAACTGGATCAGTCATACACTGAAGTGCCAAAATTTTAGAAATGGATGGCAAATTAGTGGTTTCCAGAAGCTAGGAAATACAGAGGAACAGGGGAGGAAGCTGAGTTATAAAAGGGCAACAGAAGGGATAGATCCTTGCAGTGATGGAACTATTACATATCTTGGCTGTGGTGGTGAATACATGAACCAACACTTGTGATAAAAGTGTATAGAACTAACTACACATAAACACACTCACAAATTAATACAAGTAAACCTAAGGGTATCTGAAAAAGGTAAATTGTATCATTGTAAATATCCCGGTTGTGATTTTCTACTACAGATTTAGTGGAGGAAATTGAATAAAGGGTATCTCGAATCTCTTGTACTATTTCTTACAACGGCATGTGAATCTACAATTATCTCTATACATATTTCAGTAACAAAAAACTTTCTATGACTTCTTGAAAAGTATAAGGCCTTTACAACTACATACTTCCAATTACCACTCTTTTCCCCCTTGTCTCTGTTCGTCTCTTGTTATATGTTTTATTTCTACATATACCATAGACCCTTTAAGCATCATGACTATTTTTTTTTTACTTTTAAACAATGAACAGTCTATTATAATGATTTAAATATATTAGGAATAATTATTAAGCCATTTATATTTAGTAACATATTACCCATCCTGGTATTTCTCATTCCTTCTCTCTATCTGATTTCAATTTGTTTAAGTCTAAGCACATTCTTTTAACATTCTTATTGTGCAGTCCTTTTGCAGATAGATTCTTTCAGCTTTTGTACATCTGAAAATTAATTACATTAAACTTCTTTTTTGAAGAATAATTTCACTGGCCATAAATTTCTAGATTAAAAGTTTCTTTTTTAGCACTTTAAAGATGCTGTCCCATTATATTCTGGTCATTCATTCTCATCAGAAGTTAGTCATAATTCGTATCAGTGTTGCCCTGATGTAATTTGTCATTTTTTTTCCTCTGGCTGTTTAAGATTTAATCTTTACTTTTTGGTTCCACAATGTGCTTAGAATTGTGGATTTCTTTGTATTTGTCCACCTTGAGATTTACTCAGTAATCTGGATCTGTGGAATGAAGTCATTTAACAATTTTGGAAGTCTTGGCAATTTTCTCTTCACATATCACTTCTGCCTTTACCAGCAACATATCAGACCCTTTGGGTTAAGGACTCCCCATCTGCCTGTCAGAACCTTTCTTGAAACTGTACTTCAATCTGAGACTCTTCCAGCTCAATTTTCCTTCCTTTTTTCTTTCCCTCATCATATCTGCACTGCAGTCTGAAGATCTCTCTAAGATTTCCTGTTCTCTTATCCAATATATCTCTTATAAATCTTACCTCATCTTGGTGTCTGTTTCTTGGTGGACCTAAACTATTGCCAGTGGTTCTGAGTGTGATTCAAGAAAACAGCCAGTGAAATGAGGATTTAGGATTAGCTTACTCACTGCCCAGTGAGCAAAGAGGTTGTAATCCTGAATGGCAATGGCTAGAATCTGGAACAAAGTGGAAACCCATTGTTAACATTTTTACTAGTAATAACACAGAAAATTGTCCTGGTGGGGCAGATTTCCATTGCGAATATAATTATTCAGTCATTGGACAAACATGGGATGGAAATGCCTAAATGGATAGTAAATTTAATTGATTAAATGCAAAATTGCATTAGCTCTCAAGAGAAGTATAAAAAGCAGACAAAGCAGAATGTCATTAACAGGCAGCTAAAGGCTAAGTATGAGAGTCAGAGGGTCCCTTCATTAATTAAGAATCCTTTATATGCTGCAGTGGAAGAGCAAGTACAAGTGAGAAGCTGACTGAAGAACTAATAGCTAATGCCACAGAGCTCTGATGACATTGGTATGCTCAGTCAAGTCATATCTGTTTTGCTAAGGTCAGCACCCTGATTGAGAAAACTGGGACCCTGAAACATGGGATAGAGACAAAGAGATGTATGTATTTGGTAATGTTGGCTATGGAGACCCCTAAAATCTTCACAGCTTGCAAAAGTGAACCACCATTTATTGTTTGTAGTAAGTCCCTATATTCTTTTCACAAATGTATGAAACTAGAAATCAAAGGATAAAAAATGACAAAAACACAAATATGTGGGGTCTAAACAACATACTACTAAGCACAATGAGTCAATGAGGAAATCAAGGAGAAAAATCAGAAAATACCTTGAGATGAGTGAAAATAAAAACAAATTTCCAAATCTATGGGATGCAGCAAAGTAGTTATAAGAAGGAAGTTTATAGCCATACAGGCCTACCTCAAGAAACAAGAAAATCTCAAATATATATCCTAAACTACCATCTAAAGGAATTAGAAAAATGAGAAAAAACAAAGTTCAAGGTCAGCAGAAGGAAGGAAGTAATAATGATCAGAGATAAAATATAAAAAGCAGAGACAAAAGA
Organism: Balaenoptera physalus; assembly: GCF_965194825.1. Lineage (NCBI taxonomy): Eukaryota > Metazoa > Chordata > Mammalia > Artiodactyla > Balaenopteridae > Balaenoptera > Balaenoptera physalus. The sequence goes on along the minus strand of NC_138903.1, from coordinate 77,594,087 downwards.
AAAATAAAAAAGATCAATTAAACCAAAGGTTTTTTTTGCAATGATAAACAAAATTGATAAGCCTTTAGGCAAGCTACCAAGAAAAATACAGACAGGACTCAAATAATTATAATAAGAAAAGAAAGAGAAGAAATTACAATTGATATCAAAGAGAGTTTTAAAAATCATAAGAGAATACTACAAAGAGTTACTTGCCGACACATAGGACAACCTAGAAGAAATAGATAAATCTCTAAAAACATGCAATCATGCAAGACTGAATCAGGAAGAAATAGAAAATCTGAACACAGTGATCACTAGTAGTGATATTGAATTAGTAACCAAAAAACTCCCAGCAAACAAAAGTCCAGGGCTGGACAGCTTCACAGGGGCATTTTGCCAAACATATTCAGGAGAGTTAAAACCTATCCTTCTCAAGCGTTCCAAAACATTGAAGAGGAGGGAACACTACCAAATTCAGTCTATGAGGCCACCATTACCCTGATACCAAAACCAGATAAAGACACTACACAAAAATAAAATTACAGGCCAATACCACTGCTGATTATAGATGCAAAAATCCTCAACAAAATATTAGAAAAAATAATTCAACAATATATTAAAAGAATCATACACTGTGATCAAGTGGAACTTATTCAAGGGATGCAAGAATGGTTCAATATCTGCAAATCAATCAATGTGATACACCACATTAAACTATGAAGAGGAAAAGTCATGTGATCATCTCAGTAGACACACCAAAAGTATTTGACAAAATTCAACATCCATTCATGATAATAACTTTCATCAAAGTGGTAATAGAGTGACCATATCTCAACAAAATAAAGGCTATTTATGACAAACCCACAGCTAACATCATACTCACTGATGAAAAGCTAAAAGCTTTTCCTCTAAAATCAGGAACAAGACAAGGATGCCCACTCTTGACACTTCTATTTAATATAGTATTGGAAGTCCTGGTCACAGCTCTCAGAAAATAAAAAGAAAGAAAAGATATCCAAATTGGATGGGAAGAAGTAAAACTCACTATTTGCAGATGATGTAATACTATATATTGAAAACCCTAATGTCTCCACACACACAAAAAAAATACAACTAATAAATTAATTCAGCAAGGTTGCAGGATACAAGATTAATAAACTGTTGCATTTCTATACACTGATAATGAATTATCAGAAGGGGAAATTAAAAATCCCATCAAAAAGAATAAAATACCTAGGAATAAACTTAACCTAGGAGATGAAAGACCTATAATCTGAAAACTATCAAAACATTGATAAAGGAAATTGAAGATGATACAAAGAAATGGAAAGATATCCTATGTTCATGGATTGAAAGAATTAATATTATTAAAATGTTCATACAACCAAAGCAATATACAGATTTATTGCAACCTTTATCAAAATACCCATGACATTTTTCACAGAAATGGAAAAAATAATCCTAAAATTTATATGACACCACACACACACACACACACACACACACACACACACAAATATAATACAAGGAGCCAAAGCAATTTTGAGAAAAAACAAACAAACAAACAAACATGGATGTATCACACTCTCCAACTTCAGACTATACTACAAAGCTACAGTAATCAAAACAGTATGATATTGGCATAAAACAGACACATGAATTACTGGAACAGAATAGAGATCCCAGAAATAAACCCACAAACTTATGGTCAGTTAATATAAGATAAAGGAGGCATGAATATACAATGGAGAAAAGATAGTCTCTTCAATAAGTAGTGCTGTGAAAACTGGACAGCTACATGTAAAAGAATGAAATTAGAACAGTTTCTCACACCATATAAAAAATAAACTCAAAATGCATTAAAGGCCTAAATGTAAGAACAGAAATCATAAAACCCTTAGAAGAAAGATGAGGCAGAACATTCTTTGACATAAATCGTAGCAATACTTTTTTGGATGTATCTCCTAAGGCAAAGTAGACAAAAGCAAAAATAAACAAGTGGGGCATAATTAAATGTAGAAGCTCTTGCACAACAAAGGAATACTTCCCCAAAATGAAAAGACAACTTACAGAATGGTTGAAAATATTTGCAAACGATATGACTGATAAGGGGTTAATATCCAAAATATATAAACAACTCATACAACTCAATATCAAAAAATCCAATTAGAAAATGGGCAGAAGATTTGAATAGACATTTTTCCAAAGAAGATATACCGATGGCCAACAGGCACAGAAAAATATGCTCATAATCACTAATCGTCAGAGAAATGCAAATGAAAACCACAATGAGATGTCACCTCAGAATGGCTGTCAGAATGGCTATCATGAAAAAGACCACAAATAACAAATGTTGGCAAGGATGTGAAGAAAAGGGTACCCCTATACACTATTAATGGGAATGTAAATTGGTGCAGCCACTATAGAAAACAGTATGGAGGTTCTTCAAAAATCTAAAAGTAGAACTAACATATGATCCAACAAGTCCACTCCTGGGTGGAAAACAAACAAAAGCACTAACTTGAAAAGATACATGCACCTCAACATTCATAGCAGCATTATTTATAATAGCCAGGATATGAAAGCAACTTAAGTGTCCATCAACGGATTCATGAATAGAAAAGTGTGAGACAAACACACACACATACACACACACACACACAATGGAATATTACTTAGCCGTAAAAAATTAAAATTTTCCATTAGCAACAACATGAATAGGCCTGGAGAATATTATGCTTAGTAAAGTAATTCAGAAAGAGGAATAAAAAATACTGTATGTTATCACTTATATGTGGAATCTAAAAAATCAAACAAATGAATGAATATTACAAAAATTCATTACAGAAACTGACTAACAGATATAGAGAGCAAACTACTGGTTACCATTGTGGACAGGGGAGGTGGGAGGGTCAAGATAGCATTAGGGAATGAACAGGGACAAACTACTATGCATAATCTACAAGATTATATAATACAGAACAAGGGATATAACCAATATTTTACAATAACTTTAAATGGAGTATAATCCATAAAAATATTTAATCACTGTGTCATACACTTGAAACTAATATAATGTTGTAAATCAACCATACTTCAACAAAAAATTAAAAAAAGATTCTGAGACCAGACAACTTAGTGAAATTTTAGGCATCCAGTGGCCAGGGATATGCTGATATATTCCTTCCTAAATATAACACTATTTACTACATCTTGCATCACCGAGCACAATCATTGAAGCACATTGTATAATAGACTTTCTGGGGTTCAGGAAGCAATAAATTCCATTTCTAGGAATATTGCTCTGGCCCATACTTTCTGTGCTTTAGAACACTTCTAGCTTTGAACAGAGCCTGGTGAAGGAAAGAATTCTGTTTCAGGCCCAGATTGTGGTTCAAACAACCCTCCCACTTAGGGCATAAGTTCTGGCAGAACCTTGAGTGTTGGAGCTATCAATGGTGGGAAAAGATACGTGGAGCTTTTTTCAAACTCCAGTGACAAAATCACAAACAAAACCCTAGGATTCTGTAGAAAGGAATAGTATCTGCACAGAAAATTGTACACTTTTTGAGAAAGAGGTCCTAGTAGGTTACTGCACTGAGACAGGTATAGAACATGACCATAGGTTACCAAATGCTCATGTATCTGGACCTGCATGTTTTGAACAGATTGGGAAAGTGATGATCTCTGGACAACTTTCTCCATCAAAATCAGAAGAAGGACTATCTTCTGATGTCATTGTGTGTATGTGTGTGTGTGGGGGTATCTATTAAAAGAAGTTGAAAATTTTATGTGCCAAAAAGTAAACAGTAGATATTTCTAGGTATGTTATTAGGATTATGGTTGTTCTCTTGTTGATGTTTGATTCATTTCTGTCTTATTTGCATTTTTGAATATCTCTAAATGAACTTGCATTACTTCTGCATTGAAAACGTGATCAAAAATTTTAAATAGCTATGTTTTGTGGATACATATTAACTTGTAGGTAAATTAACACTTGAAAAATGCAGAAATTCTCAGCAAAATGATTTTCTCGGCTAAATTAAAAGTTTAGTTGTTCCATGTTCTCCTCTATTTAGTACTTTCTTTAAAACCAGAATTGTTTCTGTTATTCTTTTCTTGTGCCAACCAAAGGAAAATATATTCTGATGCTCTTTAAAATACAATCAACATTTTAAAAAAAGTTTTATGTATGTGTAATATATGTGTGCTTGAGTGCCTATATATATTTTAATTCAATCACACTTATAAAGATTTTCTATTTGTTATCTGTTTGGTTTGCAAACATAGATATGAAATTATTAGAATTAGTGTCAAAAATTTTTAAAAATACCATACTCATAGTAAAAAGATTTAAGCAATTTCCACATATTTGGTTTTGGTAGACTTTTATAACATTATTATGCAACATTTACTTCACTTCAAATGACAAATCTGTTCTTTGAAAAGATAATATTGTTAGTACATCCTTGTCCAAATAAGTAGAAAGAACAAATGTTTAATATCCCTTAAGTCTATTAATTTTTTAAAACTCTAAACTCGTTAAAAAATGGAAATACTCTTATTGTTCTTATGAAAATTTTGTGGTCATTGTGCTTTCATGGATATTTCAGTCTAGTAATCTGACTATTGATGTCGATCTAGTGTTAATTAGATAACAATTATATCAATTAGGGTACTTGAAATTATTGCTGACATTATTTGATGGCAGCTTATAATAATTATTATTAATGTCTGCTGGTAGTTTTTTTCTCTTTTTATATATTTTAAGGTGAGATATTTTGCTGCCCTATTTAGAAGGGTTATGTATTACATTTCTCAGTGTATGGAGGCATATTTTTAATATTAGGAGTATTAAACCATGATCAAAAATTTTAAATGAGGCACTAAGTTAATATCATTTAGTCAACTGTAATATTGCTTTACATTTTTGAATCTTTTATATTCCTACTGTATACTTCAACAGAGGATCAGTTAAGTCATTATTTTGATTGAATTATATGCATGGCTATGTGGATTTCACAGTAGACATATAAATAAAATGTTGATATTTCAATCAGTGTTCTGATTGCTCAATATCTTGTTTATTATTTACTTCCTATTATCCATAAGCATCACTGATTTTTTTTAATTTTTAAAAAGTTTAATTCTTCTCTGTTTGATAGAGTTGACTTCATTTGATGGAGTATGGACAATCATTACTGGCTTCACACTGAGAGTATATGGAAAGGTTCTCTCTACCAAAATTATCCCTCATACTGATACTGATTCTGTACTTGAAATCCCTAGTTAATTCTCTTCTCCAAAGACAGCTGTTACTATGTAACTGTCCTCTAAAATGGATAAAATTATTTTCAAAAACCATCTTAGGTAAATTTAGTTTCTTGGTTTCCTGTGTAGAGCATAGACCTGAAATAATGGGGCAGTGAGAGTGGTACTTTGAGAATGAAGGAAGGGCAAAGAAGAAAAAGAGGTAAAGGTCAATGCAGGATAGCTTTCCTGGCCCAATTGGAGTACCTCAGTGGAAGGCACTTGAGCAACTTGCCAGAAAAGAAAAGACTAACATTAAAATACTGTGAATTAAAATGGAGAAGAGATGTGCAGAAGAAGAAAGTGAGAAGATGCTGAAATGAAGCTTTAGCTATTTTACCATTTTGCCAAGTGTGTGCAATAGCATTTGGAACCGTGCAAATATAACCTAAACCTCTCTGCAAGAAACACTCTCCTGGCAGATTTAAGTTAATGCTGTCGTCTCACATTTTAGGTGCCCCAACAACTATTTGAAGTTATAAAAACTTGAAATATTGTATTCAGGAATTGGCCATTCATACTTACAACAGTCTCCCACTTTTCTTAAGTCTTCATAAAAAAAAACCTCCCATCCACATGAATGAAAAATGTCACACAGTGTTATGTAATAAACAACAAAGTGGGGACTTCCCTGGTGGCACAGTGGTTAAGAATCTGCCTGCCAATGCAGGGGACACGGGTTCAAGCCCTGGTCTGGGAAGATCTCACATGCTGTGGAGCAAATAAGCCCATGCACCACAACTACTGAGCCTGTGTTCTAGAGCCCGTGAGCCACAACTACTGAAGCCTGTGCACCTAGATCCCGTGCTCCACAACAAAGAGAGGCCACCGCAATAAGAAACCCATACTCCACAACAAAGAGTAGACCTCACTAGCCACAACTAGAGAGAAAGCCCACATGCAGCAACAAAGACACAATGCAGCCAAAAATAAATGAATTAATTAAAAAAAAAGAAGTTTTGAAAAAGTAAATTCTGACATAGAAATATAGATTGATGGCATATACTACCACCTAAGTAAAATATTCTGTCCTCAATCTCATAAAACGTCTGTGTGTATGGATGGTAGTTCTTAATAAAGACTCAGAGTAGAATATAACCTCTCTTCCCTGAATTCCTTCTTAATGTCTCCTTCCTCTTATGGTGTTTCCCACAGAATGAATGTAAGAGAGGCTGATCTTTTTGTGTCAAGTCAGATGTGCCAAAGACTATAGCTTTTTTTAAGTTTTGTTTTCTGTTTTCTAGGTGTGTCACTCAAAGGTTGACAAAGAAGCATACACTGCTTACCTACATTAATTAAACAGCCAAAAAAAGATTCAAATTGAACAATACCACAAGTCTGAACTTTTTCTGCTGGTATTGTGTCTGGCTTTCTTTTTATACTTGCATTTGAGGATACCTATTTTTATGGACTGAATGTGTCCCCCAAATTTTATATGTTGAAACCCTAAACCCCAATATGATGCTATTTGGAGACAGGGCCTTTGGGAGGTAATAAAGGTTCAATGAAACCATGAGGGTGAGGCTTTTGTGATGGGATTAGTGCCCTTACAAGAAGACACACCAGAGAACTTGCTCTCCATCTGTGTCTCTGTCTCTCTTTCTCTCTCTCTTTCTCCCTGCCATGTAATGGCATAATGAGAAGATGGCTGTCTGCAAACCAGAATGAGAGTCCTCACCAGGAGCCAAATTGGCTAGCACCTTAATCTTGAACTTTCCAGAACTGTGAGAAAATAAATGTATATTGTTTAAACCACCCAGTGTATGGTACTGTTATGGCACCCTGAGCTGGCTGAGACACCTATTTGCACATATCTAGTTTGGAAAGTATCTTCTTCTTCGTAAACTCCAGAATCTAGTCTCGTAACTAAAGAGACACTCAATCCACATATTATCTGAATCCATATTTAGGTGGTATCAATAACAATGTGATATTTAGATGTTGCCAAATCAATTCTAGACTGCAAATCTGTTTCAAAGTTGTCATTTTTTAGGACTACTCTGACACACCATTAAATGTTTATTATTAAAAATTGCCATTCCTTTCAGACACTTTTAACTTTGTTAGAATCTGCTGATGCAATTTTACAAAACTAGCTACTTTTAAACTTAAAATTAAGATTTGACCATTGAAAGCCAGTCAATGAATGATTGCCTGACTGGCTAAAGATTTACTATTAACTGATAAACCTAAATACTGTAGGAAGTTACTCCTGGCAGCTTCAAATTTAAAACAGTGGTTTGACATATATTTAAAAGATTACATCTGTTTTAATTTTATTAGAATTGTACATACACTATGGAAGGACAATTTTTTCCCTTTTTGTTTTGGTCACAGTTGATAATACATAAACTATTATCTTCTAAAAACTGTTTTTAAAAAAGATTTTGACACCAATATTTGAAGGCAATATATAATTAGAAGGAAATAAAAAATATAGCAAATATAAGTGATCTTGTGTTACCTAAAATTTTGGTACTTCTAGTCCTCTATCCTCAGAAACTAAAATCACTGTCCTTGCAGCTTCATCCTCCTTGTTCTGTCTATAGAATATGACTCATTTAATCACGCACTCTCTCATGTGGTTTTCTTGGCTTCCACTACATTATTCATTTTCTAGTTTTCTTACCTCTTTGCTCATTCTTCCTCAGTTTATATTGTTGATTTATCTTCCTTGTCTTCCCATTCGGTGTTGATGTGCCCCAGATTTTTCCCCTTGTTCTCTTATTTTAAAAATCTTCCCTTTGGGGTTTCCCTGGTGGCACAGTGGTTAAGAATCCACCTGCCAATGCAGGGGGCAGGGGTTCGAGCCCTGGTCTGGGAAGATCTCACATGCTGCGGAGCAACTAAACCTGTGTGCCACAACTACTGAGCCTGTGCTCTAGAGCTCGTGAGCCACAACTACTGAACCCGTGTGCTGCAACTACTGAAGCCCGCACACCTACAGCCCATGCTCCACAAGAGAAGCCACTGCAATGAGAAGCCCGTGCACTACAACGAAGAGTAGCCCCCACTCGCCACAACTAGAGAAACCCAGCGTGCAGCAATGAAGACTCAAAGCAGCCAAAAATAAATAAATAAAATAAATACATTTAAAAAAATCTTCCCTATGGTTTATAAATTGATAACACATGGGCTGACTCTGGTCCCAGAAATATTTAATTTAGCAGTTGCAATATTAAACAACAACAACAAAAATAATTTGGATAGCTTTCAAGCAAAGCATGTACTATCAATTTAGGCCAAGATTTCCATCTTCCTTCCTTCATCCTACACTCTACATTGCTGATTTATTTCTTATAACTTGACTTTGGAAACCCTACTCTGCATAGCCTTTTGAGAAATCATAATCACTTCTATTTCTTTAATTATCATTTACTTTTAGATGATATCCACTTTGACATTTATAGTACCAGGCTCTCTCTTGAGTTCCAAATCTCCATTTTCTAGTAGATATTTCCATCAAAATAAATAAGTTCTCAGGTTCAACTTGTCTCAAAATAACTTTACCATAATCCACACTAAAGCAGCATTCTTATTTCCTGCAATTACTATTACACATTGCCATCGTCCAGATCACCAAAGATAGAAATTTTAAAGTCTTGCTGATTTAAACTGCCCCCCTCCTCCTAAATCCCAGATTACACTAGAGTAAATCTGTTTTGTAGTATAGGAATGAGCATTTTTTTAATGTCCAAAGTGATTCTGATGCTGATGCCTACTGCTCCAAATTTTGAGGGCTAATGATAAAGAGTTCCATCTCTGAATTCTTCTTCCTCACTTGCTATCTAAAGAATGGGCCATTTCTATTGATCCTACCTCTGAATGAGCTACCAAAACCTAGACTTTGTTCTTTTCCATTGCCACTGTCAAAGAATTAGTTCAGCCCCTTCTCTTTCCTCAAGGGTACCATTTCTCTAGCTTCCTAATGAGTCATCACACCTCCATCTCCTTTTATACTTTGTACAGATATGATACAATCATTTCTCTGCTTGAAACACTTTACAGGATTTCTAATGGCTGTAGTACAAAGTTTAAATTCCTTAACATGACTTGCAATTTCTTCTGTGATCTGAATTTAGTATACGTTTTAGACTCATCATTCTCACCTCACCATGCTTCCCCCACAAACACATGCATTTTTTTGGCCCGGAGGACCACCTGAGGTTCCATTATACTGGCACAATTTGTTTTGGTCATTTATTTTCCTCCCGAGTGATTCTCCCTTTGTGGCATGTCCCACCCCCCGAATATCTGTGTAGAAGTCTTTTAGAATTTAACTCAAATAAGACTTTCTTTATAAAGCCTCCTTTAACTCCCTCAGGATAAATCAATAGCTCCCTCATCTATGGAATCATAGCACCTTTAAACATTTTTCAATTATCATTTTTATCAGAACATATTATGATGGTCCATTAATGAGTATTTCCCCAAAAGAATGTGATTTCAAAAGGACTTATTTGTATCTCTAGCACTAGGTTCTCAATGCATGTTTGTTTGTTTGAACCAGTGAGTGAAAGAATGAATACTGAACTATCAGAAGTTTACTGATTTCAAACAAAGGCTGCTATCTTATGTCCTCCTTTCATGTATGTAAAGCAATTTATGTCACTTACTGATATACTATAATTTCTTACAGCCAGGGATAACAGAAATGTGATTTTCTATTCACTGGAAAGCATAGTGCCTGTTGTTCTTGTTGTTTGATCTGGAATAATCTTGAGTACTAGATAATTGAAATTTCTCACTTCTACTTTTTTTTGTTCAGTAGGTATGTTCTTAGTCCTCTTTCTCCTGGTAATTATAGAACAATAATTTAAAATGAAACTCCACATTTCATTATGACAACTCACTTCCAAGATTTCTCAGAGGCCTAAGTAAATAGATGGGCAATACTTCTCAATAACCTTCAACTCTAAAGGTCGGTTTTAGTGATTAATACAGAATATATTGACTAAGTAAATTTGCAATACAAATAATAAGAAAGAGTAAAAATTAATGCAATGAAATATATACCATTCTCAGATTTCTCTGTTTTGAACAGGTAATATATCTGTGAAGTTCTCTATGATGTTCTTCAAAGGAGATATAATGAGTTCACTTACTCTAAAAACATTTACTGAACAAGTATTAAGTACAAGGCACTATGCTAAGGAAAATGGGGAAATATAATTATTAATAAAAAATAGACCTTGTTCTCATTATGTTTGCAACCTAATGAAAAGAACCAACCTGTAAACAATAAAAACACACAAGGCAAATTTGAATAAATGCTACAATTGCCTTTCAAAATATATTATGGAAACACAGAGGAAGTAACTATTAATTTTGGTTGGAGAGTAATGAGGAAATTGTAAGATGAGGAGTGAAAATGGACTGAATTTTAATAATGAGAAAAAGGAAAGAAAGTCTGTGCACATAGATTTAATGGTTATTCTAAAAATCGAAAGTACTTATGGGAAACAGTAAAGCATAATATTTAAGACCAAGTCTCTGAACCTAGGTTGTCTGAATTTAAATCCTAATTCCACAATTTTTCTTTTGCAGGTGAAACAATTGTATTTCTCAGTTTAAGTTAAAAACACAAAGACACTATAGTCTTCATATAAAATCATTAGTATAGATACCTATACTTTCTAGAAAATAATTATATACATTCTCTCAAGGAAAAATGCACCCTACTACATGGCTTCAGTGAGGTGACTTGGAAGAAACAGACATTTGGTCTACTTCCTACAAATATTAATACTATTCCACCACATTGCATATTTTGTTTCAAAATATAGATTATTGTCATCAGTATGTGTTCTTGCATTTTTACTTATTTGATAGTACCTATATAGACAGCTTTATCATTTAATATCCCATTGATTCATTAGCCTTTTCTTCAGGTTCATCAGCAAGTTAAATAAGCTGTGCTCCTCTCTGTGGTCTTTAAGACTTTTCATGAGTAGGGGACACATTAACATCATTATAGATCATAAACTGCAGGTATTTATTAACAATTCCAGTGGACAAATTCTTTGTAGTTAGGTGCTGCACTTCATAAAAGTCTCTCTTAAGGCACATAGACTATGTTTAACCAGTTCATTCAAATTCTACTCCATAAACTCAGATATATATCTCTGCATGTAAGGACAGGGTGATTGACAAGCATTCTCCAATGGACATAGCTCTGCAGTCAAAATCGTTAGAAGATGGTCAGGTTTGGAAAACATGAGGGCCCATATCATAATAACCAGTAATAAGCCACCCAAAACCACATGGACTACAGCCATACTATTGTATTAATATCAGGGTCTTGCTTCTAATTAGAGACACAAGACAAGACGCAGGAAGAGGTCTGTCAATTACAAATCTGAAATCAAAAGATTCCAGGTCCATAAAATTACATAACAGTTTAGCATCAATAGTAAGCCCCACAACTGAGATACCAGTATGACTGTCACAATGGAGAATTATTTTGTGATGAGCAGAAGCTCTAACTTTGTCCTCTTCAATTCAATCAACACTGTAAGTGTTTTCTATTTAAGACCATATTAACTAAACTTTGTTTGACAACTTCTGTTGCATATTCACTTTGATGAATCCTGCCTGAGGGCTCCAAACAGTGACATCATTCTCATACATATGTTTCATATGTTTGTGAAACATAGTTCAAGTTGTGGGCCTGGCTGCAATCTCCTACAAAGCTGCAGATCAAGTTGCACCACACTTTATTTGCTATGTGCTCTTGAGCAATTCTTTTAAACTTTTTATGCTGTATGTTCATTATCTGCAAACTAGGGATAATAATAACACTAACTTCATAGCTGTGCTAAAATGATCAACTTAGTGTATGTGACACATTGAGAACTGTGCTTCATACATACTAGTATTATATAAAAGTTTGCAATGACTGAGTCACCACTATTATCATCATCATCATTTCATCATTATATGTTCCAGTAGCAGAAATAGAACTCATAACATAGGTATTTAAAAATATTTATTGAAGAAATCAATAAACTAACTGATAAATAGAAATAAAAAAGGAAAATGAAGTCAATCAAATCAAAGATTTAGAATGCCAATTTATGACATTTGAGATTTATTACACAGACAAATATACAGAAATTTTTTTTGTTAATGTTGCAAACAAAATTATAAATAAATACATACCAATTTTTACCATTAAATTTCTTTTTAAATTAATTGAATTTACCTATAATCTGTAACAATTTTGCAGAGCATCATTGTTGCTTTGATTTCATATAAATATTCAGGATTCATATAAGCCAATTATGTAAAGTTTAAAACTATAAGCTGAAAGAAGAAATTGTATAATTTTGCTCATTTCTGTTTTTTAATTAATTTTTATTAGAGTATTTTTGATTTACAATGACCAGTTAGTTTCTGCAGTACAGAAAAGTGAATCACTATACATATACACTAACACACTATTTTTTAGATTCTATTACCATATACATCATTAGAGTATTGAGTAGAGTTCCCCATGCTATACAGTAGGTTCTTATAAGTCATCTATTTTATATATAACAGTGGTGGGTGTATGTAAATCCCACACTCCCAATTTATCCCCCCATTCCTCCTTGGTAATCATATGTTTGATTCCTAGCTTGGTGACCCTATTTCTGTTTTGTAAATAGGTTCATTTGTACCATTTGTTTAGATTCCACATAAGCAATATCATATGACATTTGTCTTTCTCAGTCTGACTTACTTAACTCAGTATGACAATCTCTAAGTCCATCCATGTCACTAAAAACGGCATTATTTCATTCTTTTAAATGGCTGAGTAATACTTCATTGTATGTATGTATATCCACTGTATGTATGTATTCCACTCCTCTGTCAATGGACATGTAGGTTGCTTTCATGTCCTAGCTATTGTAAATAGAGCTGCAATGAATATGGTGGTACATATATATATTTTTTTATTTACGGTTTTCTCCGAACATATGCTGAGGAGTGGGATTGCTGGATCATAAGGTATCTCTATTTTTAGTTTTTTAAGGAACCTCCATACGGTTCTCCACAGTGGCTCTACCAGTTTACATTCCCACCAACAGTGTAGGAGGGTTCCCTTTCCTGCACAGCCTCTCCAACATTCATCATTTGTAGATTTTTTTTGATGATGGCCATTCTATGGGTGTGAGGTGATAACTCATTGTAGTTTTGACTTGCATTTCTCTGATAATTAGTGATGTTGAGCATCTTTTCATGTGCCTCTTGGCCACATGTTTGTCTTCTTTGGAGAAATGTCTATTTAGATTTTCCACCCTTTTTTTTTTTTTTTTTTATTTATTCATTTATTTATTCATTTATTATTTATTTATTTCTGGCTGTGTTGGGTCTTCGTTTCTGTGCGAGGGCTTTCTCCAGTTGTGGCAAGCGGGGGCCACTCTTCATCGCCGTGCGCGGGCCTCTCACTATCGCGGCCTCTCTTGCTGCGGAGCACAGGCTCCAGACGTGCAGGCTCAGTAGTTGTGGCTCACGGGCCTAGTTGCTCTGCGGCATGTGGGATCTTCCCAGACCAGGGCTCGAACCCGTGTCCCCTGCATTGACAGGCAGATTCTCAACCACTGCGCCACCAGGGAAGCCCCCACCCATTTTTTGATTGGGTTATTTGTTTTTTTGATATTGAGCTGTATGTGCTGTTTGTATATTTTGGAGATTAATCCTAAGCCAGTTGCTTCATTGACAAATAATTTCCCCCATTCTGTGAGTTGTCTTTTGATTTTGTTTATGGTTTCCTTTCCTGTGCAAAAGCTTTTAAGTTTAATTAGGTCCCATTTGTTTATTTTTGTTTTTTTATTTCCATTACTCTAGGAGGTGGATCCAAAAAGATATTGCTGCAATTTATGTCAGAGAGTGTTCTGCCTAGGTTTTTCTCTGAGAGTTTTATAGTATCTGGTCTTATATTTACATCTTTAATCCATTTTGAGTTTATTTTTGTGCATGGTGTTATGGAGTGTTCTAATTTCATTCTTTTACATGCAGCTGTCCAGTTTTCCCAGCACCACTTATTGAAGAGACTTTTCTCCATTGTATATTCTTGCCTCTTTGGCATAGATTAGGTGACCATAGGTGCATGGGTTTAACTCTGAAATTTCTATCCTGTTCAACTGATCTAATTTTTGTTTCTGTGCAAGTACCATACTGTTTTGATTAGTGTAGCTTTGAAGTATAGTCTGAGGTCAAGGAGTTTGATTCCTCCAGCTACATGTTTCTTTTTCAAAATTGCTTTGGCTACTTGGGGTCTTTTCTGTTTCCATACAAATTAAAAAATTTTTTTTCTAATACTATGAAAAATGCTATCGGTAATTTGATAGGGATTGCATTGAATCTGTAGATTACTTTGGATAGTATAGTCATTTTCACAATATTGATTCTTCTAATCCAAGAACATGGTATATTTCTCCATCTGTTTGTGTCATCTTTGATTTCCTTTATCAGTATCGTATAGATTTCTGAGAACAGGTCTTTTGCTTACTTAGGTAGGTTTATTTCTAGGTATTTTACTCTTTTTAATGCAATGGTAAAAGGGGTTGTTTCCTTAATTTCTCTTTCTCATCTTTCATTGTTAGTGTATAGGAATGAAAGCAATTTCTGTGCATTAATTTTGCATCCTGAAACTTTATCAAATTCATTGATGAGCTCTAGTATTTTTCTGGTAGCATGTTTAGGATTATCATGTCATCTGCAAACCATGAGAGTTTTACTTCTTTTCTAGTTTGGATAGCTTTTATTTCTTTTTCTTCTTTGATTGCCATGGCTGGGACTTCCAAAACTATGTTGAATAATAGTTGTGAGAGTGAACATCGTTGTCTTTTTCCTGATCTTAGAGGAAATGGCTTCAATTTTTCACAATTGAGAATGAAGTTTGCTGTGGGTTTGTCATATATCGCCTTTATTATGTTGAGGTATGTTCCCTCTGTGCCCACATTCTGGAGAGTTTTTCTCATAAATGGTGTTGAATTCTATCAAAATCATTTTCTGCATCTATTGAGATGATCATATGTCTTTTATTCTTCAGTTTTTTAATGTGGTGTATCACATTGATTGATTTATGTATGTTGAAGAATCCTTGCAATCCTGGGATAAATCTCACTTGATCATGGTGTATGATACTTTTAATGTGTTATTGGAATTGGTTTGCTAGTATTTAATTAAGGATTTTTCCATCTATGTTCATCCCTGATATTGGCCTGTAATTTTCTATTTTGTGATATTTTTGCCCTGTTTTGATACCAAGGTGACGGTGACCTCATAGAATGAGCTTGGGATTGTTTCTTCCTCTGCAAATTTTTGGAATAGTTTGAGAAGCATAGGTTTTAACTCTTCTCTAAATGTTTGATATAATTCGCCTGTGAAGTCATTTTGTCCTGGACTTTTTTTTGTTGGAGGTGTTTTAATCACAGTTTCAATTTCAGTACTTGTGATTGGTCTTTTCATATTTTCTATTTCTTCTTGCTTAAGTCTTAGAAAATTATACCTTTCTAAGAATTTGTCCATTTCTTCTAGGTTGTCCATTTTATTGGTGTATAGTTGCTTGTAGTAGTCTCTAATGATCCTTTGAATTTCTGTAGTGTCAGTTGTAACTTCCTTTTCATTTCTGATTTCATTAATTTGAGTCCTCTCCCTTTTATTCTTGATGAGTCTGGCTAAATTTTTATCAATTTTCTTTCTCTTATAATACAACCAGCTTTTAGTTTCATTGATATTTGCTATTGGCTCTTCTAGAGAGCCAATGCCAGTGGTAACGGGTCATGTGAGGGGGCCTGCTGTTGCAACAGTGGTGGCACCAGTTCGGGCCCTTAACATGGCTCAGCTGCAAGTGCAAGAGAGCTAGCCCTGGTCATTTCTATTTTTTAATGAAAAGTCAGCTGATTTGATTATTTCCTAAGTGTGATAGCTCTGGTAAAAAGATTTTCTGAACCCCACTCTACAAATTTCAGTGTATGTATGATTCATTTCTATTTTTTATACTTAATATTTTAGGTATAAGTGATTTTGGCCTCCCCCAAAATTTCCATGCAATAAAACTCAAGCAATTCATATTGTTGTATTTCAATACAATATCCATTACAAGGGTGACACACTCTTCCTGGAATAGTTGTCATAACAATTAACTCTGAAAAGCACTGAATTCACTTCTGGGTTTTGCTAATGTTGATTTAGTAGTAACAGAACCAAAAATCAACACTCAAATGTTTTGTTGGAATATTACTGTTCCATTACTAAAGGAGTATAATATAAATTTAATGTTTTTTTTAATAAATGCTATCATGCTTATTCAGATACAGAGTAGGCTATCACATTGGGAAAAGAGTGCACAAAAGAAAATAAAAGAAATCCTCTGTGGAATTTTCATGACAGAATTTTATAAGAGAATGCACAATTTCTAGCTGATTTAATTCAATTTTTCATTTCTAGCAGATGGCAAATTCTAGTCTTCAGAATTCAATTATCCAAGCAGCTAATTAGAACTCTGAGACATTAGAGCCTTGAAATAACTTTGGAGAAAATATGCTTTTGTAAAATTTATTTTCTATAATATTCAACATAGCTTTTGCTAGAGAAGGGCCAAAAATATTTGAAAATATTTAAAACGTTTCCTTTACTTGTTGTACTGAAAAATTCTCAATTACATATATTATAGTAAAATCGTATGTCAATTTCATAAAGGATATATTAGAACCATAAGAAAGGATATATATTTACAAAAGAAACTATGAAATATAACTGAACTAAAAATTGCCTGATCCATTTCAGACCTAGGGACACATACAGACTGAAAGTGAGAGGATGGAAAAAGATATTCCATGCAAAGGGAAATCGAAAGAAAGCAGGAGTAGCAATTCTCATATCAGACAAAATAGACTTTAAAATAAAGACTATTACAAGAGACAAAGAAGGACACAACATAATGATCAAGGGATCAATCCAGGAAGAAGATATACCAATTATAAATATTTATGCACCCAACATGGGAGCACCTCAATACATAAGACAAATACTAACTGCCATAAGAGGAGAAATCAACAGTAACACAAAAATAGTGGGGGACTTAAACACCTCACTTTCATCAATAGACAATTCATCCAGATAGAAAATGAATAACTAAACACAGGCCATAAATGACTCACTAGACCAGAAGGACTTAATTGATATTTATAGGACATTCCATTCAAAAACAACAGAATACCATTTCCTCTCGAGGGCTCGTGGAACATTCTGTAGGATAGATCATATCTTGGGTCAGAAAACAAGCATTGGTAAATTTAAGAAAATTGAAATTGAATCAAGTATCTTTTCCAACCACAATGCTATGAGACAAGATATCAATTACAGGAAAAAACCTGTAAAAGATACAAACACATGGAGGCTAAACAATACACTACTAAATAACCAATAGATCACTGAAGAGACGAAAGAGGAGATCAAAAAATACCTAGAAACAAATGAAAATGAAAACACAAAGACCCAAAACCTATGGGATACAGAAAAAGCAGTTCTCAGATGGAAGTTTATAGCAATACAATCCTACCTCAAGAAACAAGAAACATCTCAAATAAACAACCTAACCTTACACCTAAAGAAATTAGAGAAAGAAGAACAAAAAAACCCCAAACTTAGCAGAAGGAAATAAATCATAAAGATCAGATCAGAAATAAATGAAAAAGAAATGAAGGAAACGATAGCAAAGGTCAATAACACTAAAAGCTGGTTCTTTGAGAAGATAAACTCAATTGATAAACCATTAGCCAGACTCATCAAGAAAAAAAGGGAGAAGACTCAAATCAACAGAATTAGAAATGAAAAAGGAAAAATAACAAGTGACACTGCAGAAATACAAAGGATAATGAGAGATTACTACAAGCAACTCTATGCCAATAAAATGGACAACCCGGAAGAAATGGCCAAATCCTTACAAAAGCACAACCTCCTGAGACTGAACCAGGAAGAAGTAGGAAATATAAACAGACCAATCACAAGCACTGAAATTGAAACTGTGATTAAAAATCTTCCAACAAACAAAAGCCCAGGACCAGATGGCTTCACAGGCGAATCCTATCAAACATTTAGTTAGGAGCTAACACTTATCCTTCTCAAACTCTTCCAAAATATAGCAGTGGGGGGAACAGTCCAAAACTCAATCTACGACGCCACCATCATCCTGATACCAAAACCAGGCAAAGATGTTACAAAGAAAGAAAACTACAGGCCCATATCACTGATGAACATAGATGCAAAAATCCTTAACAAAATACTAGCTAACAGAATCCAAAAGCACATTAAAAGGATCATACACCATGATCAAGTGAGATTTATTCCAGGAATGCAAGAATTTTTCAATATACACAAATCAATCAATGTGATACACCATATTAACAAATTGAAGGAGAAAAACCATATGATCATCTCAATAGATGCAGAGGAATCTTTCGATAAAATTCAACGCCCATTTATGATAAAAACCCTCCAGAAAGTAAGCATAGAGGGAACTTACCTCAACAGAATAAAGGTCATATATGACAAACCCACAGCCAACATCGTTCTCAATGGTGAAAAACTGAAACCATTTCCACTACAATCTGGAACAAGACAAGGTTTTCCACTGTCTCTGCTATTATTCAACATAGTATTGGAAGTTTTAGCCACAGCAATCAGAGAAGAAAAAGCAATAAAAAGAATCCCTGTCAGAAAAGAAGAAGTAAAGCTGTCACTTTTTACAGATGACATGATACTATACATAGAGAATCCTAAAGATGTTACCAGAAAACTTCTAGAGCTAATCAATGAATTTGGTAAAGTAGCAGGATTCAAAATAAATGCACAGAAATCTCTTGCATTCCTATACACTAATGATGAAAAATCTGTAAGAGAAATTAAGGAAACTCTCCCATTTACCATTGCAACAAAAATAATAAAATACCTAGGAATAAACCTACCTAAGTAGACAAAAGACCTGTATGCAGAAAACTAGAAGATACTGATGCAAGAAATTAAGATGATACAAAAAGATGGAGAGATATACCATGTTCCTGGATTGGAAGAATCAACTTTGTGAAAATGACTCTACTACCCAAAGCAATCTACAGATTCCATGCAATCCGTATCAAACTACCACTGGCATTTTTCACAGAAGTAGAACCAAAAAATTCACAATTTGTGTGGAAACACAAAAGACACCGAATAGGCAAAGCAATTTTGTGAAAGAAAACAGAGCTGGAGCAATCAGCCTGCCTGACTTCAGACTATACTACAAAGCTACAGTAATCAAGACAGTGTGGTACTGGAACAGAAACAGAAATATAGATCAATGGAACAGGATGGAAAGCCCACAGATAAACCAACGCAAATATTGTCACCTCTTTTTTGATAAAGGTGGCCAGAATACACAATGGAGAAATCACAGCCTCTTCAATAAGTGTTGCTGGGAAAACTGGACAGCTACATGTAAAAGAATGAAATTAGAACACTCCCTAACACGATACACAAAAATAAACTCAAAATGGATTAAAATACTTAATTGTATTTCTATGTACTAGCAATGAAGAAATTAACAGCAAATTTTATAGGCAGTACCATTTATAAGATTATCAACATAAATAATTGAGTAATAAAATCTCTAAAGCCCATGCAGAATCTGTAAAATGAAAGCAACTAGAATCTAACTTAAGAAATTAAAGATGATCTAAGTAAATGGAGAGATACTCTATGTTCATAAATTAAAAGATTCAATATTGTTAAGATATCAATTTTCCCTAATTTGATCAAGTCAACATTTTTTTGCAAACATATTCCAGCAGAAATTTATATTGATATCACCAAACTGATTCTAAAATATATATGCAAAGACAAAGGCAATAGAATAGCCAAAAATAAATCTGAAAATAAAAAATAAAGTGAAGTCATTCTGTACACATTTAATATAAACATATTATCACAAAGACATGGTATTGGTTAAAGAAGAGACACATAGATGAATGAAGTAAAATAGAGCTTATGAATATAAATCCAATAAAATATAGTCATTTTATGTTTGACAAAGGTGAGAAAGGAATGGAAAAGTATATTCCATGCAAATTGAAACCTAAAGAAAGCTGACGTAGCTATACTTATATCAGGAGGGAAGGTGTGGATAGTGAACTGTGCTCGCACACAGGCTTCTTGGTGGCTGCAGCAGCAGCCTTAGCATCTCATGCCCGTCCCTGGGGTCTGCGCTGATAGCCGTGGCTGGCACCCGTCTCTGGAGCTCCTTTAAGCAGCGCTCTTAATCCCCTCTCCTCGCTCACCAGGAAATAAAGAGGCAAGAAGAAGTCTCTTGTCTCTTCAGCGTGTCCAGACTTTTTCCTGGACTCCCTCCTGGCTAGCTGTGTCGCACTAGCACCCTTCAGGCTGTGTTCACACAGCCAACTCCAGTCCTCTACCTGAGATCCGACCAAAGCCCGAGCCTCAGCTCCCAGCCCCTGCCCGCCCCGGCGGGTGAGCAGACAAGCCTCTCGGGCTGGTGAGTGCTGGTCTGCACCGATCCTCCATGCGAGAATCTCTCCACTTTGCCCTCCACACCCCTGTGGCTGCGCTCTCCTCCTTGGCTCCGAAGCTTCCCCCCTCCGCCACCCACAGTCTCCGCCAGCGAAGGGGCTTCCTAGTTTGTGGAAACCTTTCCTCCTTCACAGCTCCCTCCCACTGGTGCAGGTCCCGTCCCTATTCTTTTGTCTCTGTTTTTTCTTTTTTTCTTTTGCCCTACCCAGGTACATGGGGAGTTTCTTGCCTTTTGGAGGTCTGAGGTCTTCTGCCAGCATTCAGTGGGTGTTCTATAGGAGCAGTTCCATGTGTAGATGTATTTCTGATGTATCTGTGGGGAGGAAGGTGATCTCCGCATCTTACTCTTCTGCCATCTTCAAGCCAATCTCCCTGGTAATCTTTTTGATTAAGTTAAAATGATAAGAGTATTACTAAATATTACTTAAAAATTTTTAAATTCTATTGATGCTCTCTCACCACATTTGTGTGTCACTGAAAAAAAAAAATTTACCTAGGTTCAAAACTATTGAATTTACATGTCAACATTATCTATGTCCATATACAGCGTTGGCCTAAATAGAACTGTGAGATGGAAAAGATTTGGGTCTTCCTAAAAGCTGGTTTTTATCTATTCTCTTTCTCCTGTGCCCATAAGCTCAGTACTGTTCACATTTACCAACATATTTTCCCTTAATCCAATATGTAATGTACTTGTGTCTCATCACTTAGGCATTTTCTTAGATATATATCTAATCTGGCCAATTATATTTTTATTGGAAATATACTCTATCTTCTGTAGCAAACTACATCAGTACACTAAAGAAAGAAACCTAGCCCACCAATCTTCTATTTAAGAAAACATGCATGACATATAAGATATACATGCACCCTACATTGGCAGAATTTCACCAGACATAAAAAATAGATTGGTTTCTCTTAGGTGGGCATAATATGTTTGGACTGGTGTAAGAATTGGGATTAGCCCATCTTTTCTTGTCATTAGTTTTCCCCATCTCTGTACTTTTAAAGACATTCTTTCCATCACATCTTATGCCTTTAATAGTATGTCTTTGGGGGATACTTGCATTCTATTGCTTCGCATATGATCCATTTGATAGCTGAATTATTTTAACCAAAGTTTTATAATCATTTTAATTACATATAATAGATAAAATTCACTTTAAAAAGGACTGTCAAGAGCAAGTGAAATTACTGGAATGAACAAGGATTTTAAAAAACTTCCACAATGTTATCCTTCAGTAAGCAAAGCAATGCAGCAAATGGGAAGCTATCTTCAATGTCATGCTCCATAATTATTTGGAGTTTCTGATTAACTAAGAATGGTGAAAGCACAGTAACAGAATTCTTTACATATTTTATCAATATTCTATTTGTAATAGGATATTCAAGAAATATAACAAAGGACTATTTTCCTCCAGGTGACTGCTAAATTATTCTATTATTTTTCTAAGTGAGGCCAGAAACTGGTTGGTTTCTTCACATAAGGGTATAGCTGTCAAGGACAGCATGTGACCTACAGTCATTTCCAAAAGGGATGATATAGTCAATCTGGTATTTGAAATTCAGCCAAAGACAATGCTGGAAGTAGCTCCTACTCAGCCAAATTGACTTATGAATGGTAAAATATTTTATTTCAAAAATACATCTCTCTCTATGGGCTTCCCTGGTGGCTCAGTGGTTAAGCATCCGCCTGCCAATGCAGGGGACACGGGTTCAAGCCCTGGTCCGGGAAGATCCCACATGCCATGGAGCAACGAAGCCCATGCACCTCAACTACTGAGCCTGCACTCTAGAGCCTGTGAGCCACAACTACTGAAACCAGCGTGCCTGGAGCCCATGCTCCGCAACAAGAGAAGCCACTGCAATGAGAATCCCACGCACCACAACGAAGAGTAACCCCCACTCACCGCAACTAGACAAAGCACGCACGCAGCAAGGAAGACCCAATGCAGCCAAAAATAAATAAAATAGATTAATTAATTTTAAAAAATACACCTCTCTGCTTCAACTTGTTATTTCTCAGCACAAACTATCTTTTGTTATTACCACCAAGATTTGTTGTAAACCTTTGTATTATGCTTCTTTCAGCTACCTTTTGCAAGAGTAAAAATGATTCCCAGAGAACAAGTAAAATTACTGAAAGATCTATTAACCTTTTCAAGTAACTGGGGAAATGTGCACTGAACACATAGTTGTCAGCATCAAGTAAAAAAGATACTGCTAGATATAGAACAGGGAATTTATATAACTGTATCTTAGATTCAATGAGTGAAAAATATGGAAAGGAGTTATGAAAAATTAATTTCTGAATAATTAATTAAAGGAGGACAATTGTTTGTGAAGTAGATTTAAGATGGTATTAAAAGATATTGAACCTGAATCTTGGGACAAATATTATTTATTCCACTAGGTACATATTAGCCCAAGGCTCACCATCAGCTTGACACGTCTCATTATTACTTCTCAGAACACCCCATCTTCAACCAAGTTACATGGTTATTATGGGAGCCTCCATGAGGATAATAAGACCCTGTCACTGACCATAGTTGATTAGTTCGGGTGAGGGAATCTGACCAAAGCTGCACAAATTAAACTCTTTTACTCAAGAATGTCACAACTTAAACTGAGAGAAAGCTCTCAGTCAGTATCCATTTGGCAAAAGTTCAGGAGCTGTTAGCAACCATTTTCTGCCATGTAAACTAAAGAAAAAAAAAAAAGAAGGAAACACAGAGACACGGGTAGACTCTCAAAGAACAGGCAGAACACACCAGAACAAAACAACTCCTGGGGAGTGATGTCAGCAAAATGGTGAAGAAGTCAGCTTAAAACATTCTTTGCTCCACAGAAACACTGAAAAATAAGCAAAAAAGATCAGAACTAACTTTGTTAAGACTCTGAAACAGTCAAAGCATTACAGCAGCAAGTGAATGTTGAATCAAGAAAAAAGCAATTTAAAAATATTCTTGCCCTACAACTAAACACAAACAAAGCAAAAATTTAGGAAATGAGGGGAAAATATAAGGTATATAAAAGCAACTAACAAAGTGGCAGAAGTAAGTTCTTCTTTATAAGTACTGAATAATTATTGTAAATTTAAATGGATTATACTCTATATTTTAAAAATGGCCCAATTAGATACTGTCAAGAAGAAACTCACCTTAGATCCAAAGGTGCAAATAAGATGAAAGTGTAAGGGTGGAAAAAGGTGTTCCATGTAAATTGTAACCAAAATGAAAGATTTATGGCTAAACAAAAATTAGACAAAATAGACTTTAAGTCAAAAACTGTTACAAGAGAAAAGAAGAATTTTATGTAGTGACAAAAGGGTAAATTTATCAAGAAGATATAACAGGCAAAATCATATACACCTCAAACAACCAGTGCACCAAAATATGTGAAACAAATATTGATTGATTTGAGGGAAAAAATAGAGTCTTCTACAAATCTTAGAGACTTCAATACCTCATTTTCAATAAATGGTAGAATATCTAGACAGAAAATCAATAAGGAAATAGAGCTCTTTAGCAACAATATAAACCCAAATAATCCTAACAGACATTCACAAATCAGTCATCCAACCATAGCAGAATATGACACATTTTTTCAAGTGCACATGGACCAGTCTCCAGAATGGATCACATAGTAGGCCACAAAACAAGTCTAAATAAATTTTTAAATGTTGAAATCATACAAAGCATCTACAAACTTTCTTCTCCAACCACAGTGGAAGGAACTTTGAAATCAATAACAAAAGAAAAACTGCAAATTTCACAACTTTGCTGAGAATGGAGTTTAAATTTAAGTTTTCTTCATACACACACACACACACACACACACACACACACATAGGAAACTTAGCAAATATTAAGTATACAATGCAGTATTGTTAACTGTTGTTACCATGATGTATATTAGATCTCCAGATATTATTCATCTTACATAACTGAAACTTCGTACCCTTTGACCAATATCACCACCTCCCCTTGGAAAAGTGTATGACAGCTCTTCAAAAAGTTAAACATAGAACTACCATACGATACATGCATTTACACTCTTTAGTGTATATCAAAGATTTGAAAACAGGTACTCAAATGAGTACAAGTGTATGTTCCTAGCAGCCTATTTCACAGTAGCCAAAAGGTGGAAACTGTGCTAATGTGCATGAAGAGATTAGTAGATAAACAAATTGTGCTATATACAGACAATGGAATAGTTTTCAGCCAGTAAAAGGGGTGAAGGAGTTCTATATGCTACGGTGTGGATGAAACTTTAAAATATTTTGCTAAGTAAAAGGCTAGACACAAAAGAAACATATGTTTAATTACATTTATAAGAAATATCCAGTATAGATAAATCCATAACAATAGAATGCAGATTTGTGGCTGCCAGAGGTTAGGCAAAGAGGGAATGGGAAGAGACTGCTTAATGAGTGTGAGTTTTTACTTTGGCATGTTGGACATATTTTATAATTAGAAAGAGGTGGTGATAGCAAAACATTGTGAATATGTTAAATGCCACTTATTTTCTCACATTAAAATGGCTAATTTTGTGTTATGAAACTTTTGCCTGAATCAATTATTATTTTTAATTCCTGGGTTCCCTACAGGATTACTATTCCTTGTAAAATATCATTCTCAATTCCTGCATTCCATAAGAAAATTTTGTATCACTAACAAATCCCCCTTTTGTTTTGCTTAAACCAATTGTATTTAATTTCTATTATGTGCAATCAAAATGTCTTACCAATACACCAATTATTTACATTCCACCGTATACTTAAAATTTTCTAAATGTATCAGTGTACTTTGGAGAGAAAAAAAAACAATTTTCAAGACAAAGGATATTTGAAGATGCATTCAGCCAAAATAATAGCAGGAAGAAAAGTTGGCATTTTAATATTTATTGTACCTGCACACATTTCAATATGTAAGAAAAGTTAGAGTAAGATGGCTTATTTATTCTTACATCTTTTTTTCTTGAAATTAAGATAAAGTGTCACCAAAATAGTAGCAGTGCTGTTCTTATGTTGCTATTGCCTGGCCAGATACAACAAACAGAAAGCTCAAAATAGTTTTGTAGATGTTATTAAAACATATTATAAAGCCACTGATTTCTTTAAAATGTAAGAAAAACACAGAAATATACAAAAAGTTCAATGTAACACACTAGAAGATTCATAAATAGACAAAGTACACATGAAAGTTTATCATAAAATAAAGGCAGCACATCAAAACGGAGGAAATGATGGACATTTTAATAACTGATGATATGAAAACTAGACAGATTCATAGAAAAATGTAAAATTGGATCCACTCCTCACACTAAGCACCAGAATAAATTCCAAATGCAGCAAATAATTAAATGTAAAAAGTAAAAAATACTAGAAAAATAATGGTTGCTTAATTTGTTACTTGGAAAAAGAGAACAGTTACCTAACAGTGGCTCAACTTCCAGAAGCTAAATGTGAATATATTGATTAATTTGATTACCTAAAAAAAGTATTTTGCATGGTAATAAAAACACCATAAACAAAGTAAAAAGACAAATTGTAATCTGGGACAAAGTTTACAACTAATGTTACATTAAAAGTGTTAATATGTTAATATTGGTGATCAATATAGAGCTTTTATATCTGTAAAAACAAAAATGACCAAAAGTCTTAGAGAAGAATATGAAAAACATTGAACAGACATTTCACAGAAAAGAAAGCAAATAAAAAGATACTTAACATTACTCACAATTATATAAATGCAAATTAAAATCACATAGAAGGATCATTTCTCAAATATCAGTCTGACAAAAACAAAATTCTGCCAAAAAACTCTTGTCATGACTATAGGGAATTAGGCACTCTCAAACACTGATGGTGAAAAAGAAAAATGTATGAGCCTTATAGAGAATTCTATACCATGCCTATCTATTAAAATTGCACATCCATTTACCTTTTGATCCAGTGATACAACTTTCAAGAATTTATCCCAAATACACCTTAAGAAAAAATAGGAAATGATATGTACACTGGTTTATTCATTGCAGTCTTATTTACAATAACAACAATTGGAGACAGCCTAAATGCCTATCAATAGAAAACTGATTGAACAAACTCTAGGAATCAACAGAGTTGAGTACCATGGAGATGTTTCAAAAAATGAAGAAAATCTGTAATTACTATATGGTATCATCAGCAGAAAATATTAATAAAGGAAAAGATGGAAAATCATGTTCAGAGGATGCTACAATTTTGTTTAATGAAGATGAAGATCTAGATTCCAATTTAGGTGAGACAGTGTAAGGAGTTCTGTGAACACACTCTGTAGCTAAACTACTGAAAACTATAAAAATACAATAATTAAATGTCTCCATAAATGACCCTAATTTCTTGCAGCAATTTAAAAACTATTTATTCAAGAAATTCTATAAAATATTGGTAACAATATTGAAATTCTGTGGCATGTGAACCAAGAACTACACTTTCCCTACCCATCCCCAGTTCAGTGAGACAGAAATTTCACACCACACTGGTGTAGCCAAGAACAAAGGGCTCCCTCTCTCAAACAAAGTGCCATTTTCACAAGAAAAGTAAGATGTCAACATTTCTCATCCTGTTGTTAGCTACCTGTTCTGATGCTATGTTCTGGGTGAGAGGTGGGGGTTCCTTTCCTCTACACAACCCCTTCCATGAGATGGAGGCACTACACTGAGAGAAGTTGGGTCTGAGAATACTAGGGCCCGAATCACCCTTGCTATGGCTTGTAAGGCATTGAAGCCCACCTAGAAAAGTTAAGCCTAGAAGAGCCGAGGCCACTTCCTCATTCTCCAATGATTATTCAGCTCCTAATCCTGAGGATCTGCTAAGAAAGAAATGCATCACTGTCATCACCCAAAATGATCCAGAGATTCAACACAATCCCTATCAGAACACCATCTGATTTCTTGGTAGATATTGACAAGCTTATTTTAAAATTTATATAGAAATCTAAGTGACATAGAATAGCCAAAACAATCTTGAAAAAGAACAATATAGGAAGACTCACACTTCCTGATTTCAAACTTACTATGAAGCTGCAGTATTCATGGAAGTGTGATACTGGC
Source organism: Balaenoptera physalus (assembly GCF_965194825.1). NCBI lineage: Eukaryota > Metazoa > Chordata > Mammalia > Artiodactyla > Balaenopteridae > Balaenoptera > Balaenoptera physalus. Next base: position 77,566,145 of record NC_138903.1, on the reverse strand, counting down.
CTAAGGGAAGATATACAGATCACTGGAATAGAATAAAGAGTCCAGAAATAAACTTATGTGTCTATGATCAGCTTCTTTTCAACAAGGTCACCAAAACCATTACATGGAGAAAATCATCCTTTTCAAAAAATGTCATTCTTTTCACCATATGATGATGGGAAAAGTGAATATCTGCATGCAAATGAATGAAGTTGAAACCTTATCCAGCACTATACATAAAAATCAACTCAAAATGTATAGAAGATACAAATGTAAGAGATGCAACTATAAAACTCTTATACGTAAACAGGGATAAGACATTACAACTTTGGGTTTAGCAATGGTTTCTTAGATATGACATCAAAAGCACAAGCAACAAAAGAAAAAATATACCATGTTCTTGGATTGGAAGAATCAATATTGTCAAAATGACTATACTACCCAAGGCAATCTACAGATTCAATGCAACCCCTATCAAACTACCAATGACATTTTTCAAAGAACTATAACAAAAATCTTAAAATTAGTATGGAGAAGCAAAAGACCCCAAATAGCCAAATCATTCTTGAGAAAGAAAAACGGAGCTGGAGGAATCAGGCTGCCTTACTTCAGACTATGCTATAAAGCTACAGTCATCAAAACAGTATGGTACTGGCACAAAAACAGAAATAAAAATCAGTAGAACAGGATAGAAAGCCCAGAAATAAACTCATGCACCTATGGTCAATTAATCTATGACAAAGGAGGTCAGACTATACCACAGAGGTAAGACAGTCTCTTCAATAAAGAGTGCAGGGAAAACTGGAAAACTACATGTAAAAAAAATGAAATTAGAATATTCTTTTACACCATACAAAAAAAGAAACTCAAAATGTATTAAAGACCTAAATGTAAGACCGGATACTATAAGACTCAGAGGAAAACATAGAACACTCTTTGACATAAATTGCAGGAACATCTTTTCTGAGCCGTCTGCTAAAGTAATGGAAATAAAAGCAAAAATAAACAAATGGGGCCTAATTAAACTTAAAACCTTTTGCATAGCAAAGGAAACCATAAAGAAAACGAAAAGACAACCCACAGAATGGGAGAAAATAATTGCAAATGATGAAACGGAAAAGGGATTAGTCTCCAAAATTTACAAACAACTCATGTGGTTCAATATCAAAATAACAAACAACCCAATCAAAAAACGGGTACAAGACTTAAATAGACATTCCGCCAAAGAAGACATACTAGGTGGCCAAAAGGCACATGAAAAGATGCTCAACATCCCTAATTATTAGAGAAATGCAAATCAAAACTACAATGAGATATTGGCCACTCAGAATGGCCATCATCAAAAAATCTGCAAACAGTAAATGCTGGAGAGGGTGTGGAGAAAAAGAAACTTTCCTACACTATTGGTGGGAATGTAAATTGATACAGCCACTATGGAGAACAGTATGGATGTTCCTTAAACAACAAAAAATAGATCTACCCTGTGATTCAGCAAGCCCACTCCTGGGCATATATCTGGAGACAAACATGGTTCAAAAGGATACATGCACCCCAATGTTCATTGCAGCACTGTTTACAATAGCCAAAGCATGGGACCAACCTAAATGTCCATTGACAAATGAATGGATAGAGAAGATTTGGTGCATATATACAATGGAATATTACTCAGCCATTAAAAATAATGAAATAATGCCATTTGCAGCAACATGGATGGACTTGGGGATTATCATACTAAGTGAAGTAAGTCAGATAGAGAAAGACAAATACCATATGATATGGCTTATATGTGGAATCTAAAAATAATGATACAAATAAACTTATTTACTAAACAGAAACAGGCTTACAGACTTGGAGAATGAACTTATGGTTATTGGGGGGAAGGGTGCGGTGAGGGATAGATTGGGGGTTTGCGATTGGCATGTACACACAGCTATATTTAAAATAGATAACCAAAAAGGACCTACTGTATAGTGGCAGGGAACTCCTCTCACTATTCTGTAATAACCTAAATGGGAAAAGAATATGAAAAAGAATAGATATATGCATATGTGTAACTGAATCACTTTGCTATACACCTGAAACTAACACAACACTGTTAATCAACTATATTCCAATATGAAAATAAATAAATAAATATTAAAAGCATTGCCTAGTTAAAAAAAAACTGGAAGAAAAAAGGAGCTATCTGTAGCAAATAAGAAAGATTAAGGAGGAATAAGTTGAATGCAAGAATACTACAAAAGCAAGAAAGGAGTTGGAATAACCTAGATGTGAGTTGAACTAAGTTTAGACTACAGTGATATCAATGGGAAAGATGTGGTATATCAAGAACTGTAACTGAGGACTAATTAAGGGATTTGATATGAAGAGGTAATGGAAATGAGAAGAATTGACTTCAGGGTTGCTTACTGGGTTTTATTCCCTAGTAATTAAGAATAGGAAATTTAAAACCCAAAGCAGAATTTGGAGGAAGATAATATATTTAATTGTACAATTATAATTATAGTCAATTATAGCAAGCATAGGTTTTCTGAACATATTTAGAAATATGGTACTGATGTTTAGGTAAAAAACTGTGTATAAATATACAGATTTCAGTTATTTTTAAATTGGACTAACAAAATCATATTACCAGATTATCTTTCTAAGGATGATTACATGCATACAGAGTGGCAGCAATTCCATGGACAGATATTTGGAGGAGTGGACACAAAAATTTAAAGAGGAAGAAAAATTAAATAAAGAAGAGAAGTAGTCAGAGAGTTAAATATAGATCTCATCAACAACATCAATCAAATTTAGTGCCATTGAAGCCAAAGCTGAGGGGGAAAAAAAAGATAGAAATAACAAAGATAAGATCTCCAGTGAGCTTTCAGAGCATGCTTTCAATAGCATGGTATGAATGAAAGCTAGATTTCACATGCATATACAGGCAAAGTTTGAGAAGAATGGAAGCCTCAGGTGTGCACTATTTTGGGAGGATGTTTAAAAGCAGGGGAGATCCACCAGAGGGCAGACGGCAGAAGCAAGAAGAAATACAATCCTGCAGCCTGTGGAACAAAAACCACATTCACAGAAAGAGAGACAAGATGTAAAGGCAGAGGGCTATGTACCAGATGAAGGAACAAGATAAAACCCCAGAAAAACAACTAAAGGAAGTGGAGATAGGCAATCTTCCAGAAAAAGAATTCAGAATAATGATAGTGAAGATGATCCAGGACCTCAGAAAAAGAATGGAGTCAAAGGTGGAGAATATGCAAGAAATGTTTAACAAAGACCCAGAAGAATTAAAGAACAAACAAACAGACATGAACAATTCAATAACTGAAATGAAAACTACACTAGAAGGAATCAATAGCAGAATAACTGAGGCAGAAGAAAGGATAAGTGACCTGGAAGACAGAATGGTGGAATTCACTGCTGCGGAACATAATAAAGAAAAAAGAACGAAAAGAAATGATGACTGCCTAAGAGACCTCTGGGACAACATTAAATGCAACAGCATTCACATTATAGGGGTCCCAGAAAGAGAAGAGAGAGAGAAAGGAACCAAGAAAGTATTTGAAGAGATTATAGTCGAAAACTTCCCTAACATGGGAAAGGAAATAGCCACCAAAGTCCAGGAGGCACAGAGAGTCATATACAGGATAAAACCAAGGATAAACACACTGAGACACATAGTATTCAAATTGGCAAAAAATAAAGACAAAGAAAAATTATTGAAAGCAGCAAGGGAAAAATGACAAATAACATACAAGGGAACTCCCATAAGGTTAACAGCTGATTTCTCAGCAGAAACCCTACAAGCCAGAAGGGAGTGGCATGATATATTTAACATGATGAAAGGGAAGAACCTACAACCAAGATTACTCTACCCAGCAAGGATCTCATTCAGATTCGATGTAGAAATCAAAAGCTTTACACACAAGCAAAAGCAAAAAGAATTCAGCACCACCAAACCAGCTCTACAAAAAATGCTAAAGGAACTTCTCTAAGTGGGAAACATGACAGAAGAAAAGGACCTACAAAAACAAACCCAAAACAATTAAGAAAAGAGTCATAGGAACATACATATCAAAAATTACCTTAAACGTGAATGGATTAAATGCTCCAACCAAAAGACACAGGCTTGCTGAATGGATACAAAAACAAGACACATCTATATGCTGTCTACAAGAGACCCAATTCAGATCTAGGAACACATACAGACTGAAAGTGAGGGGATGGAAAAAGATATTTCAAGCAAATGAAAATCAAAGGAAAGCTGGAGTAGCAATACTCATATCAGATAAAATAGACTTTAAAATAAAGAATGTTACAAGAGACAAGGAAGGACACTACATAATGATCAAGGGATCAATACAAGAAGAATATATAACAATTATAAATATACATGCACCCAACATAGGAGCACCTCAATACATAAGGCAACCGCTAACAGCTATAAAAGAGGAAGTCGACAGTAACACAATAATAGTGGGGGACTTTAACACCTCACTTAAACCAATGGACAGATCATCCAAAATAAAAATAAATAAGGAAACAGAAGCTTTAAATGACACAATAGACCAGGTAGATTTAAATGATATTTATAGGACATTCCACCAAAAAACAGCAGATTAAACTTTCTTCTCAAGTGTGCACGGAACATTCTCCAGGACAGATCACATCCTGGGTCACAAATCAAGCCACAGTAAATTTAAGAAAATTGAAATCATATCAAGCATCTTTTCTGACCACAACGCTATGAGATTAGAAATGAATTACAGGGAAAAATAGATTTAAAAAAACACAAGCACATGGAGGCTAAACAATACATTGCTAAATAACCAAGAGGTCACTGATGATATCAAAGAGGAAATCAAAAAATATCTGGAGACAAATGACAATGAAAACACGACAATCCAAAACCTATGGGATGCAGCAAAAGCAGTTCTAAGAGGGAAGTTTATAGCTATACAAGCCTACCTCAAGAAAGGAGAAAAATCTCAAATAAACAATCTAACCTTACACCTAAAGGAACTAGAGAAAGAAGAACAAACAAAACCTGAAGTTAGCAGAAGGAAAGAAATCATAAAGATCAGAGCAGAAATAAATGAAATAGAAACAATGAAAACAATAACATAGATCAATAAAACTATAAGCTGGTTCTTTGAGAAGATAAACAAAATTGATAAACCATTAGCCAGACTCATCAAGAAAAAGGGGAGAGGACTCAAATAAACAAAATTAGAAATGAAAAAGTAGAAGTTACAACAGACAACACAGAAATACTAAGCACCCTAAGAGACTACTACAAGCAACCCTATGCCAATAAAATGGGCAACCTGGAAGAAATGGACAAATTCTTAAAAGGTATAACCTTCCAAGACTGAACCAGGAAGAAATAGAAAATATGAACAGACCAATCACATGTAATGAAATTGAAACTGTGATTAAAAATCTTCCAACAAACAAAAGTCCAGGACCAGATGGCTTCACAGGTGAATTCTATCAAACATTTAGAGAAGAGCTAACTCCCATCCTTCTCAAACTCTTCCAAAAAATTACAAAGGAAGGAACACTCCCAAACTCATTCTATGAGGCCATCATCACCCTGATACCAAAACCAGACAATGATACTACAAAGAAAGAAAATTATAGACCAATATCACTGATGAATATAGATGCAAAAATCCTCAACAAAATACTAGCAAACAGAATCCAACAACACATAAAAGGATCATACAGCAAGATCAAGTGGGATTTATCCCAGGGATGCAAGGATTCTTTAATTTATGCAAATCAATCAATGTGATATGCCATATTAACAAACTGAAGAATAAAAACCATATGATCATCTCAATAGATGCAGAAAAAGCTTTTGACAAAATTCAACACCCATTTATGATAAAAACTCTCCAGAAAGTGGGCATAGAGGGAACCTACCTCAACATAATTAAGGCCATATATGACAAACCCACAGCAAACAACATTCTCAATGGTGAAAAACTGAAACCATTTCCACTAAGATCAGGAACAGGACAAGGATGTCCACTCTCACCACTATTATCCAACATAGTTTTGGAAGTCTTAGGCACAGCAATCAGAGAAGAAAAAGAAATAAAAGGAATAGAAATTGGAAAAGAAGATGTAAAAGAGTCACTATTTGCAGATGACATGATACTATACATAGAGAATCCTAAAGATGCCACCAGAAATCTACTAGAGCTAATGAATGAATTTGGTAAAGTTGCAGGATAGAAAATTAATGTACAGTGATCTCTTGCATTCCTAAACACTAATGATGAAAAATCTGAAAGAGAAATTAAGGAAACTCTCCCATTTACCATTGCCACAAAAAGAATAAAATACCTAGTAATAAACCTACCTAGGGAGACAAAAGACCTGTATGCAGAAAACTATAAGACAGTGATGAAAGAAATTAAAGACGATACCAACAGATGGAGAGCTATACCATGTTCTGGGATTGGAAGAATCAATATTGTGAAAATGACTATACTACCCAAAGCAATCTACAGATTCAATGCAATCCCTATCAAATTACCAATGGCATTTTTTATGGAACTAGAACAAATATCTTAAAATTTGTATGGAGGCACAAAAGACCCCTAATAGCCAAAGCAGTCTTGAAGGAAAACAACGGAGGTGGAGGAATCAGATTCCCTGACTTCAGAATATACTGCAAAGCTACAGTAATCAAGATAATATGGTACTGGCATAAAAACAGAAACATAGATCAATGGAACAAGATAGAAAGCCCAGAGATAAACCCATGAACCTATGGTCAACTTATGTATGACAAAGGAGGCAAGGATATACAATTGAGAAAAGACAGTCTCTTCAATAAGTGGTGCTGGGAAAACTGCACAACCAGATGTAAAAGAATGAAATTAGAACCCTCCCTAACACCATACACAAAAGTAAACTCAAAATGGATTAGAGACCTAAATGTAAGACTGGACACTATAAAACTCTTAGAGGAAAATATAGGAAGAACACTCTTTGACATAAATCACAGCAAGATCTTTTTTGATCTACCTCGTAGAGTAATGGAAATAAAAACAAAAATAAATGGGACCTAATGAAACTTCAAAGCTTTTGCACAACAAAGGAAACCATAAACAAGATGAAAAGACAATGCTCAGAATGGGAGAAAATATTTGCAAATGAATCAACGGACAAAGGATTAGTCTCCAAAATATATAAACAGCTCATGCAGCTCAATATTAAAGAAACAAACCAATCCAAAAATGTGCAGAAGACATAAGTAGACATTTCTCCAAAGAAGACATACAGATGGCCAAGAAGCACATGAAAAGATGCTCAACATCACTAATTATTAGAGAAATGCAAATCAACACTACAATGAGGTATCACCTCACACCAGTTAGAATGGGCATCATCAGAAAATCTACAAACAACAAATGCTGGAGAGGGTGTGGAGAAAAGGGAACCCTCTTGCACTGTTGGTGGGAATGTAAATTGATGCAGCCACTATGGAGAACAGTATGGAGGTTCCATAAAAAACTAAAAATAGAATTACCATATGATCCAGCAATCCCACTACTGGGCATATACCCAGAGAAAACCATAATTTAAAAAGACACATGCACCCCAATATTCATTGCAGCACTATTTACAATAGCCAGATCATGAAGCAACCTAAATGCCCTTCGACAGATGAATGGATAAAGAAGATGTGGCACATATATACAATGGAATATTACTCAGCCATAAAAAGGAACGAAATTGGGTCACTTGTTGAGACGTGGATGGATCTAGAGACTGTCATGCAGAGTGAAGTAAGTCAGAAAGAGAAAAACAAATATCGTATATTAACGCATATATTTGGAACCTAGGAAAATGGTACAGATGAACCAGTTTGCAGGGCAGAAATTGAGACACAGATGTAGAGAAGAAACGTATGGACTCCAAGGGGGAAAGCAGCAGGGGGGTGGTGGTGGTGGTATGATGAATTGGGCAATTGGGATTGACATGTATACACTGATGTGTATAAAATTGATGACTATAAGGACCTGCTGTATAAAAAAATAAAATAATATTTTAAAAATAAATAAATAAATAAAAGCGGGGGAAAAATAAATATGTTGCCAGAACTAAAATATCTTGCTTTTTATTTTTAAGTAAAAATATAATGAGAAATGTAGAAAAGTAGCATAATTAATCTGCCTTTCATTTCAGATCATAAAAACTATTATATAATGGTTATATTTAGGCATAACAAATTACAAACAGAATAGAATTTTCTGTAATAATTTCTTTCTTGGTAAAAAATCATAAAATAAGGATTAACTTTATTTATCTTAAAAGCTAAAATGTCCACAGTGTATGTGAGATCTAACAATGGTTTCCTTCTAGAGCAAGTCCTTTCAACTGTCATAGCTATCTATCATTCCTCCCCTTGGAGGTAAAAACTGAAAGCCTGTAGTGATCTGTTTATTAAAAATAAAATGTTCAAGGAGTATCATTAAAGGTAATTTTACATTTTAAAGTTCCCTTTAAGTTTGTTTGTGGTAGGCAGAGCTATAGTCCCTCAAGATGTTCACATCTTAATGCTTGGAACCTGTGACTATGTCACCTTACATAGAAAAAAGGAATTTGCAGAGGTGATTAAGGTTATGGACCTTAAAATGGGAGAGATTATCCTGGATTATCTGCGTGGGGCCGATGCAATTATATGATACCTTAAAAGCAGAAGAGATAGGGAGAAGAGTGGGTCAGAGAAATGAGACAGAAGGAGAGATTCAGTGTGAGAATACGGAGACTTCTGTTGGCTTTGAAGATGGAGGAAGGGGGCTAAGAGCCAAGGAATACAAGTAGCCTCTAGAATCTTGGAACACTCTTAGCTGACAGACAGCAGGGAATGGAGGACCTCAGTCCTACAACAGCAGCACCTGAATTCTGCAAAGATCTGAATGAGCAATAAACAGATTCTGAGAGCTTCCAGAAAGGAATACGACCCTTCTGACACCTTGATTTTAGCTCAGTGAAACCCATGTTGCACTTATAGCCCCTAGAATTTTAATATAATAAATCTGCATCATTTCAGCAACTAAATTTGTGATAATTTTTATGCAGTAGTAGAAGCCTTAATGAAGTGTTGATGAATTAATTACTCATTTTGCAACCTATCTGAATCAGAATTCTCACCTAGGCTTAGCAGTATTTTTTTTTTTGCATTTCTATTGTGGAATTCAAATAATAAGCTAGATTCACAATTTAGCTTTGCCACTCTCCCCAGGAATTTTATAATCTAATTTAACCAGATGAAACAAAAAACTAAAACTGGGAACACGAGAAAGTATGCATTCATATGTACAGGAAAAGAATATGCTGGGACAAGGAAGAACACTCAACTGGGATTACAAATAAATTAAGAATATTCTGGCTATACAGACACAGCGGGATTGAACTTTCAGAGCTATGTCCCTCTTTCTTTATTGCAATTAATTCCCTTTAAAATTAATGAGACGTATTCATAGCCAGGTGAAAATAAACGTTCTAGTGAGCAATGATTTAAATCCCTATCCAGGGGATAATTCAGTAGAATTTATTAAATCCTTTAAAATAACCATGGAGAATACCCATGTGAATATTTAGCATATGATGTTGTTCAGACCGTTAAGAAGAGAAAGGTATAGTGTAGGTTCAGTGCCTATATTCATTCTGAATATTTTCGTATGTGTTCTTTTTATTCTCCATTAATTAAAAGCTACTTAAGAGGAAAATTATCATACCTATGGCAATATTTGATTATTTTTAAAAAGTGGCCTAATGTTTTTTAGCTAAATTATTTAATGCAAAATGACAAAGATATTCTAAACTGTTTTCACGAGTTCTAGAAAGTGTTGTGTCTCTGTGTCTTTTGAGCCTGATGAGATTGTATTTTTTACCTGTACCCATGAAATTCATCCAGATAATATGTATTTTATATAGTCATGCAGTTTATAGCTTATGTTTATGGCTCACTGCCTACTCTAGTATCATGATTATTTTTCTATTTTCGTTGCCTTTGAAGTCATTATTCACTCACATGGAGTAGATATGCCCATTTTATTGTCTACCGGAGGATCAAAATCTCTTAATATTTTATAAATGGAGTGTTTGTTTGGCCCCATATTGATTGAGCTAGATTTTTATAGTGTGTAAACTACTCCCTGGGAGAAAGTTGGGCATTTTTGGAAGTTGTGTGAACTCTTCTTTGCCACTGGAGTTCCATTAAGTAAGAACTGCTTCATTGGCCTGAAAGAAGTCATTCAGCTTCCAAAATGCCTAATTGACTCTCTGGGAGTAGTGCAGGAGGTAGCTGCTCAGTCACCATTGTTTTTCATATTGTCAACTTCCACTTCAATGGTGAATTTAATGGAAGGACACTAAGTAAGCCAGAATCCCCAGCATGGGAACCCATCAAGGCTAAATCAGGCAGTCTCTTGACTAATTTGAGAATTCAGCCACAACTTGGTGGTAAGAATTGGAGGTAATTGTTTAATGACTAAAGAATGTTGAATGACACTGAGGTTAAAGGTCAGTACCAAGGACTTCAGTAATAGATCTGACAGAATTGTATCACATGGGGGATATTATGGCACCAAATAGAGAACCAGAGATCAGAGCTATTTGAAAAACAATGACTGCATCTTAAGAAAGCTTGTTTTAAGGACTTGATTACATAGTCCCTGAAATTAGGTGCTTTCAAAGAATTTTGAAAATAAAATATACTTTAAAAAGATGGGGGCTTCCCTGGTGGCACAGTGGTTGAGAGTCTGCCTGCTAATGAAGGGGACATGGGTTCGAGCCCTGGTCTGGGAAGATCCCACATACCGCGGAGCAACTAGGCCCATGAGCCACAACTACTGAGCCTGCGCGTCTGGAGCCTGTGCTCCACAACAAGAGAGGCCGCAATAGTGAGAGGCCCGCACACCGCGATGAAGAGTGGCCCCCGCTTGCCACAACTAGAGAAAGCCCTCGCACAGAAACGAAGACCCAACACAGACAAAAATAAAATTAATTAATTAATTTTTTAAAAAAGCAACAAATATTCAAGTACAATTGGTGTCTTTAAGAAAAAAAAAGATGAGAAACATTTTGGTGGGATATTAATAAATAGTCACTCTTCAGATAAGGAGTAAAAGCTGGCTTTACAGGCATCAGTTAAATCCACAGGTCCTACTGAATGACAACCAAGTGTCATCTGACTTATATATAGTACCAGTAGCTAATTAACATATAGGTATAATATTACACTGCAGAGGAATAAAATGTGCACATATTTTAATGGTATTATAATTATGCATAAAATGCAATTCTTAAGAATTAACCAATGCCCAAGGAAATGCGTGATATAGTTATCTACTTTGCTTTAAATATTCAGATAAATTGTCTTCTTAAGAATTATCTAACATCTGCTGTTTCATAGAGCCCATTATTTTTGCAAACTTCTGACAGCTGTAAATTTTTTTAAGTACCTAAATTATTATTCAATGATTACCCATCACTAAAAGTGTAATTGTCATGTTTTGTTTATGGATGATTTGATTCTATTTAGAGAGACCTTAAAAAGTAGAAATGTATATTGAAAAAGAAAATTGGGATCCTGTGCTACCTTGAGAAAAGCAAGTAATTTGCCTTTCAACTGGAAATTAAAAAAAAAAATCAACAAGAGTAAAAAGTATGTAAAGCATATTTGTTAACATGTGAATCTAAAGCTAGAGTAATAAGACCCTATCCTCACTATAAGATTCCACAGTCAAATGCTTAAGACCAGCTGTTCCATAATCCCCATTACCTGTGCCATTGAATTTAAAGTGTGTAAGGCTTTTGTGTCTACATCCCAGAGCATCATCACTTTTTATTGTCTTTTGTCCTAGGTGTGTTTGTATTTGACAAGAAAGTGGAGAAAAAGCATTTATATGGTAATCTAGCTAACATTTCTACTTTGTAGAAATGGCCAACAAATTATGTCTATCTTTGTTGGTTATCCAACATAGATTTTTCTGAAGACGTTTTCTAAGGCAGCAGAAATTAATAAAAATATTAAAGTTGAGAAAAAAAACATTTTTTTTGAGCTTAGCTAAAATATTTTTTCAGAGAATTCCATTTAGATTTCTTAGGAACTTGTGGTATTTTTTATATTAAGGTATTAGGTATTTATGCAGTTGTGGATATTGTTACATGTTCATCAGGAATAGGTTAATTGCCTCATCAGAACATGTCTTTAGTGGATTTTCAAGAACTCTAAAATTAATCATTTCATTGACATAATTTTCCTTTTTCTATTGCCAGTCTAGTCGTAACCCCTGGGGTTGGGGTAGGGAGCAGAATATACCACCCTGGAATGTGCATTTGGCATGTGGATTACTTTCAGCTGAAGACAATCAAGGCAGACTCAGGAAGAGCTTTGTAACCCCCCGCCTTAACTGTTTAAAAGAATTTAGATAAAGGGCCTGTACTAGGAAGAGAGCTATTGCCAGGGATAACTATATCAGAAACTTTTTTATCTTATCTGTATGGCATGGCAAACATTTGTTTACCAAACTTTTGCTTTTCCCATCTTCTTGTGAATTGTCTTCTTCCCTTTGATGCCCCAGACTCCTACCCCCTTCTCCTTAGCTCAGGTTGGCATATAAGCCTCAATTACCTGACTGCTGGGGAGTCTCATATTTTTATGGGGCTCCTATATGTACAAAATTTGATTTTTTCTTGTTAATCTGTCATGTCAATTTAATCATTAGACAGACAATGAACCTAGAAGGAAAGAAAGGAAAACTTTTCTGCCCCTACATCCATTTTATTCTCACTCATTTTTCTACCTCCATTCCACCTCCCTCTCTAGCCCAAGGACATAAAAACTAGAAAACACTATAAATTGAAGAAGAAATGTGACTTATGTGTGTTTATATATAGCCCCACAGGCACACACACACACATATATGCTGGGACTCCCACAAAATGGAAGACACTCTTGTTTGGCTTGCTTAACACCCATTCCCAGCCACCATTTTTTTCTTGCTTTCCTCCTATAAAGAAGGTGAAAAGTAAAATATTGCCCTTCTTAAATTTCCCTGCATCTAGAACTGGACATGTGACATGGTTTTGGTAAATGAAATGAAAGTGGAGGTTGTTGGGAGAGTTTTGAGGAAAGTTTTCTTGCAGATCACTCCACTGGTATTTGCTTTAGCCACCACCTTCTTTTTTTTTTTTTTCTTGTAATGCCCAGAGGTACAGCAACTAGAAAGACCAAAGGCGCTCATTAAGGCTGGCACAGACAATGTGGTGGTATGAATAATGACTCCCCAGAGATGCCAGCAGCTTCTAAAATTTGAAAGAGGTAAGGAGCAGATTGTCCCCTGGAGCCTCCAGAAAGCACCAGCCATGGCTCCACCTTGATTTTAGCTCCATAGGATTCATTTTGGACTTCCTCCAGAAGTCTAAGAGAATAAATTTGTGTTGTTCTAAGCAAGTAAAGTTGTGTTGTTTTTTTTTTTTACAGAAGCCATAGGAAATTGATATAGCAGGAATATATAAGCGTATGCATCCTTGTCAATACTGTGTAATGGCTGTACAGTGGACTGCCTTCCCCAAGTTTTCTTATTATATGAGGTAAGGAAATAGAAAACAAACTACTTGCTAAGTCACTGTTTGGGTGAGCTTTCTATTATTTGGCTGACGACAACCCTAACTGATACACTCATCCCACTACACACATATTGCCTCCAATAGTCATGGACAGTCATGTACATGACTCCAGATCTTGTCCAGGACTATGATATAATTTACCATCCATCCTTTTTTGCTGATGCCTTAGTCTTCTCTTTCTTGTTCTCACTAACTTTGAACAATTGGAATAATCTTCTTTATGACTATCTCCCTTCCTAAATTGTCCTAGAAAAAGGTAATACTTGTTTCCAGGTGTCATTTTAAACTTGTACTCTCCTCTAAAGATTATGACACCTCAAAATTTCTTTTAACAACAATGAATGATCTCTAATTTTGATCTTTAATGTCCTCCAAAATCCATTGCTTAGTTACTATTGTCTTTTTGTATTGACAGTGTACCCTTTGCTCTAACCATGACAATATACTACTATCACTTTCATGTGATTAATCTAATTCTATCTGCTTGCTTTTAATAATGACACTCAATTTTCCCTGCTCTAACCAACCATATTTATTTACAACACCTCAATTAAGCCCCTTAGCATTCACAAGCAGTTATGTCTATTAATGTATAAAATGTTTAACGTTTTTATTATTATTTCTATTGATGATTACCTTACCTGTCACAAAGTTAAGATGCTTTATCAATATCTTTGCTGACTCCTCCGGGCACCTTATTCACTCTTTGTACATTATGGCCACTTAAATGTTCTAGAGTGCTCTAGGAAAATTAATGAGAGCGTTTGCTGGGAAATTAGTTTAAATGAATTATTAAAGAACATTTCAGACTCTTACTTTTATAGTTACTTGCTTAAAATCAGACAATACTCCAATAGCCCACTCTGGGGGAGTCAAAGGAGAACAGTTCAGAATGATTACTGTTGATTACCTCTGGTGATTGCATCAGGGTTCCAGTTAATTAAGGATAATTGTAGAGCTGACATGTGTGACAAGTCTGGTAATTATCTGGCTGACCTTATTGGGCTCACTCCATGGGAAGTGTTAAGAATATAAAATGTGTAAAAAGCTGCTGATCTAACAAGCAAGCATTAATGCTGAAGTTAAATAGCTATATTAGTTAAATCACTATTTGTTGTAACTTAATATGGAAGTATCAATTGATATGGCAATTTGTTTCAAGTGTAGAAGATTGATTGGGAGAGATATAAATTTGCAGTTCTAACCCTCCCTTATCCAATAATATTATCAAATAGAACACACCATACCCAAACAGTTCTTTGCACAAAGTTGATGATTTTTGTGGCTCAGCAATCAATTCAGCTTGACAGTTGAAATCAATTATGAAGATATGCAAAACACTGTATCATAGCTTGTGTTGATAGCTGTGCAAAGATAAAGGTAAAAGAACTGGAAAATCTAACTTATCTTTGTTATTTTGATATTTTCACTAAAATCAGAAAGACATCTGAAAATCTATAAGCCACTAGGAATAAATTAGTTAACTAATGAGTAAATATGAAAAGAATTATTAAAGTACAAAATAAAAATATGTGCTATGTTTTTCCTGAATAACTTGTATTCCTCCAGAAAGATTTGACCCAGAAATTGTCTATTCCAATAAGTATTCTCTAAGGTTAGACTAAGAACTCTGCCTCTGTGTTCCAATGATGCCTGGGGCATACCATTATATTACTGCTTAGCAAATTAGAGTAAAATTATTGGAGTATGTGATTGTTCCTCATGCTTCTAAACTCTAAACTCCTCAAGGATAGGGACTATGCCTTATTAATCTTTCTTCCTTCCTCACACCCTTCTTAGGTGCCTATCACAGTGTTTTCCACATAATAAATAATAATACACATTTATCAAACTGACATGAACTGAAATCCTCAGATCTAAACAGTTTTTGTATACAGTTAGAATTTTAATCGATTTATTAATTGTTTTAATTTATAACTTTGAACTAATTTTAGACTTACAGAAAAGTTGCAAAAATGGTACACAGAGTTTCTATATAATTTCACTCAGTTTCTCCTAATATTAACATGCTATATAACCATAGTATAATTGTCAAAACTAAGAAATTAATAGTGGCACAAAACTATTAACTTCAGACCTTATTCATATTTCACCAGTTTTTCTACTAAATATCCATTTTCTTTTTCAGGATTCAATCCAGGAACCCACATGACATTTATTTGACATGTTTCCTTTGCCTTCTCTAGTTTGTTATAGTTCTTCAGTCTTCATTTTTTTATGATCTTGACACTTTTAGAGGAGTACTGTTCAGTTATTTTGTAGAATATCTCTCAATTTGGCTTTGCCTGATATTGTCTCATGCATAGATTCAGGATATAGATTTTTGACACAAAGATAACAGAGATGATATTATAACCTTCTCTGTAAATTGTATCAGGGACTCAAAAATATTGATATGCCTAATTATTGATAATGTTAATCTTGGTTAAGGTGGTGTTTACCAGGTTTATCAACTGTGAAGCTACTATTTTCCCCATTTTACTTACTATCTTGATTAAGCTACTTTAAAACTGTGAAAGTATCCTGTTTCTCCTAAAACATTTAGCTACTAATTTTATCAGCCATCGATGAAACTTGTCTGCAGCAATTATTATTGTGTTGTTTGTCTACTGGTGATTTTTCTAGTTCCCACTTTTCTTCTAATATTTTTAAATTGGAATTCTTCCATAAGGAAGAGTTATCCCTTCTCAAATGTTATTTATGTATTTATTTATTTATAACAGTATGAGCTCATGGATACTTATTTTATTATTTGGATTATTATCCTATACTATCTTTACTTATTTTCTTCCTCAAAACTTTACAACTTTGGCCATTAGGCACTCCTTTAGTTTAGTTGTCCTTTCAACAAGCCCTCTTCTTTAATTTCTGAAACCAGAAGATATCCCAGGTTCATCTTCTGTTTTTTTTTTTTTGCCACAACCCTAGAGTTAGTCACTTCTTCAAGGAGCCCTGAATTGTTGTATTGGGGAAATGTATTTAGAAACCAATATGTTAGCACTAAATTTGTTCATTGCTACTGGAGTGACATTGATTCAGGAGACAGAGCTAACGCACACTTGTCCATGCATCTCTATTTCAATATCTATATATCTATCTATCCATCTATACATATAAGGTCAATGAATTCATATTTAATATATCTGATTCTAATCCAATGGCAATCCAACACAGGGTTCATATTAGCTTTCCCTCTTTCTCATCTATAACTTCTTTTTCCAACAGTTAAAACTCAGCTCTTATTAGCTGTTTATATATATGTATATATATAAAACTATCAATATATATAGCTCAATTTTAGTATACACTTAAAGTAGTTTCACAATTGTTAACCAATACCTCTATGAGAAGTGTGAGATCAGAGTGCCCTATCCTTGTTTCCTCACATGGTGGAGGGGACAAGGAATCTTTCTGGAGCCTCTTTTATAAAGGCACTAATCCCTTGCATGAGGGCTCTGACCTCGTCACCTAATCAACTTCCAAAAGCCAAAATTTCTAATACTGTCACCTTGGGAATAAGTTTCAACTTATGAATTTTAAGGGGACACAACCAGTCATCCCATAGCATTCTGCCCCTGGCTTACCAAAACTCATGTCCTTCTTGCATGCAAAATACATTAATTTTATCCCAGTAGCCCCCTAAGTCTTAACTTATTTCAGCATGTAACTCAAAAGTCTAAGTCCAAAGCCTCATTAAATATCAATTAAATCAGATATGGGTGAGGCTCATGGTACTATTCATCTTACAGCAAATTGCTTTCTAGCAGTAAACATATGAGCATGTAGCCCCCAGACCTACTGGCACTTAAGGATTGCTGTAAACATATGAAATCAAACTTTTATGAAACCAAACTTGGGTCCACTTGCCCATGAGCAGTAAAGCCAATCTACTGACACTGATTGTGGTGAAGGAAAGTGCAGCATTTATTACAGGGAGCCAAACAAGGGGTTCAGAACAGCTGGTGCTCAAAATACCCAAGCTCCTAGATAGGTTTCAGCAAAGCATTTTAAAGGCAAGTTGAGGGAGGGGTGTCCCAGGGTATGTGATGATCTCATGTACAATTCTCTGATTGGTTGATGATGAGGTAACAGGTCAGTGTCACAGGGGTTAACATTATCAATCCTTAGGTACCAGTAGGTCTTGGGGCTACATGCTCATGATCATCAAGTAGTTAATTTCTTCCATTTGGTGGTGGTTTTGGCATCTGTAAAATTACTCAGGAAATGTGCATTAGATACTACTATCTAGGTACTTCAGAGAGGAGCTAAAGCAGAGGCTATGAGGGAGGGGTCTGTCTATGGAAGGCCCCATAGGGTCCTGCTCAGTTACAAGATGTGTTATGTGCTTTCAAAATATAATGATAAGACAGGCATTGGGTAGGTATTCACATTCCAAAAGGGAGAAATAAGAAATGGATAAAAGGTCCCAGGCAATTCCAAAAATTTAAGGCCCACTGGGGCAAGTGTCCTGTGTTCCAGACACTGGGATGAAGATCTCCTTGCTGGACACAGCCCACACTGTAACTTTCATGGGTTGCAGTACTGTGCCTGCAGCTCTCCCAGGCTGGGATTTCAGGGACAACTCCATTCTCACAGGTCCACTGGGCATTGCCCTAGTCAGGGCTTTTTGCTGTAGCTCTGCTTTTGCAGAGGTTTTCTTTCTTGACCCTTTGGCTCTTCAGGGCATCCTTTTAAATCTAGGTGAAGACAGTCATGCCCCTACAGCTCTTGCACTCTGTGCATTGGCAGAGAATGCTGATGCTCCTCCAGAGGGGCAGCCACCTTAGCGCACACTGCAGTTGAGGTGGCTGAAGAGCATGGCACCCAAATGTGAGAAACAGAGTCCCTAATGTGAGACAGACCAAGACAAGGTGGCCCCTCCTTTGAAATTGTTCTGCCCTGCAGACTCCTGTAGTCTGGGACTGTGATGGGAGGGGCACCCTGAAGAGCTTTGAAATGCTTCTGAGTTATTTTTCCATTGTCTTGGACAATAGGTTCTGGCTTCTGTTTAGATATCCAACCAATCACCCCATTGTCTTAATGAATAGCTCCTAGCTTCTGTTGAAACTGTTGATCCAAGCCAAAGTCCTTTTCAAATTTGACCACACCCTTTAAATTCTTTCCCAAACAAGCTTTCTTATTTCTTTCAGTATGGATGGGCTGAGAAATTTCCCAATTTTTAAGTTCTGTTTTTGATTAACTAATGCATTTTTAAATTATTTTTCTCTTCTGATATTTCACTATAAGCATTCAAAAGAAACAAGTCTGCTCCTTCAATACTTCGTTTAGAAATTTCTTCAGGCAAATATCCAATTTGCATTCCTAGCAGCAATATATGAGTGTCTATTTCTGTACAAACTTGCCAACAGAATATGTTTTTAACTTTTAAATTTTTGGCCAATCTGAAAAGTGAGACATGTTGTTAGTGTTGTTTTAATTTGTATTTCATTAATTACTATTGAGTTTGAAACTTTTGTATAGGTTTGAGGGCTATTTTTACATTTTATATATGTGTGTGAATGAATTATCTCTTTGCCTTTTCCCATTTTTCTGTTAGTATTTTAGTTCTCTGTCCCTTGAATTTTAAGATTTCTTCATTAGCAGTAAAAGCTCTTTATCAGTAGGATATGCTATCAATATTTTCTCCCAGTTTATCTGTTGTCTGTAAACTTTGTCTGCGGTGTTTTTCTCACACACACTTTCTTTTTGTGTAGTCAAATTTATCAATCTTTTCTTTTAATATTTCTGCATTTTGAGTCATAATTAGAAAGCTATTACCTATACCAAGATTTAAAAGGAGTTCACCTATATAAAAATGGTTTTTAATCATGTGGTATTACAAAAAGTAATGAGGACATGTACAAACACTACCATATTCTTTTCAATCAAAATATAGTATATAGTATCTTTTGGTCACTCTATGCAACTTGCTTTGGTAATCACTTTTCATCCTGACCAGATATAATGATAATATCTTTAACATTACATTAATTTTCTGAATGAGAATACCATAACTATCAAGCATCATGGCAGAATAAGATGCTCCCTTTGTCTTGCTCTTTCAATCTATAACTAGTAAAACATCCATAACTCAACGAAAGTTCCTCTGCCCAAGACACAGGATGCTGGAGAGATCCACATCTGTACATCTGAAGGTGGGTGTATTGGAACACATACAGAAAGTGGAACTGGAGGAACAGAAAAGGTGGTGCCTACAATCTTGGCCCTCTGGCCAAGGCAGCTGAACTTGCAGGCACAGAGAACCCAGTAGCAGCAGTGGAGGTGGTACAAAGGACTCCAGCCTCAGGCAGCAGTGGCAGTAGGGACCACAATCCCAATCCCTCATCCATGGCAGTGTTTGTGACTCCAGCCCCCCTGCCCACAGTGGCAGTGCCCATAAAGCAGACAACACCAGAGTGGGGGGAGGTACCAAAAACCCTGGCTCCCCTTCCACCCTCCCACTTCCCCCACTACAGTGGTAGTGCCAAAGACACAAGTGATGCTGAACACAGCCAAGGTGTTTACCAGCACGATGCCCCCAACAGTGACACCAACAATGTCAGTGACACCAGCTGCAGGAAGGCACAAGTGACCTTGGAAACACAAGCAGTGATGACAATGACAAGAGCACTGGGACATCTCTGACAGAGGCTGTGGAGGGTGGAAAGCCCTGATTCTCAAATATAGCCAAAGGCATATTAGGTAAGAGAAAACAAAACTTGTGCTATAGTGCCTCCTACTAAAAAGCAAAGGAAAGCCCTCTAGTTACCAATCTCTTGAAAAGTTAGAGTCAAAGCAAACAAAGCTTTACCTAAATAAGAAAGCTGTTCACTACTACAAATACACTAGCAGAATAAAAACTCATTAAGCAACATGAGAAAGCATGGTAACATGGTATCACAAAAATAAGATGAAAATTCTCCAGAAACCATGGAAGAATGTGACCTAACTGACATAGAATTCAAAAGAGTTGTCATTAAGAAACAAAATAAGCTACAAGAAAACTCACAAAAGCAGCTCAATTAGCTCAGGAATAAAATTAATGAACAGAAGGAATAATTTAACAAAGAGATTGAAACTCTAAAAAAGAACCAAAAGGAATTCTGGAGCTGAAGAACTTGATGACTGAGATGAAGAATGCATTAGAAAGCATTGGAAATAGAACAGACCATATAGAAGAGAGAATGAGAAAACTAGAAGGTAGAAACCAGAAATGACTCAAGTAGAAGAGGAGAGATAACTAAGTTTTTTTTTAAATGATGAAACTCTACAAGAGTATTTGACTCTATTAGAAAAGGCAATATAAGAATAATGGATATCACAGAAGGAGAAGAGAGGGAGAAGGAAGCAGAACACTTATTTAAAGAAATAATAGCTGAGATCTTCCCAAACCTTGGGAAAGAACTGGATATAGAAGCCCATGAAGTTAATAGCTAATAATTTCAATGCAAAAAGGCCTTCTCCAAGACACTTTATATCAAAAGTGTCAAAAGTATTGCTGAACAATTATTGGGTCGATAATGAAATCAAAGGATAAATAAAAACAAATACATGAAAACAAATGAAAAGGAAAAATATGACATGCCAAACTCCATGGGATGCAGGAAAAGTTTTATTAAGAGGGAAATTTATAACAATACAGGCCTACATCAAGAAATAAGAGAAACCTCAAATAAGCAATCTAATCTTACAACTAAAGGAACTAGAAAAAGAAGAATAAATGAAGTTCAAAGTCAGTAGAAGGAAGGATATAATAAAAATCAGAGTGGAAATAAGTGAAATAGAGACTAAAAAACAATAGAAGTGATAAATGAAACTAAAAGCTGATTCTTTGGAAAGATAAACAAAGTGACAAACCTGTAGCTAAACTCACTAAGAAAAAAAGGGAGAAGGCTCAAAAAAAATCAGAAACAAAAGAGAAGTTACAATGGATACCATAGAAATACAAAAGATTATGAGAGACTACTACAAACAATATGCTAACAAATTGGCCAACCTAGAAGAAGTAGATACATTTTTAGATTCATGCAATCTTCCAAAACTGAATCATGAAGAAATAGAAAATCTTAATATACCAATAACTAGTAAGGAGATCCAAACAGTAATCAAAAATATTAAAAAAAAAAGTCCAGAACCATATGATTTCAGTGTTGAATTATATGAAATATTCAAAGATTTAATACTTATCCTTTGCAAACTCTTCTAAAAAATTGAGGAGGAGGGATTGCTTCCTAAGTCATTTTACAAAGCCAACATTACCCTGCTGCCAAAACCAGAAAAGGACAACACGAAAAAAAGAAAATTATAAGTCAATATCTCTGATGAACATAAATGCAAAAATCCTCAACAAAATATTAGGAAACTAAATACATTAAAAGGATCCTATGCCATAATTAATTGAGATGTATTCCAGGGACACAAGAATGGCTCAACATCCACAAATCAATCAAGAGGTACACATCATTAACAAAATGAAAGCTATAAAAACAGATGGTCATCTCAATAAATGCAGAAAAAAAGCATTTAACAAAACTCAACATCCATTTATGATACAAACTCTCAATAAAATGGGTATGGAGGTAATATACCTCAACATAATAAAGGCTGCATATGACAAACTCACAGTTAGCATCATACTCACTCAATGATGAAAAACTGAAAGCTATCCCTCTAAGATCAGGAACAAGACAAAAATGCCACTCTTGCCACTCTTATTCAACACAGTACTGGAAGTCCTAGCCAGAGAAATTATGCAATAAAAATAAACAAAAGGCATCCAAATAGAAAAGGGAGAAATAAAACTTCACTATTTTCAGATGACATGATTTTATATATAGAAAATCCTGAAAACTACACCAAAAACTATTAGAAATAATAAACCAATACAGTAAAGTTGCAGGGTACAAAATCAACTTGTAAAAATCTACTGTGTTTCTATACATTAATAACAAACTAGCAGAAATAGAAGTTAAGAAAACAATTCTATTAATACTTGCATCAAAAAGAATAATATATCTAGAAATAAATTTACCCAAGAAGGTGAAAGACCTGTACAATAAAAACTATAAAGCATTGTTGAAAGAAACTAAAGAAGACACAACTTAATATAAAGATATTCCATGCTCATGGATAGGAAGAATTAACATTGTCAAAATGTCCATATTAACTAAAACAATCTACAGATTCAATGCAATCCCTACCAAAATTCCAATAACATTTTCCATAGAAATAGAACAAACAGTTCTAAAATTTATATGGAACTACAAAACACCCTGAATAGCCAAAGCAATCCTGAGAAAAAATAACAAAGCTGGAGGTATCACACTCCCTGATTTCAAAATAGACTACAAAGCCATAGTAACCAAAACAGCATGGTTCTGGCAGAAAAACAGACACAGAAATCAATGGAAGAGAATCAAGAGCCCAGAAATAAACCCATGTGTATATGGACAATTGATTTACAACAAAGGGACAAAGAATATGCAATGAAAAAAGGATAATCTCTTCAATAAGTGGTGTTGAAAAAACTAAATAGCACATGCAAAAAAATGAAACTAGACCACTATCTCAAACCCTATATATGTTGATGAGCACCTGAGTATTTACATATCTTGGGTATTGTAAATAATGCTGTGATGAATATGAAAGTGCAAATATCTTTTTCAATTAGTGTTTTTGTATTCTTTGTATAACTACCCAGAATGGGACAGGTGGATCAGAGTGACCTTTTGGGTCTCCCAGAAGTAGTGTCAGTTTAAAGCCAAGGTCCAGTATTTCCCAAATGTTGTGATTATTTCTTTCTCACTAATGCACAGTTACCCTGGTACAAGGCCATAGATCCTTTTAGGCAGAGGCAGGGAGAAAGATTAACTGTATAAATTTTTGGTAGTGAATGAGAGTCCTTCCTCAAGAGGACTCAGCCTCTCCTTTATACAAGGTGTTGTGGGCATATAAACTGGCTCAAGTATGGGGATAAATTGACTCTGTTTTTATGATTCAGGTTAGGCTTTATTCACTTGAACTAGAACTTTTCTGTTTGTACAGATCAAGTAAGAATTTAGTAAGCTTCCTATTTCACTTCCAGGGACACATGATCAACTAGTCAATGCCATTGGTCTGCATAAGTCAGACTATTCTGGTTGCTGCTTTGACTCTACTGTTCATTACAGTAATCATGCCCACCTTGCCTTTGAAAGTTGAATGCCAACACTTGGTCCCTGTCACCTCAGAATCCTATTACTCCCATTTCATTTAGGTTTCCTAATTCAGTGACTACAGTCCTCTCTGTAAGATCTGGCCTACGAAGGAAAGCAATCATAGAGATTTAAAGGATGCTGGGGCTCCACTCATAAATTTATTTCTCATAGTCACAGTGGAAGGTATGTCTCATAACCATCTCAGTGTGGGTGAGTAGGTCTTAAATGAAAAATCCACTCTAATACTCCAGTCTCCCTAAGCCTTTGAATCCCTCCCTCTACATTAAACCAAGGCAAGTCCAGCATTTTCAACTTACTCACTGTTGGCCACCATTTGGCCCATGTTTTTGCCAACCAAACAAACTGTTAGAGCTCTTTCTAACCACCCCCCCCACCTGCAATATTAAATGCAGAATCTGTACTTAGTGAGCACTTATCAATAAATTTGGCCTCATCCAACTTTATGTTCCTTTCACCATTAGCCCATACCCTTAATATCCATTCTCACACATTTTCCTCAGGTTTCAATTTGTATAAATTAGAAAACTCAAGTAGTTTATTTGGATTGTAGTGCACCTCCTCAGGGGTTACACTATGTACCTCACCTTTAGGGACCTGCTGAAATTTGAGCCTAAGTATAGCTCTAGAAGTAAAGAAGCTTGAAAAGGGTGGTTCCTAAGGAAACTCACCATTATCTTGAATGGCAACTAACTCAGGGGAGGCCATTAAAAATTCCCCAGGTCATGCAGAGCTAATCCTCGCACATGGGAGTGGAGAGGCTTTTTCCACTAACGAAGAAGACTAATCAGAATTTAGGGGCTCAATATCCCCAGCTTCATCATGGACTTCTCACATATCCCTACTTCAACTTTCAGAATTCCATTCCTTCCCAATCAATTCTCGCTTTAAAAACAGTTATTCTTTGAGGCTGGGAGTTCCACTGCATTGTAATTCAGCCAGTCACAAGATGAGATTCTGTGTTTGATTTTTGGCAATCTCAGCTCTGTGTCTACAGTAGATAAGTGTTTCCTTCAGGTCACATATAGAAGCTTTCAGGTTATTTATGCAGTGCTTTAGCTGGGAATTCAAATCCTTGAGCTCATCCTTTTCTCTGCTTCACTTTTTCAAGCAACTTTAGGAGCAACCATCAAATTTCATTATATTTGCTTTTTGCCAAAATTGTTCAAAAGTATCATATACACTGTCACCCAGATCCTTCTTTTCCATAAGTGTTTGAATAGGAGTAGCCAATGAAGATATTTTGTGTATCTCTATTACCAGCTCACAACATGGACTATTCGTGCTCTCTTTACTACTGGAAAGAATCATTGACATATTTAAATGTAATCAGATTATATAATCAATTCCAGAAACTCTAAGAAAATTCATCCTAAAAATTCTGTTCCTCTAAAGTCACTCTGGGTACCAAAATATCTGTTAATCAGCATTCTCCAGAGAAATAAAACAGAACCAATAGATAATGAAAGGTGACAATTTCCAAGATCTGCAAACGGCAAGATGAAGATACAGGAGAGCCTCTGTGTTACACTGCTTCCCACAGAAGTCTCCAATAGCTTGTAGACTCTCCAAGGAGAGGAACTGTGTCTCATTAATTTTCTCTAAACTGAATTCTGTTTAGAGCCTTCAAATGGAAATGTCTCAGTTACATTAAAGCACATCCTTTGATGTTAAAATCATCCAAAAAGTGGAATCAGAGTCAGAGAGAGATGTGATGACAAAAAAGAATACCACAGAGGTGGAAGCACGAGGGCTCAGCCTGATGTTTCTGGTTTTGAAGATGGAGGGAGAAGCCATGAGTCAAGGACAATTAACAGCAACTAGAAGCTGGAAAAAAGAAACAAGAAAATGGATTCTCCTTTGGAGTCACAAGAAAGGGACACAGCCCACCCAACACTTTGATTTTAACCCAATGAGACCCATGTTGGACTATTTATATACAATACTGTAAGATAATAAATATGTGTTTTTAAGCCACTAGTTTGTGGTAATTTATTACAGCAGCAAAGAGAAAACTAATACATTGTAAATATCTGTATCAAATTATTATACTTAGAATGGCCATTACACTTTGAGAAAGATAATATTAGTGTGATCTCCAAGATACTATAATGCAACTTTCTTTTTTTTTAAATAGGCTTTTCACTGACAATGCAGTCTACACAAAGGTGTTCACACTGTGATCTCTTGCTTTGGTCAGTGCCAGTTCCTATAAGCCATGCACCCTTGATGCTCATCTACTTGGAATTTCAACTAACTTAGGTAAGGAGCATCTCAACTACTCTAGCACATACTTCTCAACTCCAATCTAGTGAGCCTGAATGCTGATTCAATTAACTCAGTTGAGAAACAGTGCCCAGTTATTTCTTCTGAACTCATTACTTGTCACACCTTAATCCCTATCCATCAAAGGTAACCCAATTCTTTTTTTTTGTTGTTGTTATTTTTTTTAACATCTTTATTGAAGTATAATTGCCTTACAATGGTGTGTTAGCTTCTGCTTTATAACAAAGTGAATCAGTTATACACATACAATATGTTCCCATATCTCTTCCCTCTTGCATCTCCCTCCCTCCCACCCTCCCCATCCCACCCCTCTAGGTGGTCACAAAGCACCGAGCTGATCTCCCTGTGCTATGTGGCTGCTTCCCACTAGCTATCTATTTTACATTTGGTAGTGTATATATGTCCATGACACTCTCTTACCCTGTCACATCTCATCCCACCCCCTCCCCATATCCTCAAGTCCATTCTCTAGTAGGTTTGTGTCTTTATTCCCGTCTTGCCACTAGGTTCTTCATGGCTTTTTTTTTTTCCTTAGATTCCATATATATGTGTTAGCATACTGTATTTGTTTTTCTCTTTCTGACTTATTTCACTCTGTATGACTGACTCTAACTCCATCCACCTCATTACAAATACCTCCATTTCATTTCTTTTTATGGCTGAGTAATATTCCATTGTATATATGTGCCACATCTTCTTTATCCATTCATCTGTCGATGGACATTTAGTTTGCTTCCATGTCCTGGCTATTGTAAATAGAGCTGCAATGAACATTTTGGTACATGACTCTTTTTGAACTATGGTTTTCTCAGGGTATATGCCCAGTAGTGGGATTGCTGGGTCGTATGGTAGTTCTATTTGTAGTTTTTTAAGGAACCTCCATACTGTTCTCCATAGTGGCTGTATCAATTTACATTCCCACCAACAGTGCAAGAGTGTTCCCTTTCCTCCACACCCTCTCCAGCATTTATTGTTTCTAGATTTTTTGATGATGGCCATTCTGACCAGTGTGAGATGATATCTCATTGTAGTTTTGATTTGCATTTCTCTAATGATTAATGATGTTGAGCATTCTTTCATGTGTCTGTAGGCCATCTGTATATCTTCTTTGGAGAAATGTCTATTTAGGTCTTCTGCCCATTTTTGGATTGGGTTGTTCGTTTTTTTGTGATTGAGCTGCATGAGCTGCTTGTAAATCTTGGAGATTAATCCTTTGTCAGTTGCTTCATTTGCAAATATTTTCTCCCATTCTGAGGATTGTCTTTTGGTCTTGCTTATGGTTTCCTTTGCTGTGCAAAAGCTTTTAAGTTTCATTAGGTCCCATTTGTTTATTTGTGTTCTTATTTCCATTTAGGTAACCCAATTCTGATAACGTTGGTTCTTCACCCAAGTTGATGAGTGTGTTGTTCATGAGTGCTGGTCTTGGCAGTCCAGTCAGTTTCAAGTTCATATATATTGGCTCTATCACTTATTACTTGTGTGACCTTAAGCAAGTTATATAAACCTTCCTCTAAACCAGTATTTCCGACAGATAAATGTGTATAATAATAGAACATAATTCATGGAGTTATTGAGAAGTTTAACTTATACGTCAGGAGCTGAGCTGAGCTAGAGAGAGTTGAGTGGTTGGTTAAAATAACAAGCCAAAATTGAAGTAACAACCAAGGCTTTAATCACTTACTGTGATAGTATAAGCAAGAGGTTAAACCAGAGAAAGTGCTGATACTCCCACTGTTCCATCTTTTCAAAGGGAATATTGATGCTTTAGGGTACAGTGGATGAGCACTGATGTGAGGAATTATTTCACTGAACAAAAGGCTCATGTCATTTTATGGAACCAGGACCTGGGGTAGGGAGAAGAGAAAGAGTGTAAAAGTACTGAGTACTGAGTCAAAGTGGAGAAAAAGTGTCTTCAAGTTCCCTTCCATCTTTCCCTCCTCATAAGAATGTCTTGGCAGAGACACCTGAGGAAAGCCTTAGTCAAAGGCCCAGATAAAGAAGCCTCTGAATGAAGATGCCTGGGCTAGAAATGCAGACATGCATAAGAGCATGGCTGGCCAGGGAAGCCTAAGTTTTTGACTGCAACTGCCCTCAGGTATTCAATGCATTTGGCTATATACCAAGCATGGTATTGAGAAGACAACCTTGTCCTGTGAAGACATCCAGGTAAAATCTTTGTAATTAACTGCTTATGATTGGATATGAAAAATCCTACCTTAAGTCAGGTAACACAAAGTTTTTAGCCAGGAGCTAGACTCTTCTTGTGATTTGTGTGAGACAACTAACACAATAATCATTGTGAATTCTCAATAAAGGGTAGCTATTATTATTTAGATATTGAGTTCTCTTAGTTCATTCTGCCATGATAACTATCTTTTATAAGTCTTTTTCTCTGTTTTTGTACATTTGGTGGAAGGTCTCCCTTAGGTATCTGAACAAGAGAAATGTAGCCCCATCGGCATTTTCCTTACATTACTGTGCACGCCTAGAGACAGTCCAGCTGCTCCATTTTGTCTGGCTTCTTGCTATTAATAAAATGAAATATTTCACTGATAAATATGAAATCAGGTAAGAACTAAAGCAATGTCAACCCATTAGACTCCTTCCTAAGACTTCTAACTTCGAGAATAAGTATCTGAAGACATTAAAATGACCTTAGGACAAGTATAGCTGAATGTAATATCTATCTGATCAAAAAGGAAAATAAATCTATTAACTCAGAGGCTGAGTTAAATTAAAAGCAACCTCACTTTCCCTTCTCTATATTCTATGCACTAATTTATGCTTTTACAAGTATTTATCTATATGATTATAGCAAATGTCTTTCTATAACAACAAAAAAAATACTATACAAGTAAGTTAAAATTAAAAATTTGGCCTTCTATTTGTTTCATTTAAAATTAGTATTTAAATACAGTTATGATTAAAATTTTCATAGGGGGCATTTCAAAGTTAACAAAATATGCCACCTTAAACTTAAAGATAAAAACCAAACAAGAAAAATTTTTCTTTAAGCTAGATTTGCCCTCTATATTCCCTTTAATAAAGTGTTCAGCTGCATCTTGCTTTACTACTTGATCTCATTTATATTTTTAAGTACTCTGTGCTTTGATGCATTTTATGGGGCATTGCATAATGATTAAAATATCTTAATATTGCTAAACAAGTGTTGTATTATTAAATATCTGATAGTAAGTAAAAAGGAACAACCATTAATTTTGAGTCCATCTTTCCTAAGCATTTATGTATTTATATTTTAAATGGATAAAATTAGAATAACATGTTAAACAAATATTAAATATAATTCAGATTCAAATTATTTGAATTTCTCCTACTTCTAGGTGTTTGTGCATGTTAAAATGAAAAAAAAAGATAAAAGTGCTTAAGTCCAAAAGCGACCCTAAAACAGTCTTTTGAATATCCCCCAAAACACCATGATATGTTTCTTTTTATATAAT
Organism: Balaenoptera physalus; assembly: GCF_965194825.1. NCBI lineage: Eukaryota > Metazoa > Chordata > Mammalia > Artiodactyla > Balaenopteridae > Balaenoptera > Balaenoptera physalus. Next base: position 77,536,528 of record NC_138903.1, on the reverse strand, counting down.
ACTTGTTCTTTTGGGTTAAGTATAAAGACTTTTAAACTCATCTTTAGAAGAATGTAATGGTGACATAGACCTTGCTTCCCCTACCAAAGTCCTCTAAAGGAAATCATCAGCTCAGAAGGCAAAGAGTATGTTCCAATTAAAGTACTTTGCATTAATTTTATTTTAATATTGTATAGCTATCACTTTGATGATTGTAGGTTCAATTTCTAAAGTTCTATCAAAACAATATAGACATATTTAAGAAAAGATACTAAAAGATAATATTGTTCTTTCCATCTAGCCCCATAGTATAAATATCTCAGCTTGATAAAGCAATGAGATCTTGTTCAAAGTTGGGTAAGTAATCAGTATATTTAAAATAAAAATAAAATTATAATAAATATACCGAGTATGTAAATTTTACTTTTTACCTATACCAAATGCTTTGATGAAAATATTGAAGTTGTCTCTCAAGCTTTCTAAACTTTATGTTATATTTTAAGATGATTAAAACTATTTAAATAGAGTAGTGATGTCAGCAAAATGGCAGACTAGGAAACTCAAGGCCCTGGTTTCCCCAAGGAAACATTTGTAAAAAATTAGAGACTGGCTAAAATAATTTTACATGAGTTCTTGTAACGACTCAAAGATCTAAGCAGCTGAGTAAATGTGCAATCAGTAAAAAGCCACATTTAAAATGATAGGAAATTTCATGACAACTTTACTCTCCCTTGTCCCACACACTCTGGCACAGTTCAGTGTACTCAGGTGTAAGTGGCCCAAATCCTGGTTCTCCCCTTAGGCTTGAAGGAGAGAGAAAAAGTTATTTGGGCTGCTCAATGGACTGATCTCTGTCTTGCCTGACTCAGAGCTCAGACAGGAAAAGGCAGTATAAATGGGATCCCATGCTAGCAAAAGCCACAGAAGACAATGTTGGACACTGTGGAATGTGAAGGTTGCAGGTGACTTTAGACCCACAGATGCCTAAGGCAAGAGATAATGGGTAGAGGATACAGTGGAACATCTAAAGCCCCAAGAAAAAGCTGATGTGAGAGTCTTTGAGAAATTAAAATATTTAAAGACAACAGAATATATGGGAGGAATCAAATAGAACAAATATAGGTCTAGGCAGAACACAAGTCTGGAAAAAAAAACTTAGGAGACATTCAGCTTTCATCTAGGCTGATTCCAAGGCTCAAAACATACCCTACTGATTATTAAATGTCTTCAGAACCATTCTGTAAAGACTGGGAGTGGTGTCTGTTATTTCAAATGCCCAATTTTCAACAAGAGAGTACAATAAGTACAAAAACTAAAACCAGAAAGCATAGTCCATTTAAAAGAACAAAATAAATCTCCAGAGACTACATGAAGAAATACAGACTTTGGACTTAGACAAAGAGTTTAAAATAACCATCTTAAATATATTCAAAGAGCTAAAGAAAAACACTTAAGTAGAGAAAATCAGAAAAATAAAATGATAATATAAAACCAGAGATAAAAATTACGAACATGAATCAAATAGAACTTGAGCTGAAAAATACATTAACTGCATTGAAAAAATTCACTAGAGGGGTTCAAAGAAGACTTGAAGAAGCAGAAGAAAGAATGAGAAAAGTTGAAGATTGGTCATTTGAAATGATTGAGTCTGAGAAACAAAAGAAAAAAGAATGAAGAAAAGTGAATGGAGCCTAAAGGACCTTTGAGATATTATCAAGAAGACAAGCACACACATTACAAGAGTCCCAGGATGAGAAGAGAGAGGAGAAAAGGGCAAAGAGATTACTGAAGGAATCATGGCTGAAAACTTCCACAGTTTGTGGAAATGCATGAATCCATATATCCAAGAAGTTGAACTCCAAGTAGTAGGATAAATCCATTATAATCAAGCTGTTGAAAGATAAATACAAAGAAAGTATCTTGAAAGCAGCAAGAGAAAAGCAATACATCATGTATGAAGGATCCTCAGTAAGATTATTAGAGGATTTTTTCATCAGAAATCTTGCAGGCCAGAAGACAATGGAATGGTATATATAGCAATTGATGAAAGAAAAAATCCTGTCAAGGAAGAACTGTACACCTGGTGGAAGCAGCTCTTTTGCTACTTCCCTGTTTACCCATTTCTGTCTCCCTCTAACCTTAAAAATCTAATTATAGGAATGAGATCACTAAGCAATTGAAACTAACTCCTGACTTATGCTCTTCTGAATGTACACCATGCCTTGTCTAACCTGTTGATTCTTTTCCTAGATAAAAAGAAATAAGAATGACAAATTAAGTAGTTAAAGAATGATTAACTCTTTAACCCCAACAGCCCTCTAAAGAATCCTGCAGGCAGATCCGTGGGCAAGATAACATCTGATGAGAGAGTCAGCTAGTTTGCACGCGATGGAGAATGATGCAGAATGCAACCTCCTGCCTCAATGATTCACTGAGATTCTTCCCCCAATTTTTCCCTTAAAAACTGTTATGGCTGAGCAGAATCTTCAGAGTTGGTCTCTGGACAGGAGTTCATCACCTCCTCAGATTGCTGGCTTTTCTGATTAAAGTGACTTTCTTTTCTACTGATACTTGTCTCTTGCATTATTGGCTTATGAGCAGTGAGTAGGTGAACCTGAGTTTGGTAACGTTGGCAAAACTGTCTTCAAAAATGAGGGATATATTAAGTCATCCCAGATAAACAAAAATTGAGGGAGTTCATACCACTAGAACTTCATGACAAGAAGTAACATAGAGAATCCTTCAAGTTGAAATGAAAGAAAGCTGGATTAATGTCAGCATGATGTTAGCATAAGACATTTCTCCTTTTTGTCCCACATTTTCAACAAAGAAATAGACATTCATCAATGAACAAAAGTGCATTTGTAGGAGTTGTGGGATCTAGCACCATATTCCAAGGAACCCAGGAGTCTGGCCCACCTGTGCATCCAGGAATATGCAGGCAGACCTCGATATGAGTGGTGAAACAAGCAGAGCAAAAACCTGCCCTGACCCCTCTCACTACAGTCAGGAAAAAATCTGGAGAGTGCTGACTTCGGCAAATTCCCATGGGCAAGAGAGAAACTTCAGAATTCCAGTCTTACTAAAGGGATATCATAACATGCCATTGGAGCAAAATATTAATAAATAAATAAAAGTTTTGACACAGCTGAGATGGTAAGAAGAAATTTACCGGTGATGCCCCCTACCAAGGTAACACTGCACAAGGCTAAACCTTCAGGCAAACCTTTATCCCACAGGGATAAAGGGGAACAGTAAGTGAGCACCCAGCTACTCCAGTAGTGTGGGATGCAACTGGAGAACTCCATTTCTCTACAACAGTACCGAGGCAGGACTTCCATGACTAGGAGGAGGGAGAAGATCAGGAAAGAGACAGATAAAATTATCAAGAGGCATTAAAGGGCTTTGGTTCCTGATGACTGCATTCAGCAGAAAGTTTAGCCACAAGCCTCTGGGAGTTCCACACTCAGGGATTTCCCTACCGTGTCTGTGGGAACCCATAACACCACACGTACTTAACCCACATCTCCCTGAACTCTGTGGCAGCTCCTTGTGCATTATCTCAAGTGCAGCAGTGAGAATATGTTCAGGTAGACTTGGAGTGTATTCAGAACACAGGCAAGGATCTGTGGGCAAGGAAGAAACCATAAACTTGAGCTATAGTGTCACCTTCTGGGAATAAAACAGGAGGTTTCCAGTAGCCAGCCTGGTGAATTCTAAGAACCAGAGAAGATATAAAAGCTTAAGAATTCTGTCTCCAAGAGGGAGCAAGAAGTGTGGAACAGGTGTACCTAAACAAAGGCAGGGAAAACACCAGATAATAACAGCACCAACTAACAGAATACCCCATCTGAAGGCAACTAACAAATACTTTAGGAGGTGTTTACTACTTCAAATGCAAAATCAGAATTGCAAAACAAGAGAAACATGAAAAATCAAGGAAATATGGCATCACTAAATGATAAAAATTATTTGACAATACTGAGCCCAAAGTCACAGAATTTTGTAATCTAGCTAAGAATAAAAATAGCTTTCTTGAAGAAACTCAGTGAGCTACAAGAAAACCCAGAAAGACATTTCAATGAAATCACAATAAAATACATGTTCAAAATAAGATATTTACAAAAGAGATAGAAATAATAAAAAAGAACCAGATATTACAGACCTGAAGATCTCAATGAATGAGATAAAAATGCTATAGAGAGCATCTGCAGGCGAGTAGGGCAAAGAACACAGAATAGGTTAGTTAGAAGATAGGAATTTTGAAATAACCCAGTTAGAGAAGAACAAATGAATAAGGTAGAAAAAGAGTAAAAAAAGCCTTTATAATTTATGGAAACCAGCAATAGAATAAATACTAGAATAATGGTGATTCCAGAAGAAGAGAGAAAGAAGAGGGAGTAGGAAGCTTATTTAAAGAAATAATAGATGAGGACTTCCTGAACCTGGGGAAAGAGTTGGACATCCACGTTCATGAAGCCAATAGATCACCAAATTATCTCAATACAAAATTAACTTCTTGTTCTTGTGAATGACACAGCATTGCTCCTCCTTCTATTATTGTTATGTGATCTGGTTTTTCACACCATATTCTTTCTTTCAGTATGATACAGTATTTATCAGAGTGTTTGGTGAGAAGTAGATGGTTAAGGTTAATGAATATCAATGAAGTAATTAATGAATAGATTCATTAATATAATGATCTCGACATTTATGTTATTTATTTATTGAATAACATTTTTACTTTATATTCATGTAGGTCTCCTTCAGTGTAATTTTGAAGTGCTTTAATAAGTCAATAAGTAAAAAGTTTACAGTGACCTACCACTTCCAAAACTTCCTCAAAATATTTTTTACTCTCTGTTGGCATCCTATTTGTTTCTACATTGTGTTATAATTATCTAGGCACATGTCTTAACTACACTAGTTCATTCTGTCCATTTCATTGGTTTTCCCACAATGTCTATTAAAATGCTTTGCACGTAGTAATTTTGATGAATACTGTAAATAGTTGTACTTTTTGTTTATGATATTAAATGCTTGCTATTTTAAGAAGGCAATATTGAGTATAAAAAGGAAATTATTTAAAGAAGTAATGCTTTAGAAACAGTATGAAGACCTATAGTCATAAGTTAGAATGTAGACATTCCAACAATTTTATATCAAGAAACTGACACACTTCATACTAAGTAGAAATGATATCTGTACATGGCATGATGTTACCAAGAAAGACATGAATCAGCTTGTTTCTCATTTCAACATTTTTGATTGAAATAGATTTAAAAAACTGTTTTACATCTATTGTACTTTGGAGATTTTTGGAAAGAATATTCTTTTGGGTGACATGTAGCAGGAGGCTGTGTGGCATGTGAGCTTCTGAGGGCAGGGACAAGGTTTTAGCCACTTTTCCATGACCTGTACTTAGCATAGAACTGAGTTACACTAGATGTTCATTTAATGCATTCCACTGGTCAGGGAATACTGGACTGAGCCATACAGTGTTGTCTCTGCCTTCTGTTTGGTCCCAGGATGGAACAGAATGCAACCAAACACCAGAACCCAGCAAACAGTTGGTATTTTCTCTTTGGTTTTGCTAATGCCACACCTAAGGAAAGATACATTAAAATATTTCTGAACCATCTTTAATCTTTTACTAAAAAGAATACTTTTTATTTTACTTTGTATGTAAAAAGAACCCTACACCTGTATTTTTACTTGGACTGATAGTTACTTCATGACTCGTGTTATTTGCCTTAAATTATTTCACAATAATGATTGAAATAAAGATAACTTAATGAGATTTACTTGCAAGTAGTAGTTTTAACACACATTGTGACCATGAATGAAAATACAACACTTTAATGTGTATTCACATAGAATGTTCCCCAGTGAATATAATTTTCGAAATAAGTATTTCCTTTTTAGGATCTTTGTGGTGTTTCTCACCAAGATACTAGCCTGAGAATTCATTAATATTTCAAAGAAGCCTAATTTGCAATCAGTGACAAACATATTACAGTGAAAGAACCTAGTCCATTCTACCTGATGATATTTTATCTCATAAATCTAGTGAAAACCTAGGCAACTCTGAGATCTTTAAGGCTTATAAGGAAAAAGTTGCAACCTTCTCAAGTTACTTGCTTTTGTGTGTTTACATAACCTGATTTAAAATTGTGTTCCTTCTCTTGTGTCTCATAGGTGAGTATCTGGTTGGTTGTATATGTATGTGTGTGTCTGATGAATACAACATTACCATTTATTATTCATCAATAACCATAGATAATTCACTACTTTAACTTTCACTATTTATAAAATGTCACATCAATTATTGGCTATGTATTTCCAGCCTGTCATTGTTGAATTGGTTGAAATCACCTGTGACCTAACTAGTGAAGATTGTGGTAATTGGAAGAACTATTGCTGTATTTTATATTTTATGTGATAGCTATTACCTATTGAGGCTTTCCTATATTCCAAGCACTATTCTAAATACTTCATGTATATAATCTCATTAATTTTTAGTTGTAAAGACCTCTCTAACCTTCACCTCCCAGTTTAGTGATTTCTTTTTTTTTTTTTAAACATCTTTATTGAAGTATAATTGCTTTACAATGGTGTGTTAGTTTCTGCTTTATAACAAAGTGAATCAGTTATACATATACATATGTTCCCATATCTCTTCCCTCTTGCATCTCCCTCCCTCCCACCCTCCCTATCCCACCTCTCTAGGTGGTCACAAAGCACAGAGCTGATCTCCCTGTGCTATGCAGCTTAGTGATTTCTAGTAAGTTAAAACCTTAGCTCTCAGCCTTTTGGGTCAGTGACAGCCGAGGGGCTTAAGAGGGTGGATGCTCTGGAGTCAGGTGACATCTTATGAAGGGGATAGAATTAGCTGAGGCAGCGAGAAAATAGGTGATTGAGGTAGAGAAGGAGTCAATATATACTATATAATATTATCTATATTATATTATATAATATTATCTATATCTCTATATATTATATTAAGGCTTAATAAAATATATTATTATATTAACATTAATAATAATAACATGTATATTTGAGCTTTTTAGTCAAAAATAGCCGAAATCCACAGTAACTAACTTAAGAAATAGGGGAAGCTAATCATACTTATATAGGGTACAGGGGCATCTTGTGGAAATAAAAAGCAGGGGCACAGCTAGGCCTTAGGGACACTCTGGAACCAGAATGGAACTATCTTTTGCTTCTTTTTCTCTCTACCAATTTGCTCTACAGTTTTCTCTTAATCAGATTTAATGCCTCTTCATTTCAGTCAGTATTGGTGGTGGTGGTGAAAGAAATGTGGATTTTAATTCTTTGTCTTTATGTGAACAGTAGTAAGATTTTTATTTGCACTCAAATTCAGTAAATTTTCAAGTATAAATTAAAATATAATAGGATGTAGTAAAAGATGAATGGAATTATTCCCATCCATTGCTTGCAGTCTCTACTTTACACCCCATTGTGCTGAAGTCAATATGGCCACACCAGTATTACTTCTGTTAATAATTCATTCATATTAATCTAAGTATACTAGTTAGTTTTCAGAGGATATATTGTTGAAAAATATGAGCTTAAGCAGTCTGAGGTGGGAACATGGGTATACTGATTTTCTTTTTTAATTTTTTTTTCATTATTGTGATTAGTGGAGCCTATTGTTCTTTTTTTTTAAAATGGGATTTATTTATTTATTTATGGCTGTGTTGGGTCTTTGTTTCTGTGCGAGGGCTTTCTCTAGTTGTGGCAAGTGGGGGCCACTCTTCATCGCGGTGCACGGGCCTCTCACTATCGCGGCCTCTCTTGTTGTGGAGCACAGGCTCCAGACGCGCAGGCTCAGCCATTGTGGCTCACGGGCCTAGTTGCTCTGCGGCATGTGGGATCCTCCCAGACCAGGGCTCGAACCCGTGTCCCCTGCATTGGCAGGCAGACTCTCAACCACTGCGCCACCAGGGAAGCCCCTATACTGATGTTTTTGATCTTGTATAATCACAATGGAATCAGGAGCCATGGCCAAGGGCATTTTATGCCCATACTATGGTCACCCTTAGGAAGAAAGAAACATAAACTCTATTTTTGCTACCTATTTCCCAGGTTTGATCAGTTTTTTCAAATGCACAAGAAAAAGATCTTATGAATATATTGTTATTCTGTGGGGGAAAAAAAAAGGAAAGAGAAACCAAAATTGCTTCTTTTTTTTGATTTTGGTCTTTAGGTGTTTAATTTCAAGAAAGACATTAATTTGCTAATTAACTGTGGTTACATGATTTACATAGTATCTTTATTTTTTATTATGGTAAAATATGCATAAAAAATTATTATTTTCAATATTTTAAGTGTACAGTTCACTAGCATTAATTACATTCACATTGTTGTGCAACCATCATGACCATTTCCATCACTGTCTTCCAATATTGAAACTCTACCCATTAAACAATAACTCCCCATTCCTTTGTCCCCCAACCCCCTGACAAACACCATTATACTTGCTGTCACTATGAATTTGATTACCTTAGGTACTTCATATAAGTGGAATTATACACTATTTGGCTTTTGTGATTGGCTTATTTCACTTAACGTCTTCAAGGTTCATACATGTTGTAGCATACGTCAGAATTTCATTCCTTTTAAGGCTTAATAATATTCCATTGTATGTATATAACACAATTTGTTTATCTGCTCATATGTCAACGGACACTCGGGTTGCCTCCACATTTTGGCTATTGTTAATAATGGGTATACAGATGTTCAACTGTCCCTACTTTGATTCTTTTGGGTATGTATCCAGAAGTGGAATTGCCATATCAAAGGGTAATATTATTTTACTTTTTTGAGGAACCATCATACTATTTTTCACATCATTTCACATCATCATTTCGCATCATTTTACATTCCCCCCAGCAATGCACAAGGATTCCAATTTCTCCACATCCTTGACAACACTTGTTATTTTTTTTTCTTAATAATAGCCATCCTAATGGATATGACGTGATATGTCATTGTGGTATTTATTTGCATTTCCCTAAAGATGGTTGAATTTGAGCATCTTTCCAGGGTTTATTGACCATTTATATCTTCTTTGGACAAAAGTCTTTTAAGTCTTTACCCATTTTTAAATCAGATTGTTTATTTGTTGCTCAGTTGTGGGTATTCTTTATATATTCTGCATGTTAATCCCTTCTCAGATATACAATTTGAAATTTTTTCCCATTCTATGGGTTGCCATTTCACTCTGTTGATATTGTCCTTTGATGCACAAATTTTTAAATTTTTATAAAGTGCATTTTATCTACTCTATCTTTCATTGTCTGTGCTTTTGATGTCGTATCCAAGAAATCATTACCAAATTCAATATAATGAAGATTTTCCACTATGTTTTCTTCTAAGACTTTTATAGTTTTAGCTCTTATGTTTGGGTTTTTGATCCATTTTGAGTTAATTTTTGTATATGATGTACGATAAGTATACCACTTCATGCTTTTATATGTAGATATCTAGTTTACCTCATAACATATGTTGAAAATATTGCCCTTTCCCATTGAATGGTCTTGGCAACTTTATTAAAAATCATTTGACCCTATGTATGAGGGTTTATTTCTGGGCTCTCTATTTAATTTCCATTTGTCTATATGTCTATATCCATGGCAGTGCCACACTATTTTGATTATTATGGCTTTGTAATACATTTTGAAACCTGGATATATGAGACCTCTGACATTATTCCTATTTTTCAAGATTGATTTGATTATTTGGGATCCCTTGAGATTCCATGAATAAATTTAAGGATACATTTTTATATTTCTGCAAAAGCATCATTAGGATTTTTTTTTTTCTTTTCAATATGTCTTTTATTTTTAAATATTTTTATATCGCTAGTTTTTTTTTTTAGATTCCACGTATAAGTGATATCACACAATAAATGGAGTATATCCTTTAAAAATTGTGATTCACTATGTTGTAAACCTGAAACTTATATAACATTGTACATTAACTTACCTCAATTTAAAAATTTTAAATAATTATTTATTTATAATTATTTATTTTTAACATTTTTATACAATTTTTAAATGTTATTTTCCATTTACAGTTATTTCAAAATATTGGCTATATTCCCTGTGTTGTACAATACATCCTTGAGCTTATCTTACACCCAATAGTTTGTATCTCCCATTCCCCCCACTCCATATGGACCCCCATTAGGAACCACAAGTTTGTTTTCTATATCTGTGAGTCTACTTCTTTTTTGTTACTTTCACAAATTTGTCTTTCTCTGACTCATTTCAGTTAGCATAATGCCCTCCAAGTCCATCCATGTTGCTGCAAATGGCAAAATTTCATTCTTTTTTATGGCTGAGCAGTATCCCATTGTGTGTGTGTGTGTGTATCACATCTTCTTTATCCATTCCTCTCTTGATGGACATTTAGGTTTCTTCCATATCTTGGCAATCGTAAGTAATGCTGCTATGAACATTGGTATGCATACATCTTTACAAAATTAGTGTTTTGTTTTTTTCACATATATACCCAGGAGTGGAATTGCTGGGTCATAAGGTAGTTCTACTTTTAGTTTTTTTGAGAAAACTGCATACTGTTTTCTACAGTGGCTGCATCAGTTTACATTCCTACCAACAGTGTACAAGGGTTCCCTTTTCTCCACATACTCGCCAACATTTGTTATTTGTGTTCGTTTTTGTTGATGGCTATTCTGACAGGTGTGAGGTAATATCTCATTGCAATTTTGATTTGTATTTCTCTAGTAATTAGAAATATTGAGCATCTTTTCATGTGCTTATTGGCCATCTGTATGTCTTCTTTGGAGAAATGTCTAGTTCGGTCTTCTGCCCAGTTTTTTGATGAGGTTGTTTGTTTTTTTGTTATTGAGTTGTATGAGTTGTTTGTATATTTTGGAAATTAAGCCTTTGTAGGTCACATCATTTGCAAATACTTTCTTCCAGTCCATAGGTTTTCTTTTCATTTTGTTTATGGTTTCCTTTGCTGTACAATAAACGTGTATTTTTATAATTGTTATGTATATTCATTTTTCCCAGTTTTACTGCAGTATAATTGACAAATAATTATTGTATATATTTAAGGCATAAAACATGATGGTTTGATATATGTATATATTGTGAAATTATTACCACAATCAAGTTAATTAACACATCCATTATTTCACATAGTTACCATTTTGTGAGTGTGTTTGGTAAAAACACTTAAGATCTACTCTCTTAGCAAATTTCAAGTATACAATACAGTACTATTAACTGTAGTCACCATGAACTTATTCATCATATAACTGAAAATTTGTTCCCTTTGACCTTCTGCCCATTCTTGATGGATTAACTTTTTATCATTATAAAATGCCCTTCTTTATGTCTAGTAATAATTTTTTGTCTTAAAATCTATTTTGTCTGATATTAGCTTAACCACCTCAGCTCTCTTTTGGTTACCATTTGCATGGTGTGTCTTTTTCCGTTCTTTTACTGTCAACCTATATTTGTCTTTGAATCTAAAGTATTTCTCTAGTAGGCAGTATAGAGTTGGTCATGTTATTTTTTTTCACTTTTTGAAACTCTGGTTTTTGTTTTGAGTTTCCAATCCATTTACTTTTAACGTAATTATTGATAAGGTAGGATTTATGTCTGTCACTTCGCTATTTATTTTATATATGCCTGTCTTGCCCCAATGCTCTATTATTCAATTATTGTCTATTCCTGTGTTAAATAGATATTTTATCGTGTACCATTTTAATTTCCTTTCAATTTCTTATGTAGCAGAATAATGCCCCCTGAAAGATGTACATGTCCTTGTCCTGAAACCTGTGAATATGTTGCAGTATGGAAAAGGGGGCTTTGCAAGTGTGATTAAGTTTAAAATCTCGAGAGGACAAGGTCATCCTAAATTATCTTGACGAGCCCAATATAATCACAATGATACTTATAGGCTAGAAGTTGATGAGTGATGTGATTTTGGACTTTAAAGATAGAAGAGGGCCATTAGCCAAGAAATCTGGGATGCCTCTAGAAGCTGGAAATGGCAAATAATGGATGTCCCCTACAGCCTCCAAAAGGAATGCAGTCTTGTTAAGAATGTGACTTCAGCCTCATATAACCAATTAATGACCTCTGCATTCCATTAATGTAAAATGATACATTTCTGTTGCTTTAATCCATTATGTTATTGGTAATTTGCTACAGCAGAAATGGGAAATAAATACAATATATTTTATAGAGTTAGTTTCTTTGTGGTTGTTCTGGCAATTACAATTACAATCTTAACACAATCAAGTTTGGATTAATATCAACCTAATTTCAGTAGTATACAAAAATGTAGCTCCTATACACCTCCATTCCCTCACATATTCCTTGTATTATTATTGTTATACAAATTACATCTTTAAATATTTTTGTTTTATAAATTAATTTTTATTGGAGTATAGTTGATTTACAATTTTGTGTTGGTCTCTGCACATCTTTAAATATCATAAGTGCATCAACACAGTAATATAATTATTACCATATGCAGTTTGTTTTTTAAGTAGATAGGTGAAAAAAAGGTTTAAAAACAAACAAATATATATATATATATATATATATATATATATATATATATATATATACACTATATTTCCTTTTATATTTACCTATATAGTTACTCTACTGGTGTGCTTTATCTCTTTATGAGGATTTGAGTTACCTTTTAGTGTTTTTGTTTTTTTCTTAAATTTCAGACTGAAGGGCTCATTTTAGTATTTTTAGATCAGGCACGTTAGTGACAAATTCTCTGTTTTTCTTTGAAAATATCTTAATTTCAACTTCAATTTTTGAAAGATAGTTTTACTAGATATGGAATTCTTGGTTGACAAAGTTTTTCTTTCAGTACTATGAATATATTATCACACTGTTTTCTGACCTCCATTGTTCTCAATGAAAATTAACTGTTAGTCTTTTTGAGAATGACATTTTGATGCATGTTTAGTTTATTCAAGGAAAGAAGAAAGAAGAGTGAGGCTGAAAACTGATGAACAAATAGGAGGGTAGTAGCAGATTATATTGGAGTGGTAGTCATGGGCCAAATAAATAAGTGACACATTCCTATTTTTTCTTCCCTCAAGCAACACACAGTGTAATTGCTAGATGTACCAAACTCTTCTCTAACATATAGATTAGAGTTGGTTTTAGGGTTAGATTAGTAGACAGAGAAGTAACTCTCTAGGTATCTTGGAAGTTATTAATTTATTCAAGTTATCAAGAAAATTCTATTCTAGACTCTGTACTCTATATATTCCCAAATAGCCACTACTTCTGTGCCTATTGGAACTAAATAAAATTTTCTTTGGACTATAAAGCAATGAGAAGTCACTATTATCTCTTGGAGTGAATAATTGGGATTATTATTTTTTATTTAACAGTTTACTTTTGGAAATGAAATTATTTGTTCTTTGATCAAGATTATCTAGTGTTAAAAAAGGTCACCCTTCTATTCTGATGTCTCTCAATATCCTACCATTTCTGATCTTGTTGTTGTATTTTTAGTTATGTATTTATTAGCCATTGTAATATTTCTGTTATGGATATACTTCAGAGTTATTAAATGTTAAATAAAAGTCCTAAAATCACAAAAATGACTTCCAACTTAGACAAATGATATATTTATGCCTTACACAATCAACAATGGCAACTCTTTTTGAAAATTACAGGTTTTATATGTACATTGTTTTATCTGCAACATTCTCATTAAAGTAAGAAAATGTGAACTAAGTTATTTTGACATTTTGTGTATATACTTATACATCAGTAATTTTTTGCATGTGTATCTTAATACATAATATGTACTTAGTAAATAGTAATGCCAGCTATCCTTAACAATGTGGTTATTATTATTAATATTGCTATCATTATCTCTAAAGTGAAGATAATAATGCATATCAGGATTCTCAATTCCCAACTAAACACATTTGCATTTCATTATCAATCATTTATGAAAAAAGAAGCACTTATGCAAAAATCACTGGAAAATAAAATATTTCTAATAAATGATGTCATGATGTATTTTCAAAAGTTGGTAACTAAATATAAAATAGTTTTCTTAAATAATTTAAATTCATTACTCTTAATATACTAAGATGCATAGGGCTAAAAATAGCATCATTTCCATGCTGTGCATGCTGAGATAACAAGAAAACCCATTCACAGAAAAAATAGTGTACTTGGTTCAACTACATGATTATGTTCCATTCATTCCCATGGAGCATCCCTGTTGTTAAGGAGAAAATTATGACAGTTCATTAACAATGCCCCCAATAGGGAGATAGATTTAATTTCTACATGAAGTACACATTAGAAATTTCTGGGATGGTTACTAGCTGTGATATACTTCATATTACTATTGGATCATCAGAAAGCACAACTGGATGTTTCCTCTCAAGAATAAGTCCTTTTGTGAGATTTTGAAGCTATTTTTTTATCCTTTACAGATTCAAAAATGTAAAACATACATACATGTACACACACACACACACACACACACACACACACACACACGTTGATTAGTCTCAGCAGTACATTTTGCTGCTAAATGCAGAAAGGCCTGAAAAAAGGGAGATTTCTAAGCAAATGCTCCCCTTGAAGTACTGTGAAATATTTGAATTTCAGGCAGGTTTTTGGGAAAGTATTCAAAAAATTGCAGACATGTTGACTAAACTCTTTTTATGAGTCCACTACTTTTAGTACTGCCATCTATGTATCTTAGAGTTCAATATTTCTTGGCATAGCATTAAGACAAAGAAAATGGGTTGAGACTGACAGGTTTTAATATGTTAATTTTGTAAGATATTTATCAATACCAGGTATGTTGGATTGTTTTATATGAAAATCATGCAAAAATATATAAATCTTGTTTCAATTTATAAAAACTCAGCTAATCTCAAAGAATTCACCCCTAAGTCCTTTCCTTAAACTATATTATTTCCCTATTTAAATATCCTGCATAAGAATTGACTCTTCCCTGAAAATGACCACATCAACAACACATTTTCCATTACTCTCCCTAGCAACTCTTTGCATGTGAATACTTCTGTAATTGATTTTATGTACATCACTGAATTTCTAATGCTACGTTTTTCTATTCTTATTCTTCAATTTGTTTGTCTTTTTTCCACATTACATTTTAAGTTCAAGACATCATGCTCTTTACTTCATTTGTGACTCCCAAATTGACTAAAGAACTATATGTATATTGATGTACAAATTATTTTTTGAAGTATGGTGATTTACAATATGTTAGTTTCAGATGTATAGCATAGCCATCCAGTATTTTTACAGATTATACTCCATTATAAGTTATTAAAAAATAATGGGTACAATTCTTTGTACTATATAATCTTTGTTGCTCATCTATTTTATACATAGTGGTTTGTATCTTTTACTCCCATGCCCCTAACTTGCCTCTGCTTCCTTCCCTCTCCCTGCTGGTAACCACGAGTTTGTTTTCTACATATGTGGATCTGTTTCTGTTTTGCTATATGCATTCATTTGTATTATTTCTTTAGATTCCACATATAAGTGAATCACACAGTATTTGTCTTTCTCTTTCTGACTCATTTCACTAAGCATAATGTTCTCTAAGTCCATCCAAGTTGCTGCCAATGGCAGAATTTCATTTATTTATGGCTGAGTAATATTCATATATGTATATATGTACTGCATCTTCTTTATCCATTCTTCTGTTGATAGTCACTTGGGCTGCTTCCATATTTTAGCTATTGTAAATAGTATTGCTATAAACACTGGCATGCATATATCCTTTTAAATTAGTGTTTTCATTTTTTTTTCTGGATACATACCCAGAAGTGGAATTGTTGGAACATATGGTAGTTCTATTTTTAGTTTTGTGAGGAACTTCCATACTGTTTTCCATAGTGACTGCATCAATTTATATTGTCAGCAACAGTGTACAAGTGTTTCCTTTTCTTTTAGGGTAAGTTTAGTTTTGATGAACTCTTAGTTTTTTGCTTGTCTGAGAAATTCTTTTTCTCTCCTTCTATTCTAAATGATACTCTTACTGGGTAGAGTATCCTAGGTTGCAGATTTTTTCCCTTTCAGCTCTTTGAATATATCACTCCCTTCTGACCTGCAAAGTTTCTGCAGAAAAATCAGCTGATAACGTTATGGATGTTCCTTTATATATAACTGTTTTCCTCTTGTTGCTTTTAGAATTATCACTTTATTTTTAACTTTTGCAATTTTAATTATGATATGTCTTGGTGTGGGT
The DNA here is from genome assembly GCF_965194825.1 of Balaenoptera physalus. Taxonomy (NCBI): domain Eukaryota; kingdom Metazoa; phylum Chordata; class Mammalia; order Artiodactyla; family Balaenopteridae; genus Balaenoptera; species Balaenoptera physalus. The sequence continues at coordinate 77,520,262 of NC_138903.1, read as the reverse complement.
TTGTTTGGGTTCATCTTGTTTGGGATCCTCTGTGCTTCCTGTGCTGGAAATCTGTTTCCTTCTTCAGGTTTGGGAGATTTTAGCCATAATTTCCTCAAATATATTTTCAATACCCTTCTTTTTCTCGTCTCCTTCTGGGACCCCTATAATGTGAATGATGTTATGCTTAATATTATTTCAGAGATCACTTAACTTGATATCATTTTTAAAAATTAGTTTTCCTTTTCACTGTTCTGATTGGGTAATTTCCATTATTCTATCTTCCAGATCACTTATGCATTCTTCTTTACCACTTAGTCTGCTATTCATTCCTTCTAGTGTGTTTTTTCCCCAGCTATGGAATTCTCATGTTTGATTTGGTCTTTTTTTATATTTTCTAGTTCCTTGGTAAAGTGTTCACTGTTTACATCAATTCCTTTCCCTAATTTAGTTAACGTTTTTATTACCAATGCTTTGAATTCTTTATCTGGTAAGTTGTTCATTTCTGTTTCATGATTTCTTTTCTCAGGTGTTTTTTTCCCTTTTGTTCCTCTCCATTTTCATTTTGCTTATCTTTCTCTATCTCTATGAATGTAGGTGAATCAGTTACTTACTGCAGTCTTAAAGGGGTGTTCTTATGTGGGAGAGTCCCTATATATACTGTGTGTGCCCAATGCCTTTGGCGGGAGAGCTGGCTTTGACATGGTTGCAATCACATTTTTCCTTGGGGTGTGCTGGAAGCAATTACCATGTTAAGGGGTAGGGGTGGAAATGGAGGGGCTAGAGCTGGCTCTAGATGTGAAACAGTATTTCCTCTCTGTTCAGTGGCCATTGTTGTCCCATCATGGGTTGGGTCCAGTACCAAGTTGCTGGAGCAGAAGCCCTGAGTGTCGGACCAAGCTAGCTCTGTTCAGTTTAAGTGTGTGATTTTCTTTCTTCCTGCATTGGGATCCTTGCTCCAGAGGAGGGGAGTGCTGGAGCAAGTGGAGACCATGTATAGACAGATGTTCAGTGCACTTTCTGTGCAGGTGCCTGTGTCTCTGCTCAGACACAGCCTCATGTGCAAGTCCCCTTTGTCCCTCTCAGCCAATCACTGCCCCCAGCCTGTGCTGCTCCCACCCTGTTGTGGAACTGCTGGCAAAGAGCCCATGTGGACTTTCAGTATGTATCAAGGGGTAAGCTGTGGTAGAGTGGCTGCTGTCAGAGTTTTGAGCTGCTTCTGGTATGCTGCTTGAGTAAGTGCCAACAATGGTCACTTCCAACTCATGCAGGCTCCACACTGGGATCAGGCTGCTTCTGTATCCCACAGTTGAGTCTTTTCCCCAGTTGTGGTTGCCCCAAGTTTAGTGCTGTGCTAAGGCAGAGTCAGCAGGGCCAGAGTGCTTATTCTACTCAGGGTGGGGAGTGTGATGAGGTGGTCACAGGAAATCAGGCAGCTCCTATAGCAGACCTATCTCTGCCCTGCCTTGGGGTCTAGCAAGCATGCTCCTGCTCTTCATGAACAGAGTCTAGGCTTCACACAGCCCTTATGTTTGTCCTAGCTGTCTTCCAACTAACCAAGGGAACTTGTCTCCCCATGTAAGACCCCAGGACTTGGATGCCCAGTCTGTGGTTTCAACCTCTCACTCTCCAGGGCTGGTATCTGCCCATGTAATCTTTCTCTTTCTCTGAGTCCCCTCCTAGGAGCAGAAGTCCCGACCTGATTGCTTTTCTTCCCTTCTTACTTGATTATCTGTATGTCTTTCTTTCAGCCTTGTTTGTACAGTAGTACTTCTGCCAGTTTCAAGTTAATTATCAGTGTGAATTGTTCCACATATAGATGTATCTTTGATGTGTTCCTTGGAGGAGGCGAGCTCAACGTCTTCTTATTCTGCCATCTTGATCCCACCTCCCAATTCTTTCCTTCATGTTCTATCAAGGTATTTAACACTTCTTCAAAGTTATATAAACAATTTAGTTCTCACTTTCTCAAATAAAATGTTTCCTATGTATCAACCAGTGTCCAGTTAGGAGACAGAAACCACACAGTTATTTAAACAGGGGTAGTTTAATATAAAGAATTATTAAACCATGGTGAAAGGTTGTAAGAGGTAAGAAGATGTTATAGAATACCAAAAAGACTTAAGGGGATCACCCAAAGAAGGTCAATCTTGGATTAATATACTTTCCCCAAGGCTGTGGTTCAGATCTCATTTGTGATTGTGTATTTGTAGCCCAGTGGATGTTAGAGATGTTTGTTGATTTGTCCAGACTTGAGCTAGTCAGTAGTTGCTGGGCAAGCAATAAGCAACCCTCCAGAGAACAAACTTCAACAGGTCGTTGGATATGTGCATCAGCAGAGACTAAGTACAGTGGTATGGGGTTTTTGATGTGGCTAGGAGGGAGAGCTGTAGAGTTTAATGTCTATATTGGAAGGGCTATGGCTCCAGAGGGATCATAGAGGATAAACCTCTTTGGGGACAGACAAGCAGAACTTTTCAGAGTGATACTAGTTTGAGCAGGATGCCTGGAGAATGCAGAGCCAGTTTAGGGACAGATTTAGAAAGATTATCAGGTTGGACTGGGACTACAAAGCCCCCAAAAGACTGTTTTCTGGGAGCATGGCTCTACTGAGACTCTACTGAGAAAGCTCAACATGACATTCACTGTAAAGGATAAATGTTTAAAGGAATTCTACCCATTACAGGAGAACAGATTATTAAAGAGTGAATTTGGAGCTGAGAGGCAATAAATCGATAAGTGGCACACTCCACCTAACAGACATGCAATAACTATTATACTTTCTTTCTTTCCAAAAAGGCAGCTTACACCTTGACAAGAAATGTTACAGCTCATCCATTATTCTCTCTTTGAACCCTTGTGTTGCTATGTTTTTCTAGTTTATACTATAGTATTACACACTACTAGCTAAAAATGTTGACCATATAGACTTGGGATGCAAAGTAATTTATTATAATTTTATTTTTATTACAGATATTTTGGAATGTTTTACGGTCCTGAGAGATATTTTAACATCAGATGGTCTGATGTCTTTATAATGTGCCAATTTAGTTGGGTTGAACTATATTTCCCAGAATTCTCTCTTGTATGTTTTCAGGTTTCAGCTCATGTTTGTGGAATTCCAGACTTTTTATGATCCTTCCTTCCAGAGACTGTGTTCCAGCGTTGGGCACAGAGACCACCATGCAGAGTTTGCTTAGACAATATCCATAAATGCATAAGCCAATTCCCTGAAATACAAATATATTTCATATATGAGTATATATACAAACATGTAGAGACACACTATATAGATGTGTGCATATGTATATGTATATTGAATATATATGCATACATGTATACATAGATATGTGTGCAAACATATATATGTTATGGTTGGACATATATGTTCAACATATATATACATATAGATAGATAGATAGATAGATAGATAGATATAGATACACATATATGCGTCCTGATACAGATGCTTATAGTTTCTCAAAATTGCTTTGAAAAGTTAGAGTTTCAAAAATTATACTTCATAATTATTGTTCACTGAAAGATTTATCTTGAGATAGCAAAGTCTTATTAAGTTATTCATACACCTTTAATTATTATTATTTATTCAAAGTGGTTGTTATTAAAAATAAAGGAGTTACCTTTTCATGAATCATCATTAAAGTTTTAGAAAATGTGATCAAAGTACTTATTCCAATCAAATTATTTTGAGTTTGATATCTTAAAAATAATCATCTTAGTGGCATTTACATAAGGAAAAATTAGATCTCAATGGTTTTATTTATAAAGAAAATTAGAATCTTACTACCCATTCCCCTATGGCTCCCTCTCATAACATCACTTGAAGTAATGAGTACCAGTGCCATCCTTAGTTTAGGCTATGCTTTGTATTGATGACTACTTATTAAACTATTACTTTGGTGGGTCTAGGTGAGAGAAGGAAAAATAGGTTTGATAGACACTTTCACTTTGGTTCTTTCTGTGAAACTCAGCAAAAAGGTTTTGTTCTTGTTGCTTTAAAGATCCATATGGGGAAAACATCTTCTCTATTGTCATAAGGCATATGATGTGTCTAAACATCCCCTTATCATTATAGTCCTTAAAACAGTATCTATAAAATGTAGTTTAGCTTTTTATTATTAATCTAATAATTTATCGTCAATAAATAATCTAGTATGGACATAGATTTTTTAATATGTAGAGCTCATTCCATTAAAATTTATGTTAAAATTTACTAACTTCACACAAAGGTTTATAAATTAACAAAATGGATTTTATATGCTACTTTTGACAACACAAAAATTACCTGAAAATAGTATAAGAATATCTATTACCTTCCTTTAGCTTACTACTGAATTTTCTTGCTTTTTAAAGTAAACTCTAGGGAATTTTTTGAATAAGACATTTTCTAAAATGGAAAATTTGATGCTGAAAGCACTTCTCTCTGCAAGGTAGTTATAAATGAGGTCTCCCTTCCTGAGTTTGAGTTTTTCAATTATATATCTAACCCCTTATCTCATTCCTATCACTCTTTGGAGATTTATTCCCCCAATATTTTACAGAGATGACAGGATACCTACGAACTTGTCCACTGCATAGTATTGAGCATCCTAGAGGGCAGTGATACAATTCCTGATGATCCAGGAACTAATTTCTTCCCTGCCTCAGCTTGGGGAAGTAATTTTCAAGCTTTTGATTCCAAAGAGTGAGTTCTATATATGATGTGTGCTCTTTGCTGATATAGCATTATAATTATTTTTTAATGTTGCAGACCTGTAAACGTATATAATCATAAACCCTTTATTGCAGATGTAGTTCTATGTAACTGGGAGACTAGGTGTCTATAGTTGGCATAACAAACCAAGAACATCAACACAGGTAGCATTTTTGAAAACTGGACAGTAATATTTTAGAAAGAGCAGGGAAGAAATTAATTGCTAAACATTTTGTTTCTGTGAACTAATTCTGACATTAGTTGGTGTGGTTATTTTTGCTGTTTCTCAAATTGAAAGCTGTGGCCTCCAATTTCTGAAAGAAAAATCAGTTTTGTTGCACAAGAGACTTATACAACATAATATGTCAAAAGGTCAATAAGCATAGTATATTTTTAGCTACAGTTTTGTTGCTTTTAAAGAGACCTTGTAAAATGCACCAACAATCTTGAAACAGAATCCAATACTTATCAATACAATATATGGAACACAAGAGTATTTTTTTTTAATTTTTAGTAAGATTGGAGGACAGTTACAAAGAAAATCTTCACATGGTGCAATATGATTCTTTTAAGACTCAGAAATATTAGAGACTAGATGTGGTCTTTCTGATTCCCGTTATGTTTTTGGAGTAATCATCCACATAATTAAATTGACAAACCATTGGGAATAATATATTGAAATCAGTTATTTTAGTACTCTTAAGAAATACTCATGAACTCCCCCACTCTTTTCCCCATATTTTAAAGTTATAGAGCACTCCTAACTTTGTAACTGTGTCTGCTTCCCAGAGAACAAATGCCAGCACAATTGGTGCCACAAGTGGTTCGAAAGAGTAGCTGGGAAAGGTAGGCTAATTGCATATCTTACACACTGTAAAAAGCTTCCATATATTAGACCTAGAAGAAATGAAATATGTTAGTGACGAAAATTTCTTTGATGGTTGGAAAGACAATTTCAATTTCAATTTAATGCTTTCAAATTTATAGAGTATCAGGTTTGTCATTAGCAAAATCGATTGCCCTATCATCCTAAAAGTGTTTGAGATGAAGATACAGTGCTTTTTATCTGTGCGTTTTTGTGATATTTTGTGATAGTGTAGCTCTTTTCCCTAAACAAGTAATATAAAATGAGTATATATGTACGTATTCAACAGATCGTATGAAAAGTCTATTTTGAGCTAGAATATACTTCAATTAATAATGCTTCTTTCCTTTTGATAGAATTATTGTTTAGAAGCCTATGATGTATGCCACTGATAGTAAGGTTAACATATACCAGAATTTTTCAAAGTGCATGGAACTTTGAGACATTTTCACAAGATTCAGGAAGTCTAATTATTTTTAATAATAATTTTAGGACTTTATTTGCTTTTTTGATACATTAATATTTACATTAATGATGAAAAGGCAGTGGTGGGTAAAACTGCTGGTACCTTAACATGAATCAAGCTAGAGATGCAAAGCTGTTCTAGTAGTTCTTGTATTCTTCAACATTATACACTTGCTGCAGATAAAAAAAAAAAGATTGATTTCATTACTTAAGGATGTTCTTGATAAAACAATAAAAATTATTAATTTTATTAAATCTTGGCCATAATATACGTCTTTTTTATTATTCTGCATAATGAAATGGAAATATAGATAAAGAACTTATGTTGCATACTAAAGTATGCAACTCTTCTCATTAGTTTTTGTTTTGGAAATATACATATACTTTTAATAAAAATACGTTGTTTATGTAATATCTAATGGGTTGTTACAGTTATTTTTAAATAAATATATTTTTTAAATTTCTCTTTTAATTTTTAATATGATAAATATTGATAAATATAACCCACATAAACAAAGTTATGTGCAGCCATCAATTTTTAAGGGGATCATGATACCAAAATGTCTGAGAACTGCTGAATCAATGATCTCCTTTTCCCTAATTATAATTTCTAGTTCACATAAAATTATATATTCCTAGAAAAATACATAATAATAAAAATGGAAGAGTTGTAAAGAATAAAAGCTTCTAGAAAATATAATAATTATAATTTTGAGGTCCACTTAGTTATAGGATAAGAGAAATTAGGTAGTCTATATGTATAAATTGTGTTTTGAAAATTTGGGTTAATTAGCTATACTGTAAGCTACTTTAACATTTAATATTGTTCCCTTCTTACAAGCAGAAGTAAATATGAAAAGAATTATTTCTAAAAGAGGTAATCTCCAAGCAAAAGAATGAAAACTGAAATACAGATAGAACTGTTAGGCTTACTGTTAAAGGGGACTTGTTATTTTATCTTTAATATTAAATTTCTTAAGATCTACAAGGGTTCATTTAGTTCTGCTGACTTTGGTAGCTCTCATTTTGCATCCAACTTATTTACATTTATTTGATAAGGAAACATAGAATTAATTTACGTTCTAATGAAAGATTTCCTATTCTCTCACGTATAGAACTGAAGCACATCCTCTCATTTGATGCAGATTGAATTTTTGAAAAGATTTTTAAGCATTGTTTGTCTTTGAAGTTCTCAAAAAGTCATCATCTTGTTGAAAACAATTGATTTGGGGCTAAGGTTATAAACTACTGTTAATGGTCATCTCACCTCCAGAACAAAGAATAAATAAATAAATAAATAAATAAATAAATAAATCTTTGTAATGTATTTATTTGAATACTCCTAAGCTATTAAAATACTGCAAGCAGGTTTTATCATTTGTTCAAGGTTTCAGTTGGACACAAATACAACCCAACAAAACAAAATCACAGATTACTGGTTAAATCCATCACCTTCATACTTGTACAACTTACGATTAACATTCAGCTATACTATGAAATCAGAGAGAAAACAACTTATAACATTTAAAAACATTCCACAACCAAGGATACTTTTGCTACAAAAAAATACAATAAATAAAATATATAAATGTTCAGCAGGAGCCACTGGTTGTTCTTTAATGCTCCACAAGCCATGCTATGGTTTAATCCAGAAACCAGGGATATTATACAGGAAAAACCATCACTTCAGAAAATAAAAAAAATCAAAATCTTGCCAGTGGGAAACGTGGTCCAGTAACTAGAAAATATACAAAACATTAATAATTATATCAATTATCTTTACCCCTTGAATAATACATTTCATCAAGAGCTTGAGCAATTGATACTTTTCTTTTTAGTATGCCCATTCACCAATAAACACATCATATTGTGTAAAGCAGGAAGTAAAGGGAAAAAATTAGGGAGACAGAGGAGTATGGAGAAACAAGAGAAAAAGAATGAAGTAGTGAATATTTTCAAACTCTTTGGACCTAAGATTTTAATTGATTTTCAATACAAAACTACTACTAAATGAATATTGATCCAAAGGTAAGGGTTTTTGGAAATATTTTGGTACTGCTTCCATAACCTTTTACTTCCGACATTCATTATCTACAAATAAAATACAGGCTCTTCCCCTAAATATTCCCCCTGAAAACCACCTGACATTTTAGGTACAAGATTTCACAGGAATATTTCAAATTCCTCAACAGTCTTAATGATTATTTGTAAAATCCCCTCAGAATGGTATATCAAATCCTGATGGTTTGAGATTATGGGTGTCTGAATATAGTGTTTTGTATATTCAGATGAGCTTTCCTTAACACCCCTTCTCTAATGAATACAGTATTTTTGGAAGAGTTTGAGAAGGATTGGAATTGTCTTCTCTGAATGTTTCATAGAATTCCCTAGGAAAACCATCTCTTCCTTGGCTTTTCTTTATTGGGAATTTTTTGATTACTGATTCAATGTCCTTACTAAATATAGTTTTGTTCAGACTTTCTGTTTCTTCATGGTTCAGTCTTGGTAGGTTCATGTTTCTAGAACTTTATCTATTTCTTCTAGGCTATTCTTTTTTTTTTTTTTTTTTTGCCTTTTAACTGTTTACAATCTCTTAAGATCATTTTTATTTCTGTGGCATCAATTGCAATGTCTCCTCTTTAATTCATGATTTTATTTATTTGACTTTTCTGTCCTTTTTCCTTAGTCTAGTAAAAAATTTCTCAATCTTATTATATTTTCAAAAAACCAATTCTTAGCTTTATTTTTTCCATTGTTTTCTATTTTTAATTTTTCATTATTTCTGCTACAATCTTTATTATTTTAATCTTTCTGATCCATTTAAGTTTAGTGTTTTCTTCTTTTTCAGTTTCCTTGAGATACAAAGTTAGGTTGATAATTTGAGATCTTTTTTCTTTGGTAATGTAGTAGATGTTTATTGCTTTAAACTTCACTCTTAGTAGTGCATTTGCTGCATTCCATAAGTTTCAGTATGTTGTGTTTTCAATTTTGTTTTTTTTGAGATATTTTCTAATTTCTCTTTTGATTTATTTTGTGACCCATTGTTATTCAGGAATGCATTGTTTAGTTTCCACATATTTATAAATTTTCCAGTTTTCCTCCTATTATTGATTTCTAGTTCTATACCATTATGGAAGAAAAAGATATTTGGTAAGATATCAATCTTCTTAAATTTTCTAGGACTTGCATTATGACTTAACATATGATTTACCCTGGAGAATGTTCTATCTGCACTTGAGAAGAATGTATAATCTATTTGTTGGGTTTAAATTCTGTTTCTATCAGTTAGGTCCATTTGGTCTCTGGTGTTATTCAATTCCACTGTTTCTTTGTTGATTTTCTGTCTGATTGATCTATCCGTTATAGAAAGTGGGGTATTAAAGTCTCCTATTGTTATTTTATTAATGTCTTTTTCTCTCTTCAGTTCTGTCAGTGTTTGCTTTATATATTTAGGTGTTCTAATGTTGAGGATATATGTGTGTGTATATATATATATGTATAATTTTTATATCTTCCTGGAGGAGTGACCCTTTTGTCATTATGAAATGTCTTACTTTGTGTGTTGTGAGAGTTTTTGACCTGAAGTCTATTTTGTCTGATGTAAGTATAGCCATCCCTGTTCTCTTCTGGTTACAATTTGCATGGAATATCTTATTCCATCCTTTTACTTTCAGCTTAAGGTGAGTATCTTATAGACAGTATGTAGAATTCTTTTCTTTTTAATCCATTCAGCTGTTCTGTGTCTTTCACTTGGGGTAGGGGGGTTAATTCATATACATTGAAAGTAATTATTAATAGGGAACGGTTTACTGTTGCTATTTTGTTAATTGTTTTCTCTTTGTTTTGCAGTTCTTTTGTTGCTCTTTTTCTATTTTCAGTTTGTATTAATATGCTTTATTTTTCCCCTTCTCTTTTTCATTTTTGTAACTTATATGCATATTATCTTTGTGGTTACTATGGGATTACATAAATATCTTACAGTTTTAACCATCTGTCTTAAGCTGATAACAAGTTAACTTCAGTTGCATATGAAAACTCTACACTTAACCTGTCTCCCTTGACATTATATGTTATCTGTGTCACAGTTTACACCTGTTTGTACCTCCTGTTTATACTTATTAATATATTTTAATAATTTTCTCTTTCAACTTTTACATGAGAGTTAAAAGTGATTTATCCACCCCACTACGATAATACAATATTTTGTATTTTTGTATATATTTACTTTTAACAATAAGTTTTATACTTTCTTATGTTATTGTACTGTTGTTTAGCGTCCTTTCATTTCAAGTTGAAAATTTCCTTTGTATTTCTTGTAATGCAGGACTAGGGGTGATGAACTCCATCAACTTTCATTTGTTTGGGAAAGTCTTTATCTTTCCTTCAGTTTTTAAAGGCAGTTTTGCCAGGTAGAGTATTCTTGATTGGCTGTTCATTTTTTTTCCTTTTATTACTTTGAATATATCATCCCACTCCCTTCTAACATGCAAGACTTCTGCTGAGAAAAAATTCTCTTGTATGGGAGCTCTATTGTATGTAGACCCCAGGGGACTAGTGTATATTTGACCCTGTCAACTCAGAGAAAGGTGAGTTAGCAGCCAGAGCCTCTGGTATCATCCAGAAGTTGGGGTGCTAGATTTGCAGTCCAACCCTTCACTCCTCAGGTAGAGAATGATTGTTGGGGTTCCCTCCTTATCTTACGGCACTGTGCTAGGCATAGTGATAATGATAAAAGTGTGTTTCTGCTTTTTCTACCAGTTTTGATGTGGGTAGTTTCACACTTACCAGGGACACAGGAACCTCTAAACAAGTTTATGAATTTTTCACAGAGGGAATTGATCTGTGTGTTACTGTTGAATCAGTGTCTCCATGGGGAGAGGAGAGTCCAGAATATTCTTCTTCATTATCTTGCAGTCATCGCTCTGTTAAAACTCCTTCTAGGAGAACAAACCTAATTATATTAAGGTTGCGATTGCTTTAAGAACAAAAGATTTTTTCCAAATGATTAAATTTCTCACAGTTAAATTATATAAATGCAGTTTCCATTTGTTTACTGGTATTTTTATTCTTTATAACAATCTAATTGAGATGTATAATTAAAGAGGGGTATGCTAAATACAATCGTCCCATTCCAAAAGAAATAGTAAGTCGAGGGTATTCACTTTTGAAAAACTAGATAACGTAGCTTTTTATTATAACACTTTTATCACTGTTCAGTATTCTATGCACTCATCTGGAGTTGACACAGAGAAAAAAGATGTACCCAATAAATCTAGCCTTTATGGCCTCCTCTAAAAGTAAGACAAAAATTCTTATTATAGAACAATTTGTGTCATCTTTTGATTGAATAGAATCTTTCCTTCACTACTTATGAAGATTATTCAATACCTTTCAATTTCCAGCATAAGAGCTATGCTAAACCTATAAATGGAAGTTGCTCCTAAGTTGTAATGCAAAAGGAATAGAAGATGAAAAATGTACAATGGCAAAAACCATCTGGTGTGCATACTGATGGGGAAGGCAAAGTAAATGTAGCATTATTTAAACCAACAATTTTCAATCTTTTTCCCAACATACTATGGGTAACATTTAAATGTACAATCACTAGCACATTTGTCTCCTTTTATACACTTTGTTTTTCTTTAATTATATATGGCAAACTTATATTGTATAGACTACTGGATGAGGAGGTAAAAGTCCTGCTAGGTTCTAATCTTGTCTCTGCCAACTAATAGTTGTCTCTTTAATCATTCTGAACCTCTATATCTTTATGATTAAAGAAGGTAGGGGGCAAGATGAGTCAAGATGTGAGTCAAGATGGTGGCATGGGAAGACGTGGAGTTCACGAATCCCCACAAACAGGGCACCTGCCAGATGCTGGTGGGGTACCTAGACACCCAAGTAGATGGGAGGAGGTCCCAAGTTACCAGTTAGGACATGGGGGAACTGAGGGGGGAGGAGAAGTGGAGGCTAGACAGGACCAGTGCCCCTGAGGGGTGACTGGGAGGGGCAAGGGGTTACCACACCTGGAGGGAACCTTGGAGGCTCAGAGGATCAGGGGGGAACGTGCCTAGCAATTCCCCTACCCAATCAGGACCTGGGAAGCCTGCAGGGCTACCACACCAGGTCCTCCACCCTCCGAGGCCCCCTTCAGGCCACTTTGGTCTTCCAGGTGTAGGAGGGAGAAGAGGAGGAGAGGCAGATGGGGAGGGTCCCTCTGGGGTTGGAGCCTCAGGGGGATGCAGAGGGCGTTTCCCCCACCCACTCGGCCCCAGGAAGCCTGTTGGGCTTCAGAAGCCCCCTCTGGTTTCATGGCTCCTAAGGGCATGGTGGGGGAAGAAGAGATGCAAATGGGGAGGGTCCCTGCAGGATCAGAGGATCAGGGGGCAATGTGCTTAGCATTTCCCCAGCCCAACTGGCCCCAGTGAGCCAGCTGGGGTCTTGGACCTAGTCTTCCAACCTCCAAGGCCAGAGGCATTTCTGGGAGCCTCCTGCTGTGTAGAACCTAAGCTCCACCCCTCATACCCTAGGGCCTTTTCAGTCCCTGTGGGTCTTAAGCATGGGCCCCAACCACTGCCTAAACCCCACCACTTCCCAAGCCCCGCCCCCACAGCCAAGGCCTTTTCTGGCTTTTTTTTTTTTTTTTCTCCTCGTTTTTACTCTTGTGGTTCTGTTTTACCTTCCGGTTGTTGTTTCATCTATATTTTTTATTATTTATTCTTTCTAACATATCTGTTAGTTTTCTAATCTTATTTTATTTTTTATTCTTTGTTATTGTTTTGCACATTTTTTTAATTTTTTCTTTCCTTTTATTTTTTTTTGCTGCCCTGTGTGGTTTGCAGGATTTGGTTCATGAGCTGGGGGTTGGGCCAGAGCTCCTGTGGTAGGAACTCCAAGTCTGAACCACTGGACTAACAGAGAACCTCAGACTCCAGGGAATATTCATCAGAGTGAGGTCTCCCAGAGGTCCTCATCTCAGCACCAAGACGCAGCTGTACCCAACAGCCTACAAACTCTAGTGCTGGAAGCCTCAGGCCAAACAACCAGTAAGACAGGAACACAATCTCACCTATCAAAAATTTTTAAAAAATGAGATGACAAAAAAATATGTCACAGATGAAGGAGCAAAGTAAAAACCTACAAGACCAAATAAATGAAGAGAATATAGGCAACCTACCTTAAGAAGAATTCAGAGTAATGATAGTAAAGATGATACAGAATCTCAAATAAAGAATGGGGGCACACATGAGAAAATACAAGAAATGTTTAACAAAGATCTACAAGAGCAGAAGAACAAAGAGAGATGAACAACACAATAATTGAAATGAAAAATACACTAGAAGGAATCAAAAACAGAATAACTGAAGACAGAAGAATGAATAAGTGAGCTGGAAGACAGAATGGTGGAAATAACTGCTGATGAACAGAATAAAGAAAAAGCAATGAAAAGAACTGAAGACAATTTCAGAGACCTCTGGGGCAACGTTAAATGCACCAACATTAAAACATAGGGGTCTCAGAAGAAGAAGAAAAAAAGAAAGTGTCTGAGAAAATATTTGAAGAGATTATAGTCAAAAACTTCCCTAACATGGGAAAGGAAATAGTCAGTCAAGTCCAGGAAGTGCAGACAGTCCCAAACAGGCTAAATCCTAGGCGAAACACAACAAGACACATATTAATCAAAGTAATAAAAATTAAATTCAAAGAAAGAATATTAAAAGCAGCAAGGAAAAACCAACAAATAACATAGAAAGGAATCCCCTTAAGGTTATCAGCTGATTTTTCAGCAGAAACTCCACAGGCGGGAAGGGAGTGACAGGATATATTTAAAGTGATGAAAGAGAATAACCTACAACCAAGATTACTCTAACCAGCAAAGATCTCATTAAAACTCAACAGAGAAATCAGAAGCTTTTCAGACAAGCAACAGTTAAGAGAATTCAGCAACACCAAACCAGCTTTACAACAAATGCTACAGGAAATTATCTAGGTGGGAAACACAAGAGAAGAAAAAGACCCACAAAAACAAACCCAAAACAGTTAAGAAATGTTAATATGAACATAAATATTGATAATAACCTTGAATGTAAATGGATTAAATGCTCCAAACGAAAGACATAGCTGGCTGAATGGATACAAAAACAAGACCCATATAAATCCTGTCTACAAGAGACCCACTTTAGACCTAGGGAAACATACAAACTGAAAGTCAAGGGATTGAAAAAGATATTCCATGCAAATGGAAATCAGAAGAAAGCTGGAGTAGCAATACTCATATCAGATAAAATAGACTTTAAAATAAAAAATGTTACAAGAGATAAGGAAGGAAACTACATAATGATCAAGGGATCAATTCAAGAAGAAGATATACAAATTATAAACATATATGCACCCAACATAGGAACACCACAATACATAAGGCAAATGCTAACAGCTATAAAAGAGGAAATCGAAAGCAACACACTACTAGTGGGGGACTTTAACACCAAACTTACACCAATAGACAGATCATCCAGACAGAAAATTTATAAGGAAAAACAAGCTTTAAATGACACAACAGACCCAATAGATTTAATTGATATTTATAGGACATTCCATCCAAAAACGGCAGATTACTCTTTCTTCTCAAGTCCATGTGGAACATTCTCCAAGGTAGATCACATCTTGGGTCACAAATAAAGCCTTGGTAAATTTAAGGAAATTGAAATTATAACAAGTATCTTTTCTGACCACAAAGCTATGAGACTGGAAATCAATTACAGGAAAAAAAAAAAAGGCTGTAAGAAACACAAGTACATGGAGGCTAAACAGTCTGCTACTAAATAACAAAGAGATCACTGAAGAAAGCAAAGAAGAAATAAAAAATACACAGAAACAAATGACAATGAAAACAGGACGAAGCAAAACATATGGGACACAGCAAAAGCATTTCTGAGAGGGAAGTTTCTAGCAATTCAATCTCACCTCAAGAAACATGAAAGACCTCAAATAAACAATCTAACTTTACACCTAAATCAACTAAAGAAAGAAGAACAAAGAAAACCCAAAGTCAGTATAAGGAAATAAATAATAAAGTTCAGAGCAGAAATAAATGAAATAGAAATGAAGAAAACAACAGAAAAGATCAATAAAACTAACAGTTGGTTCTTTGAGAAGATAAACAAAATTGATAAGCCCTTAGCCAGACTCATCAAGAAGAAAAGGGAGAGGACTCAAATCAATAAAATTAGAAATGAAAAAGGAGAAATCACAACTGATACCACAGAAATGCAAAAGATTATAAGACACTACTACAAACAACTATATGCCAATAAAATGCACAACCATGAAGAAACAGACAAATTCTTGGAAAGGTACAACTTTCCAAGACTGAACAAGGAAGAATTAGAAAATATAAAGAGACCTATCACAAGTAATGAAATTGAAACTGTGATTAAAAACCTTCCCACAACAAAAGTCCAGGACCAGATGGCTTTACACGTGAATTCTATCAAACATTTAGAGAAGAGCTAACACCTATCCTTGTCAAACTCTTCCAAAAAGTTGCAGAGGGAGGAACACTCCCAAATTCGTTCTACGAAGCCACCATCAACCTGATACCAAAACCAGGCAAAGATATCACACAAAAATTTACAGAACAATATCACTGATGAACATAGATGCAAAAATCCTCAACAAAATACTAGCAAACAGAATCCAACAACACATTAAAAGGATCATACACCATGATCAAGTGGGGTTTATCCCAGGGGTGCAAGGATTCTTCAATATTCACAAATCAATCAATGTGATACACCATATTAACAAACTAAGGAATAAAAACCATATGATCGGGGCTTCCCTGGTGGTGCAGTGGTTGAGAATCTGCCTGCCAATGCAGGGGACACGGGTTCGAGCCCTGGTCTGGGAAGATCCCACATGCCGCGGAGCGACTAAGCCCGTGAGCCACAATTGCTGAGCCTGCGTGTCTGGAGCCTGTGCTCCGCAACGGGAGAGGCCACGATAGTGAGAGGCCCGCGCACTGCGATGAAGAGTGGTCCCCACTTGCCGCAACTAGAGAAAGCCCTCGCACAGAAACGAAGACCCAACACAGCCATAAATAAATAAATAAATAAATAAATAAAATTAAAAAAAAAAACATATGATCATCTCAATGGATGCAGAAAAAGCTTTTGACAAAATTCAACACCCATTTACGTAAAACTCTTCAGAAAATGAGCATAGAGGGAAACTACCTCAACATAATAAAAGCCATATATGACAAACCCACATCAAACATCATTCTCAATGGTGAAAAACTGAAAGCATTTCTACCAGGATCAGGAACAAGACAAGGTTGTCCACTCTCACCACTCTTATTGAACATAGTTTTGGAAGACCTAGCCATGGCAATCAGAGAAGAAAAAGAAATAAAATAATACAAATTGGAAAAGAAAAAATAAAACTGTCACTGTTTGCCGATGACATGACACTATACATAGAGTATCCTAAACATGCCACCAGAAAACTACTAGAGCTAATCAATGAATTTGGTAATGTTGCAGGATACAAAATTAATGCACAGCAATCCTTTGCGTTCCTATACACTAACAATGAAAAATCAGAAAGAGAACTTAAGGAAACAATCCCATCCACCATCACAACAAAAAGAATAAAGTACCTAGGTATAAACCTACCTAAGGAAGCAAAAGACTTGTACTCAGAAAACTATAAAACACTGATGAAAGAAATCAAATATGATACAAACAGATGGGGAAATATACCATGTTCTTGGATTGGAAGAATCAATATTGTGAAAATGACTATACTACCCAAAGCAATTTACAGATTAATTCAATTCCTATCAAATTACCAATGGCATTTTTCACAGTACTAAAACAATAAATTTTGCAATTTGTATGGAAACAGAAAAGACCCAGAATACCCATAGCAATCATGAGAAAAAAGGAGCTGGAGAAATCAAGCTCCCTGACTTCAAACTATACTGCAAAGCTACAGTAATCAAGACAATATGGTACTGGCACAAAAACAAAAATATAGATCAATGGTACAGGATAGAAAGCCCAGCGATAAACTCACACACATA
The DNA here is from genome assembly GCF_965194825.1 of Balaenoptera physalus. Lineage (NCBI taxonomy): Eukaryota > Metazoa > Chordata > Mammalia > Artiodactyla > Balaenopteridae > Balaenoptera > Balaenoptera physalus. The sequence continues at coordinate 77,503,153 of NC_138903.1, read as the reverse complement.
TGGTTATCTAATTTATGACAAAAGTGGCAAGACATACAATGGAGAAAAGACAGCCTCTTCAATAAGTGGTGCTGGGAAAACTGGACAGCTACATGTAAAAAATGAAGTTTGAACACTACCTAACACCATGAACAAAAATGAATGTCAAATGGATTAAAGACCTAAATGTAAGATCAGACACTATAAATCTCTTAGAGCAAAACATAGGAGAAACACTGACATAAACCACAGCAAGATTTTTTTTTTTAATTTTATTTATTTATTTATTTATTTATTTTTGGCTGTGTTGGGTCTTCATTTCTGTGCGAGGGCTTTCTCTAGTTGCGGCAAGCGGGGGCCACTCTTCATCGCAGTGCTCGGGCCTCTCACTATTGCGGCCTCTCTTGTTGCGGAGCACAGGCTCCAGACGCGCAGGCTCAGCAATTGTGGCTCACGGGCCCAGTCGCTCCGTGGCATGTGGGATCTTCCCAGACCAGGGCTCGAACCCGTGTCCCCTGCATTGGCAGGCAGATTCCCAACCACTGCGCCACCAGGGAAGCCCAGCAAGATCTTTTTTGACCCTCCTCCTAGAGTAATGAAAATAAAAATAAAAATAAAAGAATAGGGCCTAATTAAACTTAAAAGCTTTTGCACAGAAAAGGAAACCATAAACAAGACGAAAAGACAACATTCCAAATGGGAGAAAATATTTGCAAATGAAGAAACGGACACGGACAAAGGATTAAATGCCAAAATATACAAACAGCTCTTGGAGCTAAGTATCAAAAAAACAAACAACCCAATTAAAAAATGGGCAGAAGACCTTGATAGACATTTCACCACAGAAGACATACTGATGGCCAAGAGGCACATGAAAAGATGCTCCATATCACTAATTATTAGAGAAATGGAAATCAAAACTACAATGAGGTGTCACCTCACACCAGTCAGAATGGCCATCATCAAAAAATCTACAAAAAGTAAATGCTGGAGGGGTTGTGTAGAAAAGGGAACACTTTTGCACTGTTGGTGGGAATGTAAGTTGATACAGCCACTATGGAGAACAGTATGGAGGTTCCTTAAATAACTAAAAATAGAACCATATGACCCAGCAATCCCACTACTGGGCATATACCCTGAGAAAACCATAATTCAAAAGGATATATGCACCCCAATGTTCATTGCAACACTATTTACAATAGCCAGGACATGGAGACAACCTAAATGTCCAACAATAGATGAACGGATAAAGAAGATGTGGTACCTATATATAATGGAATATTATTCAACCATAAAAAGGAACAAAATTGGGTCATTTGTGGAGATGTGTATGGACCTAGAGTCTGTCATACCGAGTGAAGTTAACTGGAAAGAGAAAGACAAATACCATATATTAATGCATATATGTGGAATCCAGAAAAATGGTACAGATGAACCTATTTGTAGGGCAGGAATAATGACGTAGACATAGCGAATGGACATGAGGACACAGGGGGAAGGGCAGGGTGAGACGAATTGAGAGATTAGGTTTGACATAAATACACTACCATGTGTAAAATAGATAGCTAGTGGTAACCTGCTGTGTAGCGCAGGGAGCTCGGCTTGGTGCTCTGTGACGGCCTAGATGGGTGGGATTGGGGGATGGTAGGGAGGTCCAAGAGGGAGGGGATATAAGTATACATATAGCTGATTCACTTCATTGTACAGCAGAAACTAACACAAAATTGTAAAGCAATTTTACTAAAATAAAAAAAAATTAAAGTATAAAAATTGTTTTGATACTCAAATGAGATAGTATGTGAAAATAACTGAACCGAAATGATATTTACATGTATAGTAGTATTATGATAAAATAGAATGTAAAGAGGTTTCTGGAGGTAGAACCAACATACTTATGGAATCTTAACTTTTCATATTATGGAGGCTTCTATTTGAAATCAAATATCCTGATAAGACAAATTCACTTACTTTCATTTATTCATTCATTCATTTATCAAGGTATTAAGGAAGAGATAAAAATAATGTAGGCAAAACCTCCGCATTCCTGTGTATAACATATAGTAAGTACTCCAAAATATCTGTCAAATAAAGGAACATAATTTCTATTAGAGATAATCCATTCATTCAACAAATAGTAATTGGATATTTATTTTGTTTCAGTATTGTGTCAGTTGCTGGTGATACAAAGGTGACAAATACAGACCTGATCTCTTACTCAGCAGAGCTTACAGAGATGAAGATAAGACATTACTAAAATAATGCCATAAATAGACATAAAATTATAATTGTGACAAATATTATGAAAGGGGGGCACATAGTGCAATAGCAACCTATAATAGGAGGACATAATCTAACTGAGGTGTTCAGGGAAGCCTTTTATAACAAAGAAACACTTGAACTGAGCTATGATAGATAAGTATTGATTTGGTAAAAAGGAGAAGGAGATACATTCCAGGCTGAGGGAACCACATGTGAAATGGCCAAGTGGTCAAACAGAACATGACATCATGCCCTGAAAGAAGACTATAGCAGTGTTAAGGTCTTTATACTAAAAACAATAGCAAACCTTTGCAGAGTTTTAGGCAGAGAAATTAATGTTATTCAATTAATGTTTTGAAAATATAAACTAGATGCAGTGTGAAGAATGGATTACAGGGCCCCTGAATAAATAAGGAGAGATTATTAGAAGGCTATAAAAGTAGTCCCAGTAAGAAATGATGCTAGCCTGGACCAATGACTTTTCAGTGGGAGGTAGAAATAGGTTTGAGTGTCCTTTGTAAGTAAGTGCTTCAAGAGTCGGCAACAAATTGGCTATGAGAGGCAAGGGAGAGGAAGTTGGCAGAGACAGCCTGGCTTATACAACTGAATGATGTCACTGTCATTTGTTGAGACAAGGAACACTGGAATAGAATCATATTTGAGAGTAAAACAATATTATGAGCGTGGTTTTGATTATGCTGAGTTTGAGTAGTGTTTTTGATATTCAAGATGAGTTGCAAAATTGTCAGTTGAATAGAAAGGTCTGGAAATCCCATGGCTAATCTCTTTTAAAGATATAAATTTGCCAGTCATATGCATAAAAACCATAGATATTGGAAATATTACCTAAGGAGAAGGTATAGGATGACAGAGTACCTGGGGCTGAACTTTGAAAAAGTTTAACATTTAATGGCTAGTTAGAAGAGCAAAGAAGATGAAAAGGAGCATTTGGAGCATTCAAAAGAGATAAACAGGGATAACATATTATCTTGGAATCCAGTAAAAGAGTGTTTTAAGAAGTAGGGTTTGATCAACAATATTGAATAATACTAAAGATCATATAAAGGGGGACTCAGTCAATGATAGTGGTAGTCATAGGAAATAGAACAACAGAAGAGGACCAAATGAGGTAAGTACAAAAAGAATTACAGTTCCACGCTCATGGAATAGAAAATTATTTCTATCTAGAAGGAATTAGTGGAGGCGTCATGGAAGAGTTAGGCTTTGATTTAGGCTAAAAAAGATAGGTGGCTGAATATGCATATGATATGAAAATGAATTTGCAAAGAAGTAAAAAAAGTCGAAAAAACAAGCAATTCATCTAGAGAACATGTATCTCCACGTGGGTAGAACACAGAGAATGTTCAGGGTAGTCATGAGGATTACATTTAGAAGAGGGTAGATTGAGAGTATAATGTGGAGGGCCTTGAATAACAGGCTAAAGGGTTTAAATTTCAGTTGGTAAATACTGCAGAACCATTTTAAGCTTTTGGAACACAGAGACAATGAACTTTGAAGAGAAAAAAACCTAGAATTGGAAAAAGCATTTGGAGACTATTTTCTGATCTATGGGAGATGAATTGAGGGTCTGAACTAGGATAGTGACAATAGAAATGGTGAGGAGAAAGTTGATGCAAAGGTTCTGAAGATGGAGAAGGAGCAAAATTTAATTATTAATATAATCACTTATATATCAATGGCTTTGAAAGAAATGATTATAACAGGCATTGAACAATCTTTCACTGGTAAGAATGAGTAATGATTTTAAGGCTATTTGAGAATGTGTGTGGTCATCCCTATGCAAGTGTTAAAAGCTTTTTTATACATTATTTCACTCCTGGTTCAAATTGCTAACCTGCTTTTCAAGTAATTTTCCACTTGGGTTGACTCAGGCCCTAAGTGGTCATTTTGTCCTGACCCCGTTACATTGCTTTCTCATTCTCAAATCTTCCTCTGATCCTTACCTTTAATGAGAAAATCCCTCTGCCATATTGCCAGCATCAGCTACAATTAGTCACTGTCACATCTGTCATGACTCTGCTTTATTGCAATCCTGATGTTTATGGCTCTTCTTGGAAGAGAAAAATGTGGACTGAAAGTCCTATAAGTAAACCCTGAGAAAGATGAGATGAAAGACTGAAATCATAAGGTGATTTTGTGTTTTCAGTCAAAGAAATTGGGTTTATTTTAAGGAGCATAAGGGGAAGACAGGAAAATTTATGGACTTAGAAAATGTCAATAAATGGGATCCCTGCATAATTAGATATGTGCTATTTGAAGTGAGTAAATTGTTATCTTGTATAGAAGTTAAAAACTCTTTCTTAATGCCATATCACTCCTAAAGCCTGACTGAACATCAACACTGTGTACATAACTCATTAAAAAGCTAAAATAAAATACTAACCAAAACTCTACCTAGGTTATTTTTTTCTATATGGCTACAAATAATTAGCTTAACTATATATATATTTTTCCAAATCAAAATGGTTATTGATTTGGTGCTGTGAAAAAATTGCATTAATCTATTTATCCTCCAAAACATTTAACCGCGTGACAAGCTTGTTTTATGGAAAGTAATTGTGAAAGTATTTACAGAGCTGTTTTTTGTCCTTGATTAGTTGCCTAACTTGACCAACATGTCAATGTAAATCAATAAAAGTGAACATCTATAATATGCAGTGGACTATGTTGGACACTAAGGAAGAAACACAAATATAAAAAGTCACTGTCATCAAGGAGCTCACATTCTAATTGTATAGCCATGTATACCTATAAATAGTATAAGGCAAAGTGATAAATGCTATATAAGTGGCATTGGTAAAAAGGAGGGATCTAGGAAGGTAGATGATGTGAGATTTGAAGTTCGCTTTAGTAGGATTTATTGTTGCCATGAAGGAACTGGTATTCCAGGCATAAGGGACAGTTAGAGCAAGTTGTAGAAATGAGAGATCTCAATTTGTTTTCAGGAATGGCATGTTTTTCAGTGTAGCTAAAAACTAAATATTTTGAGAGGAAGTGGAGTAGGAGTCAAGAGAGAAAAAGTGTTATTAATTATTACTATAAAAATTGCTCTAGACTTATCTTGGTAACATTTAGCCAACTTATATCTCCTAGGACAATTAGAGAATCATGGTGGGTCATGACCAGGCCTTTCTCCAGGCCAAAGATGGAGTAAAAAAATATATAATAGGAAAGTTTGTAACTGGGCACAGCAAGCATTTTCTTTTGTCTTGTTGGCATAACCCCTGAAGGCTACTATGGTATAAAACTCAAAAGAGATGAAGGGTTCCTCACTCCACTCAGACAGCATTGAGCACCAAAAGTTGGGCATGCCTTTGGGAAGAACTTAGGAGACACTGGGGAACTGCTTCCATTCATTTGTATCTTTATTTCAAATATCTTTTTCCACTACTTGTTGGCTGGTTTGGTAGTAAACTGAAGTAAAACTAACAAACCCAAACAAAAGTAGCTGAGTCATGTATCTTTTCATTCTTCAAACCTAGACCAGTTTTTCATTAGCCTACTTAGCTCAAGTGTTAACCCTTATTCTTGGCTCAGGTCAGTAAATAACATCAAAGCAGAAATTGGCGGATTCCAAAGAGCTTCTGCAGGAGGCGCTTTCAACATAGAAAAACACTTCAAATGAAGTCAAGTTACTAACGAAGGCTATGGCAGTATTAAAACATGTCCACAAATTAATTGACATTCTTCCCCCTAAGACATGGAGTTTAAGCTCACTCCTCTTAAATTCTTAAATTTTAGCTCACCTTATAAACTCATAAACCGTTAGAATGCAGTTTAAATGATGCTCATTGGCTTCTGAGGCTAGGCCATACAAGATAATCCAGCTTCTTTCTTACTGGAAAAGTCATATTTGGAGCTTTTAGCTATCATTCAAGAAGTCTGCCTACTTTATTATCTCCATGCTGTGAAGAAGCACAGACTATTTGGAGAGACCAAGTGTACGTGCTCTAGTCAACAGCACTAGTTGAGGCCCCAGATGATAAACAATATCAACTGCTAGCCATGTGATTAAATTATCTTGGACATTCTACTCATGAAGCCTTCAGATGACTACAGTTTCAAGTTGACATCGAGTTGCAGGATAAACCCCACTTGAGAATTGCCTAGTCAAGCCTTTACCAAATCTCCAATTCACAAATAGTGAGCAATATAAAATGGTTAGTGTAAGCTGCATACGTTTTCCAGTTATTTGTTATGTAGCAATAATGAGAAAACAAGCTAAGGAATCAATTGATAGGAGGCATGTTTTTCTGTCTTCCAGTGCTACTCTCTGCAAAGCCATGTGAGAAGAACAAGTAGAATAGAAAGGAAAATGTCTTGAAAGAGGAAGAAAGCTTCAATATCCCTTCTCTTATTAGCTGGATGAAGTATCTATATAGAAGGAGGGTACACACCTCTGCCAAAAGGGTGATCCAAGGGACTAATAAGTCATTAACTAATGGGAAATTGGCATATCACATGGGCGTATGCATTTAATAATCGAAATTTGTACAACTACTGAGTAGTTATTGTGTGTTTAATGCTCTGAAAGTCACTTTGGGAAATATAGTTGACCCTTGAACAATGCAGAGGTTAGGAACACTGACCTCTGCACAGTCAAAAAAATCCACGTATAACTTTACAGTCATCCCTCCATATTCACAGTTCCACATCCATAGACTCAACCAACCAGGGGTCTTGTAGAACTGTAGTTATGTATTTACCCCCCCAAAAAAAACATGTATATGTGGATTTGTGCTGTTTAAACCCATGTTGTTAAAGGGTGAAGAAAAAACGTAGAAATGTCTCTTTTTTCAAGGAACTTACAATCTTCTCAACACTATTTTTCTTGTTGTTTGATTTAATCAGTGTTTTTGAAAGCTGTTACGTAGTGGAAATTTCATAAATACAATTTAATTTAATGTTCAAGCCTCTTCCTATGTCAATTCTCTCATATTCTCTCACTCACTCAACTCCAGCCAAACTGGCCTCCTCGATGTTCCTCACATAAGGCAAGCATTCTGCTTTTTCTTTTTCTGACCTCCCCAGTTAGTCATAAGAACTCCATGCTTTAAATTGACTTGTTTCTAGTATGAAATTTTATCACCAACACACACTATGGTAATCATTTGTTTGGTTGTATGTGTGTCTCTTCACTAAAATGGTGTCCCTTGAGACAATTTTAATTGTCCTTTTATCCTTTGGCCAAACAGAATGCCCAGCACATTTACAATAAATATTTTTGGGAGAGAAGGATTCACTCAGACATTCTTCCAACTATTATTTATTAGAAATCTACTGTGTGTCTCACTATTTCGGGTTTGGGGGAATACAATGGTGAACAAGATAAATAAAGTCCTTGTGCTCACAAAGTTTACATTCTATATGGGGAGACACAATCACTTTCAAACAGTGATAAGGGCTAAGGAGACAGTGTGATGTGATAGAAAGGGAAAGGAAGTAATTTGAGATAAGTTAGTCAGAAAGGCATCTCTATCATTTGAGCAATAATAGAAATGATAACAGCCATTCCTACTAAGATGTGAGGGAGGAACATTCTAGATAGATAGAATAACAAGTATTTAAGATAGAAAAAAAAACCACTTGGGGTTTCTGAGGCACAATAAAAAAGCCAATATAGCTAGTGCAATATATGCAAGGTGGATTGGAAGAAGATGAAATTGGAGAGAGAGCAAGGAATAAGATTAAGTAAGCCATTGTAGAAATTTCAAACCTTCTCTGCGTGACAATGTAGGTCATTGTGGGATATTTTTCGGGGGAGGGAAGCAAAATAATTTACATTTTCAAAGTCACTGTATGCAGTGTGGAGAATGGATTGTAATGGTGTCAGAGTGGAACTGGGAAACTAGCTAAAATGCTATTTGTTATTGTAGTGTCCAGGCTAAAGAAGATGTTACTTTACATGGATGAATAAATGAACTGGTAAATAAACAAATGAGTAAACAATTGAAAAGATTAACAAATAAGTGAGTAAATTAAGAAGGAATGAACAAATTAGAGAAAGAACAAAGCAAAGAAGGAAGGAAGGGAAGGAGAGAGACATACAAATGGTGAATATATTAATTGATAAGAAGGGGTGTATTCCACTATATGAAGTCCCTTTAGACTTATTTGTCACTCTTAGTAATTCAAAAACAGGCTAAAATCCCAATTTCCTTCAGCCATGGCTTTAGTTGTTACTTTAGTGAAACACTGAATATAACAAGCCTGCTAGAATAAAAATTGTCTTTCATGCAATCGTTTGTAATCCACTGGCATTTCCCCTAAACAATTCTGCCTCTAAAACAAGGTATTTGTAATTTGTTCATAGTGTGAAACAACCTTGACCATACCTTGATGATTAAAAGATATAATCATTATGTCATTTTAATGCTTTTTTGTTCAAAATTACCTGAAGAATATGTTTTTGAAATTTTTTATAAAAGGTCTCCAATGCCCAATCTTGATGTGTAGTTTTTTTTGACCCTTTCCACTTTTGCCTGACTACAAAATCAAACTATTTATACAGATTCAGAAACTTCCTTTGGAATTCTTTCTAAAGTACCTCATGCAAAAATCTGCATAGAAAACCTCGATTTGTTTTAGCCAGAAGAGAATGTATAGTGAAATGTACTATTTGCCCGTCTTACAGTTTTGAATAGAGTTGGCATAGATTTCACTGTCAAGGTGATTGTTTTTTGTTCATCAACCAGAACTGTGTGAAAGGAACATGCTACCATTTGTGCCGCTGCCATGTCCATTGTCTCTAAGGTACAGTTCATTTGGCAGGACACCTTCTGAAAAGAGCATGCTGCTCATGATGGCTGCCAACCTGAGGAACCTAACCATGCCACTGAATACAAAGGGTCTACAATCTCCCTCTTCAGAGAAAATAAGTTAGTAACTGTTTGGCTTTTATAAATCCAAGAAGAAATATATATATATATATATATATATAGATAGCATCAAAAGGGGATTAGTTACTATTTGACTTTTATAGGGCTTGTTTTGAAAAAAGAAATATAAGAAAAATAAACCAAACATAATAAAAACGGCTCTCTATAGAAACGAGGCAGAGAAATGATAAATAAAATAGATGAGACAGAACGTGAAAAGCAAGACAACTTTGATTATTTTTTAAAATAGTTGCCTTGTTTAAACTATACATGTATTTTGCTTCGTAAAAAAACAGATTTGCATCTAAAATTAAACATTCTAAAACTGAAAAAAAGGAAAACAAAGAAACTTAATTATATATCAAATTGGTAACAGAGAAAATAATTGCTGACTTTTTAACATAATACTCTGAGCATACATTCTTAGTAGGATATATTTTAAAATTAAAAAACACTGCAATAAAATTTTATTCTTCATTCGCTGCACTTCATTTTTTTAATCTTATCTTTGTTAATATAGTTATGGCAATTTGAACCTACTTATGTATGATGTAGGATAAGGAAATAAGCAATTATGGTGCTTTTAAAATATGACCATAAATAATTTGATACTCCTCCCTTCAAGAGGTGGACCTTAATTCCCTTCTCTGTGAGTGTGGGTTAGATTTAGTGACTTGCTTCTAATGAATACAATGTGGTGGATATGATGGTGTGCCCCATCTAGGACTGGGACTAACAGGCATGAGACTTCCTCATTGCTTCTCTCTCAGATCACACTCTATGGGGAAGCCAGCTGACAAGTCACGAGCTTACTAAGGAATAATTATGGAGAAGTCAACTTGGCAAGCAACTGAAACCTCATGCCAGTAGCAAGTGAGAAATAGAGGCCTCGAGCCAACAGCCTTGGAAGAACGCCATCTTGGAGGCACATCCTCCAGCCCTCGTCAAGTCTTCAGAAGACTGTAGACAAGTTGACTGACTACCTCATGTATGATTCTGAACCAGAATCACCCAGCTAAGCCACTCCCAAATTTCTGACCTACAGAAGCATGTGACCCAATAAGTGTTTGTTGTTTAGAACTTCTAAATTTTGGTATCATATTTTATGCAGTAATAGATAACATATATATCAATTTAGTAAAATGTATATATTTTAACTAAATTAATGTATTTATATATGTACATTTATATATATGTATAAATGATATAAAATCAATGAATTGAGAGAAAATTCTTTAATGTTCAGTTCAAATTGGAAATAGCAATATAAACTAATTAACCTTTAAAGAGGTCTGTTCACTGAAAGATCTAGCAATGATCAAGCAATGATGATCCACTAGAGTGGGCTCATTTAACACCTAGCATATTTATTTGTTTTTAAATACCATTTTTCACTAAAAAGAAGACTTGGAGCTATGGATTATTTCAGAACCTAAAATTATTCTTGCCAAAAGTATTAAACTTGAATCTAGACAAGTCTCAGGAAATACTGGGATAAAGGAACAAATTAAACAATACCACAATACCACAATATTTAAACGAAAATGTATTAGTCTGGGTCCATTCAGAAGATAGAAACCATACAGTAAATTTAAAGAGGGAAACTTTAATATAAATAATTATTATCTATGATAGGAAAATAATTCTAAAGATGGAAAGAGAACTATAAGTGTTACTCTAGTTATGAGGGAGAGTATCCAAGAAAGGACGAACTTGGAAGGAGGGATAACTTCCCCAAAGCTGGCATTCAGACCTTGCTGGAGAAAGTATAGTTGCAGTCCACTGATGGTAGGGAAGTTTTTTTGGGTTGCTTTGGGAAAGTTAGTCCACAGTCACTGTGTAAGATGTAAACAACCATCGGGATGTAGGGGAACTGAGGTTAGTGTGCTGGATCACAGAGGGAGCGAGAGTGTGGGGTCTAGAATGTGCAATGTCTTCATAGGGAGGGCAGTGACAAAGTGAGACAGGGCTGTGAAGTTGCTGAGGGACTGTATACTCTGGGCATGCGGCTGAATCAGGGTACCACCAGATGTTTTCACATATGTACCTCTGACCATGCAGCAAGAGTAGCAAACAAAACAAAATGCAGAATACCTGAAAAGAGAGATGGCATCTTCCTCCTGCAATGTCTTCTAACACCATCTATTGACAAAGTTTAACATAATGTTCACTGTAAAAGAGAAATGCTAAATGTCCAATACCTTATCTCAGAGCAGATACTGCACTTGATTTTGGATCTGATAGTCAATAAATTAATAACAAGCACACAGACAAATCTAGAATGAAAGACACTCTATAATACAACAGTCCTGATCTATACAACATTACTGTCATGAAGAGGAGGAAGAAGAAGAAGAAGAAGAAGAAGAAGAAGAAGAAGAAGAAGAAGAAGAAGAAGAAGAAGAAGAAGAAGAAGAAGCAGCAAGATGGGAGTACTATTCTGAATTAAAAATAGAGTTAAACAACAGCAAGCAAATTCATTTATGAACCTACATTGGATTCTGAATCAAAAAACACAATTAAAAAAGGCATTTTAAAAACTCGGGGAGTTAGGACCTTCAAGATGGCGGAGGAGTAAGACATGGAGATCACCTTCCTCCCCACAAATACATCAGAAATACATCTACATGTGGAACAACTCCTACAGAACACCTACAGAATGCTGGCAGAAGACCTCAGACTTCCCAAAAGGCAAGAAACTCCCCACGTACACGGGGAGGGCAAAAGAAAAAAGAAAAAACAGAGACAAAAGAATAGGGACAGGACCTGCACTCCTGGGAGGGAGCTGTGAAGGAGGAAAAGTTTCCACACACTAGGAAACCCCTTCACTGGTGGAGACGGTAGGTGGCGAGGGGGGAAGCTGCAGAGCCACAGAGGAGAACACAGCAATAGGGGTGCAGAGGGCAAAGCAGAGAGATACCTGCACAGAGGATCGGTGCTGGCCAGCATTCACCAACCTGAGAGGTTTGTCTGTGCCCCCACCAGCGTTGGCGGGGGCTGGGAGCTGAGGCTCTAGCTTGGCTTTGGAGTTCAGATCCCAGGAAGAGGACTGAGGTTGGCTGCGTGAATACAGACTGAAGGGGGATAGGGCACCACAGCGAGCTAGGAGGGAGTCTGGGAAAAAGTCTGGAACTGCCTAAGAGGCAAGAGACCATTGTTTTGGGGTTCACAAGGAGAGGGGATTCAGAGCACCACCTAAACGAGCTACAGAGATGGACGTGAGCTGCAGCTATCAGCACGGACAAAACAGATGGGCATGAAACACTAAGGCTGTTGCTGCAGCCAACAAGAAGCCTGTGTGCAAGCACTGGTCACTATCCACACCTCCCCTCCTGGGAGCCTGTGCAGCCCACCACTGCCAGGGTTCCGTGATCCAGGGACAACTTCCCTGGGAGAACACATGGTGTGCCTCAGGCTGTTGCAAAGTCGCATCGGCCTCTGCTGGCAGGCTCATTTCTCATTCTGTACCCCTCCCTCTCCCTGCCTGAGCAACCCAGAGCCCCCTAATCAGCTGCTGCTTTAACTCCGTCCTGTCTGTGCAAAGAACAGACACCCTTGGGTGACCTACGTGCAGAGGCAGGGCCAGATCCAAAGCTGAACCCCAGGAGCTGTACAAACAAAGAAGAGAAAGGGACATTTCTCCCAGCAGCCTCAGGAGCAGCAGGTTAAATCTTCACAATCAACTTGATGTACCCTGAATCTCTGGAATACCTAAATAGTCAAGAAATCATCTCAAAATAGAGGCAGTGGACTTTGTGTGATTTTGTCTGTATAGCTTTGATTTTACCACTTCCCCTAGAGTTCTGTCTGTCCATTTCTCTTTTTTTTAATAATTTTTAGCACTTGTTATCATTGGTGGATTTGTTTTTTGGTTTGGTTACTCTCTTTTCTCTTTCTTTTTTTTATTATTTTTAAATTATTTTAATTTTAATAATTTTTTTTATTTTTTAAATAACTTTATTCTATTTTCTTTCTTTCTTTCTTTCTTTCTTTCTTTCTTTCTTTCTTTCTTTCTTTCTTTCTTTCTTTCTTTCTTTCTTTCTTTCTTTCTCAATTTTCTTCTGAGCCATGTGGCTGTCAGGGTCATGGTGATCTGGCCGGGTGTCAGGCCTGTGCCTCTAAGGTGGGAGAGCCGACTTCAGGACATTGGTCCACCAGAGACCTCCTGGCTCCACGTAATATCAAATGGTGAAAGATCTCCCAAGATCTCCATCCCCATTGCTAAGATCCTGCTCCATTCAACAACCAGCAAGCTATAGTGCTGGACACCCTATGCAAAACAACTAGCAAGATAGGAACACAACCCCACCCATTAGCAGAGAGGCTGCCTAAAATCACAATAAGGTCAGAGACCCGCCCAAAACACACCACCGGACACAGTGCTGTCCACCAGAAAGACAAGATCTAGCCTCATCCACCAGAATACAGGCACCAGTTCCCTCCACCAGGAAGCCTACACAACCCACTGAACCAAACTTAGCTACTGGAGGCAGACACCAAAAAAACGGGAACTACGACCCTGCAGCCTGTGAAAAGGAGACCCCAAACACAGTAAGTTAAGCAAAATGAGAAACACACAGCAGATGAAGGAGCAAGGTACAAACCCAGTAGAACAAACAAATGAAGAGGAAATAGGCAGTCTACCTGAAAAAGAATTCAGAATAATGATAATAAAGATGATCCAAAATCGTGAAAATGGAATGGAGAAAATAAAAGAAATGTTTAACAAGGACCTAGAAGAGCTAAAGAGCAAACAAACATGAAATAAATGAACACAATAAATGAAATTTAAAATGCTCTAGAAGGAATCAATAGCAGAATAACTGAGGCAGAAGAACGGATAAGTCACCTGGAAGATAAAATAGTGGAAATGACTACTGCAGAGCAGAATAAAGAAAAAAGAATAAAAAGAATTGAGGACAGCCTCAGAGACCTCTGGGACAAAATTAAATGCAGCAACATTCTAATTATAGGGGTCGCAGAAGAAGAAGAGAAAAAGAAAGGGACTGAGAAAGTATTTGAAGAGATTATAGTTGAAAACTTCCCTAATATAGGAAAGGAAATAGTGAATCAAGTCCAGGAAGCACAGAGAGTCCCACACAGGATAAATCCAAGGAGAAACACAAAAAGGACACATATTAATCAAAGTACCAAATATTAAATACAAAGAAAAATATTAATTAATTAAATATTATTAATATTTAAAAATTATAATTTATTATAATATTAATATTATTGATAATATAAAAACATTAATTAATTAATTAATCTTTGGAATCCCCAAAGATTAAGAGCGGATCTTTCAGCAGAAACTCTGCAAGTCAGAAGGGAGTGGCAGGACATATTTAAAGTGATGAAAGGGAAAAACTTACAAACAAGATTACTCTACCCAGCAAGGATCTCATTCAGATTCCACAGAGAAATTAAAACCTTTACAGAAAAGCAAAAGCTAAGAGAATTCAGCACCCCCAAACCATATTTACAACAAATGCCAAAGGAACTTATCTAGGCAGAAAAGACAAGACAAGGAAAAGACCTATAATAACAAACCCAAAACAATTAAGAAAGTGGCAATAGGAACGTACATATCGATTACCTTAAATGTAAATGTATTAAATGCTCCAACAAAAAGACATAGACTGGCTGAATGGATACAAAAACAAGACCCATATATATGTTGTCTACAAGAGATCCACTTCAGACCTAGGGACACATACAGACTGAAAGTGAGGGGATGGAAAAAGATATTCCATGCAAATGGAAATCAAAAGAAAGCTGGAGTAGCAATTCTCATATCAGACAAAATAGACTTTAAAATAAGACTATTACAAGAGACAAAGAAGGACACTACATAATGATCTAGGGATCAATCCAAGAAGAAGATATAACACTTGTAAATATTTACGCACCCAACATAGGAGCACCACAATGCATAATGCAAATGTTATCAGCCATAAAAGGGGAAATTGACAGTAACACAATCATAGTAGGGGACTTTAACACCCCACTTTCACCAATGGACAGATCATCCAAAATGAAAATAAATAAGGAAACACAAGGTTTAAATGATACATTAAACAAGATGGACTTAATTGATATTTATAGGACATTCCATCAAAAATCAACAGAATACACTTTCTTCTCAAGTGCTAAGTGTCTAAGTGTCCATTGACAAATGAATGGATAAAGATGTGGCACATATATACCATAGAATATTACTCAGCCATAAGAAAACAAAATTGAGTTATTTGTAGTGAGGTGGATGGACCTAGAGTCTGTCATACATAGTGAAGTAAGTCAGAAAGAGAAAAACAAATACCGTATGCTGACACATATATACGGAATCTAAAAAAAAAAAATGTGTGGAAGAACCTAGGGAAAGGACAGGAATAAAGACACAGACATAGAGAATGGACTTGAGGACTCGGAGAGGGGGAAGGTTAAGCTCGGACGAAGTGAGATAGTGGCATGGACATATATACACTCCCAAATGTAAAATAGGTAGCTAGTGGGAAGCAGCCACATTGCACAGGGGGATCAGCTCAGTGCTTTGTGACCACCTAGGGGGTGGGATCAGGAAGGTGGGAGGGAGATGCAAGAGGGAGGAGATATGGGGATATATGTATATGTATATCTGATTCACTTTGTTATAAAGCAGAAACTAACACATCATCGTAAAGCAGTTATACTCCAATAAAGATGTTAAAAATGAATACTTGGGGAAACTTGAGCAAAGGCAAGGCATTAGAATTAATTAATCAATATTATAGTTATTAAATAATGTCATGAAATTGCTAATTTCTTTATGTGTGATAATGGTGTGAGGAGTTACGAAAATATCCTTGTTCTTAGGAGGTTAATGCTAAATTATTTAAGGTTGAATTGTCATGATGATTAAAATTTACTTTCAAATGATTCAGCAAAATATGACTGTGATGTATATGTGAGTGCTATATGCATAGATAAAACAAATATTGCAGAATATTAACAATTACGGAAACTAAGTGGTTGATAAACGTGTGCTTTTTGTACTATTTTAATTTTTCTGTGTGTTTGAAAATTTAAAATATAATTTTAGGAATATAGGTGATGACAGCATGTTTAAATGAAGTAGTTTTTGTAGCCGACATTTTTCAGAGAGCTGGCTCCCTCACTATAACCCCCCCTACCTTTTTCTCTAGGAGAAACTCTCAGGTGTACATGGCTGGGACTCCACCAAAGCTGAAAATTTTGAATTTAGAGATACAGGGAATAGAGATCACCACACTCAATCATACTATGAGCAGAACCCTCTGTCTTCACAATAAGTCCAAGAATTCCTGCTGATGAGTCTACTGACCTGCCCTGATTCCTGCACTTTAAAAAGCTTGGTTGGCTACTTTTACCTTGGATTCCCTGAAATGTCTCCTATAATCCTTCCTATAAGTTACCTTTTATTTTTGCTAGGCTAGGTAAAGTACATTTCTATTACTTACCATTACATATGAAAAAAAAAAAACACCCTTAAGTAATATGGAACAATTTTTATAAATAAAGTTTCCAAGTTACTAAAGATAGATATATGGCTAGAGAACATATTTGTGGTTTCCATAGCAGAAAATAATGTTTTGCACATTTATGAATTTATATTTTTTTTTTCTCTTTAGCTCTAAGAAATCGAGTTCCCCTGCAACTTTCAGTAATTAGTGCTGGCTAGTAAATTATAAGCTAAAAAAAAGAAGAAAAAGAATCTTCATACACAAAAAAAAGCTTATCCTTTGTATAAGATATGAAAAACTCCTGATATGTGCACTTGCTAATTATTTTTCTGCTACAGACATCAGCTTCAGTTTGATCTTTAGAGATAACATATGTCTTTATTTACATTTTGATGTCCTCCCATCTGTGAGTATAAGTGTGACTGAAAAGACTGATGTCAGACCAATGGTCCTTTGCACACTGTGTACGTACAAAGACATTTCTTCAGAATCATGTCTGCAGTTATTTAAAGAGCTTGTTTTGCTTTGGCCTCTATCTTTGGAATTCTTGCTTGGTCTGAAACCCTTACTAATAAAAAGATAGTCCATTCTTTAAAGTCATACACCAGACTGATGATTCAGTGGTTCATTTATTTCTCAGCTGTATACTGTTGTGCTTTGTTGTTCAGGAATTTTTTTATGTTTTACAGTTGCCTGTTGGAGTTTAAAAGAAATAAAAGGACAAGCAAAAAACCTTTGGAGACAAAGGGACCTAGGTTCAAATCTCAGTTTTGTTATTTATTATCTGTGAGACCTTGGAAAATTCATGCCCACTCTTCCTCTATTATTTCCTTCTGTATACAGTGGGGAGAATAATGCATTCATCTCAGGGTTACAGTGTTGCCATGAAGTTTAACACAATGTATGTAAAGCATCTGATGCAGAGGTTATACATATGTTGTTAAACATATACATCCCTTTATATCAGTATCTTTCAACTTTTCTAACCCCTACACACCGAAGGGTCATAACACAGTAACAATGGTTCAAAACAGCTGTTATTTATATTTATGTTGGGCATATTCGCCTTCCTAGATGGAGGATATATCATGATTTTGGTAACTGCATAGTTTGAAAAAGCCTCTCAATGATTTTGATGTTTCCTCCCCTCCCCAATCCTAGCAACTTTGGAAGATATTGATAATAATAGCTAACATTTAGATAGTATCTTCTATGTGTAAGGAACCCTTCTAAATATTTTACATATCCAAACTCATTTAATTCTCACAACAACTCTATGAGGTAAGAGTACTTTGATTATTTCTCTGTTACGTGTGTGTAATGTAAGGCTCAGATAAGTAACTAGTGTACAACAGAGTCAGGATTTGAGTCCAGGCAGCCTGCATCCAGAATTCATAATGTAAATTCCTTTATTAAACCAAGCAATATTTTGCTATAGACTCAATAATATTTGTAGTGTGACATCATAGGTCAAATTTTTCCTGTACATATTTATGAAGAAATAATTGATAAGCCCCTAAAAATATAGGTTTATACTGGAAATCTGGTCTCAATTATAACATCACCTTGAGCTTGGAGCAGAGTAATGTATTAATACTGAAACCCACTACCGTTATTTTTCCCACTTCTTTTGTTTTGTACTTAGGTTTAGGGAGACATAAATTGGAAATAATAATCCTCCTTCTCCATCCTTTGCATTTTGACCAGATTGTTTCATTACTTGTAACGTCAGCATTCACATGCTTCTCTTGGACTTTCTAGCAGTATGTAAATACTTATACAGGGAAGAAGTTAAGATAGAAAGATAAAGAAGAAAACTTGTGCAATAATCTTCTCTTGGCAACAGGCATTGTTGGGGTTGCTTCAACACCTGCAGCAGAGTAAGAGTAAAAAGGGCTTTGCCCCTGATCTTGGAAAGAGACCTTCATATCGGAATTTGTCTTCAGTGTTTTATGGTAAAGAAACCAACAAACATAAAATGGATTTGTTCCCTCAGGGAATACAGAGAGGCTTTTGGGGCCAGATTAGCTAGGGAGCTGCTGGACAGAATTTTTCATCATTTTTCAAAAAGACATTTCACTTACAGCCTAAGAAGTGTTAATGAAGCATTCACACTTTTACCAAGTGAAAAAGCAATAGAAAAACAGCTCCTTCAATCTCTTTTCAGAAATGCTCAGCAGTAACACATGGACTGCTCCTATACAATCTTCAGACAGCTGTAGTATTAAAAGATAAAAGATGAAAGTGGACTCGCAAAATAGGAAAGAAAGGAAAAACGAAAGGAGAAAGAAACACACACACACACTCACTGTTTTGAAAATCTTGCTTCTGGTGCCTTAATGAACAACACATCATGAAAGCAGAACTTCTGGAAGATGTCTCCTTTGACAAAGGCATTTTCTAGCATCCTTGCATAAAATGAATTCCTTACCACAAACAAAACAATTAGAGATCGGACTTTCACTTCTCTATAAACTGTTGTTGATAGAATTGTATGGATGAACAACAAAACCTGTTTTAAGTTTATCAGGCAACTTTCAATAACTTATATTGCTAGTATCAAAGACTTTATATCACAGCATATGCCCCTTCTCTGCATTCATTACAGGTATTTATGTTGTCTGTAAATTATTTACACAAACTGTTGCCAGTCTTTATTTAAGAGGCAGGGGAGATGGCACAAGCTGCCAGCTACTAGATTTCCTTGAAGGAGGCCATTATAAATCATCATCCTCAGGCATTTCTTTGAAATAAGATATATAGGACTTATTCAAGACAAGCAGGACAAGCCCTCTGAAAAACTGTGAAGTTTACCCTTAGCTGCTGTCTACTTGTCTGCTTAACCTTTCCTTATTCATTTAGTGGAAAGATTTCCAGGACTTTTATTTTTGGTGTTAAATGCAATCTTAATATAGGACAAGAAAGCAAAGGGCACCCTCTATCTTAGAAGAGAATATGCAGGCTCATGTATCTGAATGTAGGTTGTCCAGATTTGTTGCCTCACATTTGTTACCCAAAAGAATGGCCCTGATGTTCAGGTGGAGCACTTGAATGAGAGAAGCGTGCTAGACACATATTCCAGTGTTTAAGGAGTGTGGCCCTGTATTCCTATCTCTGAAGAGGCTGCTTTAGTGCTGATTAAAATGTTATTAATATTGAACAACATAGTGACCACCTCCTCCTCCCTACTCTCTTGTCAACAAGGACCATGATTGTTTTTTCTGGAAAGATAGACAAAACTTACTCCTTGAAAAGGAAAAAGAGGGTTTGGACAACATAGAGGCAAAAGTTGAAAATTAAACTGCCATATAGTCTCAGTACCATTTCTTTTTAAGTATTCTGCAATCTTCATGTTACTCAGACCGCAATAAGGAAGTATTTTTAAATGATGCATTGGTTTCATATTACACTGATTTGAAGGAAATCCCACACATAAAACTGCATTACTTAGGAAAGATTTCTCTCTTGGGTGATTGCTGCACAAGCATATAATTGAATTAATGTGATATCTCAGCTCCATAATGGAAGTCTTCCTGCCCATAGAATAAATATATTTCCTACTTGTACTTAATGTAATTTTTAAAAGATTTGTTTTAATCCTATGTATATGTAGTTGAAGAAGAAAATACACAGACCTTCATTTTACAATTTATAATGGACATACATTTTCTCCACAATCCTCATATGCAAGGAATGCCCCATATCTCTATATTTTCTTAACTCAAATTACATCTGCCTCTATACTCCAACTTGTCAGGATGAGACAATGACCCGTATCATTGATGATTTTGAGCCTTCTTTGAGACTGGAGTCCTACAGTGAAAAGAAAATACAGGAAGGTCCCTATTATCTTCATTCCATTTTTTTAATAGTCACTGAAATATTCATTGTCCAAGCCCCCTTAGTCCATTTTGAAAGATCATTGTTTACTTGTTCTCTATGTCTTCCTTCACCTTTAATTAGCTCCCACCCTCTAATAAAAAGGTGGACCGGGGAGAGGAACCAAGATGGCAGAGTAGAAGGACGTGCTCTCACTCCCTCTTGCGAGAACACCAGAATCACAACTAGCTTCTGGACAATCATCGACAGGAAGACACTGGAACTCACCAAAAAAGATACCCCACATCCAAAGGCAAAGGAGAAGCCACAATGAGACGGTAGGAGGGGTGCAATCAGAGTAAAATCAAATCCCATAACCAGTGGGGGGGTGACTCACAGACTGGCAAACACTTATACTACAGAAGTCCACCCATTGGAGTGAAGGTTCTGAGCCCCACATCAGGCTTCCCAACCTGGATGTCCGGCAATGGGAGGAGAAATTCATAGAGAATCAGACTTTGAAGCCTAGTGGGAATTGATTGCAGGACTTCGACAGGACTGGAGGAAACAGAGACCCCACTCTTGGAGGGTGCACACAAAATAGTGTGCACATCGGGACCCAGGGGAAGGAGCAGTGACCCCGGGGGAGACTGAACCAGACCTACCTGCTAGTGTTGGAAGGTCTCCTGCAGAGGCAGGGGGTGGCTCTGTTTCACAGTGGGGACAAGGACACTGGCAGCAGAAGTTCTGGGAAGTACTCCTTGGAGTGAGCCCTCCCAGAGTCTGTCATTAGCCCCAACAAAGAGCCCAGGTAGGCTCCAGTGTTGGGTTGCCTCAGGCCAAACAACAAACAGGGAGGGAACCCAGCCCGACCCATCAACAGTCAAGTGGATTAAAGTTTTACTGAGCTCTGACCACCACAGCAACAGTCAACTCTACCTACCACCAGAGCCTCCCATCAAGCCTCTTAGATAGCCTCCACCACCAGAGGGCAGACAGCAGAAGCAAGGAAAACTACAATCCTGCAGCCTATGGAACAAAAACCACATTCACAGAAAGATAGACAAGATGAAAAGGCAGAGGGCTATATACCAGATGAAGGAACAAGATAAAACCCTAGAAAAAGAACTAAATGAAGTGGAGATAGGCAACCTTCCAGAAAAGGAATTCAGAATAATGAAGGTGAAGATGATCCAGGACCTCAGAATAAGAATGGAGGCAAAGATTGAGAAGATGCAAGAAATGATTAACAAAGACCTAGAAGAATTAAAGAACAAACAAACAGAGATGAACAATACAATAACTGAAATGAAAACTACACAAGAAGGAATCAATAGCAGAATAACTGAGGCAGAAGAACTGATAAGTGACCTGGAAGACAGAATGGTTGAATTCACTGCTGTGGAACAGACTAAAGAAAAAAGAATGAAAAGAAATGAAGACAGCCTAAGAGACTTGTGGGACAACATTAAACGCAACAACATTCACATTATAGCAGTCCCAGAAGGAGAAGAGAGAGAGAAAGGAACAGAGAAAATATTTGAAGAGATTATAGTTGAAAACTTCCCTAACACGGGAAAGGAAATAGCCACCCAAGTCCAGGAAGCGCAGTGAGTCCCATACAGGATAAACCCAAGGAGAAACACACCAAGACACATATTAATCAAATTGGCAAAAATTAAAGACAAAGAAAAATTATTGAAAGCAGCAAGGGAAAAATGATAAATAACATACAATGGAACTCCCATAAGGTTAACAGCTGATTTCTCAGCAGAAACTCTACAAGCCAGAAGGGAGTGGCATGATATACTTAAAGTGATGAAAGGGAAGAACCTACAACCAGGGGGTCTGGGCAAGATGACGGAAGAGTAAGACGCAGAGATCACCTTCCTTCCCACAGATACAGTAGAAATACATCTACACGAGGAACTGTTCCTACAGAACACCCACTGAACGCTGGCAGAAGACGTCAGACCTCCCAAAAGGCAAGAAAATCCCCACGTACTTGGGTAGGGCAAAAGAAAAAAGAAGTAACAGAGACAAAAGAATAGGGATGGGACCTGCACCAGTGGGAAGGAGCTGTGAAGGAGGAAAGGTTTCCACACACTAGGAAGCCCCTTCACGGGCAGAGACTGTGGGTGGCAGAGGGGGGAAGCTTCGGAGCCACGGAGGAGAGCGCACCCACAGGGGTGCGGAGGGCAAAGCGGAGAGATTCCCGCATGGATGATCGGTGCCGAGTAGCACTCACCAACCCGAGAGGCTTGTCAGCTTACCCGCCCGGGGCGGGCAGGGGCTGGGAGCTGAGGCTTGGGCTTCGGAGGTCAGATCCCAGGGAGAGGACTGGGGTTGGCGGCGTGAACACAGCCTGAAGGGGTTAGTGCACCACAGCTAGCCGGGAGGGAGTCCGGGGAAAAAGTCTGCAGCTGCCGAAGAGGCAAGAGACTTTTTCTTGCCTCTTTGTTTCACGGCGCGCAAGGAGAGGTGATTCAGAGAGCCGCCTAAATGAGCTCCAGAGACAGGCACAAGCCACGGCTATCAGCGCGGATCCCACAGCAACAGGGCCGCAGAGGGCAAAGCGGAGATTCCCGCACAGAGGATCGGTGCCGAGCAGCACTCACCAGCCCGAGAGGCTTGTCTGCTCACCCGCCGGGGCAGATGGGGGCTGAGAGCTGAGGCTCGGGTTTCGTTCGGATCGCAGGGAGAGGACTGGGGTTGGTGGTGTGAACACAGCCTGAAGGGGTAAGCGCACCACAGCTAGCCTGGAGGGAGTCCAGGAAAAAGTCTGCAGTTGCTGAAGAGGCAAGAGACTTTTTCTTGTCTCTTTGTTTCCCGGTGCACGAGGAGAGGGGATTCACAGCACCGCCTAAACGAACTCCAGAGACGGGCGCGAGCCGTGGTTATCAGGGCGGACCCCAGAGATGGGCATGAGACACTAAGGCTGCTGCTGCCGCCACCAAGAAGCCTGTGTGCAAGCACAGGTCATTCTCCACACCACCCCTCCCGGGAGCCAGTGCAGCCTGCCATGGCCAGGCTCCCGTGATCACATGGGAGAACGCGCGGCGCGCCTCAGGCTGCTGCAACGTCACGCCAGCTTCTGCCGCCGCAGGCTCACCCTGCATCCGTACCCCTCCCTTCCCCCGGCCTGAGTGAGCCAGAGCCCCCGAATCAGCGGCTCCTTTAACCCCGTTCTGTCTGGGCAGGGAACAGACGCCCTCAGGCGACCTACATGCAGAGGCGGGTCCAAATCCAAAGCTGAACACCGAGAGCTATATGAACAAAGAAGAGAAAGGGAAATCTCTCCCAGCAGCCTCAGAAGCAGCGGATTAAAGCTCCACAAACAACTTGACATGCCTGCATCTGTTGAATACCTGAATAGACAACGAATCATTCCAAATTCAGGAGGTGGACTTTGGGAGCAGGATATATTAATTTTTCCCCTTTTCCTTTTTTTGTGAGTGTATATGTGTATACTTCTGGGTGAGATTTTGTCTGTATAGCTTTGCTTTCACCGTTAGTCCTAGGGTTAGGTCCGTCCTTTTTTTTTTTTTTTTACTTAAAAAATTATTTTCCCTAATAAATGTTTTCTTAATAATTTTTCCTTATATTCTATTTTTAAAAAAATTAAAAAAAGTTTTTTTAAATCAGTTTGTTCATATTTTTTATCTTAAAAAATTAAAATTTTTTTCTTAATAAATTTTTTCTTATTTTTTATTATAAGAAAATTAATAAATCTATTTTTAAAAATTAAAAAAAAATTTTCTTAATAAATGTATTCTTAATATTTTTTTTCTTATTTTTTATTATAATAGCTTTATTTTATCTTCTTTCTTTCTTTCTATCTATTTTTTCTCCCTTTTATTCTGAGCATGTGGATGAAAGGCTGTTGGTGCTCCAGCCAAGCATCAGGGCTGTGCCTCTGAGGTGGGAGAGCCAAGTTCAGGACACTGGTCCACAAGAGACCTCCCAGCTCAATGTAATACCAAACGGCGAAAATCTCTCAGAGATATCCATCTCAACATCAAGACCCAGCTTCACTCAACGACCAGAAAGCTACAGTGCTGGACACCCTATGTCAAACAACTAGCAAGACAGGAACACAGCCCCATTCATTAGCAGAGAGGCTGCCTAAAATCATAATAAGGCAACAGACACCCCAAAACACAACACCAGACGTGGACGTGCCCACCAGAAAGACAAGATCCAAACTCAGCCACCAGAACACAGGCACTAGTCCCCTCCACCAGGAAGCCTACACAACCCATTGAACAAACCTTTGCCACTGGGGACAGATACCAAAAACAACAGGAACTACAAACCTGCAGCCTGTGAAAAGGAGACACCAAACACAGTAAGATAAGCAAAATGAGAAGACAAAAAAAAACACAGCAGGTAAAGGAGCAGGATCAAAACACACCTGACCTAACAAATGAAGAGGAAATAGGCAGTCTACCTGAAAAAGAATTCAGAATAATCATAGTAAACATGATCCAAAATCTTGGAAATAGAATAGAGAAAATGCAAGAAAAATTTAACAAGGACGTAGAAGAACTAAAGAGGAACCAAGCAATGATGAAAAACACAATAAATGAAATTAAAAATACTCTAGACGGGATCAATAGCAGAATAACTGAGGCAGAAGAACAGATAAGTGAACTGGAAGATAAAATGGTGGAAATAACTACTGCAGAGCAGAATAAAGAAAAGAGAATGAAAAGAACTGAGGACAGTCTCAGAGACCTCTGGGACAACATTAAACGCACCAACATCCGATTATAGGGGTCCCAGAAGAAGAAGAGAAAAAGAAAGGGACTGAGAAAATATTTGAAGAGATTATAGTTGAAAAATTCCCTAATATGGGAAAGGAAATAGTTAATCAAGTCCTGGAAGCACAGAGAGTCCCATACAGGATAAATCCAAGGAGAAACACGCCAAGACACATATTAATCAAACTATCAAAAATTAAATATAAAAAAAACATATTAAAAGCAGCAAGGGAAAAACAACAAATAACACACAAGGGAATCCCCATAAGGTTAACAGCTGATCTTTCAGCAGAAACCCTGCAAGCCAGAAGGGAGTGGCAGGATATACTTAAAGTGATGAAGGAGAAAAACCTAAAACCAAGGTTACTCTACCCAGCAAGGATCTCATTCAGATTTGATGGAGAAATTAAAACCTTTACAGACAAGCAAAAGCTGAGAGAGTTCAGCACCACCAAAGCAGCTTTACAACAAATGCTAAAGGAACTTCTCTAGGCAAGAAACAACAGAAGGAAAACACCTACAAGAACAAACCCAAAACATTTAAGAAAATGGGAATAGGAACATACATATCGATAATTACCTTAAATGTAAATGGATTAAATGCTCCCACCAAAAGACACAGACTGGCTGAATGGATACAAAAACAAGACCCATATATATGCTGTCTACAAGAGACCCACTTCAGACCTAGAGACACATACAGACTGAAAGTGAGGGGATGGAAAAAGATATTCCATGCAAATGGAAATCAAAAGAAAGCTGGAGTAGCAATTCTCATATCAGACAAAATAGACTTTAAAATAAAGACTATTACAAGAGACAAAGAAGGACACTGTATAATGATCAAGGGATCGATCCAAGAGGAAGGTATAATAATTGTAATATTTATGCATCCAACATAGGAGCACCTCAATACATAAGGCAAATACTAACAGCCATAAAAGGGGAAATCGACAGTAACACAATCATAGTAGGGGACTTTAACACCCCACTTTCACCAATGGACAGATCATCCAAAATGAAAATAAATAAGGAAACACAAGCTTTAAATGATACATTAAAGAAGATGGACTTAATTGATATTTATAGGACATTCCACCCACAAACAACAGAATACACATTTTTCTCAAGTGCTCATGGAACATTCTCCAGGATAGATCATATCTTGGGTCAGAAATGAAGCCTTGGTAAATTTAAGAAAATTGAAACCGTATCAAGTATCTTTTCCGACCACAAGGCTATGAGACTAGATATCAATTACAGGAAAAGATCTGTAAAAAATAGAAACACATGGAGGCTACACAATACACTACTTAATAACAAAGTGATCACTGAAGAAATCAAAGGTGGAATCAAAAAATACCTAGAAACAAATGACAATGGAGACACGACGACCCAAACCCTATGGGATGCAGCAAAAGCAGTTCTAAGAGGGAAGTTTATAGCAATACAAGCCTACCTCAAGAGACAGGAAACATCTCAAATAAACTTCCTAACCTTGCCCCTAAAGCAATTAGAGAAAGAAGAACAAAAATAAACCCCAAGGCTAGCAGAAGGAAATAAATCATAAAGATCAGATCAGAAATAAATGAAAAAGAAATGAAGGAAACAATAGAAAAAATCAATGAAACTAAAAGCTGGTTCTTTGAGAAGATAAACAAAATTGATAAACCATTAGCCAGACTCATCAAGAGAAAAAGGGAGAAGACTCAAATCAATAGAATTAGAAATGAAAAAGGAGAAGTAACCACTGACACTGCAGAAATACAAACGATCATGAGAGATTACTACAAGCAACTCTATGCCAATAAAATGGACAACCTGGAAGAAAGGGACAGATTCTTAGAAATGCACAACCTGCTCAGACTGAACCAGGAAGAAATAGAAAATATGAACAGACCAATCACAAGCACTGAAATTGAAACAGTGATTAAAAATCTTCCAACAAACAAAATCCCAGGACCAGATGGCTTCACAGGCGAATTCTATCAAACATTTAGAGAAGAGCTAACACCTATCCTTCTCAAACTCTTCCAAAATATAGCAGAGGGAGGAACACTCCCAAACTCATTCTACGAGGTCACCATCACCCTGATACCAAAACCAGACAAAGATGTCACAAAGAAAGAAAACTACAGGCCAATATCACTGATGAACATAGATGCAAAAATCCTCAACAAAATACTAGCAAACAGAATCCAACAGCATATTAAAAGCATCATACACCATGATCAAGTGGGGTTTATCCCAGGAATGCAAGAATTCTTCAATATACGCAAATCAATCAACGTGATACACCATATTAACAAATTGAAGGAGAAAAACCATATGATCATCTCAATAGATGCAGAGAAAGCTTTTGACAAAATCTACACACATTTATGATAAAAGCTCTCCAGAAAGTGTGCATAGAGGGAACCTACCTGACATAATAAAGGCCATATACGACAAACCCACAGCAAACATCTTTCTCAATGGTGAAAAACTAAAAGCATTTCCTCTAAGATCAGGAACGAGACAAGGATGTCCACTCTCACCACTATTATTCAACATAGATTTGGAAGTCCTAGCCATGACAATCAGAGAAGAAAGAGAAATAAAAGTAATACAAATTAAAAAAGAAGAAGTAAAACTGCCACTGTTTGCGGATGACATGATACTATACATAGAGAATTCTAAAAATGCCACCAGAAAACTACTAGAACTAATCAATGAATTTGGTAAAGTTGCAGGATACGAAGTTAATGCACAGAAATCCCTTGCATTCTTGCATATACTAATGATGAAAAATCTGAAAGAGAAATTATGGAAACACTCCCATTCACCATTACAACAAAAAGAATAAAATACCTAGGAATAAACCTACCTAGTGAGGCAAAAGATCTGTATGCAGAAAACTATAAGACACTGATGAAAGAAATTAAAGACGATACCAACAGGTGGAGAGATATACCATGTTCTTGGATTGGAAGAATCAATATTGTGAAAATGACTCTACTACCCAAAGCAATCTACAGATTCAATGCAATCCCTATCAAATTACCAATGGCATTTTTTATGGAACTAGAACAAATCATCTTAAAATTTGTATGGAGACACAAAAGACCCCGAATAGCCAAAGCAGTCTTGAGGGAAAAAAACGGAGCTGGAGGAATCAGACTCCCTGACTTCAGACTATACTACAAAGCTACAGTAATCAAGACAATATGGTACTGGCACAAAAACAGAAACATAGATCAATGGAACAAGATAGAAAGCCCAGAGATAAACCCACATACCTATGGTCAACTAATCTATGACAAAAGGAGGCAAAGATATACAACGGAGAAAAGACAGTCTCTTCAATAAGTGGTGCTGAGAAAACTGGACAGCTACATGTAAAAGAATGAAATTAGAATACTCCCTAACACCATACACAAAAATAAACTCAAAATGGATTCGTAACCTAAATGTAAGACCGGACACGATTAAACTCTTTGAGGAAAACATAGGAAGAACACTCTTTGACATCAATCACAGCAAGATCTTTTTTGATCCACCTCCTAGAGTAATGGAAATAAAAACAAAAATAAACAAATGGGACCTAAAGCAATTTCAAAGCTTTTGCACAGCAAAGGAAACCATAAACAAGACGAAAAGTCAACCCTCAGAATGAGAGAAAATATTTGCAAATGAATCAACGGACAAAGGATTTATCTCCAAAATATATAAACAGCTCATTCAGTTCAATAGTAAAGGAACAAACAACCCAATCCAAAAATGGGCAGAAGACCTAAATAGACATTTCTCCAAAGAAGACATATGGATGTCTAAGAAGCACATGAAAAGCTGCTCAACATCACTAATTATTAGAGAATGCAAATCAACACTACAATGAGGTATCACCTCACACCAGTTAGAATGGGCATCATCAGAAAATCTACAAACAACAAATGCTGGAGAGGGTGTGGAGAAAAGGGAACCCTCTTGCATTTTTCTTGGGAATGTAAATTGATACAGCCACTATGGAGAACAGTATGGAGGTTCCTTAAAAAACTAAAAATAGAATTACCATATGACCCAGCAATCCCACTACTGGGCATATACTTAGAGAAAACCATAATTCAAAAAGACACATGCACCCCAATGTTCATTGCAGCAGTATTTACAATAGCCAGGTCATGGAAGCAACATAAATGCCCATCGACAGATGAATGGATAAAGAAGGTGTGGTACATATATACAATGGAATATTACTCAGCCATAAAACGGAATGAAATTTAGTCATTTGTTGAGACGTGGATGGATCTAGAGACTGTCATACAGAGTGAAATAAGTCAGAAAGAGAAAAACAAATATCATATATTAACGCATGTATGTGGAACCTAGAAAAATGGTACAGATGAACCGGTTTGCAGGGCAGAATTTGAGACACAGATGTAGAGAACAAACGTATGGACACCAAGTGGGGAAAACTGTGGAGGGGTGGGGATGGTGGTGTGCTGAAGTGGGCGATTGGGATTGACATGTATAATACAGTGATGTGTATAAAATTGATGACTGATTAAAAAAAAATGTTGGACCTTCTTGAAACATTAAACTTCTGTTTTGGGCCCTGAAGTAAAAAGATATGAAGGGCCTCATGAGGCAAGGAGCCAAGATTCAGAAAAGGCTTGTTTACTTTCCCCGGATACAAGAATGAAAGCACTTCTCATTCTTTGCAGTTTCCTGCCGCATAAAGAACAAAATGGAAAAAACAAAACAAAAAACAAAAAAAATCTACTGACAGATAATCCTGACTTAAATGTTTGTTGAAAGTTCAGTGCAGTCAGTGGTTAATGAAGCCAACTTTGTAGGTTCTATCCCCGAATGGGCTAGTAAGCATCATTTTATCCTAGTCACAGATTATATCTGAATTTGCAACTATCTTGCAAATTTGTGTAACCAGTCACAAGGATAACTGACTGCAGATGATTTGACACAAACTCCTAACTTGTAAGAACCATAATGTAGTGCTATATGCATCTTCATATTTTCAGTAGCACCTAGAATATGTTTCATAGAGGTCTGTTCAATTGAACTGAATTTAATTGAAATTGATCATCATTGAAAGATAAGTGGCTAAGTAACAATCACTCTTTGTCTAAAGTAGATGATGTTATAGAGTCATAAGGATCACAGCTGAGAAAAGTGGCTGGTACCAAAACCTGAGTAAAAAGATCAAAAACTTTCTGGATTAGTAAAATTTTTCTAAAACAAATAAGTACTATTCTTAAGTTATTTCACTCATAGAAAAACTCATTTTAAAGATAATTATGTATTTTCATGTTTGGGAAATGTTGACTTACACCATAACATTTGAAGCTTGAGAACTAAAGAAAGAGTGCATGTTTGGATTGAGAAGTGGAGGCAAAGGTGGACACACAAGTTGAGAGAGCATCTATCAACCTGTATAATTTTAAAGATCACCCTCATCTTCCTGACCTCAACACTATTAGCATTCCTTTACCAAGGGTTCAAAGAGTTAACTCCACAGCCAGTGTTAATTCCTTAATTTCTAATACTGCTGGGAAAGGGAACTGTTTGAGCTTCCATAACAAAACACCATAAATTGGATGACTTAAACAACAGAAATTTATTTTTTCACAGTTCTGGAAGCTAGAAGTCCAACATCAGAGTGCCAGCAAGGTCAGTTTCTGGTGAGAACTCTCTTTCTGACTTCTTATGGCTGCCTTCTCTCTGTATTCTCACGTGGAGAGAGAGAGAGAGAAATCAAGCTCTCTGTTGTCTTTTCTTGTAAGGTTATTAATCCCATCATGAGGGTCCCAGCATCTTGACCTCATCTAAATCTAATTACCTCTCAAAGGCCCCATCTCCAAATATCACCTCATTGGGGATTAGGACTTCAATATATGAACTGGGGGAGGGAGACAAACTTTCAGTTCCTAACATTGTAAGGATACAGTGCACCCTTTGGTATTAGGCTACGGAGAGAACACACCAAGCACCTTTGGCTGGGAAAGGAGAGGCCCAACAATAGCAAAAGAGAAAGAGAATAGAAACAAAATACATCTACTTCAAAATTGTGTGGCCAATCCAGATACTTCAAAAGCGTTAAATTTAAGTCAAGATTTTTGTTCCCTTAAGTCAAATGTTATATGAATTAATTATTAGTGCTATACAACATGAGACTCTCCATCTTTCCAAATAATCTAACCATACTCCATTAGAAAAGTCTAATATGTCATTTTTCAAAGTAATACAGAACATCAATATGATTTCTACAGTATTTTAAAATATCAGCTGTCTCTCAAGAGCTATTTTGAAGACAACAATTTTTTGTATTTGACTTTTTATTTAGTTTCCCCCCCCCACCTAGAAATTTTCCCTGTTCATCTTTGTATCCTACGTAGAGTGCATAATATTTAGCCAACACTAGATATCTAAAAAAAATGATTAGTGGATTTAAAGTAAAAAATCTAAAAATCTGCTGTGATAGATAAAACCTTGAAAAAAATTTTATAATAACAATTTTGGTTTTCTGTTTTTAAATAGCAAACTTCCATATGTTACTTACCCTTCTAATTTATTTTTGTATCTCTTATTATTTTAAAATAATCTCTCAAGATTTTTTCAAAGTAAGAAGGCAGTGAGGTATTGTGTTAAAGATAAAATAAAATAGATTATCTTAACCTCTACTGTGGTATTGCTTCTAATGAATAAATCATATAGTAACATTTAAATGAGCAGTATGTGAAACAGAATCTGAATTGAGGGAAGTGACTTGTCATTCATAACAACTATACATTGTTCTAAGGAGACATAGAATCATTCACAAAAATATGGCACTAGGAGAAAATATTGTAGATTCAGCTTTGGAACCAATCCAGAAATGTTTTTAAGTAAGTTCCACAATTTTCTTTAAGCTTTACTTATGCCATATATATTTGTAGACTTTTTGTAGATTTTTTTAAGAGCTTATTCCCCAGCTGTGTTTTCTTTGCTGTAGTTAAGCTTTTCTTTTTAATCTGCTTTTAAAATGGAAAGAAAACTTCATAGTTGTCCCTAATTTCCAATTTTAAATTATGTCATTACTGGGTATTTCTATTGAAAGTTGAGTTATCAATCTTGTAATAATTTTTAAAAAAACACAAGGAGATGTTTAAAGAAAGAAATTATTTGTTTTGATATGTGCTTTTATTCTGAATAAAATCTCCAAATATATCATCTTTCTTGTAATATACCACAAAATATATCTATTAGAGTTTTCTATCAACACATGAAAATAAAATTCCTTACGAATTATTAATACAGTTCTTGGGTACTTTTCAGTGTTGTTGTCATGTTTTTGCTGTTGTTGTTATTTTCCTGTTGTGGAAATTAATTACTGGGGCAAATGTGAGCTGTAAGAGATGATGAACCTTGAAGTTCAAGGTTGTATTGAGACTATTCAGCTAGTGTCTAGTTTCTCAATGAAACACCTTAGTAACTTATAGGGTTACTCTCAAAACTTCTTCAGGTCTCTACTGAAATAGAATGCCAGCTTGTTGTTTATTGATATACACTTGTATTATCTCCATAAATACAGAATGTGAATGAAAACCATCAAATTCCTTTTGTCCTTTACATGGAGCACCTCCTCTCTATTTATGGCAAGTCGTATTGTGTGGACCATACTAAGAAAGTGAAATGTAACCAATTATAATTCAAGGAAATCTGATATAGCCAT
The DNA here is from genome assembly GCF_965194825.1 of Balaenoptera physalus. NCBI lineage: Eukaryota > Metazoa > Chordata > Mammalia > Artiodactyla > Balaenopteridae > Balaenoptera > Balaenoptera physalus. Next base: position 77,470,248 of record NC_138903.1, on the reverse strand, counting down.
ACACACATTTTAAACATTTGCGCAATGTGTCTGTTCTTTAACTCAGCAAAACAGATTTGGAAATATTTGCAAAAAAGGGCATCTTACATATTGAAACAAAGGTTCTAAAAGTCTTACACACATTTTCAATACATCTAACTGCCTTTATAATGGAGTCACAACCTTTGATTGATTGATTGAATCATAGGAAAGACAGTAAATCTTTCAAAGAAAGTCGTCTAATTTTCTTCTTAAGACATTACTCTCTAATATATTTCAAACTCAAATAAAATTTTCTGAGTGTCCTGATCCTCTTGGCCTTATTTTGTTCATTGTTTCTTTCTACTTGCTTCTCCTCCTTGACTTTGCCATTGAAACGTATGCAACATTGACATTTCCTTTTTTCATATTCTCGTAACTTCATGTCCCATAAACATGACCAATATGACTATCTGCTGTAATTTGGGAAAACAACATACCTGCTATATCTATGAATCCTTCCAAAGTCTGTCTTTTCATGGTGTATGTTTTATAATGGCATGTTTTATAATGGTATCATGAAATCTTATTTAATAGCGGGGCATTATAATAAATACCCAGATTTCAGTAAATCATACTTGATATTTTTATGTGAAAACTATTTAATTTTAAAATAAGTTTGAAATTTAAAAATCAGCAAGGGAGATAGTATTTACAAATACGTAAAGCTCAATTTTATCATCATATGACACAGTTGAAAACAAACATGGATACTTTTGTTGATTTACTTCTGAATTATGTAAATTAATTGAAGATAAGGAAATGACCCCAAACTGAAGGTTCAGTACAATCTAGTCAACAAAGTTCATAAGGTTTAAATAGAAAAGGAATTATTAATAAATATGATACTTAGCACCTTTTTGTGATGAATAATAATTCTACTGATGAAACAAAAAATAAGACTTCTATATGTGTGCAGCTACTACTTACACTTTATAAAAAACTCATTAGAGAATAGCAGGAGAAAAATTGAAGTATTTATGCTATGTAAATAATAGCATTTTTATAACCATATAGTGTCAGAGCTAGGAGGGAACACAGAGTTAATTCTAAATAGATGACATTAAAAAGGTCACCCAACCGGTTTAAAACAGATCCAGAGCAGAATAGAAGCACTATGAGAAGAGAAAGGAATTAACATAGAGTCCCTATGGGACTGATAATGGGTCCTTTACATAAATTGTGTCTTGTAATACTTCTCATACCCTGGTGAGCTAAGTACTATCATTATTCGCATTATACCGACGAGGCAGCTGAGACTCAACTAGGGTCAATTCAGTACTGATGAACCAAGTCAGTCTAAGTCCAAAGTCCTTGCTCTTTCCATTATGCTGCTCTGCCTCTCATATTTTTTCCTGATTTCCTGTCCAGTGTTCTTTGGCTATATCATTCTGTTGAAGTGCCTTTTCTGCTTTACCATTAATAATAGAAGCTCAAAGTGCAAAAAGATTTGAAACCATGCCCTGTCCTACATTTTGTAGTACCTATTATATATCTCCACTGCTTCATTTGAAATCTCAGCCACGTGTGTGTTGCACAGATAGCAATTGCATGAAGATGAGAAAGTGTAATAACTTCGTAATAGAATGATAATAATGCACACAGCCATCAGGGCATGTTTTAATTCCAACATGCACTGAGTCTAGGATCAAGAAAGGATCCAATGGATGTAGTATTGGACCATAAGTTAGGAAAGGCCGGAAGGATTGTGCTTCTAGCACAATCATCACTTTGAGTGAGGCCTCATGTAGATAACCCCCACCCCCACTCCTTAACCTTCTCTGAATCTTAGAAGATTTAAAAAGTGTGAAAGATAGACTGTGTCACAGATTTTCAAGCTGTTTTCCTCAAATCCGTTTATAGAAAGCAGAGTAAAAAAGGGAGTGCATACATGGCCAGGCTCCAGAACACCCACTTCCACTGTAACTGTAAGCTCCATTTTCATCTGTTTTGCACATTAGACTTCTGTTTAGTATTTGATTTGAAGAAAATATATTTCTGCCAAAAATTTTAAAATAAAAATCTTTTGATGACCTTTAAAGTCCCCTACAGTTCCAAATAATGTTGTAGTATCATGATATTTATAAAAATTATTTAAATTTGACTGAAAACAAAGATCTGTTTAAGTAGTAAGAATACTTAGACTACACAATTTTTTTTTCCTTCTGCCTATACATTTTCTTGGAAACACACCAGTTTTTTGCTGGGTTCAACTAGCACAATATTTTTTTATCTAGCAAGTAATTTTTAAGGTCTCTAGTGTTTGAGTATACAGAAGGGATGTAAAAGGAAGCTATAAATTATAGAAGTTCTTTTTGAAATAAAGAGAAAAATTGTCCTCTAAGACTAGCCAACTATAGAGTGAAAAAACCTAATTAAATGGGTCTGAATGTACAAAAATGTGCTTCTGACTGGCCTAACAGAAGAAATCAGGGTTCTTTGTATTATTTCCCTTGGAATAATTAATTTATCATTAATCTATTTTTAATCAAAAATGTGTATTAGTCACTTCCATTTTTTATTAGCAGACTCATCCTGCCATCTAGTGGTAAGCTTGATGACAATTATTGTTGAAATAAGATAGTTATTTAAACCTACTAGGTAAATCGGTGATAAATGGAAAAGAATTCCCAAAAGCAAAAAAAAATTTTCAAAGAATTTATGTCAGAGTAATTGCACACCTTTTTACTTCCTTTGTGTCATCAGGTATATTTCTCAGTTCCTTTCCTTTTGAGTTACCTAGAACATTTAAAATAGTTTTGTACACTGGTTGTCCTTAATTGTTTGCTGTCATTTTTATTGACCTTGATGAAAATGTTACTATCAGTTAACTCATCCTCATTATTTTGAGAACTCTTAGGAACATCCAGCGAGCCTATCTAGAAAGAGCTTGCTTTTTGTTATTGAGAAGGCTTCCATCATCACCCTTTTAAAACTACTTCAATGTTTTTGCATTTTATTTATTAAACAGTAAATTGAATTGAGTAAAAATTCTTACTTTAACTTCTTGCCAATCTTATCTTCTCATGACTTTGTATGTCTATTCTAAGCTTAAGCCAAATCGAACTATTCACTGTTCCCACAAAACCCCACTTCTGTGTTTTGACCATCTTTTCACTTTACCTAGAAAGAGTTTTTAATATATCTCTGTCTGTCAATATTCTACATATCTTTTAAGATACTTTCATTCATTTAGTAATATTTAAGTGTCCACTTTGTGCAAAGTATAATTCTGGGAATAGTTGAGGTAAGTGAAAAGAGCTTAAGGGTTTATATCAGAAAACCAGAGTTTAAATGTTAGCTCTGCTTCTATCTAGTCATGAGACATTGAACTAGTCATCTCCCCTGCTTTAGCCTCAGTTCTTTAATCTCTAAAAGACTGAGTTAATAATAGTTGCTCACTGGATTGTTGTAAATAATGAATTAGATAAGATACACAGAAAAAAAAAAAGTATGCCAAAAACATATAGCATGGTGTGTCTGCCACATAAACACACCTTGAGTAAAACGTTACCTCTTCTTTGAAGCCTTTATCACCCACAAAGATGTGTTTTCCTTTACCACACAACACTTTAGAGAAGTATGGCATAACAGTTAAGTGTGAGGTTTTGGGAGCTAGATAGATGGAGGTTCAAATGTCAGCTTAATACTCACTAGTATGTGAGCTTGAGAAAGCCACTTAGTCTCTGATCCTCAGCTTCCCCCCCTTCAAACTTTAGATAATAACAGCTATTACAGGGTTCTTGTAAGGATTAAATATTATGCATGTAAAATGCTTTGATAGTATCTTCTGCTGTTGGTATCATAACCATTTTTTAATATTTGTCTAGTCTCCATTACCTAATTGCAACATTTCTGAAGAAAAAGCTATATTCTACTAACTTTTATATCATCCATAATGCCATGCACCTAGGTGTGTCTCAATAAATGTTTGTGAAATGGCTTTGGAAAGCAAGCATTCATTCCTCAGGTATCACTTTGCACGTGAAGGAGTGGAAAGCACTGATGTACATGTAGGGTTACTTTACTAATCTCAGTGCCTCAATTCACATAAAACTGAGATCAGTTGCTAAAGTTCTCTTAATATGGGTGTTTTGTTAAAACAGTCAAAAACACTTTGCATTGCTTTTTCCTTTCAGACCTAAAATATTCAAGTGTTCAATATTTCCAGACCACAAAACATCAAGACTGGAACACAAATGAACATGAAGGATCAAAGGCACTAGGTGGGCAATGGACAAACTATTGCTAGTAGTCGTACCAATATCTAGGCTTTGACTAGAAATAGCAATCCCTTTGCCCTAAACTTGATGATTTTTAGCCTCCTATACGTAGGAAAAAAAGTATTAAACATTTAATTATCTTAAAGTGACTTTGCTAAGTGAATTATCCAATACAACAACAAATCTGTGACAGAATAAAGTGTAGAATATGTGCTTACTCCACAGACTACAGGCTATCTCGGTGTTCTGGCTATGTTTATCAACATTGCAATTAAAATATGGTGTGGTTCTCTAAAAGATCTGGAATTTCCCTTTTCTTGGAAGGCTGTCTTGGTTAGAGTCAGAAAGCCCTAGCCTTGAATTCCAGCTTGCATGCTCATTGTCTGTGTGACATTTAATGAATGGCTAAACCTCAAAAAAATTAAAATAAAAGGTCTGGAGGTTCTATGAAAGTAAAAAAAAATGTATATTAAATATCAGAATCAATTTACATTTACAAAAACTCTTATGGCAATTATAAGGTAAGCTTTCATTGCCTCTTTATGTGAATGAAATATCACTCTGGTAATTGTTTTATCTTCAATCAGACACAGTTCACAAATAAAAAGTAAGAGATTCATTGGACCATTCTAATCTATGGCAATCAGTTTTAGTAAGTAAAATTAATTGCCCAATTCAGAGACCATAATTTCTCTCATAGAAATGGTCTCAACTCCTTTTCTGAAGAGGAAGTGAAAAAAGCAGAAAGCAACCTAGTAAAATTCATCAGCCATTCACTTTGAAAAACTCAGCTTTAAATTCTACAATTCCTATTGACTCATTAAGAGGAAAAATGAACGTTATCATGGGACTCAATTTTTTTATTTTTGTTTGCCTAGACAAAGTTGATATGGAATTTACAAAAATAGACACTCAAAAATAAGAACATGACCATGTATGCAGAACAGAGCTGTATAAGAAACCTGGACAAGGAATGTGCCATCAGGTCTGAACACTCAAACACGACAATCATTTGAATAAATTACTTAAACAGATTGTGCCCATCTCTCCCTTGAGATAGTTTAAATGCAGCATCTTTAAAAATCATGTTCAATCTTATGTCTACTGTCTGGCATAATTTAAGAGAATGATGCCCAAGGCTAGGTAATAGACTAGATTAAGCCTGGAGTGTCCTTCTGGTCTTTTATAATTGTGATACGGTGAAATTTCAATTAACCATAATATTTGGAGGACTGAATATCCTGAGAAATTTGATGTTATTATTATTATTTTTTTAAAACTGAAAAGGGAAAACATCTTAAATTTGGTCCAATTTTGTAAATCATTTTTAGGTTGTCTGATTCTACTTTCCTGTCACATGACTATCATATTTTCTTCTTTGAAGCTTTGTAAAATTCAGGGTCATCAACATGCCCATCAATTCTTATTATCCAGGATTATGGAAATAACCAAGTTCAAGGGATATATTCTTAAGGCAGAGCAAACAAGATTTTCTAATGGATTTGATGTGTGCAAAAAGGAGAAAGACTAAAGATTACGCCATGATTTTGGTGCTGAGAAACTGGCAGGAAGGAGTTTCCATTAACTGAAATGGGAAAATATGTGGAAGGATCTCATTAGGGTTGAAATATCAGGAGCTCAATTTAGAATGTTCCTTTTGAGATGACTATTGGCCATTCAAGAGGAGATGATTGGTAGGCAGCTAGTCGTATGGATCTGTAGTTGAGGGGAGAGCCAGGTTTCTACTGCACAATTACCCAATCATTCTGTAATCCCCAACTTTAGTCGAAGTAACCATGTTCTATATCAGCGGTCCCCAATATTTTTGGCACCAGGGACCGGTTTCGTGGAAGACAATTTTTCCATGGATGGGGGTGTGGGAGGGGGATGGCTCAGGCAATAATGCGAGCGATGTGGATCGGCAGATGAAGCTTCGCTCACCCACCTGCCGCTCACCTCCTGCTGTGCAGCCCGGTTCCTAACAGACCGCAGACCGGTACCTGTCCGTGGCCCGGGGACTTGGGACCCCTGTTCTATAGCATCGGGTACAAAACTTTGCACCTTCAAAGACATTTTCCCCCCTAAATCATTTTTCTTCATGGTTTCCTATTACACATAAAAATGTATATATAATGTACTAAAAATAATAATAACAATACCCAATATCTGTGTTATCTCATGTAATTCCCAAACTAATACTAGATGAGAGATACTTTTATTACCCTACATTACTGATGAGGACACTGAGACTTAGAGTTAGATAGCTTCACCAAGTTCACACAAATGTGAGTTGAGCACTGGTTTAACTGTCTTCAGATCCCCAAATTTTAACCACAACATAGTTCTGCCTCTCTCTGATGATTTCATTTTCCCCCTTCTGCATTATTTTGCTTTTCTCAGCATACGTGCACACACACACACACACACACACACACACACACACACACACACATCTGCTTGTCAAGGTTTGTTATTAGTACAGAGCAAGGTTAACAGAACTGCCATAGGCTCAGGTGCTTCTTACTACTGGTAGCTTCTTCAATCCAATTTCTCCTTTTCCCCTCTCAGTGTATTCATTTTGTTTTTGTATCAGATGAGAAAAATATTTGTTACATACTTGATATACATATGTGAGTACTTTGACATCACACTTCTCAGTTATAGCAGTGGGGGGAACATAGAGCTGGCAAAAATTGACATAATTTTAGGTAGAAAAGAGGCTCCAATTAATATTTTGGCATAATTAAATTTGCTACAATTATTTTGCCATGCAGATTGCTTTCTGATGCTAGTATTTTTGAATTCTGTAAATATGTTGTCAAGAAATCACTTGACATATAATTGAGCTATGCTTCTACTTAGAACAATAATGAAAACAAATATGGAAACTATGCATTCTGGGTTTTTTCCCCACAAATAATACTTTCATATTGTTGAGCAATGTATTTTTTCTCTCTTTCTCTTCGTTTGTACTCAATGTGAGGATAAATTTATGTCTATCATAGTCTAAATTTATTTTAAATGAATTTCTATGTCATCTTTTTACAGTTCCAGGTGCTTGTAGTTTCAAAATCATGTTCACAACCTGAGTTCGATATTATGGACAATAGTTCTGTTTTACAGCTGAAGAGCCTCAGGGTCAGAGAAAGTAGGTGATTGACCCAAAATTTCTTATTCTTATAAGCAGCAGAGCTAAATTTACAACCTGATGTTCGAGTGCAATTTATCTCAAACTTAAATGTACATAAGAATCATCCACGGATCTTGTTAAAATGAAGATTTTGATTCATTAGATCTAGAATGCAGTCCAAGACTGTATTTCTAACATGCTCCCTATTGGCAATAAGGCCACCAGGTCCAGGACCACATCTTGATTAGAAAACGGCTAGATCAAACTGTTGTTCATAGTTGAATTCAGAAGAAGGATTTAGCCTATTTGCTAAGTTTATTCACTCACTTTCAAATACCCACTATGTTGAAATTTTGTGGATGTAAAGATGAATAAGCCATAGTCCTTGTCTTCAAAGAGTTCACAGTCAAATTGACAAGGTAAACCCCTCTACAAACAAGTACATTGTAATATATACATATATGAATGTGAGGTAATTTTAAAAGGAAAGCAGGATTTCATTCTTTCTGTAACTACAAAAACTCAAACAATGAAAAGATATACAATATAAAAAGTGAGAGATCCCCTTTCATTTTCATTCTTAGTCTTCAAAAGTAACTATATTTTTCCAGTTTTATTGAGATATAATTTATATACATCACTATATAAATTTAAGGTGTATAACATAATGGTTTGACTTACATATATTGTGAAATGATTGCTGCAGTAAATTTAGCTAGAAGTAACTACTTTTAATAGATCAATGTGTATTCTTCCAGATTTTGAAAATTAACAGAGAGGTACATTAATTTCCAAAAACAGGATCATATTCTATGTATTGTTCAGCAAGTATTTCTTTTAATTCAACAATGAATGTCTTATTCAAATTTATCTATATATCTTTTTCCTCATTATTTTTAAATTTTTATACATAGCAATTTTTTTCCAGTAGCAGTACAGTTTTGTTAGATATTCTGATTTTGGTTGTTTACATTATAAAAACCCAATTACTCTGATTTGTATCAGCCAAATTGAAAATTCTAAAGGCATCAATATTAAAAAATGGAAGAGACAAAAACTCCCTGCTTATATTCAAGTTTCAGCTCTCAAATTAATATATTCTGGCTATTTTTCCTTTTTTCAGTTACATATATATTCTTTTCCATATCCTTTTCCATTATGGTTTGTCACAGGATATTGAATACTGTTCCCTGTGCTATACAGTAGGACCTTTTTGTTTATCCATCCTATATATAATAGTTTACCTTTGCTAATCCCAAACTCCCAACCCTTCCCTCCCCTACCCCCTTTCCCCCTTGGAAACCACAAGTCTGTTCTTTATATCTGTGAGTCTCTTTTTGTTTTGTAGATATGTTGATTTGTATCGTATTTTACATTCCACATATAAGAGATATCATATGGTATGTGTCTCTCTCTTTCTGACTTACTTCGCTTAGTATGATAATCTCTAGGTCCATCCTAGAGATATTCCAATGTGTGTGTGTGTGTGTGTGTGTGTGTGTGTGTGTGTGTGTGTGTGTATATATATATATATATATATATATATATATATATATACCACAACTTCTTTATCCATTCATCTGTAGATGGACATTTAAGTTATATCCATGTTTTGGCTATTGTAAAGTGCTGCTATGAGTACAGGTCTGCATGTGTCTTTTCGAATTATAGTTTTGTTCAGGAATGGGATTGCTGGATCATATGGCAACTCTATTTTTAGTTTTTTGAGGAGCCTCCATACTGTTTTCCATAGTGGCTGCACCAGTTTACATTCCCAGCAACAGTGTAAGGGGGTTCCCTTTTCTCCACACCCTCTCCAGTATTTGTTATTTGTAGACTTTTAATGATGGCCATTCTGACTGGTGTGAGGTGGTACCTCATTGTAGTTTTAATTTGCATTTCTCTAATAATTAGCAATGTGCCTATTGGCAATCTGTATGTCTTCTTTGGAGAAATGTCTATTTAGGTCTTCTGCCCAGTTTTTTGATTGGGTTGTTCTTTTTTTGCTGTTGAGTTGTATGAGCTATTTGTATATTTTGGAAATTAAGCCCTTGTCAGTCGCATCATTAGCAAATATTTTCTTCCATTCAATACGTTGTCTTTTCGTTTTGTTTATGGTTTATTTTGCTGTGCAAAAGCTTATAAGTTTGATTAGGTCCCATTTGTTTATTTTTGTTTTCCATTTCTATTGCCTTGGGAGACTGACCTAAGAAAACATTGGTACAATTTATGTCAGAGAATATTTTGCCTATGATGTTTTCTAAGAATTTTATGGTGTCATATCTTAAGTTTAAGTCTTTAAGTCATTTTGATTTACATACAGCTGTCCAACTTTCCCAGCACCAGTTGCTGAACGGACTGTCTTTTACCCACTTTATATTCTTGCCTCCTTTGTTGGAGATTAATTGACCATAGGTGGGTAGCTTTTTTTTTTTTTCGGGCTCTCTCTTCTGTTCCATTGATCCGTATGTCTGTTTTTGTACCAATACCACACTGTTTTGTCTGAAGTATGGGAGGGTTATGCCTCCTGCTTTGTTCTTTTTTCCTCAGGATTTCTTTGGCAATTCTGGGTCTTTTATGGTTCCATAAAATGTGAAAAGTTCCATGAATAATTTGATAGGGATCATTATAAATCTGTAGATTGCTGTGGGTAGTATTGCCATTTAAATTATATTAATTCTTCCAATCCAAGAATAGGGGATATCTTTCCATTTCTTTGATCATCTTTAATTTCCTTTTTTAACATTTTGTACTTCTCAGCATATAAATCTTTCACCTCCTTGTTGATGTTTATTCCTAAGTATTTGGGGGGTTTTTGATGCAATTTTAAAGGAATTGTTTGTTTACATTCCTTTTCTGATATTTCATTGTTAGTGTAAAGAAATGCAATTGATTTCTTGTATCCTGCTATGTTGCTGAATTCATTTTTCAGTTCTAGTAGTTTTTGTGTGAAGTCTTTAGGGTTTTCTATATATAGTATCATGTCATCTGCTTATAATGAAAATTTTCCCTCTTTCCTACCAATTTAAATTTTATTTCTTTTTCTTGTCTGATTGCTGTGGTTAGGACTTCCAATTCTATGTTGAAGAGAAGTGGTGAGAGTGGGCATCCTTATCTTGTTCCAGATTTTAGTGGGAAGTCTTTCAGCTTTTCACTATTTTGTATTATATTGGCTGTGGGTTTGTCATAAATAGCTTTTATTATGTTGAGATATGTTCCCTCTATACCCACTTTGGTAAGAGTTTTTATCATGAATTTATGATGAATTTTGTCAAATGCTTTTTCTGCATCTATTGAGATGATCATGTGGTTTTAGTCCTTTCTTTTATTTATGTGGTGTGTTGTATCGCACTGATTAATTTACATATGTTGAACCATGCTTGTGACCCTGGGATGACTCCAACTTGGTCGTGGTGTACGACCTTTTTTATGTGTTGTTTGATTCAGTTTGCTAATATTTTGTTGAGAATTTTTGTGTCTATATTCATCAAAGATACTGGTCTGTAATTTCCTTTTTTGGTAGTGTCTTTTTCTGATTTCGGTATCAGGGTGATGGTGGCTTCACAGAATGTCTTTGGGAGTGTTCCTACTTCTTCAAATTTTTGGAAGAGTTTGGGAAGGATCAGTATAAGTTCTTCATTTTATGTTTGGTAAAATTACCCAGTGAAGCCATCTGGTCTTAGACTTTTGCTTGTAGGCAGGTTTTTTTTTTTTGTGGGGGGGACATTTAAATTACAGATGCTGCTTCATTTCTAGTGATTGGTCTGTTCAAGTTATCTATTTCTTCTTGATTCATTTTCGGCGGGCTGTATGTTTCTAGAAATTTGTCCATTTCTTCTAGGTTGTCAAATTTTTTGGCATATAATTGTTCATAGTATTCTCTTATTTTTTTGTATGTCTGCGGTATCAATTGTGATATCTTCTCTTTCATTTCTTATTTTGTTTATTTGGTTCTTCTCTCTTTTCTTCTTGGCGAGCCTAGCCAGAGTTTTGTCAATATTTTTTTAACCCTTTCAAAGAACCAGCTCTTGGTTTTATTGATTTTTTTATTGTTTATTAAATCTCTATTTTATTTATTTCTTCTCTGATCTTTATTATCTCCTTCCTTCTGCTGACTTTAGGTTTTGTTTGTCCCTCTTTTTCTAATTATTTTAGGTGGTGGGTTAGGTTGTTTATTTGAGATTTTTCTTGTTTCTTAAAGAAGGCCTATATTGCTATGAACTTCCCACCATGAACTACTTTTCCTGCATCCCATAGATTTTATCTGGCTGCATTTTCATTGTCATTTGCCTCAAGGTATTTTTAAATTTTTTCTTTCATTGTTCACCCATTGGTGTTTTAGTAGCAGGTTGTTTAGTCTCCATGTAATTGTTTTTTTTTTTCTTTTTTTCCCCCCTGTCATTGATTTCTACTTTCATGCCATTGTAGTCAGAGAAGATGCTTGAAATAATTTCTATACTCTTAAATTTGATGAGGCTTGTTTTGTGCCCTAGTATGTGGTCAGTTCTAGAGAATGTTCCATGTTCACTTGAAAAGAATATTCTGCTTTTTTTGGAGGTAATGTCCTGAAGACATCTATTAAGTCTAACTGTTCTATTGTATCATTTAGGATCTCTGTTGCTTTATTGATTTTATGTCTTGAAGATATGTCCATTGATGTGAGGGGGGTGTTAAAATCTCCTACTATTTTTGTATCCCCATCAATTTCTCCTTTTATGTCTGTTAGTATTTGTTTTATGTATTTGGGTGCTACCATATTGGGTGCATATATGTTGATGAGTGCAATATACTTTCCTTGTATTTACCTTTTATCATGATATGGTATCCGTTTTTATCTTTCTTTATAGCCTTTGTTTTAAAGTCTACTCTGTCTGAAGAGTATTGTGACCTCCACTTTCTTGTTATTTCCGTTTGCATGAAATATCTTTATCCATCCCCTCACTTTCAATCTATGTATGTCATTTGCCCTAAAGTGGGTGTCTTATAGGCAGCATATTATAGGCTCTTGTTTTTTTTTTTATCCAATCTGCTGCTCTATGTCTTTTGATTGGAGCATTTAGTCCATTGACATTTAAGGTAATTATTGATAGATATGTACATATTGCAATTTTAAACCTTATTTCCCATTGATTTTATATTTCTTCTTTGTCCCTTTCTTTTTCTTGTTTGTTTTTCCTTTTGAGGTTTGATGATTTTCTTTTGCATTATGCTTATGTTAGCTTCTTTTTGTTTTTTGTGAATCTATTGTTTGTTTTTGATATGTGGTGCCCTGTTTTTCAAGCATGTTAACCCCTTCCTATCTCTACTTGCTTTAGACTGGTAGTCATATAGGCTCAAATACATTCTAGAAAAACAAAACCTGCATTTTATTATATTCTCCCCCATATTTTATGATTTTGATGTCTTCTTTTGTATCTTCATGATCATTCTTTTGCTCTTCATTGTGGCTATCATCACTTTCACAGAAATTTTTTGATTTTTTAAATTTTTTAATCAGTGTACTAGCTTATTTAAGTGATTTACTTTCCAATTGTGATTTTCTCTTTCCTATAGATTCTTACTTCTTTTCTATTTAGAGAAGACCTTTCGATATTTCCTTTAGGATAGATTTAATTTTGCTGTATTCTTCTAGTTTTTGTTTGCCTGAGAAAATATTTCTCTCTCCTTCTATTCTAAATGATAATCTTTCTGGGTAGAGTATCCTAGGTTTCAGATTTTCCCTTTCAGGATTTTGAATCTATCTTGCCACTCCCTCTGGCCTGCAATGTTTCTGTAGAGACATCAGCTGATAGCCCTATGGGGGTTCCCTTGTAACTGACTCTTTGTTTTTCTCTTGCTGCCTTTAGAATCCTCTATCTTTAAATTTTGCCATTTTTATTATAATATGTCTTGGTGTAGGTCTGTTTGAATATATCTTGTTTGGGACCCTCTGTGCTTTCTGTATCTGGATATCTGTTTCCTTCTTTAAGTGTGGAAAATTTTCAGCCATAATTTCTTCAAATATATTTTCAATCCCCTTTTATTCTCATTCTGGGATCCCTTATTATGCATAGATTGGGAGACTTTACATTATCCCATAGACCTCGTATATTGCTTTAATTTTTTTTTTTTAAATTTGGATTTCTGTCTGCTGTTCTAATTAGGTGATTTCCATTATTCCATCTTCCAGATCACTTATTTGTTCTTCTGTCTCATTCATTCTGCTATTCATAGTCTTTAGTTCAGCTTTCCTTTCTTCAAATGAATTCTCTAATTTTTCTTGGCTCCTCCTTATAGTTTCTAGTTCCTTTTTACAGTAATCTGCATTTCTGTCAATAGCTTTTCTTAATTCCTTCAGTATTTTTATTATCTCTTTTTTGAACTCCGTGTCTATTAGACTGAAGAGGTCTATTTCGTTGTTCTTTCAGGGGAATTCTCTCGATCTTTTAATTGGATGTGGTTCCTCTGCTTCTTCATTTTACTTATATTTCTCTTGCTCTATGAGTTTAGGAGAAATAAGTATCTACTGTGGTCTTGGAGGGCTATATTTATGTGGGAATGTCCCTGTGTAGCCTGTGTGGGTTTAATATTCTTTGGTGCAAGGGCTGTTTTTAGTATGGATGCCTGCCACCTCTTTCCTCAGTATATGAGAGTTATCCCCTTGATAGGAGGTGTAACTGAAGTTGTGATGACCAGAGCCTTGATAGGAGATATAACTGATGTTGCGGTGACCAGAACCTGAACTGGATATTGAGCAGGACCTCCTCTTTGCTCTGTGGTTGTCACTGTCCTGTCAGGGTCAGGGTCTGCTTCTTAGTTGTTCGAGTAGAAACCCCCAGATCTGTTTCTGAGCTGCATTTCTGATCTGCAGTGCAAGGTAGGTGGGATTGGGGTGCTCCCACTGGGAGAGGAGTCACTGAATATTCCTGTGCTGGAGCTGTTCACCTGTGAGCATGCTTTGTTGTGTCACCTGTCACCTGTAGATTGGGCTCACAAAGACCACTGTTGTTAGCACTGTCCTTGGCCCCATCTCAACCATGGGTATTCTGGCAATCAGCTCTGGTATCTCTCAGGCATTTACCCCAGGCTACCAGCACAGATCCACTGAAGTCTGGTCCCAGGACTGCAGTAGTCATGCACCTGGGCCCACTGTAGGAGTTATGGAGGCATCTCCGACCCGAGCCCAACCCAACTCCCATGTGTACATGCCCACAAAGCCCACAGCTGCTAAGGCCAGATGTGTCCCAGCCACGGGAGCACTTGTTGTGTGTTCAAATGTTCCACAGGTTCTGCATTTACACAGCCAGCAGCAGTTTGTAAATAAGACCGTCTATACCAATGTTTTTAGATTCCACATATATGCGGTAATATACAATATTTGTTTTTCTTTTTCTGACTTACTTCACTCTGTATGACAATCTCTAGGTCCATCCACTTCTCTACAAATGACCCAGTTTCGTTCCTTTTTATGGCTGAGTAATATTCCATTGTATATATGTATCACATCTTCTGTATCCATTTCTCTGTTGATGGACATTTAGGATGTTTCCATGTCCTGAGTATTGTAAACAGTGTTGCAATGAACATTGGTGTTGCACGTGTCTTTTTGAATTATGGTTTTCTCTGGTATATGCCCAGTAGTGGATTTGCTGGGTCACATGGTAGTTCTATTTTTAGTTTTTTAAGGAAGGAACTTCCCTACTGTTCTCCATAGTGGCTGTATCAATTTACATTCCCACCAGCAGTGCAAGAGTGTTCCCTTTTCTCAACACCCTCTCCAGCATTTATTGTTTGTAGATATTTTGATGATGACCATTCTGACAAGTGTGAGGTGTTATTTATTTACAAAGCAGAAATAGAGATGTAGAGAACAAATGTATGGATACCAAGGGGGAAAGGTGGAGGGTGGGATGAATTGGGAGATTGGGATTAACATATATACCCTAGCAATACTATGTATAAAATAGATAACTAATGAGAACCTACTGTATATCACAGGGAGCTCTACTCAGTGCTCTGTGGTGATTTAAATGGGAAGGAAATCCAAAAAAGAGGGGATATAAGTATACATATAGTTGATTCACTTTGCTGTACAGTAGAAACTAACACAATATTGTAAAGCAACTATACTGCAATAAAAAGTTTTTAAAAAAAAGGAATATAGCCTCATCTCTGGAAGGGTTTCAAAGTGGATATCACAGGAAACAGGATTCAGTGTTTAGAGGACTTGGGTAGTCTGAAGCAATCTGGGGCATGTTGGCTGTGGCAAAGACTATCATAGTCTCTCAACAGCCATTCTTCTCTTCCACTGAGCAAAACACTGACTTTTTGATATGACATTTCACAGGTTCTTTTGTAGGTAGGTGAGGCCATGTGATTAAGCAGAAGTATTGTATGGAAGCAAAAGTAGTGTATGGGAGTAAGTACTTAAGTAAAGAAAGAAATTTAAAAACGAAAAAAATAAAACAAAACAGAATAAAGCCAGCAGTGGAAGGGTGTTAATCCATAGTGCATGCAGCTGTGGGGAGATTTCAGCTCTGTTTCCTAAGTCACACCCTGGGGCTCAGGTGTGATTTTAGCCCCACACCTGCACTTGGGCAAGCTACCAGCATCTGCTCCCAGGACCTGCATCGGTGGCCAGGGCGAGGGATCTTACCCAGGCAGGAGGGAGCCAAGGTGGTGGCCATGGCATGAGAGCCTGCTCAGGTGGGAGGTGGCCAGAGTGGTGACCTGGGCATGCCAGCCTGCCCACGTGGGAGCCTCTCCTGGAACCTACAGTGTCAGGGGTCAGTGTGTGGGGAAAGAGGCTGCAATGGCAGCCCCACCTCTCCCTTTCATGCCAATTAACAATGGCACTTCACTTCTATAGCAGTCCGGGCTTCTTCTGCAAATACTCCCAGTTGCGGTGACACACACTCCAGCCCTTTCAGGCTGTTTTCACACAGCTAACAGCTGTCCTCTCCCCAGGTCTGTTCTCCAGCACCCAGCCCTCACCCACACCGGTGGATGTGTATCTCCGGCTGGGTCATGTAGGGCAGTGGCAGAGACAGTCTGTGTAGATCTCTTTCTGTCCTGCCTGTCACAAACTGTTTGTTGCACTATCCTCTGAGACTCTGAAGCTCCTTTTCTGTCATGCTAAGCTCCTCACCAGGGAAGGTGCTTCCTAGGGTGCAGGAACCCCTACTTTCGTTCAGCTCCCTCCCAGGGTCTCACAGGTCCCATTCCACTTCCTCTTTTTTTTTTTTCCTTTTGTCCTACCCAGCTATGTGGAGACCTTTCTTGTCCTTTCAGGTGTTTGAGGTCTTCTTATAGTGTTACGTAGGTGTTCGGTGAGAATTGTTCAATTTGTAGATGTATTCTTGATGTATTTGTGGGAGGAGGAGAGTTCCAAGTCTTACTACTCCACCATGTTTATTGGAGCCTCTTTCCTCATTCATTTTAATGACTATGTAGTTTTCCCATTAAGGAGAAAACATAATTTGTTTAACTATCCCCCTATTATATACATTCAGTTTGCCTCTATTTTTTCTTGGTACAAATATTGCTTTAAAGGAGACCTTCAAGATAGCAGAGGAATAAGACATGGCAATCACCTTCCTCCCCACAAATACATCAGAAATACATCTACATGTGGAACAACTCCTACAGAACACCTACTGGACACTGGCAGAAGACCTCAGACTTCCCAAAAGGCAAGAAACTCCTCATGTAGCTGGGTAGGGCAAATGAGAAAAGAAAAAAACAGAGACAAAAGAATAGGGACAGAACCTGCACCACTGGGAGGGAGCTGTGAAGGAGGAAAAGTTCCCACACACTAGGAAGCCCCTTCACTGGTGGAGATGGCAGGTGGCAAGGTGGAAGCTTCGGAGCCATGGAGGAGAGCGCAGCAACAGAGGTGCAGAGGGCAAAGTGGAGAGATTTCCACACAGAGGATTGGTGCTGACCAGCACTCACCAGACCAAGAGGCTTGTCTGCTCACCCATGGGGGTGGGCGGGGACTGGGAGCTGAGGCTCAGGCTTCAGAGGTCAGATCCCAGGGAGGACTGGGGTTGGCTGTGTGAACACAGCCTGAAGGGGGTTAGTGTGCCACAGCTAGCCTGGAGGGAGTCTGGGGAAAAGTCAGGAACTGCTTAAGAGGCAAGAGACCACTGTTTTGGGGTGCGCAAGGAAAGGGGATTCAAAACACCTCCTAAACGAGCTCCAGAGACAGGCGTGAGCGAAGGCTAACAGTGTGGACCACAGAGACGGGCATGAAACTCTAAGGCTGCTGCTGCAGTCACCAAGAAGCCTGTGTGTAAGCACAGGTCACTATCCACACCTTCCCTCCTGGGAGCCTGTGCAGCCCACCACTGCCAGGCACCCATGATCCAGGGACAACTTCCCTGGGAGAACACACAGTGCACATCAGGCAGTTGCAACGTCATGCTGACCTCTTCTGCCACAGGCTTTTCCCGCATTCCATACACCTCCTTCCCCCCGGTCTGAGTGAGCCAGAGCCCCTTAATCAACTGCTACTTTAACCCAATTCTGTCTGAGCAAAGAACAGACGTCCTCAGGCGACCGACATGCAGAGGTGGGGCCAAATCCAAAGGTGAACCCTAGGAGCTGTGGGAACAAAGAAAAGAAAGGAAAATCTCTCCCAGCAGCCTCAGTAGTGGGGAATTAAATCTCCACAATCAACCTGATGTACCCTGCATCTCTAGAATACCGGAATAGACAATGAATCATCCCAAAATTGAGGTGCTGGACTTTGGGAGGAACTGTTAACTTGGGGTTTGCTTTCTGCATCTAATTTGTTTCTGGTTTTAAGTTTACCTTAGTTTAGTATTTAGATTTTATCATCATTGGTAGATTTGTTTATTGATTTGGTTCCTCTCTTCCTTTTTTTTAATATATAGAAATATATATTTTTTTCCCTTTTCTCTTTGAGTGTGTATGTGTATATTTCTTTGTGTGATTTTGTCTGTATAGCTTGACTCTTACCACTTGTCCTAAGGTACTGTCTGTAGGTTTTATTTTTTGCTTTTTGTTTTTTTAGTATACTTTTTAGCAGTTATTATCATTGGTGTATTTGATTTTTGGTTTGGTTGCTCAATTCTTTCTTTCTTTCTTTTCTTTTTTCCTTTTTAAAATTACTTTTTAATTTTTAATTTTTACTAATTTGTCTTGTTTTTTATTTTAATAACTTTATTTTATTTTATTTTATTCTTTCTTTCTTTCTTATTTTCTCCCTTTTATTCTGAGCCTTGTGGCTGACAGGGTCTTGGTGCTCCAAGCGGGTGACAGGCCTGTGCCTCTGAGGTGTGAGAGCCAGGTTCTGGACATTGGTCCACCAGAGACGTCCCAGCTCCATATGACATCAAACAATGAAAGCTCTCACACAGATCTCCATCTCAACGCTAAGACCCAGCTCCACTCAATGACCAGCAATCTACAGTGTTGGACACCCTAAGCAAAACAACCAGCAAGACAGAAACACAATCCCACCCATTAGCAGAGAGGCTGCCTAAAATCATAGTAAGGTAACAAACACCCCAAAACACACCACCGGACACAGTCCCACAAACCAGGAAGACAAGATCCAGCCTCATACACTAGAACACAGGCACCAGTCCCCTCCACCAGGAAGTCTACACAACCTACTGAAACAACCTTAGGCACTGGGAGCAGACAGCACAAACAACGGGAACTATGACTGCATCCAGAGAAAAGGAGACCCCAAACACAGTAGTTAAGCAAAATAAGAAGACAGATAAACACACAGCAGATAGAGAGGCAAGATAAAAACCCACAAGACCAAAGAAATGAAGAGGTAATAGGAAATCTACCTGAAAAAGAATTCAGAGTAATGATAGTAAAGATGATTCAAAATCTTAGAAATAGAATGGAGAAAATACAAGAAACATTTAACAAGGAATTGGAAGAACTAAGGAGCAAACAAACAATGATGAACAACACAATAAATGATATTAAAAATTCTCTAGAAAGAATCAATAGAAGAAAAACTGAAGCAGAAGAAAGGATAAGTGACCTGGAAGATAAAATAGTGGAAATAATTACTGCAAAGCAGAATAAAGAAAAAAGAATGAAATGAATTGAGGACAGTCTCAGAGACCACTAAGACAACATTAAACACAGCAACATTTGAATTATAAGGGTCGCAGAAGAAGAAGAGTGGAAGAAAGGTACTGAGAAAATATTTGAAGGGATTATAGTTGTAAATTTCCCTAATATGGGAAAGGAAATAGTTAATCAAGTCCAGGAAACGCAGAGAGTCCCAAACAGGATAAATCCAAAGAGAAACAGGCCAAGACACATATTAACCAAAGTATCAAAAATCAAACACAAAGAAAAAATATTAAAAGCAGCAAGGGAAAAGCAACAAATAACATACATTGGAATCCCCATAAGGTTAACAGCTGATCGTTCAGCAGAAACTCTGCAAGCCAGAAGTAAATGGAAAGACATAATTAAAGTGATGAAAGGGAAGAACCTACAACGAAGATTACTCAACCCAGCAAAGATCTCATTCAGAGTCGATGCAGAAATTAAAACCTCTACAGACAAGCAAAAGCTGAGAGAGCTCAGCACCGCCAAACCAGCTTTACAACAAATGCTAAAGGAACTTCACTAGGCAGGAAACACAAGAGAAGGAAAAGACCTAGAATAACAAACCCAAAACAGTTAAGAAAATGGTAAAAGGAAAATACATATCTATAACTACCTTAAATGTTAAATGTATTAAATACTCTAACCAAAAGACATAGACCATCTGAATGGATATAAAAAAACAAGACCCATATATATGCTGATTACAAGAGACCCACTTCAGACCTAGGAAAACCTACAGACTGAAAGTGAAGGGAAGGAAAACGATATTCCATGCAAATGGAAATCAAAAGAAAGCTGGAGTAGCAATTCTCATATCTGACAAAATAGACTTTAAAATAAAGACTATTACAAGAGACAAAGGACACTACATAATGATCAAGGGATCAACCCAAGAAGAAGATATAACAATTGTAAATATTTATGCACCCAATATAGGAGCACATCAATGCATAAGGCAAATGTTAACAGCCAAAAAAGGGGAAATTGACAGTAACACAATCATAGTAGGGGACTTTAACACCCCACTTTCACCAATGGACAGATAATCCAAAATGAAAATAAATAAGGAAACACAAGCTTTAAATTATACATTAAACAAGATGGACTTAATTGATATTTATAGGACATTCCATTCAAAAACAACAGAATAGAGTTTCTTCTCAAGTGCTCATGGAACATTCTCCAGGATAGATCAAATCTTAAGTCACAAATAAAGCCTTGGTAATCTCAAGAAAACTGAAATCATATCAAATATCTTTCCGACCACATTGTTATGAGACTAGATATCAATTACAGGAAAAAAAATCTGTAAAAAATACAAACACATGAAGGCTAAACAATACAGTACTAAATAACCAAGAGATCACTGAAGAAATCAAAGAGGAAGTCAAAAAATACCTAGAAACAAATGACAATGAAACATGGAAACCCAATATCTATGGGATGAAGCAAAAGCAGTTCTAAGAGGGAAATTTATGGTAATACAATCCCACCTGAAGAAACAAGAAACATCTCAAATAAACAACTAACCTTACACCTAAAGCAATGAGAGAAAGAAGAACACAAAAATCCCAAAGTTAGCAGAAGGAAAGAAATCATAAAGATCAGATCAGAAATAAATGAAAAAGAAATGAAGGAAACAATAACAAAGATCAATAAAACTAAAAGCTGTTTCTTTGAGAAGATAAACAAAATTGATAAACCATTAGCCAGACTTATCAAGGAAAAAGGGGAGAAGACTCAATTCAATAGAATTAAAAATAAAAAAGGAGAAGTAACAAGTGACACTGCAGAAATACAAAGGAGCATGAGGGATTACGACAAGCAATTATATGGCAATAAAATGGAAACCTGGAAGAAATGGAAAATTCTTAGAAAAGCACAACCTTCTGAGACTGAACCAGGAAGAAATAGAAAATATAAACAGACCAATCACAAGCACTGAAATTGAGACTGTGATTAAAAATCTTCCAACCAACAAAAGCCCAGGACCAGATGGCTTCACAGGTGAATTCTATCAAAGCTTTAGAGAAGAGCTAACAGCTATCCTTCTCAAACTCTTCCAAAAATAGCTGAGGGAGGATCACTCTCAAACTCATTCTACAAGGCCACCAGTAACCTGATACCACAACAAGAAAAAGATGTCACAAAGAAAGAAAACTACAGGCCAATATCACTGATGAACATAGATGGCAAAATTCTCAACACAATACTAGCAAACAGAATCGAACAGTACATTAAAAGGATCATACACCATGATCAGGTGGGGTTTATTCCAGGAATGTAAGGATTCTTCAGTATATGCAAATCAATAAATGTGATACACCACATTAATAAATTGAAGAATAAAAACCATATGATCATCTCAATAGATGGAGAAAAAGCTTTCAAAAAAATTCAACACTGATTTATGATAAAAACCCTCCTGAAAATAGGCATAGAGGGAACTTATCTCAACATAATAAGGGCCATATATGGCAAACCCACAGCCAACATCGTTCTCAATGGGGAAAAACTGAAACCATTTCCTTTAAGCTCAGGAACAAGACATGTTAGTCCACTCTTACCACTATTATTCAACATAGTTTTGGAAGTTTTAGCCACAGCCATCAGAGAAGAAAAAGAAATAAAAGGAATCCAAATCAGAAAAGAAGAAGTAAAGCTGTCACTGTTTGCAGATGACATGATACTATACATAAAGAACCCTAAAGATGCTACCAGAAAATTACTAGAGCTCATCAATGAATTTGGTAAAGTAGCAGGATACAAAATTAATGAACAGAAATCTCTTGTATTCCTATACATTAATGATAAATAATTTGAAAGAGAAATTATGGAAACACTCCCATTTATCACTGCAACAAAAAGAATAAAATACCTAGGAATAAACCTACCTAAGGAGACAAAAGAACTTTATGCAGAAAATTATAAGACACTGATGAAAGAAATTAAAGACGATACAAACAGATGGAGAGATATACCATGTTCTTGGATTGGAAGAATCAACTTTGTGAAAATGACTATACTACCCAAAGCAATCTACAGATTCAATGTAATCCCTATGAAACTACTAATGGCATTTTTCCCAGAACTAGAACCAAAAATTTCACAATTTGTATGGAAAAATGAAAGATCCCGAATAGCCAAAGCTATCTTGAGAAAGAAAACCAGAGCTCGAGGAATCAGGTCCCTGTGTTCAGACTATACTACAAAACTACAGTAATCAAGACAGTAGGGTACTGGCACAAAAACAGAAATATAGGTAAATGGAACGGGTTAGAAAGCCCAGAGGTAAACCCATGCACATATGGTCACCTTATTTTTGATAAAGGAGGCAAGAATATACAATGGAGAAATGATAGCCTCTTCAATAAGCGGTGCTGGTAAAACTGGACACCTACATGTAAAAGAGTGAAATTAGAACACTCCCTAACACCATACACAAAAATAAACTCAAAATGGATTAAAAAACTAAATGTAAGGCCAGACATTATAAAACTCTTAGAGGAAAACATAGGCAGAACACTCTATGACATAAATCACAGCAAGATCCTTTTTGACCCACTTCCTAAAGCGGTGCAAATAAAAATAAAAATAAACAAATGGGACCTAATAAAATTTTAAAGCTTTTGCACAGCAAAGGAAATCATAAACAAGATGAAAAGGCAACCCTCAGAATGGGAGAAATTATTTGCCAATGAAGCAACTGACAAAGGATTAATCTCCAATATTTACAAGCAGCTCATGCAGCTCAGTATCAAAAAAACAAATGGCCCAATCCAAAAATGGGCAGAAGACCTAAATAGACATTTCTCCAAAGAAGATATACAGATTTCCAAAAAAAAACACATGAAAGGGTATTCAGCGTCACATATCATTAGAGAAATGCAAATCAAATCTACAATGAGGTATCACCTCACACCTGTCAGAATAGCCATCATCAAAAAATTTACAAACAATAAATGCTGGAGGGAGTGTGGAGAAAAGGATAACCTCTTGCCCTGTTGGTGTGAATGTAATTTGATACAGCCACTATGGAGAACAGTATGGACGTTCCATAAAAACCTAAAAATAGAACTACCATAAGACCCAGCAATCCCACTACTGGGCATATACGCTGAGAAAACCATAATTCCAAAATAGTCATGTTCCACAATATTCATTGCAGCACTACTTACAATAGCAGGACATGGAAGCCATCTAAGTGTCCATCAACAGATGCATGGGTAAAGAAGATGTGGGACATATATAACATGGAATATTACTCAGCCATAAAAAATGAAATTGAATTATTCATTGTGACGTGGATGGACTTAGAGTCTGTCATACAGTGAGAAGTAAATCAAAAGGTGACAAACAAATAGCGTATGCTAACACAAATATATGGAATTAAAAAAAAAGTTTCTGAATAACCTAAGGGCTGGACAGGAATAAAGATGCAGATGTAGAGAATGGACTTGAGGACACTGGGAGGGAGAAGGGTAAGTTGGGACGAAGTGAGAGAGTGGCATTGACATATATATACTACCAAATGTAAAATAGATAGCTAGTAGGAAGCAGCTGCATAGCACAGGGAGATCAGCTCACTGCTTTGTGACCACGTAGAGGGGTGAGATAGGGAGGGTGGGAGAGAGATGCAAGAGAGAGGAGATATGGGGTTATATGTACATGTATAGCTGATTCAGTTTGTTATAATGCAGAAAATAACATACCATTGTAAAGTAATTATACTCCAATAAAGATGTAATTAATTAATTAATTAATTTAAAAATAAATAAATAAATCTCTAAGTATTGGGGGGAAAAAACCATTTTTTCAAGATGTCTTTGAAAACCACTCATTTAAAAGTTTAGTTTACCATGGTTTTACCCTTACTCAATGAAAAATATGCAGCATGCAATGCAGACTTTTCTTTCTTCATATACAAATTGAGCATTTTTCTATTTTAAGCAGGTTGTAAGTTTATTTAGAAATAAATTTATTTTTGAGTACAGGTCATTATTTTGATTCCACTTCATTTTATTTGACTTCTCTTTAGCCATTTGTTTTGTTTTATTGGTCTCCAACTTTCCTTTTATATATATATATATATATATATATATATATATATATATATCCTGCTTTATGCTCTTATTTCAGTGGTTGCATGGAAATAAGTATTATAGAAATAGCATCGTATTTAACGTGATTGCCATTTTGGATTTATGCAGGCCACGCCAAGAAACCCTAACATCTCTTACTTATTTGCAATTGTGCCTTCACGAATCTATTCTAACATCAGGGATAGATATTGAGAACATATTCTGCCTCCTATTATTCTTGTTATCTACTAGCTGAGGCCATAAAAACTCACACCAGTGATAGTCAGTATGAGAAACTACTGTTGCATTTCTTCTCCTAAAAGTATTTGCATTTTTATCCCATACTTTCTGTAACTATTTTTGTCTACTCTCTTATGAGTACAATTCTAGATGCTGATTACCCGTCTGCCTCTCCAGGATGCAAGCCAAGGTTTACAGGGATTTAAATTTGGTGCCCTTGACCCTACATTTAATAATACAGTTTCTTAGCAAGATAGTGACATGATTCTAGGGGGTTTTGGGCAATTACACTGGTCTGGTAGCAGTATTCAAAATGGATGAGTGAATGTTTGTAGAAGGTAAGTGAGTTAAGAAGCTATTGTCCAGTTGGTGAGGACACAGATTGAATGATATAAAATAATAATAATATAAATTACAATAATAATCTATTTAAAGCTAAGGGGATTTATGGGAAAATTTCATTTAATCACTTTCTAGCTACCGCTACAACCCTAAGAAATAAATACAATTTATTTTCATTTTACAGATTAAAAAACAAAGGTTCAGAGAACTGAAGTAATCTTCCCAGGTGAATAACTAACTGGCAGAGGCCAGATTTACATCTCACACCCCAGAGCCTAGACACTTAACATCTTTACAACAAAATACTCTCTTCTAAAATTAGAAGAAAAGCCAAAACACAAGCATACACAGAAGCTTTCCACACCTTTTCTTTTATCTCTCTCAAGAAGTATCAAGTGTCTCTGATTCTCAAGTTATCTAACTAAAACCTAGAAAAATTAAACCTAGAAATAAAGATAAATACAAATTGAGTTGAGAACCACAGCATAACACCTGTGTGATCTTGGACACATTATTCAATCATTCTGTGCCTTGTTTTCTACATCTGTAAAATGGGAATAATAACAGTACTTATCTCATGGGGCTGCTGTAAGATTTATGATTAAATGAAGTAACGCATATAAATTACAAGAACAGTGACTTGCATATGGTGAGTGCTCAAAAAATGTTAGTAATTATTATTATTAAATACCTATGGTTTGGTAATAATATGAAGAAGTTTCTGAATGGATTTGAATTGCTTATGCAAAAAGAAATCTGCAGTGTTAAAAGAGCTGTGGAAAATAGAAATTAATAGTAACACTGAACAACAGATACACTGAGTATGCTATTTAATCCTTTTACATAAGCCACCCAACAAAAACACGGCTACCAAGGAGCCATTCAGAAACAAATGTCTTTTGCTATTTCATAAACACATTCTAAGTTTCCTGTGAAGTCCCCAAACTGTATTCTTACCACTCAGAGTTTCTAAATAAGAGGTGCATATATAACAAGCCAAGAAGGATCATTTTCTAAAAGTACTGGCAGAATTCTGGTGAGAATTTTTCATGTTTCAGTCTTAAGATCATCTATTCTTCAGTCCATCACTGAATAAACTTTGAGCTCTCTAAAAATTTTTCAAATTGTTATAAACAAATTCTAAAATAAATTTATGTTTAAAAAAAGTGTTCTCGGGGCTTCCCTGGTGGCACAGTGGTTGAGAATCTGCCTGCCAATGCAGGGGACACGGGTTTGAGCCCTGGTCTGGGAAGATCCCACATGCCGCGGAGCGACTAGGCCCGTGAGCCACAATTGCTGAGCCTGTGCGTCTGGAGCCTGTGCCCTGCAACAAGAGAGGCCGCGATGGTGAGAGGCCTGCGCACCGCGATGAAGAGTGGCCCCCACTTGCCGCAACTAGAGAAAGCCCTTGCACAGAAACGAAGACCCAACACAGCCATAAATAAATAAATAAATAAATAAATAAATAAATAAATAAATAAATAAATAAAATTTTAAAAAAACCATATTAAAAAAAAGTGTTCTCTATTACCAATCTCTGCTTGTTTTAAGGATTTTTATAAGGAACTGTGTACTGAAGTAACACAGCTCTCAGTTGTCACTGCTGTACGTTTGTTAAATATATGTTCATTAGTTGATACTGATTTTCAAGTGAAAATACAGCAGCTCATCCCTGATTAAGGAAGTAAGGTATTATACCAGGTCAGTGTTCAAAGACTGTACTAACAAGAATTGGATCTAGAACAGTCTTTGATCATTTTAAACATCTCTGTCTAGAACAACTACTCCTATGCAAGATTGTTTCTATTCATCTAGGAGTAAATATAAGTTAGAATTTGCCATATCTTATTATTTTAATTTTCCTTAATAGCTGAAGAAACATGCATTTAATGTAAAGGATAGATTTTAAAAATATTAGGACTTGATCATCTGGAGATGAGGGCAAAAGGAAATAAAATTAAAATTTATAAATTCATGGAAGATAGCAATTGTGTAAATTCAAACATCTTGATTAAATTCTGGTATGTTAATGTATTGGAAGTATCTTTAGAAATTGAGAGATCTCATTTTTCTTTAAGATATAGAATAAGAATCTACAACCTAGATTTTCAAAGAATTTTAGCTTCTGTAACTCATCTAACCTGTAGTCTCCATCCTACTGTGCAGCTAAAGACAGAGGGTTTAGTGGGATATCATTATTTCTGCCAAATAAAGGGATCCAAGTTTGTCTGAACTCCTACTATGTACCAGGCACAAAGTCTAAGTGCTTTACATATGTAATTCCTTTAATCCTCACAGTAACCTTATGAGGTAGGTACTATTATCACCCAGTTTTATAGATGAGGAAACTGAGGTACAGAGCATTTAAGTGATTTTTTTCCCGATGTTTACAGATGAACATGAAAAGCTGGCTCTTTTATGTTACCCTTTGGAGTACATTTTGAAGCTTTCAGGATTGTTCATTCCTTACAGTGCCAGCATCTGTGAAGAGAAACGCTTATGTGTTCTCATGGTGATGGGTGGGGACATTTGTAGGTACACACTGTCCACTGTCTTCTAGGTATTCACTGGTTTCTGATGTGATATGATTGACTGGTTTGATTTTGTCCCAAGGCATCAAAATGTTTTCAGCTGCCTAAGTGCATAAATGATGAATCGCAAGGTCTGTTCTGCTGCTGTTTCCAGTACGGGTGATGCCTAGTTGACACTGCAATCATGTGGCACTAGTAATGCTTTTGGGTACCCAAATTCATACTTTTTCCACAATATCTCAATATCAGGAAGGCTACAGAAACGTGTCTACCACCCTACTTCACCACTAGCAAGATATCCACCTCAAAGCTTCCTCATGGGATGACTTTGTCACACCAAGTAACTTATTCAAGGGGATAAGTGGGATGGGGGTCTAGAGTTTAAGTCTCAGTTTTCATCCATAGCCTTCTTTAGGCCCATGGGGCACTTGGACATCCCTGACATGCCAAACTTGTCTCCAAGGAAAACCAGCGTGATCTTTTCTCTCTCTTGTCCTTACCTTTCTGTACTATTATCCAATGTTCCCTTTCAGGCACTTTAGGTGCTATTGAATACTTTCCGTCCCTGACTGTGATGACCTTCTTGAACATTATATCTTCCTTCTTCCTAAGGTTGCATTTAACCTTTTTATTCCCAATGGCAATAATGGTGGAAAAATAATGGATTACAGAAAAGAGAAGCAAGTGGGAGTTACTTTAAAAATATTATCCTTATAAATTTGTACGTTTCACTGGATTAATATTGGCTACCTCGTCAAAGTATACAGTAGTGAGGAGGAGATGGCTTGAGAAAGAGGCATATTAACTTTTCTGTATAAATCTCTATGTAGTTTGACTTGTTATGGAAAACTTACTACTTTTGTAATTTTTAAAAGACAAAAATTATTTTTAAAAATAAACAAAATGTAGAGAAAAATTTATCAGGGAAAACAAGAAGAAATACTACTTAAAATGTCAAAGAGCAAACTTTTGGAATACTCAGAAAGCAGATACAGAATAAAATATAGATTTATGAAATTTTAAAATGTTTTTCATATATTCACATATAACAAGATCTGTAATAGGATATATATATATATATATATTATAGGCTGTGTCAGAACCAAGTTACAGGTCTAGCTTTGAGATTGATAAACTTC
The DNA here is from genome assembly GCF_965194825.1 of Balaenoptera physalus. Lineage (NCBI taxonomy): Eukaryota > Metazoa > Chordata > Mammalia > Artiodactyla > Balaenopteridae > Balaenoptera > Balaenoptera physalus. The sequence goes on along the minus strand of NC_138903.1, from coordinate 77,441,454 downwards.
TGTTGGTGCTGTTGTCAGAGATAAACTCTTGCCATGAAAGGACTACCAATTAAGTTTGAATGGCATTTCTTAGTTTTATAAATGAATTTTCTATATCGCACTCAAAAAATTCCAAGTTGTGCCAGTTGTGAATTTCACCTTCAGGTGTGTTCATTTAAAATACGAAAACAAAGGTCCGAGAGATATAGGATAAAAGATACCTGATCCAGAGCAGGCATTGATGCAGAAGCAAAATTAGAAAGTGTGGTATTTTTGCAGCAATGTGAAGAAAGTGTTTCAAGTAGGAATGAATGATAAAATATGTCAAATGCTCCTGATATTCCAAGAGTTTTTTCAGGTCAAAAACGTGGTGCTGAGAACCTCATCTCTAAAAATCAAGCAGAGTATCTTCAAGCAAACACCCAAAAGGAAAGAAATCAAACAGAGCAGCTTGGACTAAAACCCCAAAGGAAAAAAAAAAAATCACGAACCTGTATCTGCTTGGCCTAGAGACCAATGACAACTTGATAAAATAAAATAGTTGCAGCCACACCAGCTCACATAGCTCACAGAATCATTGGACTGGTCCTGACATCAAAGTAAATCAACTTTTGTGAGATACCATCAATGATATAAGCTTTGAAGAAACTATGAGTTGAGTTTTGCAATTTTTATAACAGAATGCACACTATATGGACTATAGGTAACATTCCTGGGCCAAAAAAACATCAAAGACATGTAAAAATATATTCTTAAATAATGGCAATGGTTCCCAGGTTTTCGATTTATTGACCTAAAACAATAAAATAGCCAGTTATTTTACCAGCAAAATAGTATTATTTGGGAACAGCAAAGAATTGAAATTCAGAACAAGCTATCTATGGTGAACCACAGGTAAGTCCAAAGAGCAAAGCAGAGGAACTTTATTTTATAGAGGAGAAGAAAGAGTTGAGATGGGTTGTTATAAACAAATAGTCCATTGGAGGAAACTGGGAGTTCGAATCATAGTAGCTTTCCATTGGCTGAGTTGTGGCACTTTCTCATTGACTGGGCTGTTGCTGGACAAGTAGAAATTCTTCCTTCTTCCTGCTGGGAAGTAAAGCAGTAACCTTCTTCCTGTTGGAGATGCAGAGGTATGTCTCTTCATGTTGGATCTACAATTGACATCAAGTGGTAGGGCATGAGAGCTCCTCCTTCTGTCCTCCTGACATCATTTTAAATGAGTATTTCTGTTTATTAATTTTTACTGATCAAATATGTTTTCAAAATAACAAGTTGTAGCTTGATTTTACCTTATATATTTTACTATATAGAGTGTTTAAATAAAATCCAGAGCACTCATTAAATAATCACTATAGTAAAGAAGGGAAGGGAAAGCAGTAAAGAAGATGAAGAAACAGGAAGAGAAGGAGAAGGAGTTAGCTTCCTTCACATGAGTTTTACTTCAGTATTAGTAGAATGTCCAACCTGTCATTCCTGCTCAATTGGTTTGTTGTTGTTTTTAAGCTTCACCAATAGGAGTCATAGGCTGCAATTAATGCAGCTCTTCCAGCAACTTTTAGAATTCTTCACTTACATGATCATTCAATATGTATTATAAAAATAATAATAAGTTAATTACAAAATCATATCACAGAAAAGAACAACAATTATATAACACACTGCAGGGCTAAACGTATTTAGGGATCCTAGAAGAATAGTACTCTTCATGTAAAAGACTGCTTCTTCCGTATCTCCCTCTATTTTGCATCTAGAATCTAGAATCCTTTTCTGAATCTAAAATGGAACTACTAGCTTAGTGGAACGGCTTATATGTGGGAACTTCAATCCTTCTTATGAGGAATTCTGCTTTTCATGTATTTAAGAAAACCTGAAGTCTGGGCACAATAACCATTGACATGGTACTCACACAGAAGTGGAAGGTGGAATAGAGTCTGCTGGTCATATGGGAGTCGTAGAGGCCACCAAAGACCAGAATCATCAGGCTCCAGAGGAAAGTGCCCATGCAGCATTCCCCATGCTCCAGGCTGAAACAAGTGAGAGGGTCTTCAATTGGTATAATCACACTGGCTTTCCAGTTGGTGTGAATGTAGATCCTGTCAGAAATAAATTTCTCAGACCCAAACTACCAATAACAAAAAAAGGAGCCCCAGTCTTTAACTTCTTTCATATCAGGCAGTTTAACAATGGTTTCAAGACATCAGCGAAATTTCAGGCAGACCTATTTACTCAGCAAACCAAACTCTGAGGGAGTTTGGGTCCTTCCAGGTATGTATTTCCCAACCTCTTCAAATGTCTCATGTCCACTGTAAAATTTCTGACTGGCCTACCATTTAGTGGTAAACTTGGTGACGTAATTCACCCACTTATTCTGAAAGGAAAATGACTAATGATGTGTTCTACACACTGGTCAATACAGCATAAGGTGGAACACAGTGAGGGAACTGGACGCTAGATTTACTGAAGTCACAGAATCCCTGAACCTGCAGAAGTATCCCAATCTCTGCCCCACTACCATCACCTCAGAACTCTGGTGTGAAGATAAAACTCTAGTTTAATGTTAAATATTTCAAGACATTTATCAAACAAACATTTATTAAACATATACAAGGCAACAGACACTGTTTTAAAAAGGATAGGTGGGAAAAAAATTGAGCTCCTAACATCACAGAGTTTATGGTCTCAAAGAGACATAATTATACATGTCACTATAATACAAAGTAATGAGTGCTAAGATGAGGTAATCACAGGGTGTTCTGGAAGCATACGGCAAAGGCAGGAACCTAGGCCGAAAGTCACATGTAAGGCTTTCTGGTGTAGAAGCATCTAAACTCAGATTTAAAGAACAAGTAAGAAAGACAAGGGTGATAAGGGAAATTTAAATGGTAATGCTATTATCCTGTATATGAAATTGTCTACATAAAATTTAGCATTATATTTGAGGTCTAGTTTTGTGTTTATCAAAAATAACTTTTATTGTTTTTTATTACTACAAAATAATACATGCTTACACTGGAAAAAAAATGACAAATACATATGAGCAATAAGAATAGAACAAAAATCACCCATTAGTCCACAACCGTACACAATCTGTCATCACCTTGGTAAGACAACTACTTCCAAGTCCTTTTTAATATGCATATACATTAGTCTGAATTTTTAACAACAAAAATTTATTATGCTGGTCATATTGGTCGATATTCTGGTTTTTAATTTTCATTTAATAGTTCATGAACATCTTTATGCATCATTTAATATTCTTTTATGATCTTGTCTTTTAAAAAATACCAGTAAGTAGCAGCAATAAAAAAATAAATACAGGGGGGTTTTGGATTTTCTTTTGCTTTGGCGGATGTTCCAAAAGGGAATGATGGGGTAGATAAGCATTTGTTGGGAGATTCATTGTGTGCTTGCTGTTGCCCTTTCTTTTTTCCTCTCTTTTTAAATCTGGATAAATAAGGAAGAGAGAATAAAGCTGCCAATGCAAAGCAATGAATTTTGATTTTGCTTTCTTTTCTTTTTAAATAGCCAAGTATACATGGGGGGATCATATCTAAGAATTAAGAAGTTATTTTAAAACAGATGTGGCAGATAGGTGAAATCAGAATAGTTTAACATAACAACATAGGTTTCTTTCTGGTTGAAACCAAAAATAATAGAGAAAAGGTGGTCATCTTGTTATTTTTTTTAATTTAAAATGGGGATAGATGAAAATAAGGTTCCCATTTCTTTTCTGCTCTCTACAAAACTGAGATAATAACACCTTTCCTATCTAAATCATAGTGCTACTGAAACACAAGTCCATGTGCCCAACGCACAGTGAGGCCAAACAATACCAAAACGCCAGAGTTTGGAACAAACTCTTTGGAGCAAAGAGTTCAAACTTTCTTTGGAACAAAGAAAGGTTTATTGCAGGGCCATGCAAGGAGATGGGTGGCTCATGCCTTAAAAACTCCAAACTACCTGAAAGCTTTCAGCAAAGCCCTTTCATAGGAAAGGTGAGGGAGGGGCGTGGTTAGTTGTTGCAAACTTCTTGGTGTCAGATCATTTGTTCTCAAGGTCAAGTCAAAGTCAGGTAATAATGTTCCTATAAATCTCCACCAAACAAATATTAGTCTCTGTTCTGACAAGAAAGGGGAAGGTCCCAAGGCACAACTTTCACCCTTTGAAGTCCAGGTCTGGCTAAGAGAAGGGTGTCCCTGTCAGGGGTAGGGGTTACCCTGCCCCAGAGCATTCATCCAACACCCAATCTTGGTCCTCCCACCAGTGTCCAGGCCTGGCTGAAGAGGCAGATCTCAGTTGGTGGCTCCCTCAAGGCCAGGTCCCCAGACCCTGCCCAGCTGTCATTGCTGAGGGAGCCAGGCACGCTGCACCCAACTGGCCCACCGGCTCCTTAGGCCACCTAAACGGTGGGGGCCAGGTCTCCCAGACTGTATCCCATGCAGACTTCTGCTGCCATTAGGTTGCAGAGGCAGGAATGGGGGAGAGGTTCACTGCTAACTCAGGTCCTGGGCCCAGCCAGTGGGCAGACTTGGCAAAGGCTCTGGAGCCCTGCAGGTTCCCTGGGACCCTCCCACCAGTTCACCTGCTATCCCAAGCTGGAGGGCCCCAGGGAGAAGGCCAGGATCTGCTTCTTACCTCTCTCTCCACCTGACAAACAGCTCCCCCCCAACCATTGGCTCAATGCCCCTCTAACGGTCACTCATTGACAGTTGCTCACTTGGGGGCGGGACCCACTGCAGCACCAACCAGTGGCTGAATGGGGCCCACTGTGGTGCTGACCAATGGCTGAGCAGGACCTCTAATGCCACTCTAACCATCACACATTAATGGTTTCTGCAGTGCTCTATTCCAATAACATTGCTGTGAATCTCAATTAAAATTATGCATACGAATGATGTTTTGGTAAACTGCAAAATCCTATACAAATTATAGAATGTATTTTTTCCCTCCCACCTGCCTGTCCTAACTCCCATTCTTCTTTTCTTCCTGCCTCACAAAGAAATGCACTCAAAGCTGTAAGCAGCATAAATATAAGAATGATTAGGCAGCTATCAAGGAATGTTGGAGGAATGTAGCTCTCTGGGAATTTTAGAGAATTACTACAGAATTTGCAAACACCAAATTTTCTATGGTAGGAAGTCTTAAGCAGTAGATAGACAGACAGACAGATAGATGATAGAAACATGGATATAATGAAGATTAGAGGGGCAAAATGGTATTGATAAAATATGGTAAATATATTTCTGGGGAAGAAAAATAGAGAATCTTGTAAAAGTCAGTAAGTGAGACGACTTTTGAAGTGAATGGAGGTGACTCAGGGCTAAGGCATGGGAAGAGTGAAGAAAGTAACAGAGATGCAAAAGAAGTTGCTGCCATGGCTCTGTTTATCTCCATCTCTATAGTAACAGCCAGTATGTATCTCACTGAATGCATGCCTGGATCACTGCTAAATTTTAATGTGGATTACCTCCTAATGACAACCCTATGAGCAGGTAGTATTGCTATTCCCACTTTTCATATGAGGAAACCTAAGTTAAAGAGAATAAGAGAAATTTCCAAAGCCATATAATTAGTAGTGACAGGATCAGAATTTAAACCCAGGCACTCTGTGTTACTCTTAAGCTTACTCCAGGATCTATCACCTCAGTTCTAAAAGTGATTTTCTGGAACCAATCCTTCTAAATCTACCCTATAACTTTTCCTAAATATACTTTCATCATATCACTTACCTACAGGATGCTCTTAAGACTTATATCAGGACTAACCTCTGTTAGCTGTTTAACCTTTGCCTCTTGTAGGAGCCTACCCTCCATCTCTCACCATGTTTCCTACTTCTCTGACACATACAGTCTCCCACTTGAGTAAGGGCTTTGAGGAAGTAACTGTATATTGTATTTAAAAAGTTCGAGTTAATTCAATCATTTCATTTATAAGATTTAATCCCTCAGTTTTCTTCACATCAAACAGACCAAACCACCAGCAAATTGATAGAAGTTTTGAAATTTTCTTTTTTTTTAAAGTCACCTTCTATTAAACCTGGCAATTATTCATTAAGTATTATATGCATAGAACAAGATCTTGGCTGGGAATCCAAAGATGAATTCATGAATTCCAGAGGTCAAGCGATTTATAATGTAGATGAGAGGACAGATATGGACTATAAGAGTTAAGAAAAAGATCAACTGTTTAAAAAATGTGTTTTAATAATCAACATAGCTTTAGAAGTCTTAGCCATGGCAATCAGAGAAGAAAAAGAAATAAAAGGAATACAAATTGGAAAAGAAGCAGTAAAACTGTCACTGTTTGCAGGTGACATGATACTATACATAGAAAATCCTAAAGATGCTACCAGAAAAATTCTAGAGCTAATCAATGAATTTGGTAAAGTTTGCAGGATACAAAATTAATGCACAGAAATTTCTTGCACTCCTATACACTAACAATGAAAGATCAGAAAGAGTAATTAAGGAAACAATCCCATTCACCATTGCAACAACAACAACAACAATGCCTAGGAATAAACCTACCTAGGGAGGTAAAAGACCTGTACTCAGAAAATTATAAAACACTGATGAAAGAAATCAAAGATGACACAAACAGATGGAGACATATACCATGTTCTTGGATTGGAAGAATCAATATTGTGAAAATGACTGTATTATCCAAAGCAATCTACAGATTCAATGCAATTCCTATCAAATTACCAATGGCAATTTTCATAGAACTAGAACAAAAAATCTTAAAATTTGTATGGAGACACAAAAGACCCTGAAGAACCAAAACATATTGAGAAAGGAAAACGGAGCTGGAGGAATCAGGCTCCCTGATTTCAGACTATACTACAAAGCTACACTAATCAAAACAGTATGGTACTGGCACAAAAACAGAAATATAGATCAATGGAACAGGATAGAAAGCCCAGAGATAAACGCACAGAGCTATGGTAAACTAAACTATGACAAAGGAGGCAAGGATATACAATGGAGAAAAGACAGACTCTTCAATAAGTGGTGATGGGAAAACAAGACAGCTACATGTAAAAGAATGAACTCCCTAACACCATACACAAAAATAAACTCAAAATGGATTAAAGAGCTAAATGTAAGACCATAAAACTCTTAGAGGAAAGCATAGGAAGAATACTCATTGACATAAATTACAGCAAGATCCTTTTTGACCCACCTTCTAGAGTAATGGAAATAAAAACAAAAATAAACAAATGGGACCTAATGACTCTTAAAAGCTTCTGCACAACAAAGGAAACCATAAACAAGACACCAAGACAACCCTCAGAATGGGAGAAAATATTTTCAAATGAAGCAACAGACACAGGATTAATCTGCAAAATATACAGACAGTTCATGCAGCTCAATATCAAACAAACAAACAACCCAATCAAAAAATGGGCAGAAAACCTAAGTAGACATTTCTCCAGAGAAGACATACAGATGGCCAACAAACACATGAAAGGATGCTCAACATCACTAATCATTAGAGAAATGCAAATCAAAACCACAATGAGGTATTACGTCACACCGGTCAGAATGGCCATCATCAAAAATCTACAAACAATAAATGCTGGAGAGGGTGTGGAGAAAAGGGAACCCTCTTGCCCTGTTGGTGGGAATGTAAACTGATAGAGCCACAATGGAGAACAGTATGGAGAGTCCTTTAAAAATGAAAAATAGAATTACCATATGACCCAGCAATCCCACTATTGGGCATATACCCAGAGAAAACCATAAATCAAAAAGACACATGCACCCTAATGTTCATTGCAGCACTATTCAGCTAGGTCATGGAAGCAATCTAAATGTCCATCGACAGATGAATGGATAGAGAAGATGTAGTACATATATACAATGGAGTATTACCCAGCCATAAAAAAGGAATGAAATTGGGTCATTTGTAGAGACGTGGATGAACCTAGAGACTTTCATTCAATGTGACGTAAGTAGAAAGGGAAAAACAAGTATCATATATTAACTCATATATGTGGAATCTCTAAAAATGGTAGAGATGAACCTGTTTGAAAGGCAGAAATAGAGACACAGACATAGAGAACAAACCTATGGGCACCAAGGGGGGAAAGGGGGGTTGGGATGAATTGGGAGATTGGGATTGACATATATACACTAATATGTATAAAATAGATAACTAATGAGAACCTGTGGTATAGCACAGGGAACTCCACTTCGCTGTACAGTAGAAACTAACACAACATTGTAAAACAATTATATCCCAATAAAAATATATATATAGGGAAAAGTCCCAAGGTAGAGAATTGGGATTCCACTAGTTAAATATATGTTCTGCATTCATGTGTGCAAAGTCAGGAATTTGGAAAAACCTCATTTCAGAAAGTTTGATCTCCCTTGATGGTGTAAGCCCTATGAGAAGCATAAATAAAGTGCTTTTGAATTGACTTTTTTTAAAAAAATGATTCTCATTTTTAAGTTTGGGGCATTTTCTCCCTCCTTTTAGATTAGGGAGTGATGGAGATTTAGGAGCTACTGCAGGTTTTAGATCTCTTTCATTGTTAACTTATTTTGACTATTTTATTTGCCATCGTTAAAACTATAACATATTGGAGTCAGTTGTAGTTAAGAAGCATGCATTCTTAATGAAACTAACAAAATTTGGTTTTAAAATCAATATGGCTTCTTAAATGAAGATTACCTCCCATTTGTCATTATGCACAGAAGTGGATATACTATATCTTCACAGGCGATGTACTTTTGAAAAAAATGGTTAATATACACAACTACATAGTTTTTACTCTAAATACAAATGCTATGAAATCTTTCTCATCCATATGAAGACTTTAGGTGTTGCATTTAAATTCATATGATTGCATCCTTTTCTTTCAATAATCAGATTGAAACAATAATAATCCCTCATATTATTACACTGGAATCATGTGTGAAAAGCAAATTGTTGCTTTCTCCAAGATTATAAACTTATCTATATTCGTCCCTATCCCTGGTCTCTAAAAGTAACTGCATTACTTTCATATGCAAACTTATAGTACAGACGCTTTGAGACTCAGAGATGAAATTATCCTTAACTTTAATGTGCCTGAATTAGTATCAACATATTTGTGAGAGATTAGTTGGAAAGATTTATGATAATTTTAAAGGAAAATGGGCAAATTAAGCTCATTTAATCATTTTTTTAAAATTTCATCAGCTCTTTCTCAATTTGTTTTGAAAGTGAACATTCTACAAAATGATATTCTCATGAGAAGCATACAATTGACTAGCTTAAGAACAATATGTTTATTGCTACCATTTTTCATCTTATTAATAAAAAATTGAAAACTCTGACAACTACTAATAAAATTGTTGCTATTTCTAATTCCCCTGAAATGTGAAGATTAAAAACAGACTTTGCCAGGAAAAGTACACATTGAGAATTCCTCAGATCATTACTAGAATTTGTTTTTAATATGACAGATTTTCAAATTTTAATTAGAACACAAAACATAAAATGTACTATATGTGTAACTGAAATAAATCTGATGTTATGATACATTTTGTAAGCTCAGCATCATTACTAGATCTTATCCCGGTGATGAAAAAGGAGACAATATTATTTCTTTTCACTTTGAACATAACGATGACTTAAGATAGGGCCATAGCTGTTAGGTAAAATTACCTAGCAATATAATTGGGGTGAAATGGTCACAGTGGAGAAGAAATGCTGATTATAGAAGTAGAGCAGGGCAATCATAGTGGATATCAACATAAAATAGGTGGATTTAGCATGGCTTGGACATGTAAATGAAATAACAGAAATATAAAATTTAATTATAGATATATGTAAATTAAGGAATCCTTCAAGTATATTGGAGCGAGGTGTTTTCTAGAAAAGATAAAATGTTGTGGGCTCCAGTGGGAGAGAAAAAGATTTTAAAAATTAAATTTCATCAATTTCAAAAGTACCATTTCCACTATATATTTCTGGGTTTTGCCTTTTTTTCTCCTTCTGACATTATTTTTTAATTCCTTCTTTTCAATCAACAAATTTCATACAGATTTAACAATATAGAAGTTTGGTGTTGAAGAAATCTGCCTAATATGAGTTCATCCTCAAGCTTCTCTCATCTCCGGAATATACTGTCACTAGCTCAGCCATCCAGACAGGTGGTAGAAAAATTATGTGGGGCCTATAGGAAGTGGGGAAATTCAATAGTCAGAGCCTACTTGTAGCTTTTGAACCTTGCATTGGAGTGAAGTTTTTTGAATGCTCAATGCAACTTTTGGTGCCAGGCAAAATTATCTAGCATTATGATAAAAATGGAATCCTCTGACTTGCAAAGATCTCAACAAGTAATATTTTAATATAGATGTTATCATGAAATTCACTTATTCTCTAGACCAGGGACTGGCGAACCACAGTAAGTGGCCCAAATCGGGCCCACTACTCGTTTTTTTTTAAATCAGTTTAGTTTTTTCAACACAACCATGACCATTTGTTTATTATTGTCTATGGCTGCTTTTGGACTCCAGTAACAGAGTTCAGTTGTTGCAACAGAGCTTGTACACTTCGTAAAGACAAAATAAAATTTTAAGGCAAATTTCAAATATTTTATTATCAGCATTAATTTTTTTTGTTTTTGTTTTTGTTTTACTTGTATTAAATTGAAGGATAGTTTATTTATATGCCCAAAATATTTATTATTTGGCTCTTTACAGAAAAAAAGAAATGCCAACTTTTGCTCCATACATATAGCTGAATAACTTTATGAACTGGTTAGTACATAAATTAGAATAGAATTCTGGTGAAACCGAGGCTGCCACAAATAGTATATATGTGATAAAGTTGGCCTAAAAAAGAGTTTTAATCTTGTATTTATACAGCAAAAATGGTTTCCACAATATGAGTTTACAAACCAGTGTCAGAAGTTTGTTGGAATTCAGACAGATTTACTCATATAGTATAGGAATTAGTGACTTTTGGTAAGCAAACTGTCCAAATTGTTAATATGACCTATTAAGAGTTTGGCTCATTTGGAGAGGTTAAACATTTTCCATGTATATTATTAACATGTGAATAAATTTTCTTATATGGCAAGTACACCTGAGAAACAATACATATTTATTTTCATTACCTTGTTTTCCCCCCAACACAGCATCCACTCCTCACCATTCACTCATTAACCTCATGACTTTCAAACCCAAAATTCACTGAAACAGTGCTTGAGAAGTTCAAGTTCACTGATAACCTCTAGATCATTCTATTCAGTTGATATAATTCCATCTTCATCTAACTAACTTCTCAGCAACATTCTCCTCTTTTAAATATTCTTTTCTCTTGGAGTCAGTAACACTCTCTTGGTTTCCCTGCTACATCTCTACCACTTTTTATGTGGCTCCTTTGCAAGCTTTATTGAGCAATTAATTGTTAGATGTCTTCAATTCTTACCCAGAAGTTTCCTCCATGGTCATGTTTCAATCACGACTTTCCTGAAAATGCCTCAAAATTTATTTTTCCAGTCTGGACTATTTATCTGAGCCATAGACCCTTAAATCCAATTGCCCACCTCATATATTATCTTGGATATATTAAAGGGATCTCAAACTTGTGTTCAAAACTGAGCACATGATCTTCTCCTCAAACATGCTCTCCTTGTATCTCCTTGTATTCCTTCAATATTAAATAAATGAAAGTACACAATTTTGTTAAAATTTCATTTCAATATTAAAAAATAAAAGTACACGATTTTGTTAAAATTTTAATCCCAGGCAAATACAATCATGTCATAGGTAGAGAGAGCTCAAGTATTTAACCATAACCCTTGGGAGCCACTAATCCCTCTTGCAATACAGATTGAATCCAGCCAATACTCACTACCTCTACCACCATCTCTCATTGGAATTAATGCAATATCCCCATAACTGGTCTTCTTGCCTCCACTGAGGCCCTTTTCTGAATGGTTCTCCAGACTTCAGTCAGGAAAAATGAGTTTAATCATGTCACCTTGCCTCCTTCCTCAGCTTTATCTGCCAATATACAAAACTTGTTTTTTCCACTACAATGATTTACTTTAGGGCTCACATATTAACCATCATACCTCCCAATACATGGCTTTCATTTTTTTACTTATTTTATTTTATTTTATTTTTTTAAATTATTTATTTATTTATTTTTTATTTTTGGCTGTGTTGGGTCCTCGTTTCTGTGCGTGGGCCTTCTCCAGCTGTGGCAAGCGGGGACCACTCTTCACCGCGGTGCGTGGGCCTCTCACCGCCATGGCCTCTCTCGTTGCGGAGCACCAGCTCCAGACGTGCAGGCTCAGTAGTTGTGGCTCACGGGCCCAGTTGCTCCACGGCATGTGGGATCCTCCCAGACCAGGGCTCAAACCCATGTCCCCTGCATTGGCAGGCAGATTCTCAACCACTGCGCCACCAGGGAAGCCCCATTTTTTTATTATATTTTTTATAGCATCTTTATTGAAGAATAATTGCTTTACATTTCTGTGTTAGTATCTGCTTTTTAAAAAAGTGAATCAATAATACGTATACATATATCCCCATATCCCCTCTGTCTTGCTTCTCCCTTCCACCCTCCCTATCCCACCCCTCTAGGTGGTCACAAAACACCGAGCTGATCTGCCTGTGCTATGCGGCTGCTTCCCACTAGCTATCTATTTTACATTTGGTAGTATATATAAGAACATGCCATTCCCTCACTTCATCCCAGCTTACCCTTACCCCTCCACATGTCTTCAGGTCCATTCTCTACGTCTGCATCTTTATTCCTGTCCTGCCCCTAGGTTCTTCAGAACCATATATTTTTTAAAATTTCCATATATATGTGTTAGCATACTGTATTTGTTTTTCTCTTTCTGACTTACTTCACTCTGAATGACAGACTCTAGGTCCATCCACCTCACTACAAATAACTCCATTTCGTTTCTTTTTATGGCTGAGAAATATTCCATTGTATATATGTGCCACATCTTCTTTATCCATTCATCTGATGATGGACATTTAGGTTGCTTCCATGTCCTGGCTATTGTAAATAGAGCTGCAATGAACATTGTGATACATGACTCTTTTTGAATTATGGTTTTCTCAGGGTATATGCTCAGTAGCAGGATTGCTGGGTGGTATGGTAGTTCTATTTTTAGGATTTTAAGGAACATCCATACTGTTCTCCATACTGACTGTATCACTTTACATTCCCACCAACAGGGCAAGAGGGTTCCCTTTTCTCCACACCCTCTCCAGCATTTGTTGTTTGTAGATTTTTTTAAACATCTTTATTGGAGTATAATTGCTTTACAATGGTGTGTTAGTTTCTGCTTTATAACAAAATGAATCAGTTATACATACACATATGTTCCCATATCTCTTCCCTCTTGCATCTCCCTCCCTCCCACCCTCCATATCCCACCCCTTTAGGTGGTCACAATGCACAGAGCTGATCTCCCTCTGCTATGCGGTTGCTTCCCACTAGCTATCTATTTTATGTTTGGTAGTGTATATATGTCTATGCCACTCTCTCACTTTGTCACAGCTTACCCTTCCCCCTCCCCATATCCTCAAGTCCATTCTCTAGTAGGTCTGTGTCTTTATTCCCGTCTTGCCACTAGGTTCTTCATGACCTTTTTTTTTTCCCCTTAGATTCCATATATATGTGTTAGCATACTGTATTTTTTTTTCTCTTTCTGACTCACTTCATTCTGTATGACAGACTCTAACTCCATCTATCTAACTACAAATAACTCCATTTTGTTTTTTTTATAGCTGAGTAATATTCCATTGTATAAATGTGCCACATCTTCTTTATCCATTTATCTGATGATGGACACTTAGGTTGCTTCCATGTCCTGACTATTGTAAATAGAGCTGCAATGAACATTTTGGTACATGACTCTTCCTGAATTTTGGTTTTCTCAGGGTATATGCCCCGTAGTGGGATTGCTGGGTCATATGGTAGTTCTATTTTTAGGTTTTTAAGGAACATCCATACTGTTCTCCATAGTGGCTGTATCAATTTACATTCCCACCAACAGTGCAAGAGTGTTCCCATTCCTCCACACCCTCTCCAGCATTTACTGTTTTTAGATTTTTTGATGATGGCCATTCTGACCCGTGTGAGATGATATCTCATTGTAGTTTTGATTTGCATTTCTCTAATGATTAATGATGTTGAGCATTCTTTCAGGTATCTGTTGGCAATCTGTATATCTTCTTTGGAGAAATGTCTATTTCGGACTTCTGTCCATTTTTGGATTGGGTTGTTTGTTTTTTTTGTTATTGAGCTGCAAGAGCTGCTTGTAAATATTGGAGATTAATTCTTTGTCAGTTGCTTCATTTGCAAATATTTTCTTCCATTCTGAGGATTTTCTTTTGGTCTCGTTTATGGTTTCATTTGCTGTGCAAAAGCTTTTAAGTTCCTTTAGTTCCCATTTGTTTATTTCTGGTTTTATTTCCATTTCTCTAAGAGGTGTGTCAAAAAGGATCTTTCTGTGATTTATGTCATAGAGTGTTCTGCCTATGTTTTCCTCTAAGTGTTTGATGGTGTCTGGCCTTACACTTAGGCATTTAATCCATTTTCAGTTTATTTTTGTATATAGTGTCAGGGAGTGTTCTAATTTCATACTTTTACATGTACCTGTCCAGTTTTCCCAGCACCACTTATTGAAGAGGCTGTCTTTTTTCCACTGTATATGCTTGCCTCCTTTATCAAAGATAAGGTGACTGTAATGTGCATGGGTTTACCTCTGGGCTTTCTATCCTGTTCCATTGATCTATATTTCTGTTTTTGTGCCAGTGCCAAACTGTCTTGATTACTGTAGCTTTGTAAAATAGTCTGAAGTCAGGGAGCCTGATTCCTCCAGCTCCATTTTTCATTCTCAAGATTGCTTTGGCTATTCGGGGTCTTTTGTGTTTCCATACGAATTGTGAAATTTTTTGTTCTAGTTCTGTGAAAAATGCCAGTGGTAGTTTGATAGGGATTGCATTGAATCTGTAGATTGCTTTGGGTAGTAGAGTTATTTTCACAATGCTGATTCTTCCAATCCAAGAACATGGTATATCTCTCCATCTATCTGTATCATCTTTAATTTCTTTCATCAGTGTCTCATAATTTTCTGCATACAGGTCTTTTGTCTCCTTAGGTAGGTTTATTCCTAGATATTTTATTCTTTTTGTTGCAATGGTAAACGGGAGTGTTTTCTTAATTTCACTTTCAGATTTTTCATCATTAGTGTATAGAAATGCAAGAGATTTCTGTGCATTAATTTTGTATCCTGCTACTTTACCAAATTCATGGATTAGCTCTAGTAGTTTTCTGGTAGCATCTTTAGGATTCTCTATGTATAGTATCATGTCATCTGCAAACAGTGACAGCTTTACTTCTTCTTTTCCGATTTGGATTCCTTTTATTTCTTTTTCTTCTCTGATTGCTGTGGCTAACACTTCCAAAACTATGTTGAATAATAGTGGTGAGAGTGGGCAACCTTGTCTTGTTCCTGATCTTAGTGGAAATGGCTTCAGTTTTTCACCATTGAGGACAATGTTGGCTGTGGGTTTGTCATATATGGCCTTTATTATGTTGAGGAAAATTCCCTCTATGCCTACGTTCTGCAGGGCTTTTATCATAAATGGGTGTTAAATTTTGTCGAAAGCTTTCTCTGCATCTATTGAGATGATCATATGGTTTTTCTCCTTCAATTTGTTAATATGGTGTAACATGTAGATTGATTTGCCTATATTGAAGAATCCTTGTATTCCTGGGATAAACCCCACTTGATCATGGTGTATGATCCTTTTAATGGGCTGTTGGATTCTGTTTGCTAGTATTTTGTTGAGGATTTTTGCATCTATGCGCATCAGTGATATTGGCCTGTAGTTTTCTTTCTTTGTGACATCTTTGTCTGGTTTTGGTATCAGGGTGATGGTGGCCTCGTAGAATGAGTTTGGGAGTGTTCCTCCCTCTGCAATATTTTGGAAGAGTTTGAGAAAGATAGGTGTTAGCTCTTCTCTAAATGTTTGATAGAATTCACCTGTGAAGCCATCTGGTCCTGGGCTTTTGTTTGTTGGAAGATTTTTAATCACAGTTTCAATTTCAGTGCTTGTGATTGGTCTGTTCATATTTTCTATTTCTTCCTGGTTCAGTCTCGGCAGGTTGTGCATTTCTAAGAATCTGTCCCTTTCTTCCAGGTTGTCCAATTTATTGGCATAGATTTGCTTGTAGTAATCTCTCATGATCGTTTGCATTTCTGCAGTGTCAGTGGTTACTTCTCCTTTTTCATTTCTAATTCTATTGATTTGAGTCTTCTCCCTTTTTCTCTCGATAAGTCTGGCTAATGGTTTATCAATTTTGTTTATCTTCTCAAAGAACCAGCTTTTAGTTTTATTGATCTTTGCTATTGTCTCCTTCATGTCTTTTCCATTCATTTCTGATCTGATCTTTATGATTTCTTTCCTTCTGCTAGCTTTGGGGAGTTTTTGTTCTTCTTTCTCTAATTGCTTCAGGTGCAAGGTTAGGTTGTATATTCGAGATGTTTCCTGTTTCTTGAGGTAGGCTTGTATTGCTATAAAATTCCATCTTAGCACTGTGCTTGCTGCATCTCATAGATTTTGGGTCGTCGTGTCTACATTGTCATTTGTTTCTAGGTATTTTTTTATTTCCCCTTTGATTTCTTCAGTGATCACTTCGTTATTAAGTAGTGTATTGTGTAGCCTCCATGTGTTTGAATTTTTTACAGATCTTTTCCTGTAATTGATATCTAGTCTCATAGCCTTGTGGTCGGAAAAGATACTTGATACGATTTCAATTTTCTTAGATTTACCAAGGCTTCATTTGTGACCCAAGATATGATCTATCCTTGAGAATGTTCCATGAGCATTTGAGAAAAATGTGTATTCTGTTGTTTTGGGGTAGAATGTCCTATAAATATCAATTAAGTCCATCTTGTTTAATGTAGCATTTAAAGCTTGTGTTTCCTTATTTATTTTCATTTTGGATGATCTGTCCATTGGTGAAAGTGGGGTGTTAAAGTCCCCTACTAGGATTGTGTTACTGATGATTTCCCCTTTTATGGCTGTTAGTATTTGCCTTATGTATTGAGGTGCTCCTATGTTGGGTGCATATATATGTACAGTTGTTATATCTTCTTCTTGAATCGATCCCTTGATCATTATATAGTGTCCTATTTTGTCTCTTGTAATAGTCTTTATTTTAAAGTCTATTTTGTCTGATATGAGAATTGCTACTCCAGCTTTCTTTTGATTTCCATTTGCATGGAATATCTTTTTCCACCCCCTCACTTTCAGACTGTATGTGTCCCTAGGTCTGAAGTGGGTCTCTTGTAGACAGCATATATATGGGTCTTGTTTTTGTATCCATTCAGCCAGTCTGTGTCTTTTGGTGGGAGCATTTAATCCATTTACATTTAAGGTAATTATCAATATGTATGTTCCTATTCCCATTTTTTAAAATGTTTTGGCTTTGTTATTGAAGGTGTTTTCCTTCTCTTGTGTTTCTTGCCTAGAGAAGTTCCTTTACCATTTCTTGTAAAGCTGGCTTGGTGGTGCTGAACTCTCTCATCTTTTGCTTGTGTGTAAAAGTTTTAATTTCTCCAACAAATCTGAATGAGATCCTTGCTGGGTAGAGTAATCTTGGTTGTAGGTTTTTCTCATTCATCACTTTAAATATGTTCTGCCACTCCCTTCTGGCTTGCAGAGTTTCTGCTGAAAGAGCAGCTGTTAACCTTAAGGGGATTCCCTTGTGTGTTATTTGTTGTTTTTCCCTTGCTGCTTTTATTTTTTATTTTTTTTTTATTTGTTTTTTTTTTCACAAACACACACTGTATTTTATTTTTGCAAGAGATAAATAGACTGACACCAGGCATTGTACATGGATGACCACAACAAAAGCAACAATAATTGCAATTACCAAACATGAAACACACTCATACTATGTCATAATATTGACATTCAGTCCAGTAATCCTCCACTGTAACAGCTCCTTTACTTTGCAGTGAAAATTGATTTGTATATTCTTTGCCTCTGCGTCCTTGTGGGATTTTTTTTTTTTTAATTCAGACAGAAAGTCACAAAAATTATACTCATCCTCATCAGTTCACTCAGTCCCATGTAATTAATTTTTTTTTCATCTTGATCTTTTGTTAGCACTTTTATGAGTTCATCAGTTTTTCATTAGAGTTCTGAAAATGCTTATTCATTCAGTTCAGCAGTACAGTCAGTTACCAGAAACCTGTACTTGTCAGAGTCTTTTCCATGAATTTCTTGAAGATGAAACCCTTTTATAGGAACATATTTGCAAAATCATCAGAGTACACCCAGAACTGTCTGTAAATGACAAAAGACTTAAAAAGGACCAAGGTTAAAGATTTGATGAAAGTTCATAATAATGCAGTTGACAAGAAAATTAGTTATTTCTGAGATATACATTTTAAAGTAATAACTAGGATTATTACTTATAACATTATACCAGAACATATAAGATTTTTAGAAATTTCATGTAATGTCTGAAACATTTATATTAACATATTTCCATACATATTTCCATACAAATACAAATATAAGATTTTTAGAAATTTCATGTAATGTCTGAAACATTTATATTAACATATTTCCATACATATTTCCATACAAATACAAATATAAGATTTTTAGAAATTTCATGTAATGTCTGAAACATTTATATTAACATATTTCCATACAAATAACCCAATGAAAGTTTAGTATTAGTTGTTTTGTTTGTTTTTTTATACTGCAGGTTCTTATTAGGCATCAATTTTATACACATCAGTGTATACATGTCAATCCCAATCGCCCAATTCAGCACACCACCATCCCCACCTCACCGCAGTTTTCCCCCCTTGGTGTCCATATGTCCATTCTCTACATCTGTGTCTCAACTTCTGCCCTCCAAACTGGCTCATCTGTACCATTTTTCTAGGTTCCACATACATGCATTAATATACGATATTTGTTTTTCTCTTTCTGACTTACTTCACTCTGTATGACAGTCTCTAGATCCACCCACGTCTCAACAAATGACTCAATTTCGTTCCTTTTTATGGCTGAGTAATATTCCATTGTATATATGTACCACAACTTCTTTATCCATTCGTCTGTCGATGGGCATTTAGGTTGCTTCCATGACCTGGTTATTGTAAATAGTGCTGCAATGAACATTCGGGTGCATGTGTCTTTTTGAATTACGGTTTTCTCTGGGTATATGCCCAGTAGTGGGATTGCTGGGTCATATGGTAATTCTATTTTTAGTTTTTTAAGGAACCTCCATATTGTTCTCCATAGTGGCTGTATCAATTTAAATTCCCACCAACAGTGCAAGAGGGTTCCCTTTTCTCCACACCCTCTCCAGCATTTGTTGTTTGTAGATTTTCTGATGATGCCCATTCTAACAGGAGTGAGGTGATACCTCATTGTAGTTTTGATTTGCATTTCTCTAATAATTAGTGATGTTGAGCATCTTTTCATGTGCTTCGTGGCCGTCTGTATGTCTTCTTTGGAGAAATGTCTATTTAGGTCTTCTGGCCATTTTTGGATTGGGGTGTTTGTTTCTTTCATATTGAGCTGAATGAGCTGTTTATATATTTTGGAGATTAATCCTTTGTCCGTTGATTCATTTGCAAATATTTTCTCCCATTCTGAGGGTTGTCTTTTCGTCTTGTTTATGGTTTCCTTTGCTGTGCAAAAGCTTTGAAGTTTCATTAGGTCCCACTTGTTTATTTTTGTTTTTATTTCCATTACTCTAGGAGGTGGATCAAAAAAGATCTTGCTGTGATTTATGTCAAAGAGTGTTCTTCCTATGTTTTCCTCTAAGAGTTTTATAGTGTCCAGTCTTATATTTAGGTCTCTAATCCATTTTGAGTTTATTTTTGTGTATGGTGTTAGGGAGTATTCTAATTTCATTCTTTTACATGTAGCTGTCCAGTTTTCCCAGCACCACTTATTGAAGAGACTGTCTTTTCTCCATTGTATATCTTTGCCTCCTTTGTCATAGATTAGTTGACCATAGGTGCGTGGGTTAATCTCTGGGCTTTCTATCTTGTTCCATTGATCTATGTTTCTGTTTTTGTGCCAGTACCATATTGTCTTGATTACTGTAGCTTTGTAGTATAGTCTGAAGTCAGGGAGTCTGATTCCTCCAGCTCCATTTTTTTGCCTCAAGACTGCTTTGGCTATTCGGGGTCTTTTGTGTCTCCATACAAATTTTAAGATGATTTGTTCTAGCTCCGTAAAAAATGCCATTGGTAATTTGATAGGGATTGCATTGAATCTGTAGATTGCTTTGGGTAGTATACTCATTTTCACAATGTTAATTCTTCTAATCCAAGAACATGGTATATCTCTCCATCTGTTGGTATCATCTTTAATTTCTTTCATCAGTGTCTTATAGTTTTCTGCATACAGGTCTTTTGTCTCCCTAGGTAGGTTTATTCCTAGGTATTTTATTCTTTTTGTTGCAATGGTAAATGGGAGTGTTTCCATAATTTATCTTTCAGATTTTTCATCATTAGTGTATAGGAATGCAAGAGATTTCTGTGCATTAATTTTGTATCCTGCAACTTTACCATATTCATTAATTAGCTCTAGCAGTTTTCTGGTGGCAGTTTTAGGATTCTCTATGTATAGTATCATGTCATCCACAAACAGTGACAGTTTTACTTCCTCTTTTCCAATTTGTATTCCTTTTATTTCTTTTTCTTCTCTGATTGCCGTGGCTAGGACTTCCAGAACTATGTTGAATAATAGTGGTGAGAGTGGGCAACCTTGTCTCGTTCCTGATCTTAGAGGAAATGCTTTCAGTTTTTCACCATTGAGAATGATGTTTGCTGTGGGTTTGTCGTATATGGCCTTTATTATGTTGAGGTAGGTTCCCTCTATGCCCACTTTCTGGAGAGTTTTTATCATAAATGGGTGTTGAATTTTGTCAAAAGCTTTTTCTGCATCTATTTGAGATGATCATATGGTTTTTATTCTTCAGTTTGTTAATATGGTGTATCACATTGATTGATTTGCGTATATTGAAGAATCCTTGCATCCCTGGGATAAATCCCACTTGATCGTGGTGTATGATCCTTTTAATGTGTTGTTGGATTCTGTTTGCTAGTATTTTGTTGAGGATTTTTGCATCTATATTCATCAGTGATATTGGTCTGTAATTTTCTTTTTTTGTAGTGTCTTTGTCTGGTTTTGGTATCAGGGTGATGGTGGCCTCATAGAATGAGTTTGGGAGTGTTCCTTCCTCTGCAATTTTTTGGAAGAGTTTGAGAAGGATGGGTGTTAGCTCTTCTCTAAATGTTTGATAGAATTCACCTGTGAAGCCATCTGGTCCTGGACTTTTCTTTGTTGGAAGATTTTTAATCACAGTTTCAATTTCATTACTTGTGATTGGTCTGTTCATATTTTCTGTTTCTTCCTGATTCAGTCTTGGAAGGTTATACCTTTCTAAGAATTTGTCCATTTCTTCCAGGTTGTCCATTTTATTGGCATAAAGTTGCTTATAGTAGTCTCTTAGGATGTTTTGTATTTCTGCAGTGTCTGTTGTAACTTCTCCTTTTTCATTTCTGATTTTATTGATTTGAGTCCTCTCCCTCTTTTTCTTGATGAGTCTGGCTAATGGCTTATCAATTTTGTTTATCTTCTCAAAGAACCAACTTTTAGTTTTATTGATCTTTGCTATTGTTTTCTTTGTTTCTATCTCATTTATTTCTGCTCTGATCTTTATGATTTCTTTCCTTCTGCTAACTTTGGGTTTTGTTTGTTCTTCTTTCTCTAGTTTCTTTAGGTGTAAGGTTAGATTGTTTACTTGAGATTTTTCTTGTTTCTTTAGGTAGGCTTGTATAGCTATAAACTTCCCTCTTAGAACCGCTTTTGCTGCATCCCATAGGTTTTGGGTCGTCGTGTTTTCATTGTCATTTGTCTCTAGGTATTTTTTTATTTCCTCTTTGATTTCTTCAGTGATCTCTTGGTTATTTAGTAACGTATTGTTTAGCCTCCATGTGTTTGTCTTTTTTACGTTTTTTTCCCTGTAATTCATTTCTAATCTCATAGCGTTGTGGTCAGAAAAGATGCTTGATATGATTTCAATTTTCTTAAATTTACCGAGGCTTGATTTGTGACCCAAGATGTGATCTATCCTGGAGAATGTTCCGTGTGCACTTGAGAAGAACGTGTAATCTGCTGTTTTTGGATGGAATGTCCTATATATATCAATTAAATCTATCTGGTCTATTGTGTCATTTAAAGCTTCTGTTTCCTTATTTATTTTCATTTTGGATGATCTGTCCATTGGTGTAAGTGAGGTGTTAAAGTCCCCCACTATTATTGTGTTACTGTCGATTTCCTCTTTTATAGCTGTTAGCAGTTGCCTTATGTACTGAGGTGCTCCTATGTTGGGTGCATATATATTTATAATTGTTATATCTTCTTCTTGGATTGATCCCTGGATCATTATGTAGTGTCCTTCCTTGTCTCTTGTAACATTCTTTATTTTAAAGTCTATTTTATCTGATATGAGTATAGCTACTCCAGCTTTCTTTTGATTTCCATTTGCATGGAATATCTTTTTCCATCCCCTCACTTTCAGTCTGTATGTGTCCCTAGGTCTAAAGTGGGTCTCTTGTAGACAGCATATATATGGGTCTTGTTTCTGTATCCATTCAGCCAGTCTATGTCTTTTGGTTGGGGCATTTAATCCATTCACGTTTAAGGTAATTATCGATATGTATTCCCTTGCTGCTTTTAATAGGTTTTCTTTATATTTAATCTTTGAAAGTTTGATTAATATGTGTCTTTTTGTGTTTCTCCTTGGATTTATCCTGTATGGGACCCTCTGTGCTTCCAGGACTTGATTAACTATTTCCTTTCCCATATTAGGTAATTTTTCAACTATAATCTCTTCAAATATTTTCTCAGTCCCTTTCTTTTTCTCTTCTTCTTCTGGGACCCCTATAATTCAAATGTTGGTGCATTTAATGTTGTCCCAGAGGTCTCTGAGATTGTCCTCAGTTCTTTTCATTCTTTTTTGTTTATTCTGCTCTGCAGTAGTTATTTCCACTATTTTATCTTCCAGGTCACTTATCCGTTCTTCTGCCTCAGTTATTCTGCTATTGATCCCTTCTAGAGTAATTTTAATTTCATTTATTGTGTTTTTCATCATTGCTTGGTTCCTCTTTAGTCCTTCTAGGTCCTTGTTAAATGTTTCTTGTATTTTGTCTATTCTATTTCCAAGATTTTGGATCATCTTTACTCTCATTATTCTAAATTATTTTTCAGGTAGACTGCCTATTTCCTCTTCATTTGTTAGGTCTCATGCGTTTTTACCTTGCTCCTTCATCTGCTGTGTGTTTTTCTGTCTTCTCATTTTGTTCATCTTTCTGTGTTTGGGGTCTCCTTTTCGCAGGCTGCAGGTTTGTAGTTCCTGTTGTTTTTGGTATCTGTCCCCAGTGGCTAAGGTTGGTTCAGTGGGTTGTGTAGTCTTCTTGGTGGAGGGGACTAGTGCCTGTGTTCTAGTGGATGAGTCTGGGTCTTGTCTTTCTGGTGGGCAGGTCCACGTCTGGTGGTGTGTTTTGGGGTGTCTGTGTCCTTATTATGATTTTAGGCAACCTCTCTGCTAATGGATGGGGCTGTGTTCCTGCTTTGCTTGTTGGTTGGCATAGGGTGTTCAGCACTGTAGCTTGCTGGTCGTTGAGTGAAGCTGGGTCTTGGTGTTGAGATGGAGATCTCTGGGAGATTTTCGCCATTTGGTATTACATGGAGCTGAGAGGTCTCTTGTGGACCAGTGTCCTGAAGTTGGCTCTCCCACCTCAGAGGCACAGCCCCGATTCCTGGATGGAGCAACAAGAGCCTTTCATCCACACGGCATGACCAGGAAAATGCTGGAAGTCCCATCCAGAAGCATCTCATCCGCAGGGAAAGGCCTGTAGATTTTTTGATAATGACCATTCTGACTGGTGTGAGGTGATACCTCACCAGAGGTGATTTGCATTTCTCTAATAATTAGTGATGTTGAGCAGCTTCTCATGTGTTTCTTGACAGTCTGTGTGTCTTCTTTGTAGAAATGTCTATTTAGGTCTTTTGCCAATTTTTGGATTGGGTTTTTTGCTCTTTCATATTGAGCTGCATGAGCTGCTTGTATATTTTGGAGTTTAATCCTTTGTCAGTTGCTTCATTTTCAAATATTTTCTCCCATTCTGAGGGTTGTCTTTTCGTCTTCTTTATGGATACCTTTGCTGTGCAAAAGCTTTTAAGTTTCATTATGTCCCATTTGTTTATTTTTGTTTTTATTTTCATTTCTCTAGAAGTTGGGTCAAAAAGCACCTTACTGTAATTTATGTCAGAGTGTGTTCTGCCTGTGTTTTCCTCTAAGAGTTTATAGTGTCTGGCCTTACATTTAGGTCTTTACTCCATTTTGAGTTTATTTTAGTGTATGGTGTTAGGGAGTGTTCTAATTTCATTCTTTTACATATAGCTGTCCAGTTTTCCTAGCACCACTTATTGAAGAGGTTATCATTCCTCCACTGTATGTTCTTGACTCTTTTGCCAATAAATTAGGTGACCATATGTGTGTGGGTTTATCTGTAGGCTTTCCATCCTGTTCTGTTGGTCTATATTTCCGTTTTTGTGCCAGTACCATAGATTCTAGATTACTGTAGCTTTGTAGAAGAGTCTGAAGTCAGGGAGCTTGATTCCTCCAGCTACATTTTCCTTTCTCAAAATTGCTTTGGCTATTCGTGGTCTTCTATGTTTCCATGCAAACTGTGAAATTTTTTGTTCTAGTTCTGTGAAAAACGCCATTGGTACTTTCATAGGGATTGCGGTGTATATGTACATTGCTTAGGTTGTTTTTGGTAGTATAGTCATTTTCACACTGTTGATGCTTCCAATTTAAGAACATGGTATATCTCTCCATCTGTCTGCATCATCTTTAATTTCTTTCATCAGTGTCTTATACTTTTTTGCATACAGGTCTTCTGTCTCCTTAGGTAGGTTTATTCCTAGGTATTTTATTCATTTTGTTGCAATGGTAAATGGGAGTGTTTCCTTAATTTCTCTTTCAGATTTTTCTTCATTAGTGTTTGGAATGCAAGAGATTTCTGTGCATTAATATTATATCCTGCTACTTTACCAAATTCATTGATTAGCTCTAATATTTCTCTGGTAACATCTTTAGGATTCTCTATGTATAGTATCATGTCATATGCAAACAGCGACAGCTTTACTTCTTTTCCAATTAGGATTCTTTTATTTCTTTTTCTTCTCTGATTTCTGTAGCTAAAACTTCCAAAACTACAATAGTGGTGAGAGTGGGCTACCTTGTCTTGCTCCTGTTCCTGGAGGAAATGGTTTCAATTTTTCATCATTGAGAATTTTGTTTTCTGTGGGTTTGTCATATATGGACTTTATTAGGTTGAGATAAGTTCCCTCTATTAGTAAGTTCTGAAGAGGTTTTATCATAACTGGGTGTTGAATTTTGTCAAAAGCTTTTTCTGCATCTATTGAGATGATCATATGGTTTTTCTCCTTCAATTTGTTAATATGGTGTATCACATTGATTGATTTGCATATATTGAAGTATCCTTGCATTGCTGGGATAAACCTCACTTGATCATGGTGTATGATCCTTTAAATGTGCTGCTGGATTCTGTTTGCTAGTATTTTGTTGAGGATTTTTGTATCTATGTTCATCAGTGATATTGGCCTATAGTATTATTTTTTTGTGACATATTTGTCTGGTTTTGGTGTCAGGGTGATGGTGACCTCATAGAATGAGTTTGGGAATGTTCCTCCCTCTGCTATATTTTGGAAGAGTAGAGAAGGATACGTGTTAGCTTTTCTGTAAATGTTTGATAGAATTCATCTGTGAAGTCATCTGGTCCTTGGATTTTGTTTGTTGGAGGATTTTTAATCACAGTTTCAATTTCAGTGCTTGTGATTGGTCTGTTTATATTTTCTATTTCTTCCTGATTCAGTCTCAGAAGGTTGTGTTTTTCTAAGAGTTTGTCCATTTCTTCCAGGTTGTCCAGTTTATTGGTGTAGAGCTGCTTGTAGTAATCTCTCATGATCCTTTGTATTTCAGCAGTGTCAGTTGTTACTGCTCCTTTTTAATTTCTAATTATGTTGATTTGAGTCTTCTCTCTTTTCTTATTGATGAGTCTGACTAATGGTTTATCAATTTTGTTTGCCTTCTCAAAGAACCAGCTTTTAGTTTTATTGATCTTTGTTACTGTTTCCTTCATTTCTTTTTCATTTATTCCTGATGTGATCTTTATGATTTCTTTCCTTCTGCTAACTTTGGGGTGTTTTTGTTGATTTTTCTCTAATTGCTTTAGGTATAAAGTTAGGTTGTTTGAGGCGTTTCTTGTTTCTTGAGGTAGGATTATATTGCTATAAACTTCCCTCTTGGAACTGCTTTTACTGCATTCCATAAGTTTTGGACCATCATGTTTTCATTGTCATTTTTTTCTAGGTATTTTTTGATTTCCTCTTTATTTTCTTCAGTGACCTCTTGGTTATTTAGTAGCGTATTTTTAGCCTCATATGTTTGTATTTTTTGCAGTTTTTTTTCCTGTGATTGATATCTAGTCTCAGAGTGTAGTGTACGGAAAAGATACTTGTTATGATTACAATTTTCTTAAATTTACCAAGTCTCAATTTGTGACACAAGATGTGATCTCTCCTGGAGAATGTTTCCTGAGCACTTGAGAAGAAAGCTTATTTTGTTGTTTTTGGATGTAATGTCCTATAAATATCAATTAAGTCCATCATAATTAATTTATCATTTAAAGCTTGTGTTTTCTTATTTATTTTCATTTTGTTTGATCTCTCCTTTGGTGACAGTGGTGTGTTAAAATAATCTACTATTATTGTGTCACTGTTGATCTCCCCTTTTATGGCTGTTACCATTTTCCCTATGTATTGAGGTGCTCCTGTGTTGGGTGCATAAATATTTACAATTTGTATAACTTCTTCTTGGATTGATCCCTTGATCATTATGTAGTGTCTTTCTTTGTCTCTTGTAATAGTCTTTATTTTAAAGTCTATTTTGTCTTATATGAGAATTGCTACTCCAGCTTTCTTTTGATTTCCATTTGCATGGAATATCATTTTCCATCCCCTCACTTTCAGTCTGTATGTGTCCCTAGGTGTGAAGTGGGTCTCTTGTAGACAGCATATATACGGGTCTTGTTTTTGTATCCATTCAACCATTTATGTCTTTTGGTTGGAGCATTTAATCCATTTAGATTTAAGGTAGTTATCAATATCTATGTTCATATTACGATTTTCTTAATTGTTTTGGGTTTGTTATTGTAGGTGTTTTCCTTCTTTTGTGTTTCCTGTTTAGCGAAGGTCCTTTAGTATTTGTTTTAAAGCTTGTTTGGTGGTGCTGAAGTCTCTTAGCTTTTTCTGGTCTGTATAGCTTTTAATTTCTCCATCGAATTTTAACGAGATCCTTGCTGGGTAGATTAATCTTGGTTGTAGTTTTTTCCCTTTCATCACTTTAAATATGTCCTGCCACTCCCTTCTGGCTTGCAGAGTTTCTGCTGAAAGATCAGCTGTTAACCTTATGGGGATTCCTTTGTGTGTTATTTGTTGCTTTTCCATTGCTGCTTTTAATATTTGTTCTTTATATTTAATTTTGGTAATGTGAGTAATATGTGTCTTGGTGTGTTTCTCCTTGGATTTACCCTGTATGGGACCCTCTGCACTTCCTGGACTTGATTGACTATTTCCTTTCCCATACTAGGGAAGTTTTCAACTGTAATATTTTCAAATATTTTCTCAGTACCTTTCTTTTTCACTTCCTCTTCTGGACCGCTATAATTCGAATGTTGTGCATCTAATGTTGTCCCAGAGGTCTCTGAAACTGTCTTCAATTCTTTTCATTTTTTTTCATTATTCTGCTCTGCAGTAGTTATTTCCACTATTTTATCTTCCAGGTGACTTATCCTTTCTCCTGCCTCAGTTATTCTGCTATTGATTCCTTCTAGATAATTTTAAATTTCATTTATTGTGTTGTTCATCATTATTTGTTTGATCTTTAGGTCTTCTAGGCTCTTGTTAAACGTTTCTTGTGTTTTCTCCATTCTATTTACAAGATATTTGATCATCTTTACTATTATTATTCTGAATTATTTTTCATGTAGACTGCCTATATCCTGTTTATTTGTTTGGTCTGGTGGGTTTTTACCTTGCTCCTCATCTGATGCATATTTCCCTGTCCTCTCATTTTGCTTATCTTACTGTGTTTGGGGTCTCCTTTTTGCCACGTCTGTATTTCCAGTTGTTTTTGCTATCTGTCCCCAGTGAGTGAGGTGGGTTGAGTGGCTCGTGTAAGCTTCTTGGTGGAAGGGACTGGTGCCTGTGTTCTGTTTGGTGGAGCTGGATGTTTTCTTTCTGGTCGGCAGGTCCATTTCCGGTGGTGTGTTTTATGGTGTCTGTGAACTTAGTATGATTTTAGACAGCTTCTCTGCTAATGGGTAGGGTTGTGTGTCTGTCTTGGTAGTTGGTTGGCATGGGGTGTCCAGCACCAGAAGTTGCTGGTCATTGAGTGGACCTGAGTCTTAGTGTTGAGTTGGAGATGTCTGGGAGAGCTCTTGCCGATTGATATTAGTTGGGCCGGGAGGTCTCTGGTGGTCCAATGTCCTGAACTTGGCTCTCCTACATCAGAGGCTCAGGCCTGACACCTGGCCGGAGTACCAATCCCCTGTCAGCCACATGGCTCAGAAGAAAAGTGAGAAGGAAAAAGAAAGAAAGAAAAAATAAATGTATTGAAATAAATTAAAATAAACTATTAAAATAAAAAATAAAAAAGTAATTAAAAAGATAGAAGAGAGAAACCAAACAAATAAACAAATCCACCAATGATAACAAGCACTACAAACTAAACTATGATAAACATATAAATCAGAAACTAGTCCATCACATACAGCAAACTCCTGTCTATAGTTGCTCCCAATGTCCACTGTCTCAATTTTGGGATGATTCGTTGTCTATTCAGGTATTCCACAGACGCGGGGTATATCAAGTTGATTGTGGAGATTTAATCCACTGCTCCTGAGGCTGCATGAAGAAATTTCCCTTTCTATTCTTTGTTTTTACAGCTTCTGGGTTAAGCTTTGGATTTGGCCCCACCTCTGCATGTAGGTTGCCCTCTGGTATCTTTTCTTTGCCCAGACAGGAGGTGGTTAAAGGAGCGGCTGATTAGGGGGCTCTGGCTCACTGATGCTGGGGGAAGGAAGGGGTACAGAATGTGGGTCGAGCCTGCAGCGGCAGAGGCCAGCATGAAGTTGCAACAGCCTGCGGCACTGTGTGTTCTCCCGGGGAAGTTGCCCCTGGATCCCTGGACCCTGGCAGTTGAGGGCTGCACAGGCTCCTGGGAGGGGAGGTGTGGATAGTGACTTGTACTTGCACACAGGGTTTTGGTGGCTGCAGCTGCAGCCTTAGTGTTTCATGCCCGTCTCTGGTGTCCATGCTGATAGCCATGGCTCGTGCCCATCTCTGAAACTCATTTAGGCAGTGCTCTGAATCTCTTCTCCTTGTGCACCTGGAAACAATGGTCTCTTGCCTCTTAGGCAAGTCCAGACTTTTTCCTGGACTCCCTCCCAGCTAGCTGTGATGCACTAGCCCCCTCAGGCTGTGTTCACACAGCCAACCCCAGTCCTCTCCCTGGGGTCTAAACTCCAAAGCTCGAGCCTCAGCTCCCAGTCCCCACTCACCCCAGCAGTTGAGCAGACAAGCCTCTCAGGCTGGTGAATGCTGGTCGGCACTGATTCTCTGTTCAGGAATCTCTGCTTTGCCCTCTGCACCCCTGTTGCTGTGCTCTCCTCCGTGGCTCAGAAGCTTCGCCCCCGCCCCACCCACTCGCTGTCTCTGCTAGTGAAGGGGCTTCCTACTGTGCGGAAACTTTTACTCCTTCACAGATCCCTCCCAGTGATGCAGGTCCCGTCTCTATTCTTTTGTCTCTGTTTTTTCTTTTTTCTTTTGCCCTACCCAGGTATGTGGGGAGTTTCTTGCCTTTTGGGAAGTCTGAGGTCTTCTGCCAGCATTCAGTTGGTGTTCTGTAGGAGTTCTTCCACATGCAGATGTATTTCTGATGTATTTGTGGGGAGGAAGGTGATCTCCACGTCTTACTCCTCCACCATCTTGAAAGTCCTCAATATGGGGATTTTACACAAGCTGTTTCCTCTTCTTTGAAAGCTTTGTCTTTCCCTCTTCATCTATTTACCACATTTTATCCTTGTGATATTCTGTCATACATCACTTTTTTTCGGGAAGCTTTATTGGACTCTCTTTGTTAAGTCCAATACTTTTGTTATACATGCCCATAGCATTTTATACCTCAATTTCTTAATACTCACCACAATTATAATTTTGTGTTCATTTACCAAGTTCACTTACTACAGTTTATTTTAAAGTCTGTATGACAGGAAATTTTTCTCTTGTTCCCTTTGAACCACCAGACTCAAGCACAGTGCATGAAACCACAACAATCTATTTTTTTTAATAGTTAAATGCTTGTATGAATGAATTGACTTGCTTGAATACATAATTCTAACTTCTAAATGAACAATATCGTAAAGAAAACAGATGGACTTACAATGTGCCAGTTTCACATTTTTATCTTACTGAACACTCACAACAAACTCTTGTGACAAGTGTTAGATTTATTTCCATATTACAGTTGAGGAAACTGTAGCCCAGTTAAATTATTGCACTGCCCTTAATCACATAATTAATAAGTAGCAGGGCCAGGATTAAAACTCAGATCTATCTGGCTGTAGAATGCCAGAGTGATTCCCTTATACCTTCTTGGGCAGGCAGGAAGAAATTGTTTTTAATAAAGCTAAGTTTCCTTTAATTTTTTCTGACAAGTAAATATTACAAGTTTCCTTTAATTTTTTCTGACAAGTAAATATTACAAGTAACTCACATAAACAAAGCTTTCTAATCTATATATTCCATTTTTCTCCTTATAATTGACAAGTCTATGTATTGTCTAGGTGAATGATATATATATGTATGTCTCCAAGGAACCAAAAACAAATAGATGCTTGCTGTGGGTTTTTCATATATGGTCTTTATTAGGTTGAGGTATGTTTCCTCTATGCCCATTTCGTGGAGATTTTTTATGATAAATGGGTGTTGAATTTTGTCAAAAGCTTTTTCTGCATCTATTGAGATGATCATATGGTTTTTCTTCCTTAATTTGTTAATGTGGTATATCACATTGATTGATTTGCATATATTGAAGAATCAATGCAACCCTGGGATAAATCCTACTTGATCATGGTGTATGATCCTTTTAATATGCTGTTGGATTCTGTTTGCTAGTATTTTTTCAGGATTTATGCATCTATGTTCATCAGTGATATTGGTCTGTAATTTACTTTATTTGTGATATCTTTACCTGGTTTTTGTATCAGGATGATGGTGGCTTCGTAGAATGAATTTGGGAGTGTTTCTCCCTCTGCAATTTTTTGGAAGAGTTTGAGAAGGATCGGTGTTAGCTCTTCTCTAAATGTTTGATAGAATTCGACTGTGAAGCCATCTGGTGCTGGACTTTTGTTTATTGGAAGATTTTTAATTATGGTTTCAATTTCATTACTTGTGATAGGTCTGTTTATATTTTCTAATTCTTCCTGGTTCACTCTTAGAAAATTGTAACTTTCCAATAATTTGTCCATTTCTTCCTGGTTGTCCATTTTATTGGCATATAGTTGTTTGTAGTAGTCTCTTATAATCCGTTGTATTTCTGTAGTGTCAGTTGTGATTTCTTCTTTTTCATTTCTAATTTTATTGATTTGTGTCCTCTCCTTTTTTTTCTTGATGAGTCTGGCTAAGGGTTTATCAATTTTGTTTATCTTCTCAAAGAACCAGCTTTTAGTTTTATTTATCTTTGCTATTGTTTTCTTCATTTCTATTTCATTTATTTCTCTTCTGATCTTTATGATTTCTTTCCTTCTACTGACTTTGTGTTTTCTTTGTTCTTCTTTCTCTAATTGTTTTAATTGTAGGGTTAGATTGTTTATTTGAGATTTTTCATATTTCTTGAGGTGATATTGAATTGTTTTATCTTCCTTCTTAGAAATGCTTCTGCTGTGCCCCATAGGTTATGTGTCTTAGTGTTTTCATTGTCATTTATTTCTATTTATTTATTTTTTTTATTTCTTCTTTGATATCTTCAGTGATCTCTTGGTTATTTAGTAGCACACTGTTTAGCCTCCATGTATTTGTGTCTTTTACAGTTTTTTTCCTCTAATTGATTTCTAATCTCATAGCAGTTTGGTCAGAAAATTTGCTGGATATGATTTCAGTTTTCTTAAATTTTCTGAGGCTTGATTTGTGATCCAAGATGTGATCTATCCTGGAGAATGTTCCATGAGCACTTGAGAAAAATGTGTATTCTGCCACTTTTGAGCACAATGTTCTATAAATATCAATTAGGTCTATCACTCTTTTGTTTCATTTAAAGCTTGTGTTTCCTTATTATTTTCATTTTTAATGATCTGTCCATTGGTGTAAGTGGGGTGTTAAAGTCACCTACTTTTATTGTGTTACTGTCTACTTCTCCTTTCATGGTTGTTAGCATTTGCCTTGTGTATTGTGGTGCTCCTATGTTGTGTGAATAAACACTTATAATTGTTATATCTTCTTCGTGGATTGATACTTTGATCATTATTTAGTGTCCCTCCTTATCTCTTGTAACAATCTTTATTTTAAGTCTCTTTTATCTGATATGAGTATTGCTACTTGAGCTTTCTTTTGATTTCCACTTGCATGGAATACCTTTTCCCATCCCTTCACTTTCAATCTGTATGTGTCCCTAGGTCTGAAGTGGGTCTCTTGTAGACAGCATATATATGGGTCTCGTTTTTGTATCCATTCAGCTAGTCTGGGTCTTTTGGTCGGGGTATTTAATCCATTTATATTCAAGGTTTTTATCGATATGTATGTTCCTATTACCATTTTCTTAATTGTTTTGGGTTTGTTTTTGTGGGTCTTTTTCTTCTCTTGTGTTCCCCCCTTAGAGAACTTTCTTTAGCATTTTTTGTAAAGCTGGTTTGGTGGTGCTGAATTCTCTTAGCTTTTGTTTGTCTGAAAAGCTTTTGACTTCTCCATCGAATCTGAATGAGATCCATCATACTCAATGGTGAAAACCTGAAAGCATTTCCACTAAGGTCATGAACAAGACAAGGATGCCCACTCTCACCACTCTTACTCAACATAGTTTTGGAAGTCCTAGCCACAGCAATCAGAGAAAAAAATGAAAAAAAAGGAGTACAATTTGGAAAAGAGAAGTAAAACTGTCACTATTTGCTAATGACATGATATTATACATAGAAAATACTAAAGATGTCACCAGAAAACTACTATAACTAATCAATGAATTTGGTAAGTTTGCAGGATAGAAAACTAGTGCACAAAAATCTCTGGCATTCCTATATACCAACAATGAAAAATCAGAAAGAGAAATTAAGGAAACACTCTTACTTACCACTGCAGCAAAGAGAATAAAATATCTAGGAATAAACCTGCCTAAGGATGTGAAAGACTTGTACTCAGAAAAGTATAAAACATTAATGAAAGAAATCAAAGATGACATAAACAGGTGGAGAAATGTACCATGTTCTTGGATTGGAAGATATCCAATGGATAATAATGGATCATTATTGTGAAAATGACTACACTACTCAAAGCAATCTACAGATTCAATGCAATCCTTATCAAACTACCAATGGCATTATTCACAGAATTAGAACAAAAAATCTTACAATTCGTATGGAAACACAAATGACCCCGAATATCCAAAGCAATCTTGAGAAAGAAAAACGGAGTTGGAAGAATCAGGCTCCCTGACTTCAAACTATACCACAAAGCTACATTAATCAAGATAGTATGGTACTTGCACAAAAACAGAAATATAGATCAATGGTACAGGATAGAATGCCCAGAGATAAACCCATGCACATATGGACACCTAATTTATGACAAAGGAGGCAAGAACATACAATGGAGAAAAGACAGCCTGTTCAAAATTGGTGCTAGGATAACTGGACAGCTACATGTAAAAGAATGAAATTAGAGCACTCCCTAACACCATACACAAAAATAAACTCCAAATGGAGTAAAGACTTAAATGTAAGACCAGACAATATTAAACTTTTAGAGGAAAACATAGGCAAAACAGTCTTTGACAACAACCACAGCAAGGTTTTTTTTGACCCACTTCCTAGAGTACAGAAATAAAAACAAAAATAAACAAATGGGACTTAATTAAACTTAAAACGTTTTGCACAACAAAGGAAACCATAAACAAGACAAAAAGACAACCCTTATAATGGGAGAAAATATTTGCAAATGAAACAGCAGACAAAGGAATAAACTCCAAAATATACAAACAGCTCATGTAGCTCAATATCAAAAAACAATCAAGTTAAAAAATGGGCAAAAGACCTAAATAGACATTTCACCAAAGAGGACATACACATGGCCAAGAGGCACATGAAAAGATGCTCAACATCACAAATTATTAGAGAAATGAAAATCAAAACTACAGTGAGGTGTCACCTCACACTGGTCAGAAGGGCCATTATCAAAAAATCTAGAAACAATAAATGCTGGAAAGGGTGTGGTGAAAAGCGAACCCTCCAGCACTGTGGGTGGGATATAAATTGATACAACTACTATGGAAAACAGAACGGAGGTTCCTTAAAAATCTAAAAATAGAACTAGCATATGACCCAGCAATTCCACTACTGGGCATATGCCTTGAGAAAACCATAATTCAAAAAGAGACATGTACCACAATGTCCATTGCAGCACTGTTTACAGTAGCCACGACATGGTACCAACCTAAATATCCAATGACAGATGAATGGATATAGAAGATGTGGCACATATATACAATGGAATATTACTCAGTCATAAAAAGGAATGAAATCGAGTTATTTGTAGTGAGGTGGATGGACCTAGAGTCTGTCATGCAGAGCGAAATAAGTCAAAAGAGAAAAACAAATACCATATGCTGATGCATATATATGGAATCTTAAAAAAAAGAAAAAAAAAGATAGTACTGATGAACCTAGTTGCAGGGCAGAAATAAAGAGGTAGACACACTACCAAATGTAAAATATTTGGCTGGTGGGAAGCAGCAGCATAGCACAGGGAGATTTGCTTGGTGCTTTGCGATGACCTAGAGGGGTGGGTTAGGGAGAATGGGAGGGAGGCTCAAGAGGGAGGGGATATGGGGACTTGTGTATGCATATGGCTGATTTGCTTTGTTGTGCAACAGAAACTAACATGGTATTGTGAAGCAATTATACTCCAATAAAGATCTATTTTTTAAAAAAGCAAGTAGACCTAGTATTATCTAAACTAAAACATTGAAAAAACAAACCTAGAAGTAGTCATCCTTAGTATTTGAAAACTGTACGTTAGAGTCTCAGTAATGCAGTCCTTTTCTTTCCTGGAGATGGTTTCACTGTAGAATAATTGTAGAAAATCAATATAAACATCTTCCTTTAGGCAGGGTATGTTGAAAAGAAGTGCATGTCTACTACACAAATTTCATCATTTCTTGGAAAGAAAAAAAAATAAATAATGGAAATGAAGAAATTGTAAAGAATGATATGAATCTTTGATCTCAGTAATGAAAAGCAAATGGTTGCTAATGTTTATGGCAATTATTTTGTTTTATTGGTAAATCTTTTCCACTCATAAATGATTTTTCCTTGGGCTCCTGGAATAGTACCAAATTAAACATTGCAGAAACAATTTTATATACTTTCTCTTAATAAAAAAAATAAGCCATTTTAACAAGGGACAGAAATCACTGCACTGAAAATTAAACACCCCCAAATTTCAATGCAGCATAGGCTAAAGGCCACCTGTTAATAATTAGAATGTTTCTGAACAAGGAGTAAGGAGTCTATGATGCTCAAAAAAAGCAGTGAAATTGTTCAGACATGATATTTGCTCTTTTTGCTGTTTAATTGCCTCACTGAGAAAGAAAGCCACTGCATTTGAGAATGGCAGTCTCTCCCTATTTGAACAGAGTGAATCTTTGTAATAGATAGTGTATAAAAGTAATAGTAATAGTGTAATAGGGAGTGTATAAAAGAATAGACTGTGAAGCTATCTTTTCATGGCCCAGTTAGAATAGGTGTCAGGTTCCATTGCTGTAAATTAATGACCAGTGTGCTCTTTACTGAAAGGGATCTCTTCTTTCCCTGGTCAGGCAGCTGGAGAAACACAAAATAAATAGAGAACAAGGCCAAACTCACAGTAGTTCTTCTTGTTCTTACAGGGTTGTCTTTCTAAAAGAAAGACAATTTGGCTCAGAGTCCCTTAGACTTCATTATTTCTTTTAATAATTGCGAAAGTAGTTGGTCTATAATGAAGAAATTAGAAATATGATCAAAGTAGGGTTTCCCTCAATCCTACTGAGATTTTTGGTTACACTGGCTCAGTATATTTAGTGGGATAATAATTACAATTAAAGTTCAGGGATAATATCTAGTTAAAGAGCAAAAATAATGTTTTATATGAGTTCAGTGTATTTTTACACCAACACACATAATCATAGTTTCCTTATTGAAATGCAAAGCCTATTCAATAATGAATTTCTTGTTTAAGTCAAGAAAGCTGACTAGAGATTTCAGTAACTGACTCTGATAGTCACTTTACAATTTCCATTGAAGCATTTTCCAGGTAAAACTCTGTACTTACTTTTCCAACTTAGGCAATTTTTAGACAAATTTGCCTTTCTGTGTACATAATGATATATAAATTTCTCCCCCCATTAGTCCATGCTTTTCCATGTTTTTGTGACTATTTGCCTAAAGACTGAGTCTTATAGGCCAGTGTTTCTCAGAGTGTAGTACAGCATCAGAAGCATCAGAGGTGTTTTTAAAATGCAGATTTCTGAGCCCAATACAGACAAGTATTTCAGATGCACAGACCACATTTTGAGAACCACTAATAAAGGTCATGATGTTTTCCCTTGGAAAGATTTTCCCAGTATTTTGCAACCATTTTACTTGGCTGCCTCATTTAATGAAACAAAAATGACCTCTTAATGGGGCAGTTATGTGGACAACTCTTAGCCTTTGATAAAGTTGGTAAATTTGTGCTTCTGACTTGATCAAAATATCTTTGATTTATATCCCATCTGAGTGGCTTTCACATAAAAATATTTTCAAATAAAAAAAGAAATGGACAAACAAATAAGTAAAACCTTTGGAGATTGTCTACACTGCTGAAACGGATATGAAGACCCATTGTTAAGCACTAAGGGGAAGGGAAAGGGCAGGGTGCATAGGTCATAGTGAAAACAGGTAACAAGGCATGAAGATAAGTTTTTGATCTGAGTGTACAAGTTAGACTCTAGAAAGTCTACAGAGCATTGCCACAGTCAAAATTTGAAAAGAGAATGCAGCAGAGCCCCCTGGCATAGGTGGTCTTAGCAGTTACAATTCAGAAAATAAAACTCAGGCCCACCTAGTTAATCTGACCCTATGCTGCCATTTATGAGACCTTCCAGTTTAAAAGTTCATGACCTGGAGTCTAAATACTCTTAAGGGGCCCATGGATGACTTTTACACGAGTTAGAAATGTCCTAAAACTATGCAAAGATTTATGTACATGTGTGTTTTTACCGTCTGAGGGAGGGAAGGCAAGGTTGTCAATAATTTTAATCAGTTTTTCAGAGATGTTTATGACCCCACAATAGGTGAAAAACCACAAGAAGTCTCTTTTGATTTGTCTTAAGGCCCCTTAATTCTACACACTTATTGAAGTGGGGTTAGAGGTTGAAGCAAGCTGAACATCTGAAAAGTTGTATGAAAGGGAAAACTACTTCCACCCAGAGGTAAATGACCTAGTATGGCAAAAGCATTATTTCATTACTTGGGCACTGACACAATATGCCATTTTATCCACCTCCACCAGTCCACTCAATGCCCACCCCCACCCCGCAACACACAGAGCAGAAACAGTAAGCCTCAGGTCATGCAGAGCTTGTACTTGGCAAAATATTGTCAAAATAAAGCAAAACAGGAAATATGAACAGGGCAAGCAATTCTTAATTCTAATTTTGAGGTTCATCTCTTGTCCAGTCCAACTTCCTTCTGTTTCTTTGAAACCAAGCTTGTTCTCACCTTCTGAACTCTTGCTCTTCAGTCAAGCTGGAAAATTTGCCCCTAGATCCTAAAAGGTTGGTCCTAAGACAACAGGGGAATGCCTTGCACTCCTTTTAATTAAAGTAGGCAGTCTTTATCTCTAAGTTCGTCAGGTACTTGAATGATCCTCATGTATACAAGGTCACTATAATCAGGGTGATTCCATCAGGATCCTGTACCAGAAAAGCTTATGGTTGATGGGACATGATTTTGACTGGGTAGGGATAAAGGATAGTCAGTGAATGATGGAATGCCTCTATGTGAGGAAACTGCAAGTGTGCTAAAGCTTATATAAAACATAGTTTAAGGGAGAGAGGAGAAGATGGCTGAAGAGTAAGATGTGGAGATCACCTTCCTCCCAACAGATACATCAGAAATACATCTACACGTGGAACTGCTCCTATAGAACATGCACTGAATGCTGGCAGAAGACGTCAGACCTCCCAAAAGGCAAGAAACCCCCCACGTACCTGGGTAGGGCAAAAGAAAAAAGAAATAACAGAGACAAAATAATAGGGATGGGACCTGCACCAGTGGGAGGGAGCTGTGAAAGAGGAAAGGTTTCCACACACTAGGAAGCCCTTTTGCGGGCGGAGACTGCGGGTGGCAGAAGGGGGAAGCTTCGGAGCCATGGAGGAAGTGCAGCAACAGGGGTGCGGAGGGCAAAGTGGAGAGATTCCCGCACAGAGGATGGGTGCCGAGCAGCACTCACCAGCCCGAGAGGCTTATCTGCTCACCCGCTGGGGTGGGGGTGGGGCTGGGAGCTGAGGCTCGGGCTTCGGTCGGATCGCAAGGAGAGAACTGGGGTTGGCAGTGTGAACACAGTCTGAAGGGGTTAGCACACCACGGCTAGCCGGGAGGGAGTACGGGAAAAGGTCTGGAGCTGCTGAAGAGGCAAGAGACTTTTTCTTGCCTCTCTGTTTCCTGGTGCGAGAGGAGAGGGGATTAAGAGCGCTGCTTAAAGGAGCTCCAGAGACGGGCGTGAGACGCGGTTATCAGCACAGACCCCAGAGATGGGCATGAGACGCTAAGGCTGCTGCTGCCGCCAACAAGAAGCCTGTGTGTGAGCACAGGTCACTATCCACACTGCCCCTCCCGGGAGCCTGTGCAGCCCACCACTGCCAGGGTTCCGTGATCTAGGGACAACTTCTCCGGGAGAACGCACTGCGCGCCTCAGGTTGCTGCAACATCATGCTGGCCTCTGCCGCCACTGGCTCGCCCCGCATCCGTATCCCTCCATCCCCCCGGCTTGAGTGAACCAGAGCCCCGGAATCAACTGCTCCTTTAACCCCATCCTGTCTGAGCGAAGAACAGACGCCCTCAGGTGACCTACATGCAGAGGCGGGTCCAAATCCAAAGCTGAACACCGGGAGCTGTGCGAACAAAGAAGAGAAAGGGAAATTTCTCACAGCAGCTTCAAAAGCAGTGGATTAAAGC
Organism: Balaenoptera physalus; assembly: GCF_965194825.1. Lineage (NCBI taxonomy): Eukaryota > Metazoa > Chordata > Mammalia > Artiodactyla > Balaenopteridae > Balaenoptera > Balaenoptera physalus. The sequence continues at coordinate 77,401,838 of NC_138903.1, read as the reverse complement.
TCCACAAACAACTTGATGTACCTGCAACTGTGGAATACCTGAATAGACAATGAATCATCCCAAATTGAGGAGGTGGACTTTGGGAACAAGATATATTTTTTCCCCTTTTCCTCTTTTTGTGAGTCTGTATGTGTATGCTTTTGTGTGAAATTTTGTCTGTATACCTTTGTTTTCACCATTTGTCCTAAGGTTCTGGCCTTCCGTCTTTTTTTTTTTTTACTTAAAATTTTTTTTTCTTAATAACTATTCTTTATTTTAATAACTTTATTTTATTTTATCTTACTTTATTTTATTTTATTTACTTTTATCCTCTTTCTTTCTTTCTTTCTATTTTTTTCTCCCTTTTATTCTGAACTGTGTGGATGAAAGGCTCTTGATGCTCCAGCCAGGCATCAGGGCTGTGCCTCTGAGGTGGGAGAGCCAACTTCATGACACTGTCCCACAAGAGACCTCCCAGCTCCACATAATACCAAATGGTGAAAATCTCCCAGAGATCTCCATCTCAACACCAAGACCCAGCTTCACTCAACGACCAGCAAGCTACAGTGCTGGACACACTATGCCAAACAACTACCAAGACAGGAACACAGCCCCATCCATTAACAGAGAGGCTGTGTAAAATCATAATAAGGCCACAGACACCCCAAAACACACCACCAGACGTGGACCTGTCCACCAGAAAACAAGATCCAGCCTCATCCACCAGAACACAGGCACTAGTCCCCTCCACCAGGAAGCCTACACAACCCACTGAACCAACCTTAGCCACTGGGGACAGATACCAAAAACAACAGGAACTACAAACCAGCAGCCTGCAAAAAGGAGACCCCAAACACAGTAAGATAAGCAAAATGAGAAGACAGAAAAACACACAGCAGATGAAGGAGCAAGGTAAAAACGCATGAGACCTAACAAATGAAGAGGAAATAGGCAGTCTACCAGAAAAAGAATTCAGAATAATGATAGTAAAGATGACCCAAAATCTTGAAAATAGAATAGACAAAATGCAAGAAACATTTAACAAAGACCTAGAAGGACTAAAGAGCAATGAAGCAATGATGAACAACACAATAAATGAAATTAAAATACTCTAGAAGGGATCAATAGCAGAATAACTGATGCAGAAGAACGGATAAGTGACCTGGAATAAAAAATAGCGGAAATAACTGCAGCTGAGCAGAATAAAGTAAAAAGAATGAAAAGAACTGAGGACAGTCTCAGAGACCTCTGGGACAACATTAAATGCACCATCATTCGAATTATAGGGGTCACAGAAGAAGAAGAGAAAAAGAAAGGGACTGAGAAAATATTTGAAGAGATTATAGCTGAAAAGTTCCCTAATATAGGAAAGGAAATAGTTAATCAAGTTCTGGAAGCTCAGAGAGTCCCATACACGATAAATCCAAGGAGAAATACGCCAAGACACATATTAATCAAACTATCAAAAATTAAATATAAAGAAAACCTATTAAAAGCAGCAAGGGAAAAACAACAAATAACACACAAGGGAATCCCCATAAGGATAACAGCTGATCTTTCAGTAGAAATTCTGCAAGCCAAAAGGGAGTGGCAGAACATATTTAAAGTGATGAAAGAGAAAAACCTACAACCAAGATTACTCTACCCAGCAAGGAACTCATTCAGATTTGATGGAGAAATTAAAACCTTTACACACAAGCAAAAGCTGAGAGAGTTCAGCACCACCAAACCAGCTTTACAACAAATGGTAAAGGAACTTCTTTAGGCAAGAAACACAAGAGAAGGAAAACACCTACAATAACAAAGCCAAAACATTTAAGAAAATGGGAATAGGAACATGCATATCAATAATTACCTTAAATATAAATGGATTAAATGCTCCCACCAAAAGACACAGACTGGCTGAATGCATACAAAAACAAGACCCGTATATATGCTGTCTACAAGAGGCCCCCTTCAGACTTAGGGACACATACGGTCTGAAAGTGAGGAGATGGAAAAAGATATTCCATGAAAATGGAAATCAAAAGAAAGCTCGAGTAGCATTTCTCATATCCAAAAATATAGACTTTAAAATAAAGACTATTACAAGAGAAAAAGAAGGACACTATATAATGATCAAGGGATCGATTCAAGAAGAAGATATAACAATTGTACATATTTATGCACCCAACATAGGAGCACCTCAATACATAAGGGAAATACTAACAGCTAAGAAAGGAGAAATAGACAGTAACACAATAAAAGTAGGTGACTTTAACACCCCACTTACACCAATGGACAGATCATTAAAAATGAAAATAAATAAGGAAACACAAGCTTTAAATGAAACAATAGAGTGATAGACCTAATTGATATTTTTAGAACATTGTGCTCAAAGTGGCAGAATACACATTCTTCTCAAATGCACATGGAACATTCTCCAGGATCAATCACATCTTGGATCACAAATCAAGCCTCGGAAAATTTAAGAAAATTGAAATCATATCCAGCAACTTTTCTGACCAAACTGCTATGAGATTGGAATTCAATTACACGAAAAAAAACTGTAAAAGACACAAATACATGGAGGCTAAACAGTGTGCTACTAAATAACCAAGAGATCACAGAAGATATCAAAGAAGAAATAAAAAAAATAAATAAATAGAAATAAATGACAATGAAAACACTAAGACACATAACCTATGGGGCACAGCAGAAGCATTTCTAAGAGGGAAGTTAAAACAATTCAATATCACCTCAAGAAATATGAAAAATCTCAAATAAACAATCTAACCCTACAATTAAAACAATTAGAGAAAGAAGAACAAAGAAAACACAAAGTCAGTAGAAGGAAAGAAATCATAAAGATCAGAAGAGAAATAAATGAAATAGAAATGAAGAAAACAATAGCAAAGATAAATAAAACTAAAAGCTGGTTCTTTGAGAAGATAAACAAAATTGATAAACCCTTAGCCAGACTCATCAAGAAAAAAAAGGAGAGGACACAAATCAATAAAATTAGAAATGAAAAAGAAGAAATCACAACTGACACTACAGAAATACAACGGATTATAAGAGACTACTACAAACAACTATATGCCAATAAAATGGACAACCAGGAAGAAATGGACAAATTATTGGAAAGTTACAATTTTCTAAGAGTGAACCAGGAAGAATTAGAAAATATAAACAGACCTATCACAAGTAATGAAATTGAAACCATAATTAAAAATCTTCCAATAAACAAAAGTCCAGCACCAGATGGCTTCACAGTCGAATTCTATCAAACATTTAGAGAAGAGCTAACACCGATCCTTCTCAAACTCTTCCAAAAAATTGCAGAGGGAGAAACACTCCCAAATTCATTCTACGAAGCCACCATCATCCTGATACAAAAACCAGGTAAAGATATCACAAATAAAGTAAATTACAGACCAATATCACTGATGAACATAGATGCATAAATCCTGAAAAAATACTAGCAAACAGAATCCAACAGCATATTAAAAGGATCATACACCATGATCAAGTAGGATTTATCCCAGGGTTGCATTGATTCTTCAATATATGCAAATCAATCAATGTGATATACCACATTAACAAATTAAGGAAGAAAAACCATATGATCATCTCAATAGATGCAGAAAAAGCTTTTGACAAAATTCAACACCCATTTATCATAAAAAATCTCCACGAAATGGGCATAGAGGAAACATACCTCAACCTAATAAAGACCATATATGAAAAACCCACAGCAAGCATCTATTTGTTTTTGGTTCTTTGGAGACATACATATATATATCATTCACCTAGACAATACATAGACTTGTCAATTATAAGGAGAAAAATGGAATATATAGATTAGAAAGCTGGCTTTGTTTATGTGAGTTACTTGTAATATTTACTTGTCAGAAAAAATTAAAGGAAACTTAGCTTTATTAAAAACAATTTCTTCCTGCCTGCCCAAGAAGGTATAAGGGAATCACTCTGGCATTCTACAGCCAGATAGATCTGAGTTTTAATCCTGGCCCTGCTACTTATTAATTATGTGATTAAGGGCAGTGCAATAATTTAACTGGGCTACAGTTTCCTCAACTGTAATATGGAAATAAATCTAACACTTGTCACAAGAGTTTGTTGTGAGTGTTCAGTAAGATAAAAATGTGAAACTGGCACATTGTAAGTCCATCTGTTTTCTTTACGATATTGTTCATTTAGAAGTTAGAATTATGTATTCAAGCAAGTCAATTCATTCATACAAGCATTTAACTATTAAAAAAAATAGATTGTTGTGGTTTCATGCACTGTGCTTGAGTCTGGTGGTTCAAAGGGAACAAGAGAAAAATTTCCTGTCATACAGACTTTAAAATAAACTGTAGTAAGTGAACTTGGTAAATGAACACAAAATTATAATTGTGGTGAGTATTAAGAAATTGAGGTATAAAATGCTATGGGCATGTATAACAAAAGTATTGGACTTAACAAAGAGAGTCCAATAAAGCTTCCCGAAAAAAAGTGATGTATGACAGAATATCACAAGGATAAAATGTGGTAAATAGATGAAGAGGGAAAGACAAAGCTTTCAAAGAAGAGGAAACAGCTTGTGTAAAATCCCCATATTGAGGACTTTCAAGATGGTGGAGGAGTAAGACGTGGAGATCACCTTCCTCCCCACAAATACATCAGAAATACATCTGCATGTGGAAGAACTCCTACAGAACACCAACTGAATGCTGGCAGAAGACCTCAGACTTCCCAAAAGGCAAGAAACTCCCCACATACCTGGGTAGGGCAAAAGAAAAAAGAAAAAACAGAGACAAAAGAATAGAGACGGGACCTGCATCACTGGGAGGGATCTGTGAAGGAGTAAAAGTTTCCGCACAGTAGGAAGCCCCTTCACTAGCAGAGACAGCGAGTGGGTGGGGCGGGGGCGAAGCTTCTGAGCCACGGAGGAGAGCACAGCAACAGGGGTGCAGAGGGCAAAGCAGAGATTCCTGAACAGAGAATCAGTGCCGACCAGCATTCACCAGCCTGAGAGGCTTGTCTGCTCAACTGCTGGGGTGAGTGGGGACTGGGAGCTGAGGCTCGAGCTTTGGAGTTTAGACCCCAGGGAGAGGACTGGGGTTGGCTGTGTGAACACAGCCTGAGGGGGCTAGTGCATCACAGCTAGCTGGGAGGGAGTCCAGGAAAAAGTCTGGACTTGCCTAAGAGGCAAGAGACCATTGTTTCCAGGTGCACAAGGAGAAGAGATTCAGAGCACTGCCTAAATGAGTTTCAGAGATGGGCACGAGCCATGGCTATCAGCATGGACACCAGAGACGGGCATGAAACACTAAGGCTGCAGCTGCAGCCACCAAAACCCTGTGTGCAAGTACAAGTCACTATCCACACCTCCCCTCCCAGGAGCCTGTGCAGCCCTCAACTGCCAGGGTCCAGGGATCCAGGGGCAACTTCCCCGGGAGAACACACAGTGCCGCAGGCTGTTGCAACTTCATGCTGGCCTCTGCCGCTGCAGGCTCGACCCACATTCTGTACCCCTTCCTTCCCCCAGCATCAGTGAGCCAGAGCCCCCTAATCAGCCGCTCCTTTAACCACCTCCTGTCTGGGCAAAGAAAAGATACCAGAGGGCAACCTACATGCAGAGGTGGGGCCAAATCCAAAGCTTAACCCAGAAGCTGTAAAAACAAAGAATAGAAAGGGAAATTTCTTCATGCAGCCTCAGGAGCAGTGGATTAAATCTCCACAATCAACTTGATATACCCCGCGTCTGTGGAATACCTGAATAGACAACGAATCATCCCAAAATTGAGACAGTGGACATTGGGAGCAACTATAGACAGGAGTTTGCTGTATGTGATGGACTAGTTTCTGATTTATATGTTTATCATAGTTTAGTTTGTAGTGCTTGTTATCATTGGTGGATTTGTTTATTTGTTTGGTTTCTCTCTTCTATCTTTTTAATTACTTTTTTATTTTTTATTTTAATAGTTTATTTTAATTTATTTCAATACATTTATTTTTTCTTTCTTTCTTTTTCCTTCTCACTTTTCTTCTGAGCCATGTGGCTGACAGGGGATTGGTACTCCGGCCAGGTGTCAGGCCTGAGCCTCTGATGTAGGAGAGCCAAGTTCAGGACATTGGACCACCAGAGACCTCCCGGCCCAACTAATATCAATCGGCAAGAGCTCTCCCAGACATCTCCAACTCAACACTAAGACTCAGGTCCACTCAATGACCAGCAACTTCTGGTGCTGGACACCCCATGCCAACCAACTACCAAGACAGACACACAACCCTACCCATTAGCAGAGAAGCTGTCTAAAATCATACTAAGTTCACAGACACCATAAAACACACCACCGGAAATGGACCTGCCGACCAGAAAGAAAACATCCAGCTCCACCAAACAGAACACAGGCACCAGTCCCTTCCACCAAGAAGCTTACACGAGCCACTCAACCCACCTCACTCACTGGGGACAGATAGCAAAAACAACTGGAAATACAGACGTGGCAAAAAGGAGACCCCAAACACAGTAAGATAAGCAAAATGAGAGGACAGGGAAATATGCATCAGATGAGGAGCAAGGTAAAAACCCACCAGACCAAACAAATAAACAGGATATAGGCAGTCTACATGAAAAATAATTCAGAATAATAATAGTAAAGATGATCAAATATCTTGTAAATAGAATGGAGAAAACACAAGAAACGTTTAACAAGAGCCTAGAAGACCTAAAGATCAAACAAATAATGATGAACAACACAATAAATGAAATTTAAAATTATCTAGAAGGAATCAATAGCAGAATAACTGAGGCAGAAGAACGGATAAGTGACCTGGAAGATAAAATAGTGGAAATAACTTCTGCAGAGCAGAATAAAGAAAAAAGAATGAAAAGAACTGAGGACAATCTCAGAGACCTCTGGGACAACATTAAACGCACCAACATTCAAATTATAGGGGTCCCAGAAGAAGAAGAGAAAAAGAAAGGAACTGAGAAAATATTTGAAGAGATTATACTTGAAAAATTCCCTAATATGGGAAAGGATATAGTTAATCAAGTCCTAGAAGCGCAGAGGGTCCCATACAGGATAAATCCAAGGAGAAACACGCCAAGACACATATTAATCAAACTATCAAAAATTAAATATAAAGAAAACATATTAAAAGAAGCAAGGGAAAAACAACAAATAACACACAAGGGAATCCCCTTAAGGTTAACAGCTGCTCTTTCAGCAGAAACTCTGCAAGCCAGAAGGGAGTGGCAGAACATATTTAATGTGATGAAAGAGAAAAACCTAAAACCAAGATTACTCTACCCAGCAAGGATCTCATTCACATTTGATGGAGAAATTAAAACCTTTACACACAAGCAAAAGATGAGAGAGTTCAGCACCACCAAGCCAGCTTTACAACAAATGCTAAAGGAACTTCTTTAGGCAAGAAACACAAGAGGAGGAAAACACCTACAATAACAAAGCCAAAACATTTAAGAAAATGGGAATAGGAACGTACATATTGATAATTACCTTAAATGTAAATGGATTAAATGCCCCCACCAAAAGACACAGACTGGCTGAATGGATACAAAAACAAGACCTGTGTATATGTTGTCTACAAGAGAACCACGTCAGACCTAGGGACACATACAGTCTGAAAGTGAGGGGATGGAAAAAGATATTCCATGCAAATAGAAATCAAAAGAAATCTGGAGTAGCAATTCTCATATCAGACAAAATAGACTTTAAAATAAAGACTATTACAAGAGGAAAAGAAGGACACTATATAATGATCAAGGGATCGATTCAAGAAGAAGATATAACAATTGTACATATTTATGCACCCAACATAGGAGCACCTCAATACATAAGGCAAATACTAAGAGCCATAAAAGGGGAAATTGACAGTAACACAATCATAGTAGGGGACTTTAACTCCCCACTTTCACCAATGGACAGATCATCCAAAATGAAAATAAATAAGGAAACACAAGTTTTAAATGATAAATTAAACAAGATGGACTTAATTGATATTTATAGGGCATTCCACCCAAAAACCACAGAATACACATTTTTTTCAAGTGCTCATGGAACATTCTCCAGGATAGATCATATCTTGGGTCACAAATCAAGTCTTGATCAATTTAAGAAAATTGACATCGTATCAAGTATCTTTTCTGACCACAATGTTATGAGACTAGATATCAATTACAGGAAAAGATCTGTAAAAAATACAAACACATGGAGGCTAAACAATACACTACTTAATAACGAAGTGATCACTGAAGAAATCAAAGGGGAAATCAAAAAATACTTAGAAACAAATGACAGTGGAGACACGACGACCCAAAACTTATGGGATGCAGCAAAAGCAGTTCTAAGAGGGAAGTTTATAGCAATACATGCCTACCTCAAGAAACAGGAAACATCTTGAATAAACAACCTAACCTTGCACCTAAAGCAATTAGAGAAAGAAGAACAAAAAAACCCCAAAGTTAGCAGAAGGAAAGAAATCATAAAGATCAGATCAGAAATAAATGAAACAGACATGAAGAAAACAAGAGCAAAGATCAATAAAACTAAAAGCTGGTTCTTTGAGAAGATAAACAAAATTGATAAACCATTAGCCAGACTCATCAAGAAAAAAAGGGAGAAGACTCAAATCAATAGAATTAGAAATGAAAAGGGAGAAGTAACAACTGACACTGCAGAAATACAAATGCTCATGAGAGATTACTACAAGCAACTCTATGCCAATAAAATGGACAACCTGGAAGAAATGGACAATTTCTTAGAAATGCACAAACTGCCGAGACTGAACCAGGAAGAAATAGAAAATATGAACAGACCAATCACAAGCACTGAAATTGAAACTGTGATTAAAAATCTTCCAAAAAACAAAAGCCCAGGACCAGATGGCTTCACAGGCGAATTCTATCAAACATTTAGAGAAGAGCTGACAACTATCCTTCTCAAACTCTTCCAAAATATTGCAGAGGGAGAAGCACTCCCCAATTCATTCTATGAGTCCACCATGACCCTGATACCAAAACCAGACAAAGATGTCACAAAGAAAGAAAACTACAGGCCAATATCACTGATGAACATAGATGCAAAAATCTAAGGAGATTTTTACCTAAGGAGACAAAAGACCTGTATGCAGAAAATTATAAGACACTGATGAAAGAAATTAAAGATGATACAAATAGATGGAGAGATATACCATGTTCTTGGAGTGGAAGAATCAACATTTTGAAAATGACTCTACTACCCCAAACAATCTACAGATTCAATGCAATCCCTAACAAACTACCACTGGAATTTTTCACAGAACTCGAAAAAAATTTTCACAATTTGTATGGAAACACAAAAGACCCTGAATAACCAAAACAATATTGAGAACGAAAAATGGAGCTGGAGGAATCAGGCTCCCTGACTTCAGACTATACTACAAAGTTACAATAATCAAGACAGTAGGGTATTGGCACAGAAACAGAAACATAGATCAATGGAACAGGATAGAAAGCCCAGAGATAAACCCACGCACATATGGTCACCTTATCTTTGATGAAGGAGGCAAGACTATACAGTGGAGTAAAGAGGGCCTCTTCAATAAGTGGTGCTGGGAAAACTGGACAGGTACATGTAAAAGTATGAAATTAGAACACTCCCTAACACCATACACAAAAATAAACTCAAAATGGATTAAAGACCTAAATGTAAGGGTAGACACTATCAAACTCTTATAGGAAAATATAGGCAGAACACTGTATGACATAAATCAGAGCAAAATCCTTTATGACACACCTCCTAGAGAAATGGAAATAAAAACACAAACAAATGGGACCTATTGAAACTTAAAAGCTTTTGCACAGCAAAGGAAACCATAAACAAGACCAGAAGACAATCCTCAGAATGGGAGTAAATATTTGCAAATGAAGCAACTGACAAACGATTAATCTCCAAAATTTACAAGCAGCTCATGCAGCTCTAAAACAAAGAAACAAACAACCCAATCCAAAAATGGGCAGAAGACCTAAATTGACATTTCTCCAAAGAAGATATACAGATTGCCAACAAACACATGAAAGAATGCTCAACATCATTAATCATTAGAGAAATGCAAATCAAAATTACAATGAGATATCATCTCACACCAGTCAGAATGGCCATCATCAAAAAATCTAGAAACAATAAATGCTGGAGAGGGTGTGGAGAAAAGGGGACACTCTTGCACTGTTGGTGGGAATGTAAATTGATACAGCCAGTATGGAGAACAATATGGAGGTTCCTTAAAATCTAAAAATAGAACTACCATACGACCCAGCAATCCCACTACTGGGCATATACCTTGAGAAAACCATAATTCAAAAAGAGTCATGTACCAAAATGTTCTTTGCAGCTCTATTTACAATAGCCAGGACATGGAAGCAACCTAGGTGTCCATCATCGGATGAATGGATAAAGAAGATGTGGCACATATATACAATGGAATATTACTCAGCCATAAAAAGAAACGAAATGGAGTTATTTGTAGTGAGGTGGATGGAGTTAGAGTCTGTCATACAGAATGAAGTAAGTCAGAAAGAGAAAAACAAATACAGTATGCTAACACATATATATGGAATCAAAGGAAAAAAAAAAAGGTCATGAAGAACCTAGTGGCAAGACGGGAATAAAGACACAGACGTACTAGAGAATGGACTTTTGGATATGGTGTGGGGGAAGGGTAAGTTGTGACAAAGTGAGAGAGTGGCATGGGCATATATACACTACCAAACGTAAAATAGATAGCTACTGGGAAGCAACCGCATAGCACAGGGAGATCAGCTCTGTGCATTGTGACCACCTAAAGGGGTGGGATATGGAGGGTGGGAGAGAGGGAGATGCAAGAGGGAAGAGATATGGGAACATATGTATATGTATACCTGATTCACTTTGTTATAAACAGAAACTAACACACCATTGTAAAGTAATTATACTCCAATTAAAAAAATGAAAAAAAAACATAGTTTATAATCTTGATGATCAGAAAATATTCTATGCAATAGTCACCTACTTGTTGGAGAAGCAGACCAAGTGAAGGTAAGGGTAGGTGGGTATAACTAGTTCTCCCACGAAGCAGGACTCCTTAGAACAACTATTTGCCTGCCACTTATAAGACTTTTTGTCTCAAGTTAACTTAAAATCTAACTGGATCTATACCTTACTCCTGAAGGTAAGTACCTCAAATAGTGCTGTGCAAGATAATAGTCAATAATTACCTGGTATAAGTCCATAGTTTGTATGAAAACATGCATGTAGTTAATCACTCATTCATTCAATAATCATTTATTGTTATCTGGTATAGATTGTCCATGAAATATTGTTGCAGTTCAAATCCGTTCAACCAGTATAAAAATAACATATGCAGATGGTCATTGCCTCTTACGAGGTACCAAAAGAAACATTTCCATTAAATAGCTTTACTATCAATGATTGTAATGCTTGTCCATTCCCTATGCTTGAGTTTCACTTTGGGAGCATATTTAAAATAAATCCTACTACATGTGGGAGTCAAAAATATGATACCAAACTAGATTGATGCGGCTGTACTGGCAGTAACAAGTAAAGAGGATCCACCAAATTTTATCAGTTCCTAGTGAGAAAGAGATTAAAGAAAATAAAGAGATTTGGAAACTAGATTTTCTATTTTGTCTCAGATTTCCAAACTTGAACTCTTGATATACAACTTCCTCTACCCTCTTAAAGCCAGGTATTCAAAGACATTTCTTAGGGTCATCAAATCCAGGAAAGCCACATTGATCTAACTAAAATAAGAAATTAGAAATGTTAAAAGCATTGAGACCTTGCCGTCAGAGAACTGAAATGACCCTCTTCACACAGCATTCTAGGTAGCTTCTAGCCTGGGAATCACTGATATTTCCCATTTTAAAAAATCCTTTGATTATTTCTTGTGATTAGCAAAAAATAAAGAAACAAAAAACATGCACACAAACAAAAACCCCGAAGAAACAACAGCAACAACAAAAAACAAGTACTAACCTTAAACTACAAGAATTCTCCTTTTCTGCCTTCCTTTCTACCCCACCACCTCATAGCCACCCCATAGACATGGTTTAATTGAATTTTCCATGTGACATATTCTAATCATGTACTCTGAGTAATGTGTGGAAGGGGTATGGGTTAAAATTTAATTTGAAACCCCGGCTTAGAAATTACATATATATATATATATATATATATATATATATATATATATATATATATATATATATATATATATATATACATATATATATATACACACATATATACATATATATATACACATATATATATATACACACACATATATATGTATATATATAGATAGATATCCTCATGTATATATGAGGATGAAATTAGGTATATATATATATACCTTCCAACTATACTCTCTCACTCTAGATGTTACTTTAAAACTATTGATACAAGTTTACCATGTTAGTTTAAAATATTTATAATATTTTCCTCAAATCACATAGCAATTTTTGTTTCATGGAAGAAGAGAAAAGCTTCTGAAAGTTCCCTTTCACCGGCAAGAAAAGTTTCATTCAACATCATCTCATTACTGCTCTTCCTCTTGCTCACAGCTACCTTCAACCTTCCTTATGTTTCTTTGGCACACCAAGCTTGTTCTCACCTTTTGAACTACTACTTTTCACTCTGGCTGGAACAATTTGCCCCTATATCTGAAAGCTTAGTTCTAAACCAACAGGTAAATGCCTTCTAACGCCTTTCTATTAAAGCAGGAAGTCTATCCCTGAGCAATTCTGACAGCACCCACTGCTAGTGACCAGATGACCCTCTATCCACTTTCTGCTTATTCTGCATGTCTTCCCAAGCTCTATTGGGAAGTAAAATGGTGGAAGCTTTTCAATTGTTTTTCTCCTGAGACCTGCCATTTTTTACAGTACCTCTAGTCAGTATACTGGAGAAGCAGTCATTAAGCAGGTTGCAGAATTGAGTCATTCCGAAAAGGATATTAAGAAGTAGTTTGGGCACAGGATGAGGAGGACTTAGGAAACTGTCTGGAGTCTAAATGAGAATCTGATGGTACCCTCCCCTCCTCAAATACTTTTCTTATCTGATAGTGTCTGAAATGCTTACCCAAAAGTGCTTCCTAAAGGAGATATTAGAGATGGATGTTGAAACATAAGTAGGGAGTCACAATGTAAAACAGTGGTTTCTCACAGGGAAGATCTTATCTTCTTCATTTCTTCCCTTCTCCATCACTAAGGGAAAGACTTCCCCATTCTGAGCCACCAAAGGTTTTAGACCAAACTCCAATACATAAGGTTCCTTCCCTTCTCTCACTTTTCTATCAACTGTGCTCCATCCCCAAGGCAAGCCTCCTGTATGTCTTGTGGCAACTAGAATGTATTCATTAGTGTGCTGGGCCTGTACCTGTTCTGTTCACCACTACAATATCCTTAGTGCTTAGATCAGTATCCTAATAAATACTGGATAAATAGCATTTGAATGAATGAATGAATGAATGTACCCAGGATTTCTATTTCATCTTTTAGCATTAACACAAAAAACATTCCTTTATTCCTCTCACTTGAAATTGATGATTTAGTCTCTTTACTATATGACTAAGATTCAAGAATGTGTCCCCTGTCTTTGTTTCATTAAGAAAGAAAGATGACAGAAGAGTCAACAATAGAACTGTTGGCAGGCTCAGCCTGTGCTTAAAAAAATTACGCAATGACTTTGAAAGATTGGAATGAATGTCCAAAAGCTAGAATTTGACAACCAAACTTGTCAGGGGCACAGTGAAGATCAGTGTGTCTGTGGATGAGACCTACAGTATCAAAAATAATGCTCTGGATGATTCAGCAGCACTCTGTGGGCTGCCATTCATCACTGTTATAACATTTGAGAGGCATAAATGTGATTAGTTTATTTCTACTATTTCAGCTATTTCAAGTCATATATCATATTTTGTTGATCAGACAACTCATTTTTGAGGTAGGTTTATAGCAAAAGAACAAAAAACCAAAACACAACCACAGAACAAAAACCTCTCTGATCTAGTCTAGCTCCTTATTTGAGTTTTTTAAAAAATAACTCAATATTAAGTACTATTTTATTCTGATGCTCAATGTTCATGTGATCTTAAGTATGTGTTATGTTTTCACAATGCTGATTATTTAATTTTTTTAAAGTTTTTTTTTGATGTGGACAATTTTTAAAGCCTTTATTGAATTTGTTACAATATTGCTTCTGTTTTATGTTTTGGTTTTTTGGTTGCTAGGCATGTGGGATCTTAGCTCCCTGACCAGGGAATGAACCCACACCTCCTGCACTGGAAGGGGAAGTCCTAACCACTGGACCGCCAGGGAAGTCCCTTAAATTTTAATCTTAGTCAGAAATACAATTAAGGCATACATTTGGTATACTTTTAATGACTGATTTTTGAACTTTCATTTTTAAAAAATTGACAAATCACATTTATTTAATTATCCCACAATAATTCTGCCTTTGGGAATCAAATCTTCCAGCTGTCATATGATGGGGCAAAGATAATGAAAGTGGAAATGAAGGTTTAATTCTACAATGTATTTTGCTTTCTCAGCATCCTATGACACCTCTAGAGTTATAGGAGGCTTCATCTGAAAAATGAGACTTTTGGATTAGTGATCTCTAAATTTCCTTCTAACACTATTATTCTACAGCCTAAGGTTTACTTTAAAACGTCATCATTAACTTCCTTTTTTTGTGTGTGGGGGGGTGGTTTATAAACAACAAAAAATTATTTCTCATGGTTCTGGGTGGGAAGTTCAAGATCAAGACGCCTGTAGATTTTGTGCATGGTGAGGGTTTCCTGGTTCATAGACAGCTGTTTTCTCGCTGTGTTCTCACAAGGAGGAAGGCACCAGGGAGCTCTCTGAGGTTGCTTTAATAAGAACACAAACCCCATTCATCAGGGCTCTACCCTCATGACCTAATCACCTCCTGAAGGCAGCACCTCTTAATACCATTAAATTGAGGTTAGGTTTCAATATATGAATTGGAGAGGGGAGGGCACAAACAGTATATTCATTTGCTATCTTTTAACTCCACTTCTCATTAGTTCCATTGTGAATGTTGCAGTTTAACTTACATCATTTTACTCATTCAAATTTAAATTATATACGTTGAATTAGAAAATATGCTGACTTTTATCTGGAAAAAAGCATAAAAATTACTTTCAAATACTACAATCCAGTTGAAGAAAAAAACGTGTGCTAGTGAAAACATGTTCAATAACACCTTTCCAAAACAAAACAAGTAAACAGGAAAGAGTTTTCTGTCTGGGAAGTCCGATATTGAATATCATGCAGTTAGAAATAGAAACGTATTAGGTAACTCAATATCACTTTATAAAATGCTTAGCTACCACCTCTTGAAACTAAAAGATACTTTTGGGTAATGGTGAAAGGGAATTCTTTTCCCTTCCCCTGCAAGATCCAATAATAAGGTCATATTTATGGTATTTAGTGCTAAACATTTACTCAACCACTACAGAGGCAACTCTCTCAGGCCCACTTTCTACATAGTTGGGCTTTCTATATAGAAAAGCCAATGAATACTCCTGCATGAAACCGAGTCTATTATTTTATCAAAAGCTATATTAAAATTCATGAAGAGAAGATAAAAGAGTCTTGATGTTGTGTCACATGTAGGTAGAAATAGAGGAAGAGGGAGAGAAGGAAGGAAAGAGGGAGGGAGAGAGAGAAATTTGTACCTGGATTTTAAAATTTCCATTGTGAAGTAATAGGAGAGATCATCCAGCAAATGTAAGAGGGCAGATGGAGGATTTAAGGGACTGGGGGAAGGTAATAAAGTATTAAAGTGACTTCATAGAGGATTAGGTGAGTAGCTGACGAGAAACTTGATGGTGCATTGCTTAAGGCACATTTGCAATATAGAATTAAACTCAGAGTCCTTGCCCTAAAAAAAAGGCCTGATTTTAAAAGAAGGAGTCAAGGCAAAAATATATGAAAGAGTTAAATAAATACAGGCAGTATGGAATTGAGATTTATAAATTCTGGTCCATGACTTAATTGCTCTATGAGTTCAAATAAATTATCTAATTCTAGTTTGAAAATCTACCTTGAAATATGGATTAGTTTAGATCAATTTTGTGCCCTTTCATTCACTCACAGACTCAATCATATATCTTTTTTTTTCCTGTAGACTATTTTGAATAGCTGCAGGTAGCAAAATCTCTTCCTTGACAGTTTGTATCATCACGTCAAAATAAACAGCAAAAAAGGGAAGCAGTCCTTAATAGCACAGCCAGTGTCGTTATGATGTTTTCTGCTATGAGACTGAGACTCTGATTTTCATCTTGTTTTATTCCCTGTGGAGCTGAACCATGCCTGCAATTCCCATTAACTTCAAAAAGAGCTCATACTCAGATCAGCTCCTCAGGAGTGTAGAACAACAAAACAAAGCAAAATAAAACAGAAAAAAGAAAAGAAAAGAAAAGAAAAGAAAAGAAAAGAAAAGAAAAGAAAAGAAAAGAAAAGAAAAGAAAAGAAAAGAAAAAAGAGAAGAAATCTTCTTACTCCAAGAGGGATTCTTTTTGCTTTATGTATTATCTGTTCTTCTTTTTCTTATGTATTATCTGTTGTTGTTACTGGAGCTATTATTTAGTGCAGCATTTGGACATTTTGATCTATGTGACAGATACAGCAAACAGTGGCTAGGGGATAGGACAAGAAAACATTAGCATAGGTGTCAGTACAGATGTCTGATAAAACTATTGAAACTTAATGATCCTTGTCAGCAAATAGGTTTATGACAGTGGCAATGGATCAATTGTAATCAGTTTCTTCTGGGAGGCTAAGCACATTTAAACAACAAATTTCTCATCTTCTTTCACACTTGAAAAAGTTGAACTCTGCTTATAGATAAATTCATACTGGAATAAAAACTACATGTGGAAATAATCCAGGGAAAACAAAAGACCTCTTATATCATTGAAAATGTTGTGGCATCGACCTTGGTCTACATTAATACTGAGCTCAGAATCAGAAAACAAGCTTGCTATATTTCACCCTACCTTTTCAGTCCACCTCCCCTGGATCTGTTTTCACCAAACACAGATGAATTTTGCTTATCCTATAAAGAATCAACTGTAGGGGGAAAACGGCTATTTTTGTAGTTCAAATGATAGATTATGATGGATACAAATAGGATAGGAGACAGAGAGAATTGGATAAAGAGGGGATAGATTTGGGAATTAGAATGGACATGACTTGATAATGAATGGACTGTGACCTAAGGTGGGGGTAGGGGGAGGGAAAGTCATAAAGATGACTTCTATAGTCTCATAAGGTTATTTAAGGATTAAATAATGTCTGTAAACTGCCTGGTGGAAAGAAAGTGCTAATAAAATTAGCTATTATTGTTAAAACATCAGAGGGGAGATTTCCACAGAGTTTCTGGGGCATTGGTTATGAAGAAAATAGATGTTTGTTTGTTGGTTTTTCCCGTTCTCATGAGAATTCTACTAGCCTATTGGTGGTTTCTCTTAGAAATGTGTAACAATGTCAATGGAGTAACACGATAAATTGTACATTTCCATTACCACTTCCTTGGAGTGATGCATTTAGAATCAAACTAGCCAAGACAACTCCAAAAACGTAATACTTGGAATAAATTCATACCATATAAAGGTGACCTAGCATTACCAATTTACATAAGTTTTCAAAACATTTTTCTAAAATCTCTCATGGGAAATAAGGAAATTTATAAATGGAACTGGTTAAGCGAAGAAGCTAAATGTGCAGTCTATAATGTGGTAGGATAACTACTGTCTTTATATTGTTTTTTATTTTACCCTTCCAACTTAATAATAAGTAACTATCTTCCCATTTTGCAGTAGACTCTTTTTTACTGCCATATAATACTATAAGAAACATAACTTTCTCATGAACATTAGCAGTCTATCTTGAATAGTTAATTGACAAAATATTGTCAATTTGCAGTATATAGAGGAATCAAAAGTATACATACTGAGGGAGCAACTGTACCACCCACCTCTGATAGTATTCAAGGATGATCCTTTAGAGCTGATGTACTTATCCTAGTCTTTACAAGTCAGTAAGAGCTTGAAAATTAACACAATAACAGTCTTGGAGACTAAGGCCAAACACACTTTTGTGATGTAATTTATTACTCTTCACAAAACAAAATTCTGTGATGGAAGTTTTTAATTACTTTTCTCAGTCATTTCTTTTGGTTTGTTTAAAAGCATAAACACACTGAAATAATAGTAACAATAATATCATTAACAGTGGCAATAGTAAACTTTCAATGATGGACACCTATATACTAGACAATGTTCTAAGACATTTTCATGCATTATATCATTTAATTATTTTAATAACTCTGAACTAGTTTC
Source organism: Balaenoptera physalus (assembly GCF_965194825.1). NCBI lineage: Eukaryota > Metazoa > Chordata > Mammalia > Artiodactyla > Balaenopteridae > Balaenoptera > Balaenoptera physalus. The sequence goes on along the minus strand of NC_138903.1, from coordinate 77,383,433 downwards.
TATTATTATCTCCATTTTACAAATGGAGAAAATTGAAGCATAAGGGGTTTTAATAACTTGACCAAAGTCAAACAGTATGTAGCTAGTAGAACCAGGATTTGTAGCCATAACAATATGCCTCCACAGGCCATGCTTTTAATCAGTATGTTCTACTGCCTTCCCAGAATATGGCAGTACAGTGTCAAACACTAGTGTCACCATCATTTTTCACAAGCAAATAAGACTAAATAACAACATGTCTTCGGATAGCAATCAGAGTGTCACTTATTTCTCAGTTACATATCAGTTGCATTACTGGGATGGCAAAACTTGCAGAATTCTTTCCTTTATACTTTGGCAGTTTGGGATGTTTCTGCCATCACTTCTATTGCCACCACCACCGATGCTTTACTCATCACCCTAATTGCTGCCATAGGAGCAGATGACTATATGTTGCCTATGTCCTATTTTATTCTTTTGCCAGCACCTGAATCCATCTCCAAATTGTCAGTTGAGATTTTTCCAAACGGTGCGGTACCCATGTTATCAATTATTCCTTGAAAAGTGTTTCATCACCAAATATAATTTGGAAATGCTAAGTTAAATATAGTTTTTTGATTACAGTAATTATTGGCTCATTTAATAAAACTATTATGGGGGGTCCTCGGGAAGATGGCGGAAGAGTAAGACGCGGAGATCACCTTCCTTCCCACAGATACAGTAGAAATACATCTACACGTGGAACTGCTCCTACAGAACACCCACTGAACGCTGGCAGAAAACGTCCGACCTCCAAAAAGGCAAGAAACTCCCCCCGTACTTGGGTAGGGCAAAAGAAAAAAGAAATAACAGAGACAAAAGAATAGGGACGGCACCTGCACTAGTGGGAGGGAGCCGTGAAGGAGGAAAGATTTCCACGCACTAGGAAGCCCCTTCGCGGGCGGAGACTGCGGGTGGCAGAGGGGGGAAGCTTCGGAGCCACGGAGGAGAGCGCAGCCACAGGGGTGCGGAGGGCAAAGCGGAGAGGTTCCCGCACGGAGGCTCGGCGCCGAGCAGCACTCTCCAGCCCGAGAGGCTTGTCTGCTCACCCGCCGGGGCGGGCGGGGCTGGGAGCTGAGGCTCGGGCTTCGGTCGGATCGCAGGGAGAGGATTGGGGTTGGCGGCGTGAACACAGACTGAAGGCGTTAGTGCACCACAGCTAGCCAAGAGGGAGTCCGGGAAAAAGTCTGCAGCTGCCGAAGAGGCAGGAGACTTTTTCTTCCCTCTTTGTTTCCGGGTGCGCGAGGAGAGGGGATTCAGAGCGCTGCCTAAACGAACTTCAGAGACGGGCGCGAGCCGCAGCTACCAACGCGGATCCCACAGCAACAGGGGCGCAGAGGGAAAAACGGAGAGATTCCCGCACAGAGGCTCGGCGCCGAGCAGCACTCTCCAGCCCGAGAGGCTTGTCTGCTCCCCCGCCGGGGCGGGCGGGGCTGGGAGCTGAGGCTCGGCTTCGGTCGGATCGCAGGGAGAGGACTGAGGCTGGCGGCGTGAACACAGCCTGAAGGGATTAGCGCACAACAGCTGGCTGGGAGGGAGACCGGGAAAAAGTCTGCAGCTGCCGAAGAGGCAAGGGACTTTTTCTTGCCTCTTTGTTTCGCGGCGCGCAAGGAGAGGGGATTCAGAGCGCCGCCTAAACGAACTCCAGAGAAGGGCGCGAGCCGCGGCGATCACTGCAGACCCCACAGCAACAGGGGCGCAGAGGAAAAAAACGGAGAGACTCCCGCACAGAGGCTCGGCGCGGAGCAGCACTCACCAGCCCGAGAGGCTTGTCTGCTCGGCGGGCGGGGCTGGGAGCTGAGGCTCGGGTTTCGGTTTCGGTTGGATCGCAGGGAGAGGACTGGGGCTGGCGGCGTGAACACAGCCTGAAGGGGTTAGCGCACCACAGCTGGCTGGTAGGGAGTCCGGGAAAAAGTCTGCAGCTGCCGAAGAGGCAAGAGACTTTTTCTTGCCTCTTTGTTTCGCGGCGCGCAAGGAGAGGGGATTCAGAGTGCCGCCTAAACGAACTCCAGAGAAAGGCGTGAGCCGCGGCGATCAGCACGGACCCCAGAGACGGGCATGAGACGCTGGGGCTGCTGCTGCCGCCTCCAAAAAGCCTGTGTGTGAGCACAAGTCACTCTCCACATCGCCCCTCCCGGGAGCCTGTGCAGCCCGCCACTGCCAGGGTCCCGTGATCCGGGGACAAGTTCCCCGGGAGAACGCACTGCCCGCCTCAGGCTGGTGCAACGTCACGCCGGCCTCGGCCGCCGCAGGCTCACCCCGCCTCCTCTGTACACCTCCCTCCCCGCGGCCTGAGGGAACCAGAGCCCCCGAAGCAGCTGCTCCTTTAACCCCGTCCTGTCTGTGCGGGGAATAGACGCCCTCAGGCGACCTACACGCAGAGGCGGGTCCAAATCCAAAGCTGAACCCCAGGAACTGTGCGAACAGGGAAGATAAGGGGAAATCTCTCCCAGCAACCTTAGAAGCAGCGGATTAAAACTCCACAAACAACTTGATGTGCCTGCATCTGGTGAATACCTGAATAGACAACGAATCATCCCAAATTCAGGAGGTGGACTTTGGGAGCAGGATATATTAATTTTTCCCCTTTTCCTTTATTTGTGAGTGTATATGTATATGCTTCTGGGTGCGATTTTGTCTGTATAGCTTTGCTTTACAATAGCTTTATTTTACTTCACTATATTATAGCCTCTTTCCTTCTTTCTTTCTTTCTTTCTATTTTTTCTCCCTTTTACTCTGAGCCGTGTGGACGAAAGGCTCTTGGTACTCCAGCCAGGCATCAGGGCCGTGCCTCTGAAGTGGGAGAGCCAACTTCAGGACACTGGTCCACAAGAGACCTCCCAGCTTCACGTAATACCAAACGGCAAAAATCTCTCAGAGATCTCCATCTCAACATCAAGACCCAGCTTCACTCAACGACCAACAAGCTACAGTGCTGGACACCATATGCCAAACAACTAGCAAGACAGGAACACAGCCCCATCCATTAGCAGAGAGGCTGCCTAAAATCATAATAAGGCCACAGACACCCCAAAATACACCACCAGACGTGGACGTGCCCACCAGAAAGACAAGAGCCAACCTCATCCACCAGAGCTCAGGCACTAGTTCCCTCCACCAGGAAGCCTACACAACCCACTGAACCAACCTTAGCCACTGGGGACAGATACCAAAAACAACAGGAACTACGAACCTGCAGCCTGTGAAAAGGAGACCCCAAACACAGTAAGATAAGCAAAATGAGACGACAGAAAAACACACAGCAGATGAAGGAGCAGGGTCAGAACATACCAGACTTAACAAATGAAGAGGAAATAGGTAGTCTACCTGAAAAAGAATTCAGAATAATGATAGTAAGGATGATCCAAAATCTTGGAAATAGAATAGACAAAATGCAAGAAACATTTAACAAGGACGTAGAAGAACTAAAGAGGAACCAAGCAATGATGAAAACCACAATAAATGAAATTAAAAATACTCTAGATGGGATCAATAGCAGAATAACTGAGGCAGAAGAAAGGATAAGTGACCTGGAAGATAAAATGGTGGAAATAACTACTGCAGAGCAGGATAAAGAAAAAAGAATGAAAAGAACTGAGGACAGTCTCAGAGACCTCTGGGACAACATTAAACGCGCCAACATTCGAATTATAGGGGTCCCAGAAGAAGAAGAGAAAAAGAAAGGGACTGAGAAGATATTTGAAGAGATTATAGTTGAAAACTTCCCTAATATGGGAAAGGAAATAGTTAATCAAGTCCTGGAAGCACAGAGAGTCCCATACAGGATAAACCCAAGGAGAAACACACCAAGACACATATTAATCAAACTATCAAAAATTAAATATAAGGAAAACATATTAAAGGCAGCAAGGGAAAAAAAACAAATAACACACAAGGGAATCCCCATAAGGTTAACATCTGATCTTTCAGCAGAAACTCTGCAAGCCAGAAGGGAGTGGCAGGATATACTTAAAGTGATGAAGGAGAAAAACCTGCAACCAAGATTACACTACCCAGCAAGGATCTCATTCAGATTCGATGGAGAAATTAAAACCTTTACAGACAAGCAAAAGCTGAGAGAGTTCAGCACCACCAAACCAGCTTTACAACAAATGCTAAAGGAACTTCTCTAGGCAAGAAACACAAGAGAAGGAAAACACCTACAATAACAAACCCAAAACATTTAAGAAAATGGGAATAGGAACATACATATCGATAATTACCTTGAATGTAAATGGATTAAATGCTCCCACCAAAAGACACAGGCTGGCTGAATGGATACAAAAACAAGACCCATATATATGCTGTCTACAAGAGACCCACTTCAGACCTAGAGACACATATAGACTGAAAGTGAGGGGATGGAAAAAGATATTCCATGCAAATGGAAATCAAAAGAAAGCTGGAGTAGCAATTCTCATATCAGACAAAATAGACTTTAAAATAAAGACTATTACAAGAGACAAAATAGGACACTATATAATGATCAAGGGATCGATTCAAGAAGAAGATATAACAACTGTACATATATATGCACCCAACATAGGAGCACCTCAATACATAAGGCAAATACTAACAGCCATAAAAGGGGACATCGACAGCAACACAATCATAGTAGGGGACTTTAACACCCCACTCTCACCAATGGACAGATCATCCAAAATGAAAATAAATAAGGAAACACAAGCTTTAAATGATACATTAAACAAGATAGACTTAATTGATATTTATAGGACATTCCATCCAAAAACAACAGAATACACATTTTTCTCAAGTGCTCATGGAACATTCTCCAGGATAGATCATATCTTGGGTCACAAATCAAGCCTTGGTAAATTTAAGAAAATTGAAATCGTATCAAGTATCTTTTCCGACCACAACGCTATGAGACTAGATATCAATTACAGGAAAAGACCTGTAAAAAATACAAACACATGGAGGCTACACAATACATTACTTAATAACGAAGTGATCACTGAAGAAATCAAAGGGGAAATCAAAAAATACCTAGAAACAAATGACAATGGAGATACGACGACCCAAAACCTATGGGACGCAGCAAAAGCAGTGTTAAGAGGGAAGTTTATAGCAATACAAGCCTACCTCAAGAAACAGGAAACATCTCGAATAAACAACCTAACCTTGCACCTAAAGCAATTAGAGAAAGAAGAACAAAAAAACCCCAAAGCCAGCAGAAGGAAAGAAATTATAAAGATCAGGTCAGAAATAAATGAAAAAGAAATGAAGGAAACAATAGCAAAAATCAATGAAACTAAAACCTGGTTCTTTGAGAAGATAAACAAAATTGATAAACCATTAGCCAGACTCATCAAGAGAAAAAGGGAGAAGACTCAGATCAATAGAATTAGAAATGAAAAAGGAGAAGTAACCACTGACACTGCAGAAATACAAAAGATCATGAGAGATTACTACAAGCAACTCTATGCCAATAAAATGGACAACCTGGAAGAAATGGACAGATTCTTAGAAAGGCCCAAACTGCCGAGACTGAACCAGGAAGAAATAGAAAATATGAACAGACCAATCACAAGCACTGAAATTGAAACTGTGATTAAAAACCTTCCAACAAACAAAAGCCCAGGACCAGATGGCTTCACAGGTGAATTCTATCAAACATTTAGAGAAGAGCTAACACCTATCCTTCTCAAACTCTTCCAAAATATTGCAGAGGGAGGAACACTCCCCAACTCATTCTACGAGGCCACCATCACCCTGATACCAAAACCAGACAAAGATGTCACAAAGAAAGAAAACTACAGGCCAATATCACTGATGAACATAGATGCAAAAATCCTCAACAAAATACTAGCAAACAGAATCCAACAGCACATTAAAAGGATCATACACCATGATCAAGTGGGGTTTATCCCAGGAATGCAAGGATTCTTCAATATACGCAAATCAATCAATGTGATACATCATATTAACAAACTGAAGGAGAAAAACCATATGATCATCTCAATAGATGCAGAGAAAGCTTTCGACAAAATTCAACACCCATTTATGATAAAAGCCCTGCAGAAAGTAGGCATAGAGGGAACTTTCCTCAACATAATAAAGGCCATATATGACAAACCCACAGCCAACATTGTCCTCAATGGTGAAAAACTGAAACCATTTCCACTAAGATCAGGAACAAGACAAGGTTGCCCACTCTCACCACTATTATTCAACATAGTTTTGGAAGTGTTAGCCACAGCAATCAGAGAAGACAAAGAAATAAAAGGAATCCAAATCGGAAAAGAAGAAGTAAAGCTGTCACTATTTGCAGATGACATGATACTATACATAGAGAATCCTAAAGATGCTACCAGAAAACTCCTAGAGCTAATCAATGAATTTGGTAAAGTAGCAGGATACAAAATTAATGCACAGAAATCTCTTGCATTTCTATACACTAATGACGAAAAATCTGAAAGTGAAATTAAGAAAACACTCCCATTTACCATTGCAACAAAAAGAATAAAATATCTAGGAATAAACCTACCTAAGGAGACAAAAGACCTGTATGCAGAAAATTATAAGACACTGATGAAAGAAATTAAAGATGATACAAATAGATGGAGAGATATACCATGTTCCTGGATTGGAAGAATCAACATTGTGAAAATGACTCTACTACCCAAAGCAATCTACAGATTCAATGCAATCCCTATCAAACTACCACTGGCATTTTTCACAGAACTAGAACAAAAAATTTCACAATTTGTATGGAAACACAAAAGACCCCGAATAGCCAAAGCAATCTTGAGAACGAAAAATGGAGCTGGGGGAATCAGGCTCCCTGACTTCAGACTATATTACAAAGCTTCAGTAATCAAGACAGTTTGGTACTGGCACAAAAACAGAAATATAGATCAATGGAACAGGATAGAAAGCCCAGAGATAAACCCACACACATATGGGCACCTTATTTTTGATAAAGGAGGCAAGCATATACAGTGGAGAAAAGACAGCCTCTTCAATAAGTGGTGCTGGGAAAATTGGACAGGTACATGTAAAAGTATGAAAATAGAACACTCCCTGACACCATGCACAAAAATAAACTCAAAATGGATTAAAGACCTAAGTGTAAGGGCAGACACTATCAAACTCTTAGAGGAAAACATAGGCAGAACACTCTATGACATACATCACAGCAAGATTCTTTTTGACCCAGCTCCCAGAGAAATGGAAATAAGAACACAAATAAACAAATGGGACCTAATGAAACTTAAAAGCTTTTGCACATCAAAGGAAACCATAAACAAGACCAAAAGACAACCATCAGAATGGGAGAAAATATTTGCAAATGAAGCAACTGACAAAGGATTAATCTCCAAGATTTACAAGCAGCTCATGCAGCTCAATAACAAAAAAAACAAACAACCCAATCCAAAAATGGGCAGAAGACCTAAATAGACATTTCTCCAAAGAAGATATACAGATGGCCTACAGACACATGAAAGAATGCTCAACATCATTAATCATTAGAGAAATGCAAATCAAAACTACAATGAGATATCATCTCACACCGGTCAGAATGGCCATCATCAAAAAATCTAGAAACAATAAATGCTGGAGAGGGTGTGGAGGAAAGGGAACACTCTTGCACTGTTGGTGGGAATGTAAATTGATACAGCCACTATGGAGAACAGTATGGAGGTTCCTTAAAAAACTACAAATAGAACTACCATACGACCCAGCAATCCCACTACTGGGCATATACCCTGAGAAAACCATAGGTCAAAAAGAGTCATGTACCAAAATGTTCATTGCAGCTCTATTTACAATAGCCAGGACATGGAAGCAATCTAAATGTCCATCGACAGATGAATGGATAAAGAAGATGTGGCACATATATACAATGGAATATTACTCAGCCATAAAAAGAAATGAAATGGAGGTATTTGTAATGAGGTGGATGGAGTTAGAGTCTGTCATACAGAGTGAAGTAAGTCAGAAAGAGAAAAACAAATACAGTATGCTAACACATATATACGGAATCTAAGGGGAAAAAAAAAAAAAAAAAAAAAGAGGCCATGAAGAACCTAGTGGCAAGACGGGAATAAAGACACAGACTTACTAGAGAATGGACTTGAGGATATGGGGAGGGGGTGGGGTGAGATGTGACAGGGTAAGAGAGTGTCATGGACATATATACACCACCAAATGTAAAATAGATAACTAGTGGGAAGCAGCCGCATAGCACAGGGAGATCAGCTCGGTGCTTTGTGACCATCTAGAGGGATGGGATGGGGAGGGTGGGAGGGAGGGAGATGCAAGAGGGAAGAGAAATGGGAACATATTGTATATGTATAACTGATTCACTTTGTTATAAAGCAGAAGCTAACACACCATTGTAAGGCAATTATACTTCAATAAAGATGTTAAAAAAAAAAAAAAAAAAAAAAAAAAAAAGAATTTAACTTAGAAAATCAAGAGTCAACTAACAGTTTATTATATAGTAATAAACATTCAGTAAGTGTCTCTTCACAAAATAAATATATAAGAATCACTGGCATTCCTGAATTTGGTTCTAAAAATTGTCTTTTCCTAGTCTTACTGCACTGGTTAGAATAATAAAATGATGTTGAATAAAAAAAAAAAAAAAAAAAAAAACTATTATGTATTTTGAATCTGCAATATAAGGGAGTCATATTCAGTTTTTTTCCATTGTTTTTTTAACAATGGGATAATTTGTTTTTCTCAGAAAAATGATTAACTCCTCATGAGAAACAAGTTCTACAGAGCACACTTTGAGAAATACTACTGTATCTTTATAGTTCTTAGCCTTACATTCAAATGGTATTTTTAAACACTTATGTAGGCCTAAGGTGACATGTTTGAAAGCCAGATGTGCTCTGCGGGTCATCTGTTAGAAACACCTGCTTTAAATTATTAGAGATAGACTCTCACAATCACTCTACTCCTTACTTTTCCTAAACAATGATTTGGCTGCAGCGACTACAGATTTTAGGCCCTCTGTATGTATGTTGGTCCTTTCACATTTATGGCCCTTGAATAGAGGAATTTGGGACTGGTTTCCTAAGGGCTAGGTCAGGGGACATTTGAGATACATCCAGTGATGCCCTGAAGTCTGTTTTTACTTGCTGGTATCATCCAATACTTGAACCTAGGAATGTGGAATTTTGTTCGCTCCTACTTAAAAGTGAGTTCCTTGCTTCCCTGGAGATCCAGGGTGATTTCTGATATAAAGTTCCAGATGCCTCTTTGATATACCAGAGTTCCCAATGTGGATACAAAGGTTAAGTACCTATAGCAATCTATGCTCAGTTAGTCTCTGAAAGAACATAATAATAGTCTTTTATTCCACCAAGTACACACCTTGATTCGATGATGGAAGTACATGATATGAAAGGGAAAAATTAACATTTATGGAACACATATTATGACCTAGACCCTTTCACAAGCATTATCTCATTTAATACAAACTATTTGTGAGGTGATCCAATTGCACAGATGAGAAAACTGAAACTTAAAGAATTTAGTTTTTGCATCCAAAGTTACATAGCTGCTATATGGTACAAGTAATCTGTGCTTTTTCTATAATTACATCATGTTTAATCAACATATTCACAATTGCCCTAATACATAGTGCTTATTTCTTCTTATTTCTGTTTAGATTTTTATTTCTGTTGGCTTAGAATTTACACGAGAACAGAAAATCTTTCTGGATTTAATTGAATAGTGTTGGAATCAAAAGAAAGCTTGAAAGGGTGAAATTGTGTAGAAAATTCTGTTAGTGAAAAGCAACTGAGGTATAAATAATGTAAAGAAAATTTCTAATTGATTCTAGCATGTAGTTTCTGTCTTTCCATGATAATTTAAATTTCTAATAACTAATTTCAAATCTACTATTGAAATAACATTGTAAAAGCTTGATTTAGAGGGTTCTAAAAAACAGTTTATCCAGTTTTCCCACTCAAATTCTCCCTATGATATTACCTACAAGATATTTAAAGATGGAAATAAAGTGTTGCTATTTTAGACTCATGTTAAATACCACTCATAGTGTAGATGTACCTTCTCTGAAGTCATCCTTGACATCATGGAAGTGTTAATATACACATTGCAAAGGATTTCCCTTCTAGGCTCCACAAAGCTTTCATATTTTGAGGATGCTAACACAACAGACAATTCCAAAGGGTAGACCCTGACCACAAACAATTGGAGAAGATATATCACAGATACATCTCAATGGGTATAATTGATATTTATCTGGAATACTGCCCCTAAAATACAGCTTTACCTAATTCTCAAATCCAAAACAAGATATTTTGACTAGTATTGTTTCTACATCTAAATGGAGACTATGAGACTATTAAGTTCTACATTAAAAACAAAACAAAACAAAACAAAACTCTACTCGTTTTCTGTCTGGTAAGGCCCTAGGAGTTTCTATATCTCCTTTCTTCCTTTCTGTCCATAGGCTCAAAGGATCCAATTTACCTCAACAATAGAAAAGTGTGGTAAAAGGCTTTGAATTCAAGCCTCTTGGATTCTACCTCTGCTATTTATGAGCTATGTGTTTTTTTGGGAAGCCCCAGAACTTCTGCAAACTTAATTTTCCTAAATATAAAACAAATATATTATTTCCAACATTGTTGTTATAATTAAATGAAATCATTTTTGTAAATGTTTAACATACTACCTGACACATGGATGCTATGCAATCAATGTTAGGTCAATACTTTTTAAAACTGCAACTATCTACTCTTTTTCTTAGGGCTCTTCACTTTCTCCTAGACACCCCTTCTGGCTTCTGTCCCAGAAAGTTTTATTACTTTGCCTGTTTTACCAAGCTTCTGTGTGCTGCCAGAGACTCCTCCCCTGTGATTCAGAATATCCCATCCTAAGTAGTTTTTGTCATCTTCATGCTTTCTAGAAACCTTTTATATCTTGTCTCTGAAAGATCCATCCTTTCTCCTGGCCCACAGATTCATGTACTCAGTTGATGGCTGGCAGCTTATATACCAGGCTATTTCTACCTATGAGTGAAGCTCTACTTCTTATTATAAATTTAAGTTTGAGCTTAAACTCTTTGGAAGTTGCATGGCTGTAATAACTAACTTTCATCTTTCCTGGAAACCACTTAGGTCAAATCACATTTCTTTTACATGGCTTATTCAAATGTATTTTTCTGATTTAAATAACTGTAGTTTTATTTCTGAAGTGAAAGTCAATGGTAGTTTACATCCTATTTGCAAAGACTAAATGGTTGACAAAATTTGAGAAGAATGAGTGAGCTAACCTCTATGGTTTTGTTTTATTATTGAGTGACTCATTGAATGATTCTATATCCTTCAGGCAAGTGAAAATTAGCATTATAATTTTGTAACTAAAAATAGCTTGAACATAAAGAAGCATCAATATGCAGAATATCCATCAAAGTAAAAAAAAAATTCTGTCACAAACCCATAGATAAGAGCAACAATACACAAACATTGTTTTAAAATAAGTTAGGCATCTCCATCTCTCCTATTCTTTGAGGAAAAACTATAAAAGATTACCTTAAAATATTGACAGTAGCTGCTTTTGGAATTGAATATTTATGTTTAAATATGTTAGAGAATTGAGGAATTGAGTGCCAGAGAATTATGATATTGTGCTTAAGTTTTCTCATTTGCAAATAGACACCCTAAGATATTAAGTAGATAAATGTTTGAACTACAGATATTTTAGTGAGTAATGCTCTTAACAATCAACTTGTTATGGTACTGTTTAATAATTTTCTATCAAACTGAATTTAACAAAAATTAAATGATTTTCAAGATGCCTCAATACAAGTTCCATGGTTAGTAACAAAGTTATGACTCAAACTCAGGTCTCTTCACCTTATCCCAGATTTTTTTCTGACATACCACACTGCCTATTTATAGAATTTTGATAAATGAAGACAATGGTTAGGTACAGATAGGGCTACTCACTTTGGCATTAGTGCCAAATATGATCTATTGATAAGCCAAAAAATAATAATATACTAAACAAATCTTCAAGAAACAGTACTACAGGGCTTCCCTGGTGGCGCAGTGGTTGAGAATCTGCCTGCCAATGCAGGGGACACGGGTTCGAGCCCTGGTCTGGGAAGATCCCACATGCTGTGGAGCAACTGGGCCAGTGAGCCACAACTACTGAGCCTGCACGTCTGGAGCCTGTGCTCTGCAATAAGAGAGGCCGCGATAGTGAGAGGCCCGCGCACCGTGATGAAGAGTAGCCCCCGCTTGCTGCAACTAGAGAAAGCCCTCGCACAGAAACGAAGACCCAACACAGCCAAAAATAAATAAATAAATAAATATTTAAAATAGTGTGAAAAAAAAACAGTACTACAAATCTCTGTCTCAGTAGATACATTAAATTTGGTTGCAATAGCTAGATAAGACTTTGAAAGATAGCAATGAACTAACCCACTTTAAATGTACACGTTCTTTATCAAAAGACTAGCTTAAATAATTGATATTTTGGGAAATTTTCTGTTGTAGTCTGTCTGTTCTTCTCCAAATGTTTAAAATTTTATTCTTGGAGTAAACTAATACATCAGAAGACTATATAGCAACATTATATAATGTGACTCCTCTCCCAATCACCACAAATTACTTTCAGTGAGTTGTATTTTTATGTCAAGCTCCTGAAATTTCTCAAAGTATTACAAAAGAAATAGGCATATGAAATATTTTAATGTACTTTCCATAATAGACAAGTTCTCCACCAACACTTCTGTACAAATTAATTAATGTATTTAGATATTTGTATTAGGGAAAGCTGTGCTTCTCCAGAGGTTCAGATCAAATAGATCTATAAAGAGACTTGCAACCTATCAATTTTCAGCCTGCACCCCACTCCCACTTTCCATAATATCTGATGCTTCCAAGGGCTAAAACTCGGAAGAGTTCTACTGGGCAGTTTGGCATGTGTCTTGCCAGTATCCCTCTCTGCAGGAAATTGAGTTTTTCCACTGATAGATCAGTTGTCACTGTTTAAATCACATGTCTTCTATATGTTTGATGAAATCTCTTGCCCATTATTTTCTGTCTCCCTTACTCATTGTCTTGTACACAAGTACAGTTTTTTCCTATAATTTTAGATATGTTTTATAAGGCAAGAAAGCAAGATGTGTGATCAACTATGTTCAACAGAAAGTCTAGTCTAGACATTCCATTCTTTAAATTTAAATGATCATAATTCTTGAGCAACCTGGGAGGGTGGCCAAAATGGCAGAGTAGGAAGACCCTAAGCTCAATTCCTCCCACAGGCACACCAAAATTACAACTATTTACAGAGTAACTACTTATGAGAATGACCTGAAGACTAAAGGAAAAGATTTTCTACAACTAAAGATATAAAGAAGTAACCATAACAAGACAGATAGAAAGGGTAGAGATGTGGTATAGTCAGGACCCACTGCCCTGGGTAGGCAGCACACAAAAAGGAGAATAGTCACAATTGCAGAGGTTCTTTCCAAGGAGCAAAGTGTCTGAAACCCATATTGATATGCACAGCCCAGGGAGCCCCAAAAATGTCAGGCTTTGAAGTCCAGCCTGGTTTGGGTACTGAGGAGCTGGAGGCCTGTAGGAAATAGAGACTTTGTTTTTAAAAGACATGTCCCAAATCCCACAAGCTCTGAGTCCTAGGGCAGGGACAGTAATTTGAAAGGGGCCCGGGTCAGACTCACTTGCTGATCTTGGAGAGCCTCCTGAAGAGGCAAGAGGCAACTGGAACTTCTCCTCAGGACATAGACACTGGCAGCAGCCATTTTTGGGAGCTTGTTCTACCAACAGGACACTGGTGCTAGCAAGCACTGTTTTGGAGTCCTCCTTCTCACTTATTAGCACCAGGGACTTACTTGTCCACAAGCAGGCTGGCACAGTTCCAAGATTCCCAGGACCATGAAGCCAGCCACTTGGTGACTCAGCAGGTTGGCACCAGCTTCAGGTCCCTTCAGTCCTGGCACCCAGGTGCCCTGGACACAGCTACTCCAACCAGTGAGCCAGTACCAGCCTTGGCCCCCTCAGACCCAAGCCGGCCATCCCTGGACCAAGCCCTGCCACTAGCACTCAGAGTCCAGACCCTGGCCCCCCCTGGGCCCACAGCCAGACAACCCAAGACCTGGCCCCACTCAACAGCAGGCCAGCACCAGCCCCAGGACAATCCAGGCCCTGCAGCCACCTGTGTGGGGAATTGGCTCTGCTCACCTGTGGGTCAACACCAGCTCTGGGACAACCCAGGTGGCATCATAAAGAATAAAATACTTAGGAATAAACTTACCTAAGGACAAAAGAGACCTATACTGGAAAAATATAAGACACTGATGAAGGAAATTGAAGAGGACATCAACAAATAGAAAATTATACTGTGCTCATGGATTAGAATTAATACTGTTAAAATGACCATACTCCCTAAGGCAATCTATAGATTCAATGCAATCCCTATCAAAATGCCAATGGCATTTTAACAGAACTAGAACAAATAATTCTAAAATTTGTATGGATGCACTTCCCTGGTGGCGCAGTGGTTAAGAATGCCCCTGCCAATGCAGAGGACAAGAGTTCAATCCCTGGTCCGGGAAGATCCCACATGCCGTGGAGCAGCAAAGCCCATGTGCCACAACTACTGAGCCTGCGCTCTAGAACCCGCGAGCCACAACTACTGAGCCTGTGATCCACAACTACTGAAGCCCACTCACCTAGAGCCCATGCTCCGCAACAAGAGAAGCCACTGCAATGAGAAGCCCACGCACCACAACAAAGAGTAGCCCTTGCTTGCTGCAACTAGAGAAAGCCCGTGCGCAGCAACAAAGAACCAAAGCAGCCAAAAATAAATTAAATAAATTAATTAAAAAAAGAAATGGACTAAAATTATAAAACAATAAATAAATAAAATAAAATTTCTATGGAAACACAAAAGACCCAAAACAATCTTGGAAAACAACAAAGCTGGAGGTATCACACTCCCTGATTTCAAACCACACTACAAATCTACAGTAATCAAAATAGTATGATACTGGCACAGAAACAAATAGACACACAGATCAATGGAACAGAATAGAGAGTCCAGAAATGCACCCACACTTATATGGTCAATTAATCTATGACAAAGGAGGCAAGAATGTACAATGGAGAAAAGATAGCCTTTTCAATAAATGGTGCTGGGAAAATTGGACTGTTACATGCAAAACAATCAAACTAGACTACTTTCTTACACCTTTTACAAGAATAAACTCAAAATGGATTAAAGCCTTAAATGTAAGACCTACAACAATAAAGCTCATAGAAGAAAACATAGACAGTGTGCTCTTTGACATCAGTCTTAGCTAAATTTTTTTGGATATGTCTCCTCAGGCAAGGGAAACAAAAGCAAAAATAAACTAACAGGACTAGATCAAACTGAAAAGTTTTTGCACAGCAAAGGAAGCTATCAAGAAAAAAAAGAAAAAAGGTAGCATACTGAATGGGAGAAGATATCTGCAAACGATATACCTGATAGGAGGGTTAATATCCAAAATATACAAAGAATTTGTACAACACAACATCAAAAAAAGAAACCCATTTAACAAATGGGCAGAATACCTGAATAGACATTTTTCCAAAGAAGACATACAGATGACCAACAGGCACATGAAAATATGCTCAACATTACTAATTGTCCAGGAAATTCAAATCAAAACCACAATGAGATACCATTTCACACCTGTCAGAATGGCTATCATCAAAAAGACAATAAATAACAAGTGTTGGCAAGAATATGGAGAAAAGTGTGTCCTTGTGCACTGATGGTAGGATTGTAAATTGGTGGATCCACTATGGAAGAGAATTCCTCAAAAATTTTTAAAATAGAATTTCCATATGATTCAGCAATTTTACCTCTGGGTATTTGCTCAAAGAAAACAAAAACACTAATCCAAAAAGATACCTGCACTCTAATGTTCAGCATCATTTACAATAGCTAAGATATGGAAGCAATCTAAATGTTCATTGATAGACAAATGGATAAAGAAGATGTGAGATATATATATATATATATATATACACACACATAAAAATAATTAAATCTTGCCATTTGTGACAACATGGATGGATCTAGAGCATATTATACTAAGTGAAATGTTAGACAGAGAAAGACAAATACCACAACATCTCACTTATATGTGGAATCTAAGAAACAAAACAAAACAAAAACTGACTCATAGATACAGACAACAAATGGATATTTGACAGAAGTTAGGGGTTGGAGTGGGAGAAATAGATGCAGGGGATTAAGAGTTACAAACCTTTAGTTTTATAAGATATAAGTCATGGGGGTGTAATATGCCTAAGGCATATGGTCAATAATATTGTAATAACTTTTCATGGGGGGAGATGGTTACTAGAGTTATTGTGGTGATCATTTCTTAATATATGCAAATATGAAATCATTATGTAGTACACTTGAAACTAACATAATATTGTACATCAACTATATTTCAATAATAAATAATTGTGATTCTTTACTATTATTGATAACATCATTTTATTATACATGTTCTAAGTAATTTTGGAATAAAGTAAGCAATATGTTTTGAAATAAACATTACCACCACCATTATACTCTTACTTTAGCAGTAGTTAAATGATAAATATTTCCCTCACTTTCACTGATTGATTTTATTTCATTTATATTGATTTATTTCCCTGATTGATTTTATCAATCAATGATAAAACCCCAATCTTCTGATATTGGATATTGGGGAATGTCACACCTCATTAGTCAGGAGAGTCTTTGGTAGTTATGTGACCTTGAGGTGCTTAAATTCTTTGAATCTCAATTTCCCCATCTATAAAATTAGGATTACAATTATAATAGTGCTGACCTCAAAGGGTTGCTGTAATAATTCAATGCATACATTCATGTGAAATGCTTAAAACATGGTCCATTGCATAAAAATTGATTAATGTTAACCATTATTATGAGAAAATTAAGTTGCAAAACATTATGCATAGTATGATCTTTGAAAGCCATAAAGGTCTTCTGCTCAGATCTCCCTTCAAAAATACCTTCTGTTATAAGCCCAGCTGACTTACAGCTTTCAGATGCCAAACTTTTGGATTCACTGTGGTGCTCATGCAGAGACTTCACTTTCCCTAGCATGCTCTCAGGCAATGACTGACATGATTTGAGGGGGCTTGTAAATTTAGCCATTTCTAATCCGTGACTCCTCTAATAGGCTACTCTTATTTGGAAAATCCCCTCTCAGTCTAGCTGATAAATTTTCAGAACTGTGCTGTGTGGTTGGAAACTCTTCCTTCCCAATCTTTCTTTCTTCCTTCTTTATTTCAGAGGTATCAGATGTACATTTCAGGATAAAGGCTCTTCTTGACTACTCTTTCTCTGTCTCCCTTCTTGGTTCACAGTTTTTTTCCCCAATAAATCTATTTCATATGTAGTACCATCTTTGTATTGGTTTCTCCCAAGATTCAAACTGATACAGATCTGATATATATCAGGAAAACAAAAGAATACATGTTTGGAAAAATTCTGAAGAGTTAAACAAGAAACTGATCAATTGCTTCTAAGAAGTAAAAACGTGAGTTGGAGAATTTGGGTTTTTCTAATTTTTGGTTTATATCCTATTTGAAGTTTGTTTGAAAGAACTACCATAGGACCCAGCAATCCCACTACTGGGCATATACCCTGAGAAAACCATAATTCAGAAAGAGTCATGTACCACAATGTTCATTGCAGCTCTATTTACAATACCCAGGACACAGAAGCAACTTAAGTGTCTATCAACAGATGAATGGCTAAAGAAGATGTGGCACATATATACAATGGAATATTACTCAGTCATAAAAGGAAACGAAATTGAGTTATTTGTAGTGAGGTGGATGGACTTTGAGTCTGTCATACAGAGTGAAGTAAGTCAGAAAGAGAAAAACAAATACCATATGCTAACACATATATATGGAATCTAAAAAAAAAAAAAAAGGTTATGAAGAACCTAGGGGCAGGATGGGAATAAAGACACAGACCTACTAGAGAATGGACTTGAGGACACAGGGAGGGGGAAGGGTAAGCTGGGGCAACGTAAGAGAGTGGCATGGACATATATCCTCTACAAAATGTAAAATGGATAGCTAGTGGGAAGCAGCTGCATAGCACAGGGAGATCAGCTCGGTGCTTTGTGACTCCCTAGAGGTGTGGGATAGGGAGGGTGGGAAGGAGGTGCAAGAGGGAGGGGATATGGGGATATATGTATACATATAGCTGATTCACTTTGTTATACAGCAGAAAATAACATACCATTGTAAAGCAATTATACCCCAATAAAGATGTTAAAAATAATAATAATAATTAAGTAAATAAAAGAACTAAATGCAATCAGAAGCAGCATGATATAATGAAAATACATGGATTTAGAAACATTGTAATTGGGTACTTGCTCTTATATTTTTAAACTGAACAAACTATTTAAATTCTCAGCCTTACTGTCTTCATATGGAAAAATAAGGATAATGATCAGTACTTGACGCTGTGTCTAATATAGAATGCAACAGTTATTTACACCAATTACATCCATTGTCAAAATGACCACTTTTCACTATTTAACCCCCAGATTAACTTTGTACAGATACAGAATAAACGATTGCCTATATAACATGATCTAAGTATGTTGAAGGGCCTTATCTCCCCAATAATATCACCTCCATCAGTTTTCCATGATTTGAAGTGCCTGAAAGGAGGAGGGATGTTGAATACTGCCTTATAGCCATGTTATATGGTGTTCGTGCTCTCTTAATGCTCTACCATTTTACATCATTCATAAAATTAGCACTTGAATGACCAAAGTTCACTAAGAGCTTGTTTGATGGCAGTGAGTTATAGAGAATCTCATTCCCAAAGATTAATAGTAGTCCCATTTGTAGAAGCCTATTTTTTCCTTATACCAGAATGCTTTTGTAACTTTGTGGTTTCTGTTATTAACTCTTAGCTAACAGTAAACAAATTATCACAAATTATCTTTTCATCACAGGTGCATACTCAACTAGGGGCTCCATTTGTATGGGTTTTACTAAGTATCTGATGAAATAAAATAATGATTTCAATGACTAGTTAAAAGAAAGTTGGACAAATAAAATGCTATTCCTTAAGGTTAAATTCTTGCTTTTAAATTCAACCATTAGAATAACTAATTTTTAGTCTGGGTGTAAATTGTTTCTAAAATGTGGTCCAACTTTAGTCACAGGCAGACATTGACATGCACATTCCATATGTACCAACAGTTGACAGTCAGACCTTCATTTCTAACAACCTCACTGCCATGGAAAACAAAACTATTCCAAAAATCCTTTCATAAAATGTGAAAGTTCAAAAATGGTGTAGTAAAAAGAAAAGGAATAGATCCTTTACCTCCACATACAACCATCCTCTTTTCTTCCATATTAAGAAAACAAAATAAAAACAGAAATTTAAAAAACAATAAAGCAGAGGGGGTAGCTTCAAGGTGGTGGAAGAGTAAGACGTGGAGATCACCTTGCTCCCCACAAACACATCTACATGTGGAACAACTCCTACAGAACACCTACTGAACGCTGGCAGAAGACCTCAGACCTCCCAAAAGGCAAGAAACTCCCCACGTACCTGGGTAGGGCAAAAGAAAAAAGAAAAAACAGAGACAAAAGAATAGAGACCAGACCTGCACCAATGGGAGGGAGCTGTGAAGGAGGAAAACTTTCCACACACTAGGAAGCCCCGTCACAGGCGGAGACTGCAGGTGGTGGCGGGGGGTCGGGGAAGCTTCATTGCCACGGATCAGAGTGCAGCAACCGGGGTGAGGAGGGCAAAGAGGAGAGATTCCCGCAAAGAGAATTGGTGCCGACCAGCACTCACCAGCCCAAGAGACTTGTCTGCTCTCCCGCTGGGATGGGTGGGGGCTGGGAGCTGAGGCTCGGGCTTCGGAGGTCGGATCCCAGGGAGACCACTGGGGTTGGCTGCGTAAACACAGCCTGAAGGGTGTTAGTGCACCATGGCTAGCCAGGAGGAGTCCGGGAAAAGGTCTGGAACTGCCGTAGAGGCAAGAGACTTTTTCTTGCCTCTTTGTTTCCTGTTGCACCAGGAGAGGGGATTAAGAGCACCGCTTAAAGGAGCTCCAGAGACGGTCGCAAACCGCGGTTCTCAGCGCAGACCCCAGAGACGGCCATGAGACGCTAAGGCTGCCGCTGCAGCCACCAAGAAGCCTGTGTGCAAGCACAGGTCACTACCCACACCTCCTCTCTCGGGAGCCTGTACAGCCCGCAACTGCCAGGGTCCCGTGATCCAGGGACAACTTCCCCGGGAGAAGACAGGGTGTGCCTCAGGCTGTTCCAACATCATGCCAGCCTCTGTCGCCACAGACTCCCCTTGCATTCTGTACCCCTCCTTCCACACGGCCTGAGTGAGCCACATCCCCTTAATCAGCTGCACCTTTAACCCCATCCTGTCTGAGCAAAGAACAGATACCCTCAGGCAACCTACAGGCAGGGGTGGGTCCAAATCCAAAGCTGAAGCTCAGGAGCTGTGCGAACAAAGAAGAGAAAGGGAAATCTCTCCCAGCAGCCTCAGGAGCAGCAGATTAAATCTCCACAATCAACTTGATGCTCTTGGTGCTCCACCCAGGCGTCAGGGTTGCGCCATTGAGGTGGGAGAGCCAAGTTCAGGACACTGGTCCATAAGATACCTCCCAGCTCCATGTAATATCAAACGGTGATAACCTCCCAGAGATCTCCATCTCAATGCCAAGACCCAGCTCCACTCAACGACCAGTAAGTTACAGTGCTGGACACCCTATGCCAAACAACTAGCAAGACAGGAACACAACCCCATCCATTAGCAGAGAGGCTGCCTAAAATCATAATAAGACCACAAACACCCCAAAACAAACCACCAGACGTGGACCTGCCCACCAGAAACACAAGGTCCAGCCTCATCTGCCAGAAAACAAGCATTAGTCCCGTCCAACAGGAAGCCTACACAACCTACTGAACCAAACTTAGCCACTGGAGACAGACAACAAAAGCAACGGGAACTATGAACCTGCAACCTGCGAAAAGGAAACTCCAAACTCAGTAAGTTAAAAAAAATGAGAACACAGAGAAACACACAACAGATGAAGGAGCAAGGCAAAAACTCACCAGATCTAACAAATGAAGAGGAAATAGGCAATCTACCTGAAAAAGAATTCAGAATAATGGTAGTAAAGATGATCCAAAATGCTGGAAATAGAATGGAGAAAATACAAGAGCAAACAAACAGTGATGAACAACACAATAAATGAAATTAAAAATTCTCTAGAAGGGATCAATAGCAGAATAACTGAGGCAGAAGCACGGATAAGTAACCTGGAAGATAAAATAGTGGAAATAACTACTGCAGAGCAGAATAAAGAAAAAAGAATGAAAAGAATTGAGGACAGTCTCAGAGGCCTCTGGGACAACATTAAACACACCAACAATTGAATTATAGTGGCCCCAGAAGAAGAAGAGAAAAAGAAAGGGACTGAGAAAATATTTGAAGAGATTATAGTTGAAAATTTCCCTAATATGGGAAAGGAAATAGTTAATCAAGTCCAGGAAGCACAAAGAGTCTCATACATGATAAATCCAAGGAAAAACACGCCAAGACACATATTAATCAAACTATCAAAAATTAAATACTAAGAAAAAAAAATTAAAAGCAGCAAGGGAAAAACAACAAATAAACCACAGGGAATCCCCATAAGGTTAACAGCTGATCTTCCAAAACAAACTCTGCAAGCCAGAGGGAGTGGCAGGACATATTTAAAGTGATGAAGGAGAAGAACCTAGAACCAAGATTACTCTACCCAGCAAGGATCTCATTCAGATTTGACGGAGAAATTAAAGGCTGTACACACACGCAAAAGCTGAGAGAATTCAGCACCACCAAACCAGCTTTACAACAAATGCTAAAGGAACTTCTGTAGGCAGGAAACACAAGAGAAGGAAAACACCTAAAATAGCAAACCCCCCTAAAATTAAGAAAATGGTAATAGGAACATACATATCAATAATTATTTTAAAAGTAAAAGGATTAAATGCTCCAACCAAAAGACATAAACTGGCTGAATGGATACAAAGGCAACACCCGTGTATATACTGTCTACAAGAGAGCAATCACAGACCTAGGGACACATACAGACTGAAAGTGAGAGGATGGAAAAAGATATTCCATGCAAATGCAAATCAAAAGAAAGGTGGAGTAACAATTCTCATATCAGACAAAACAGACTTTAAAACAAAGACTATTACAAGAGACAAAGAAGGACACTACATAATGATAAAGGGGTGAATCCAAGAAGAAGATATAAAAATTGTAAATATTTATGCAACCAACATAGGAGCACCACAGTACATAAGGCAAACACTAACAGACATGAAAGGGGAAATCGACAGTAACACAATCATAGTAGGGGATTTTATCACCCCACTTTCACCAATGGACAGATCATCCAAAATGAAAATAAATAAGGAAACACGAGCTTTAAATGATACGATAAACAAGATCGACTTAATAGATATTTATAGGACATTCCACCCAAAAACAACAGAAGACACTATCTTCTCAAGTGCTCATGGAACTTTCTGTAGGATAGATCATGTCTTGGGTCACAAATAAAACCTTGGTAAATTTAAGAAAATTGAAATCATCTCAGGTATCTTTTTCAATGACAACGCTATGAGACTAGATATCAATTACAGGAAAAAATCTGTAAAAAATAAAAACACATGGAGGCTAACAATATACTAATTAAAAACCAAGAGACCACTGAAGAAATCAAAGAGGAAATCAAAAATTACATAGAAACAAATGATAATGAAAACACAATGACCCAAATCCTATAGGATGCAGGAAAAGCAGTTCTAAGAGGGAAGTTTATAGTAATAAAATCCTAACTTAAGAAACAAGAAACAGCTCAGATAAACAACTTAACCTTACACTTAAAACAATTAGAGAAAGAAGAACAAAAAAACCCCAAAGTTAGCAGAAGGAAAGAAATCATAAAGATCAGATCAGAAATACATGAAAAAGAAATGAAGAAAACGATAGCAAAGATCAATAAAACTAAAAGCTGTTTCTTTGAGAAGATAAGCAAAATTGATAAACCATTAGCCAGCCTCATCAAGAATAAAAGGGAGAGGACTCAAATCAATAGAATTAGAAATGAAAAAGGAAAAGGAAAAATGGACACTGCAGAAATACAAAGGATCATGAGAGATTACTACAAGCAAATCTATGCCAATAAAATGGACAACCTGGAAGAAATGGACAAATTCTTAGAAATGCACAACCTTCTGAGACTGAAGCAGGAAGAAAAAGAAAATATGAATAGAACAATCACAAGCACGGAAATTGAAACTGTGATTAAAAATCTTCCAACAAACAAAGCCCAGGACCAGATGGCTTCACAGGTGAATTCTATCAAACATTTAGAGAAGAGCTAACACCTATCCTTCTCAAACTTTTCCAAAATATAGCAGAGGGAGGAAAACTCCCAAACTCATTCTAAGAGGCCACCATCACTCTGATACAAAAACCAGACAATGATGTCACAAAGAAAGATATGTACAGGCCAATATCACTGATGAACATAGATGCAAAAATACTCAACACAATACTAGCAAAAAGAATCCAACAGCACATTAAAAGGATCATACATCATGATCAATTGGGGTTTATCCCTGGAATCAAGGATTCTTCAATATATGCAAATAAATCAACGTGATACAGCATATTAACAAATTGAAGGAGAAAAACCATATGATCATCTCAGCAGATGCAGAGAAACCTTTCAACAAAATTCAACACCCATTTATGATAAAAACCTTACAGAAAATTGCTTAGAGGGAACTTTCCTCAACATAAAAAGTCCATATATGAAAAACCCACAGCCAACGTCATCCTCAGTGGTGAAGAAGTGAAACCATTTCCACTAAGATCAGGAACAAGACAAGGTTTCCCACTCTCACCACTAATATTCAACACAGTTTTGGAAGTTTTAGCCACAGCAATCAGAGAAGAAAAAGAAATTTAAAGAATCCAGATCGGAAAAGAAGAAGTAAGGTTGTCACTGTTTGCAGATGACATGATACTATACATAGAGAATCCTAAAGATGCTACCAGAAAACTACTAGAGCTATTCAATGAATTTGGTAAAGTAGCAGGATGCAAAATTAATGCACAGAAATCTCTTTCATTCCTATACACTAATGATGAAACATCTGAAAGTGAAATTAAGAAAACACTCCCATTTACCAATGCAACAAAAAGAATAACATATCCAGGTATAAACCTACCTAAGGAGACAAAAGACCTGTATGCAGAAAATTATGACACTGATGAAAGTAATTAAAGATGATACAAATAGATGGAGTCATATACCATGTTCTTGGATTGGAAGAATCAACATTGAGAAAATGACTGTACTACCCAAACAATCTACAGATTCAATGCAATCCCTATCAACATACCACTAGCATTTTCCACAGAACTAGAACAAAAGTTTATAATTTGTATGGAAACACAAAAGACCCTGAATAGCCAAAGCAGTCTTGCAAAAGAAAAACAGAGCTGGAGGAATCAGGCTCCCTGACTTCAGACTATACTACAAAGTGACAGTAATCAAGACAGTATGGTACTGGCACAAAAACAGAAATATAGATCAATGGAACAGGATAGAAAGCCCAGAGATAAACCCACGCACATATGGTCACTTTATCTTTGATAAAGGAAGGAAGAATATACAGTGGAGAAGAGACAGCCTCTTCAATAAGTGGTGCTGGGAAAACTGGACAGCTACATGTAAAAGCATGAACTTAGAACATTCCCTAACACCATACACAAAAGTAAACTCAAAATGGATTAAAGACCTAAATGTAAGGCCAGACACTATCAAACTCTTAGAGGAAAGCATAGGCAGAACACTCTATGACGTAAATCACAGCAAGATCCTTTTTGAGCTACCTCCAAGTGAAATGGAAATAAAAACAAAAATAAACAAATAGGACCTAATGAAAGTTAAAAGATTTTGCACAGCAAAGGAAACCATAAACAAGACGAGAAGACAACCCTCAGAATGGGAGAAAATATTTGCAAATGAAGCAGCTGACAAAGGATTAATCTCCAAAATTTACAAGCAGCTCATGCAGCTCAATATCATAAAACAGGAGAGGAGGAGCCAGGATGGCAGAGTGGAGGGACGTGCTCTCACTTCTGTTGCGAGAACGCCAGAGTCACGGCTGGCTCCTGGACAGTCGTCGGCAGGAGGACACTGGAGCTCATCAAAAAGATACCCCACATCCAAAGACAAAGAAGAAGCCACAATGAGATGGTAGGAGGGGCGTAATCACAGTAAAATCAAATCCCATAACTGGTGGGTGGGTGACTCACAGACTGGAGAACACTTATACCACAGAAGTCCACCAACTGGAGTGAAGGTTCTGAGCCCCACGTCAGGCTTCCCAACCTGGGCATCCGGCAACAGGAGCAGGAATTCCTAGAGAATCAGACTTTGAAGCCTAGTGGGAATTGACTGCAGGACTTTGACAGGACTGGGGGAAACAGAGACTCCACTCTTGGAGAGCACACACAAAGTAGTGTGCACATCAGGACCCAGGGGAAGGAGCAGTGACCCTGGTGGAGACTGAACAAGACCTACCTGCTAGTGTTGGAGGGTCTCCTGCAGAGGCGGGGGTTGGCTCTGTTTGACCGTGGGGATGGGGACACTGGCAGCAGAGGTTCTGGAGGGTGCTCCTTGGCATGGACCCTGCCGGAGTCTGTCAATGGCCCTGCCAGGGAGCCCAGGTGGGCTCTGGTTTTGGGTTGCCTCAGGCCGAGCAGCCAGCAGGGAGGAAGCCCAGCCCCACCCATCAACAGTCAGGTGGAATGTAGTTTTGGTGAGCTCTGCCTACCAGAGCAACAGTCAGCTCTACCCACAACCAGTCCCTCCCATCAAGCCTCTTGGATAGACTCATCCACCAGAGGGCAGACAGCAGAAGCAAGAAGAACTACAATCCTGCAGCCTGTGGAACAAAAACCACATTCACAGAAAGATAGACAAGATGAAAAGGCAGAGGGCTATATACCAGATGAAGGAACAAGATAAAACCCCAGAAAAACAACTAAATGAAGTGGAGATAGGCAACCTTCCAGAAAAAGAATTCAGAATAATGATAGTGAAGATGATCCAGGACTTCAGAAAAAGAACGGAGGCAAAGATTGAGAGGATGCAAGAAATGTTTAACAAAGACCTAGAAGAATTCAAGAACAAAAAAACAGAAATGAACAATACAATAACTGAAATGAAAACTACACTAAAAGGAATCAATAGCAGAATAACTGAGGCAGAAGAACGGATAAGTGACCTGGAAGACAGAATGGTGGAATTCACTGCTGTGGAACAGACTAAAGAAAAAAGAATGCCTAAGAGACCTCTGGGACAACATTAAACGCAACAGCATTCACATTGTAGGAGTCCCAGAAGGAGAAGAGAGAGATAAAGGACCAGAGAAAATATTTGAAGAGATTATAGTTGAAAATTTTCCTAACATGAGAAAGGAGTTAGTCACCCAAGTCCAGGAGGGGCAGCGAGTCCCATGCCGGATGGACCCAGGGAGAAGCACGCTGAGACACGTGGTGATCGGACTGGCGAAAATTGAAGACAAAGGGGGATTGTTGAGGGCAGCAGGGGAGGGGTGCAGATGGCATGCAGGGGAACTCCCATAAGGTTGGCAGCTGATTTCTCGGCAGAGGCTCTGCAGGCTATGGGGGAGTTGCATGATATACTTAAAGTGATGAAAGGGAAGAACCTAAAACCAAGATTACTCTACCCAGCAAGTATCTCATACAGATTCGAGGGAGAAATCGAATGTTTTACAGACAAGCAAAAGCTAAGAGAATTTAGCGCCACCAAACCAGCTCTACAACAAACGCTAAAGGAACTTCTCTAAGTGGGAAACACAAGAGAAAAAAAGGACCTACAAAAACAAACCCAAAACAATTAAGAAAATGGTCATAGAAACATACATATTGATAATTACCTTAAACGTGAATGGATTAAATGCTCCAACCAAAAGACACAGGCTTGCTAAATGGATACAAAAGCAAGACCCATATATATGCTGTCTACAAGAGACCCACTTCAGACCTAGGGACACATACAGACAGAAAGTGAGGGGATGGAAAAAGATATTCCATGCAAATGGAAATCGAAAGAAAGCTGAAGTAGCTATACTCATATCAGATGAAATGGACTTTAAAATAAAGAATGTTACAAGAGACAAGGAAGGACACTACATAATGATCAAGAGATCAATCCAAAAAGAAGATATAACAATTATAAATATATATGCACCCAACATAGGAGCACCTCAATACATAAGGCAACTGCTAACAGCTCTAAAACAGGAAATCGACAGTAACACAATAATAGTGGGGGACTTTAACACCTCACTTACACCAATGGACAGATCATCCAAAATGAAAATAAATAAGGAAACAGAAGCTTTAAATGACACAATAGACTAGATAGATTTAACTGATATTTATAGGACATTCCATCCAAAAACAGCAGATAACACTTTCTTCTCAAGGACGCTCTGCACATTCTCCAGGATAGACCATATAGTGGGTCACAAATCAACCCTCAGTAAATTTAAGAAAATTGAAATCATATCAAGCATCTTTTCTGACCACAATGCTGAGATTAGAAATGAATTACAGGTAAAAATACTTAAAAAACACAAACACATGGAGGCTAAACACTACGTTACTAAATAACAAAGAGATCACTGAACAAATCAGAGAGGAAATCAAAAAACACCTAGGGACAAATGACAATGAAAATACGATAATACAAAACCTATGATATGCAGCAAAAGCAGTTCTAAGAGGGAAGTTTATAGCTATACAAGCCTACCTCAAGAAAGAAGAAAAACCTCAAGTAAACAATCTAAACTTACACCTAAAGGAACTAGAGAAAGAAGAACAAATAAAACCCAAAGTTAGCAGAAGGGAAGAAATCATAAAGATCAGAGCAGAAATAAATGAAATAAAAACAAAGAAAACAATAGCAAAGATCAATAAAATTAAAAGCTGGTTCTTTGAGAAGATAAACAAAATCGAAAAACCATTAGCCAGACACATTAAGAAAAAGAGGGGGGCTTCCCTGGTGGTGCAGTGGTTGAGAATCTGCCTGCCAATACAGGGGACACGGGTTCGAGCCCTGGTCTGGGAAGAGCCCACATGCCACGGAGCAGCTGGGCCCGTGAGCCACAACTGCTGAGCCTGCGTGTCTGGAGGCTGAGCTCCACAACAAGAGAGGCCGCAATAGTGAGAGGCCCGCGCACCGCGATGAAGAGTGGCCCCCGCTCGCCGCAACTAGAGAAAGCCCTCACACAGAAACGAAGACCCAACACAGCCAAGAATAAATAAATAAATAAATAAATAAATAAATAAATAAGTTTAAAAAAATTTAAAAAATAAAATAAAAAGAAAAAGACGGAGAAGACTCAAATCAATAAAATTAGAAATGAAACAGGAGAAGTTACAACAGACACTGCAGAAATACAAAGCATCTTAAGAGACTACTACAAGCAACTCTATGCCAATAAAATGGACAACCTGGAAGAAATAGACAGATTCTTAGAAAAGTATGATCTTCCAAGACTGAACCAGGAAGAAACAGAAAATATGAACACACCAATAACATGTAATGAAATTGAAGCTGTAATTAAAAATCTTCCAACAAACAAAAGTCCAGGACCAGATGGCTTCACAGGTGAATTCTATCAAACATTTAGAGAAGAGCTAACACCCATCCTTCTCAAACTCTTCCAAAAAATTGCAGAGGAAGGAACACTCCCAAACTCATTCTATGAGGCCACCATCATCCTGATACCAAAACCAGACAAAGATACTACAAAAAAAGAAAATTACAGACCAATATCACTGATGAATATAGATGCAAACATCCTCAACAAAATACTAGCAAACAGAATGCAACAACACATTAAAAGGATCATACACCACGATCAAGTGGGGCTTATCCCAGGGATGCAAGGATTCTTCAATATACGCAAATCAATCAATGTGATATGCCATATTAACAAATTGAAGAATAAAAACCATATGATCATCTCAATAGATGCAGAAAAAGCTTTTGACAAAATTCAACACCCACTTATGATAAAAACTCTCCAGAATGTGGGCATAGAGGGAACCTACCTCAACATAATAAAGGCCATATATGACAAACCCATAGCAAACATCATTCTCAACGGTGAAAAATTGAAAACATTTCCTCTAAGATCAGGAACGAGACAAGGATGTCCACTCTCACCACTATTATTCAACATAGTTTTGGAAGTCCTAGCCACGGCAATCAGAGAAGAAAAAGAAATAAAAGGAATACAAATTGGAAAAGAAGAAGTCAAACTGTCACTGTTTGCAGATGACATGATACTATGCATAGAGAATCCTTAAAATGCCACCAGAAAACTACTAGAGCCAATCAATGAATTTGGTGAAGTTGCAGGATACAAAATTAATGCACAGCAATCTCTTGCATTCCTATACACTAGTGATGAAAAATCTGAAAGAGAAATTAAGGAAACACTCCCATTTACCATTGCAACAAAAAGAATAAAACAGGTAGGAATAAACCTACCTAGTGAGGCAAAAGATCTGTATGCAGAAAACTATAAGACACTTATGAAATAAATTAAAGATGATACCAACAGATGGAGAGATATACCATGCTCTTGGATTGGAAGAATCAATACTGTGAAAATGACTATACTACCCAAAGCAATCTACAGATTCAATTCAATCCCTATCAAATTACCAATGGCATTTTTTACGGAACTAGAACAAATCATCTTAAAATTTGTATGGATACACAAAAGACCCTGAATAGCCAAAGCAGTCTTGAGGGAAACAAACAGAGCTGGAGGAATCAGACTCCCTGACTTTAGCCTATACTACAAAGCTACAGTAATCAAGACAATATGGTACTGGCACAAAAACAGAAACATAGATCAATGGAACAAGATAGAAAGCCCAGAGATAAACCCACGCACCTATGGTAAACTAATCTATGACAAAGGAGGCAAAGATGTACAATGGAGAAAAGACAGTCTCTTCAATAAGTGGTGTTGGGAAAACTGGACAGCTACATGTAAAAGAATGAAATTAGAATACTCCCTAACACCATACACAAAGATAAACTCAAAATGGATTAGAGACCTAAATGTAAGACCGGATACTATAAAACTCTTAGAGGAAAACATAGGAAGAACACTCTTTGACATCAATCACAGCAAGATCGTTTTTGATCCACCTCCTAGAATAATGGAAATAAAATCAAAAATAAACGAATGGGACCTAATGAAACTTCAAAGCTTTTGCACAGCAAAGGAAACGATAAAAAAGAGGAAAAGACATCCCTCAGAATTCGAGAAAATATTTGCAGATGAATCAATGGACAGAGGATTAAACACCAAAATATATAAACAGCTCATGCAGCTCAGTATTAAAGAAGCAAACAACGCAATCCAAAAATGGGCAGAAGACCTAAATAGACATTTCTCCAAAGAAGACATACAGATGGCCAAGAAGCACACGAAAAGCTGCTCAACATCACTAATTATTAGAGAAATGCAAATCAACACTACAATGAGGTATCACCTCACACCAGTTAGAATGGGCATCATCACAAAATCTACAAACAACAAATGCTGGAGAGGGTGTGGAGAAAAGGGAACCCTCTTGCACTGTTGGTGGGAATGTAAATGGATACAGCCAGTATGGAGAACAGTATGGATGTTCCTTAAAAAACTAAAAATAGAATTACTATATGGTCCAGCAATCCCACTATTGGCCATATAACCAGAGAAAACCATAATTCAAAAAGACACATGCACCCTAATGTTCATTGCAGCACTATTTACAATAGCCACGTCATGGAAGCAATCTAAATGCCCATCGACAGACGAATGGATAAAGATGTGGTACATATATACAATGGAATGTTACTCAGCCATAAAAAGGAACGAAATTGAGTCATTTGTTGAGACGTGGATGGATCTAGAGACTGTCATACAGAGTGAAGTCAGAAAGAGAAAAACAGATATCGTATATTAACATATGTATGTGGAACCTAGAAAAATGGTACAGATGAACTGGTTTGCAGGGCAGAAGTTGAGACACAGATGTAGAGAATAAACATATGGACACCAAGGGGGGAAAACTGTGGTGGTGTGGGGATGGTGGTGTGCTGAATTGGGGGATTAGGATTGACATGTATACACTGATGTGTATAAAATTGATGACTAATAAGAACCTGCAGTATAAAAAAACAAACAAACAAACAAAAAACAACTAATACTAAACTTTCTTTGGGTTATTTGTATGGAAATATGTTAATATAAATGTTTCAGACATTACATGAAATTTCTAAAAATCTTATATGTTCTGGTATAATGTTATAAGTCATAATTCTAGTTATTAATTTAAAATGTATATATCAGAAATAACTAAATATCCTTGTCAATTGCATTATTATGAACTTTCATCAAATCTTTAACCGTGGTCATTTTAAGTCTTTTGTCATTTACAGACAGTTCTGGGTGTACTCTGATGCTTTTGTAAAAATATTCCTATAAAAGGGTTTCATCTTCAAGGAATTCATGGAAAAGACTCTGACAAGTACAGGTTTCTGGTAACTGACTATACTGCTCAACTGAATGAATAAGCATTTTCAGAACTGTAATGGAAAACTGATGAATTCATAAAAGTGCTAACAAAAGATCAAGATGAAAAAATAATTAATTACATAGGACTGAGTGAACTGATGAGGATGATTATAATTTTTGTGACTTTCTGTTTGAATAAAAAAAAAATCCCACAAGGACTCAGGGGCAAAAAATATACAAATCAACTTTCACTGCAAAGTAAAGGAGCTGTTACAGTGGAGGATTACTGGACTGAATGTCAATATTATGACATAGTATGAGTGTGTTTTGTGTTTGGTAATTGCAATCATTGTTGCTTTTGTTGTGGTCATCAATTTACAATGCCTGGTGTCAGTTTATTTATCTCTTGTAAGAATAAAATAAAGTGTGTGTGTGTGAAAAAAAAAAAGAAGAGGCAGACAATTTGAACAGACTGATCACTAGTAGTTTAAATAAATTTGTGAAAAAAGTAAAAATTCCCATTATCTCTTGTAAAAATTATATACAGTGTGCATGTGTGTGTGAAAAACAAAACAAAACAAACAAACAAAAAAAACAACCCAATCCAAAAATGGGTAGAAGACCTAAATAGACATTTCTCCAAAGAAGATATACAGATTACCAACAAACACATGAAAGAATGCTCAACATCATTAATCATTAGAGAAATGCAAATCAAAACTACAATGAGATATCATCTCACAGCGGTCAGAATGGCCAACATCAAAAAATCTACAAACAATAAATGCTGGAGAGGGTGTGGAGAAAAGGGAACCCTCTTACACTGTTGGTGGGAATGTAAATTGATACAGCCACTATGGAGAACAGTATGGAGGTTCCTTAAAAAACTAAAAATAGAACTACCATATGATGCAGCAATCCCACTACTGGGCATATACCCTGAGAAAACCATAATTCAAAAAGTGTCATGTACCAAAATATTCATTGCAGCTCTATTTACAATAGCCAGGACATGGAAGCAACCTAAGTGTCCATCAACAGATGAATGGATAAAGAAGATGTGGCACATATATACAATGGAATATTACTCAGCCATAAAAAGAAACGAAACTGAGTTATTTGTAGTGAGGTGGATGGACCTAGAGTCTGTCATACAGAGTGAAGTAAGTCAGAAAGAAGAAAACAAATACCATATGCTAAAACACATATATATGGAATCTAAAAAAAAAAAAACATGGTCATGAAGATCCTAGGGGCAAGACGGGAATAAAGAGACAGACCTACTAGAAAATGGACTGAGGATACGGGGAAGGGGAAGGGTAAGCTGGGAGAGAGTGAGAGAGTGGCATGGACATATATACACTACCAAACGTAAAACAGATAGCTAGTGGGAAGCAGGCGCATAGCACAGGGAGATCAGCTCGGTGCTTGTGACCACCTACAGGGGTGGGATAGGGAGGGTGGGAGGGAGGGAGATGCAAGAGGGAAGAGTTATGGGGACATATGTATATATATAACTGATTCACTTTGTTATAAAGCAGAAACTAACACACCATTGTAAAACAATTATACTCCAATAAAGATGTTTTAAAAAACAAAACAAAACAATAAATCATTCTTTGATATCACAACCATACTTATAAAATATTATTAAGTTGTCTCTCCTTTGTCACCTCCCACTTATTCCTCAATTCATTGAAATCTGCCTTTATCTGCATGGTTTCCCCATTTCAGTGAATGATAACAATCTACCCAGTTACTAAAACCAGATATTTTGAGCTATTATTTTACCCTTTTACTCCAATGTTCATCCAACCACTTGGATTTCTAATTGACGTTTCAAAGTTAATGTATCAAAACTGAATCTTTTATCACCAATTCCCAAAACCTGATTTACTTACTGTTTTCTCCATCTCAGTTAGTAGCAACTCCATCCTTCAAGCTACTTAAGCCAAAAGCATCAGGCTTTTTGTTGACTGCTTTCTTTATCTTTCTGATAGAATACATCAGGAAATGCTGTGTATATGCCTTTAATAATATATTCAGAATCTGATGACTTCCAGAGCCATTCCTTGCATGAATTATTTTATAGCTTCATAACTTGGCCTCTCTGCTCCCACCTTTGCTTCTCTATAGTTTATTCTCCACCAATGGCCAGAGTGATCCTTTTGAAATATAAATCAGATATTTCTCTGCTCTAAGCCCTCCAATGGCTCCTCAATTCAACCAGAATAAAAACTAAAAATCCTTATTATGCTCTACCAAAGTCCTACAAAATTTGATCCCCATTCCCTCTCTAACCTTATCTTCTACTTCTCTATCCTTCTCTCACTTCATTACAGTCAATCTGGCCTTCTTGTTTCTTGAACATATCGGGAAAGCTCTACCCAAGGTGTTTACACTATCACTTATGTCTGGAAAATTCTTTCCCCAGATATCTTCCTTCGTCATTCTTTCTATTCTCAGTGAGGCCTATCCCTGACCAATTCCACTGCTACCCTGTCACTCTCATTCTTTTTGCCTTCTCTATTTTTTTCTTTTATAGTACTTCTCATCTTCCAGTATACTATAAAATTTCTGACACTATAGCAGAATGTTTACTTCTTACAAAAATTAAACTGATTATGGTACCTAAGAGACACCAACAACTAAGAGATGTGGTGAACTGTGCCATTCTGAGGTAGTTTCATGACATATTATTTTGTCCACAGTAAGGACTTAAAATGGGGCTCTCAGAACAGGAACTTGGATCTGAGGAGGCAAATAGATGACCATCTCAGGAGGAGCTAAAAGCCAAAAATCAAGAGGCCTTTAAGGAATGAAGTGCAAGTTTCAATTGAGCAATATTTTCTGGAATTCATGCTACATTTTAGACAGTGCTAGTCCCCATAGACAGACTCAAGTTCAGATAGTGGGAGGATAGAAGAATGTTCATTAGTCTGATAAGTAATGAGACCAAAGAAACTTCCAATCGCTATATTTGGTAACAAAATCGAGACGAATTGAAGCAAAGTATGCTTCCGAAGAGCAACCTGGAATATTGGTTCTCTTGTTTTACTGGGCATCATTATCATATGAGGAATATCCTGGGACCATTGAGAATACAGTCCTGGGAACGCTGATAATGAGAATGCTCAAAATAAGGAGCCCTCAAAATTTGTAATTTAAAAAGCTCTTTAAGATGCTTCAAATGGAGTCAATCCTCTGACCTGTTATTCATTTCATTTTGGCTTGCCCACTACAAGATTTGTATATAATCCTGGGGAGAGTTGGGGCCTGAAAGAAAGAGTCAAATAGCTTCTGCAGTAGGGAAATACAGAATGTGAAGGGTAAATCAACACAGTGTTAACAAAGAAAAGGGCTCAACATTTTCATCCCCTTTACCTTGTAAGCACCAGGAGGGAAATTTTTAGCTGTTTCTTTGCCATCATCTATCCAGTGTCAATCACTTTGTCTGCCACATTGTAGGTGTTTCATAAATATTTATGGAATTGAGCACATAATATTAAAGCACAGGTGATAGGTGTTTTGTGGTTTTTCCCTCTAAGTATTTTGAAACTCACTTTTTAACTTACTTTGTAATGGAAGCTCTCTAAGACAGCATCTATTCTTTCAACATAGTCATTAATATGCACTGATAAAATTCAAGAACTTTACTTGTAAATAAGGCAAACACTGGTAATCAGAACTGGGTATTTTACCAATTTCCATAGAGAACAATTTGTTGCCCTTTTTCTTGATAAAGAAAAGATCACTGTCTGTCCAGATAATGAAAAGTCTGTGTTCAGATCTTCCGTTAGTAAAGAAATTCATACTTTTGCATGTCCTGTAGTTAGTGCAGGTTTCTTCTGCTCTCCATTCTTTGTTCTTTTTGAGTGAGGAATCTTAAACCATCCAATTTTCAACTAGGTCTCTAAATTGGAAAAGTAATGATACATACAAATACATTATAGTTAATGACAGAAAGCACTTAACTGATAATTAGGCCATTGATATTCCTTTTTGGTCACTAGCTGCTTCTGTGAGCTCTGAAATTGCTGCCTGTCCAATAGTGTTACTATACCACTTTAAGGCAGTCTAGTTCACACCAATGTAAAGTTATACAGACTACTACAATTTGTAACTTTTGCAGATTTCTGATTAGGTTGAGATTTCCTTCTATTATTTAAATAGTATGAAGTGCTTTAATAGAGTGCATTTTATGTTTTCTAGGACCAACAAGCATTGGAGTGAAAGAGTGTGACAATCATCACCATAATCTGTTTATCTAAATCTATCTCTATGTGTTTTTTGAAAACTTCAGTCTCCCTCAGATTCCTCCCAGAGTTCTAACAGTCCCCTAGATTTGTGGCCTGTATGCTAAGTCAAATGTCTTCCCAGGTACAATGTAGTGCCTGTAGTTGTCCTTCTCTCCAGCATTGTTCTGTTGTTTCAGTGACTCTTGTTGTTACTAGTGTCAAAAGTGGAACCTATTTCACAGATGCCAATTTCCACTAAATGTGCAAATGCTGCTGCTGTTTTTGCCTGCTGTAATATCTAGACAAAGAGGTCAGATACTTAGCCTGACGACAGTGACATTAGTGCTATGGACACAAATTCCCATTATAGCTAATGCTACTCTCAGAGCCCCATGTCTTCTCATTTTTCCTGTATTCTTTGTGTCCAAGTAGATCCTCATGGGACATTAAGCAGCCATAATAGGAGCCATATTAGTCCCAGGATATCCAGAGATGGGTGAACCCAAGCCTGGTGAGAATTCAAGCAAGCATTCTTGATAACTTACATTGTTGTCCTTATCTACATTACATAATATGATGGGCGTTAATTGTAGTGGCAACATAGATTATTAAAATATCCATATAGTACATTGCTTCTAAAAATGGCCATAACAATCCTTCCCATTCTACATGCCCTTTTGCAATATTGCATTGCCAGTCCTTCCATCAGGAGGTAGAGTCTCTTTCTCGTCCCCTTGAATCTCATCTGTTCCATGATTTGTTTAGTTCAATAGAATATGGCAGAAGTGATGCTTGTGACTTCCAAGCCTAGGCCGTAAGATGTCTGGCAGCTTTCATTTTCACCCTCTTGGAACCCAGTTTCCAAGTAAAGGAACATGGGCCAATCTACTAAATGATTAGAGACCACATAGAGAGAGAGAGGTTTCAGGGAGAAGAAAACTGACCCAGTTAACAACTAGCACCAAGATTCTAGACATATGAGATTATCTTGGGTCTTCCAGTTCTCTCTAGTATCACGAGACAAGCATTCCTACAGAACCCTGCCAAAATGTCTGACTCAAAGAATTGTGATGAAAATAATGGTCATCACTTTAAGCCACTAAATTTGGGGGTAACTTGGTATGTATCAATAGGTAACTGAAACATCCTTTTTCTCTGGAAACAGTCTTCAGTGTACAGAGAAGTCTTCAGTGTCCGTGTGCACATGACATTTCCTTGACCATGCTTTATAACTGATTGATTCCGGGGTAGAACCCTGACCCAGAGTAAACCAATCAGATGATCTTTCCTAAGAAATCTAAGGAATAAAGAAACACAGAGATTGGGAGCCCTTAGAGCATTGTAACATTAACAAGCAACCAGAAAGAAAATTCTATTTCTCATTTCCAAAGGACTATACTGCTTCTTACTCTTCCAAACCTTGCTTATTTAACAATTCCTTTAGTTCTGTGAGTTAGCTGAATATTATTCCAATACGTTCTCATACCCTTCATTTTCTTGCATAAGCCATAGAAGTGTAGGCAAAACTTACACATAGCAATTCAAATGTACCAAGAGTTCCTTTTTATTTTCTCTGAATTTCATTTTAACTTTGCTCTGAAGTTCCATTTTAACTAAAGGAGTCAAATCATTTTTATTTCAGCTAAATTCAAGTTCATTCCAATTAGTGCCCCTCATTTCAGTTATCTGGGGCAAAACAAGTTTAAGTGGCTTCTACTCCTCCAATTAACTTGCTTTTCTCTTCACATTATCTCTCCTTAGGTATCATCTGTATGCAAAGGAATGTATATGTTATAATATGGTGGCAGGGGAAAAGGCTGTAGTCTGAGTCTGTTCTTCAGCTTTTCACCTGTCTCCACTGGGTAGCCCAACTTGTATACACTGGTTTCATTTCCAGCACCAGAAGAACTTTATAATTTTTAGTGGGTGGTAATCTCCCTTACATAATATCCTCCTCTTCTCTTACTCTGAATTACAGAAAAAAATTCTATGATCTGACTCAGCCAAGCATAGCTCTTGATATATAAAAGACAAGCTATGGAAGAAATAGAAATTCCTTTTATTCCTTCAACAAATCCTGACTCCTCCAAACAATCAGAAGCACTTCTATTTAAGCTTTCTTGATAAGTTCTTTTAAAAAGTCTATTTTGAAACTCAAAGGCAAAAAAAAAAAAAGAATCCTTTGTTCTCAAATATATTCTGTTATTGGGTGTGTATTCCAATATGACAATCAGGAAACAAGAATTACTGAAAATTTAAAAAAAATTAATTAAATATCTTTAAAATACTATACTCATTATATCTGTTGTTTGTTATCCAAATGACCTTAATTGTTACTGATGGCATGACCTAGTCAAAATTCATTTGCCTCATTCCCTTTTCTAATTAGCTAGAAATAGCAAGTCCACATTGGCTCCACAGAATTCAAAATATGAATTTAAACCTAGACTAACTTAGACATGAGGCAAAATGACTCTTTAGAAAAATAAGGTTGGCAGGATATAGGTAGAATTTTACTTTTTGAATTGGACATGAGCAGGAAGGAGTCTGTTTTAGGCAGAGTCCAGCTAGATATTCCAAGAATGGCACCTGAAGGAGCCCCATAATCCTAGTTTCAGAAGAGAGTGGTACCAAAATACCTAATCAAAAGAATGAGAAAAAGAAGGAAAATTCAGTGAGGTAATCTGGAACCAGGCAGGAAGGTTATCATTAGGCAGCAGTTTACCATGTGTATTCATATTCTGACTAATGGACTAGACATGAGAGGACAGAATCTGGGAAAAATTTAAATGAGTTGTAGTAGCCAGTCTTAAAATAGAAGGCTAGAATATTAGGAAGGATTGCTAATTGATTAGAACTAAGTTGGGCAAACTAGACAGCTCATTAAAAATATGACCAACATGAGCCTGGTATGGGAATGAAGAAGATAAACAATAAAAAATACTCAACCGTGCAGCTGAATGCCTAGAGTTCACCTATAGCATGCTGAGCACCTTAGTAAGGGAAGCAGCAGATGATGTATGGCAGATAAAGAACAGAGAAAGCATATAACTTTCAGAACTGTGGTTTAAGAATATTCATCCAGCATATACGACAATAATTGAAATAGTTTGGATATATTAGAGAATGGAAGTTTGGAAACCAGATGAAAGTTCTTTATTTTAATAATTCTGCAACTGTTATGTTGTAAAATACTGTTATATTTATATATATACCTCTCTTATAATTCCTTTACCAAGCCAAGTTTGAAGTATAAATGCATACACTCCTTAAATAGGAATCTCACATAATTATTACACATCTTTATAATATTATTTATCCCTTTTGGTGAAATGCACAGTAGCCAAGGTGGAACAGTGTTGATTTGTGTTCATCCTTTGCTCTAGTTGTCAATTCAAATTTCCAGCCAGATTTTCCATTATTATAGACCTGCAATAATTCTTTCTTATGGTCCCTTTATCTGGGTTAACTATAGCAAATTCTTTATTTATGTGTTAGTTTGCTAGGACTACCATAACAAAATACCACAGACTGGGTGGCTTAAACAACATATATTTATGTTTTCACAGTTCTGGAGACTAGAATTCCAAAATCAAGGTGTTGTTGGAAATTTTGGTTCCTTCTGAAGGCTATGAGGGAAAGATCTGTTCCAGTTCTCTCTCCTTGACTCATAGATGGCCGTTTCCCTGTGCCGTTACATCATCTTCCCTCTATACTTAGATAAGTACAAATTTCCTCTTCTTAAAACAGCACCCATATTATTGGGTTAGAGCCCAACATAATGACCTCATTTTAACTTAATTACCTCTTTAAGACTACATCTTTAAATACAGTCACATTCTGAGGTACTAGGAATTAGGACTTCAATATGTGAATTTTTGTGGGACACAATTCAGTCCATAAAAATTCCCATCTAATAATTTTCTTTGCTTTAGTCAGAAGGTAAATGTGGTTTTATAATCTAGGGTAAAATGAAATAAGTAGTTACTGTGTGTTTATTTATTTTTCTATCTTTGATTTTTAATTCCTGACATGTTTCTGTTGACTTATCACAGCTTTTTTCTAAGATTTTGTGGTATAAACTCATGATCATTTGATCATTTTATTCCTCATAAATTTTGTAATATGATGTAAAGTATGAACACAAATGAACATGACAAAACTTCCTGGTTATTGACATGCTTATAAGGAGACCCTACTGGATAGTGTGTATTAATTCCAAAATGTTTTTTTCTAATTATTTTACCTTCATTTAATTTAAATCTCTTTAAATAGCCATTTAATTGATCTTCCCATTTCTAGTCGTTTTTTCCACCAATATATCTTATATGTTGCCACCAAAGAAGATATCAACATGTTACTCTCCTCAGCAAAAATCCACAATGATATTCCCCATTGTATACAAAATGAAATCCAAAATTTCCAGCCTGACATTCATGGTCTCACATCAGCTTGTCTATCTAAGCCATATCTTCCAAATACTCATCAATACATCAGGCACACTCTTTGACATACATGTGCTCTGCTTCTGTAGCCATGTTTTTACTCATGTTGGTCTCTTTTCCTTCCTTCTAATTTCAGTATGTTAAAGTTTTATGCATATATCAAAGAGCTGTTCAAACGCCATCTCTTCCATGTTCCCCTGTTGCATTTTGCTTAGAACTACATTACAATGTTTATCATAGTCTGCCTTGTATTAGTTACTTATACACTTATCTGCCTTTTCCATTTATTTGGAAGTTCCATAGATGAGGGGAGGGCAAGCTTAGATCTTATTGATCTTTAAATCCCTCTATCAGAGTACATGGCACATAATAGAAATTTGATAAATATTAACTAACTTGAATAGAAGAATATGAAATACAAATTTCAGATAGCCTGATTAAAATTAATTATATCAATTTGCGAGAGTCAGATTGGCTGGGTTTGGTGATGAATTTGACATCGAAATTTATTTATATCTTTAGAATTTTTGTAATGGAGTCATTTTCTGTTTTTCATGTACACTAGAGATCCCACAATTACTCTTATTTCTTATGAAAACTGTCCAATTCCATCCTCAAATGTAAAACAAATAGATTTCCAATAGGAGTTGCACTGTCAAGAGATAACTGTGGCTACAGAAGCTAGGCAAGTCAAACAGAAAAACACTTTGGTAAATGGGGCCCTCAAAGGCCTATCAGAGCAATTAGCATCTGTTTTAACATTAGCTCTGGCAGAAAGAGTTTCAAAATTATTTCTCATCAACTTTAAAGAGCTTTTATTATAGAAACTCTGAGGTATTTTATATCTCACAGGGAAGAGCTTAATTAGACACAAATTGATGTGCTTGTGCCTGTTGTGAAACTAGAATATAACAGACAATTCTGAACCTGTTCTCTGCCTTGTATTATGCCTCAAAAGCATCTGCAAATGTTGTAACTAATCTTCTAAAATAATTGGTAACCAATCTGCACACCATTTACCATTTCCCGATATATAAACTATTATGAGAGCAGCCAGGTGCAATTCTTTTACAGCTCTTCCCAAACACTATTGAGCATCTAATGACCTTAACAAAATTATCTTCATTAGAATCTTGAATGCTAATCCACTTTGTCTTGGTGAGGGCATTATTTAGTAAAATGAGCTTTTGGTAATTTGCAGCCTGAAAAAAAATCTTTGTTTTAGGTACATTGCCCCATAAACGTTTTCTCTTATAACTCTTCAATTTCTCTATGTTTCAGTAAGTTAATTGATACAGTATATTATTAGTAATCTTTGTGTATTTTATTTTGATTTATCTTAGAGATCTAAAGATATTGTAAAAAATACAGAATGATGTATTTTTCTAAAGGCTATGTCAAGACGTGGAAATAAAAACACAAAGTAAGTTCTTCAATATAAAAACGTCTCTTTACTCCAGCCAAACATCCTTATTTACCTTTCCAATGGATGAAATTGAAGATTAAATGGAAAAGTAATGTGAGTTTCCAATATGAAAGAACTCATTAGTTAACAGAAAAGCAAAACAAACAAGGAAAACAAACAAAACACAGTTTTCTACAAGCCAGATATGCTTCGTGAATAGAGAAACTACTGGGATCCCTTCAAGAAATGCCCACATTCAGCTTGGGATAATTGAGAAAATATTAGATGGTATAATTCCATTGTCCATTAAAAATATTTTCGTAGGGATGCATAACTATTAGTGGTATCTTAGTTTTTATCATCATAGTGAGCAGAGGCATGGGTCTGCAGATTCCATGACTTATTCCATGACTCATTTGGTTGGCTATTTAAAGAGTATCACATGATGAAAGCAAAGCAGAGACTTGGGGCTTATAGCTGAGAATGTTCACCAGAGAGCCTTATGACTGATTTCAAGAATGCATGGATTCTTCCAACCTAGCAATGTACCTTTCAGGAAATGTACTTAGGTATATTGGTATTCAGTTGCCTCTGTTGCTTCAGCTCTAGGGCTTTTTACTTCATTCCTTACTCCCTTGGATATTGAATTTCATACCTTATCACAAAACTTTGCCTTTATGTTCAAATCATTTCATGACCTTGACTTTCTTCCTTTTTTTTTTTTTTCACTTGCCTCCTCAGTTTTTAAATGTCTGGAAAGTTCTACAAGCAAAATACCTACTGGATTATTGTGAATCCTATGAGAGTTTATCCCAGAAGGCCAAAATTTTCAGAAAGTACAATCTAAAGGATTCAGCTATGCATATTTTATGATTAAAATGTTCAAGTAGCTAATTTTAGAGGACTAATACAACACTGACTTTAACATTATTCATAAGGCAGGTTTATTCTCATCACAGAGTACTATTGGAAATGATCTTCTTAAGAAATTACTTGGTTCAAATCCAATCATTTTCAGATCAGAAAATTGAGGACATAGAAGGGAAAAAAGACAAAAGAGCAAAACATAAAACAACAATATAGTTAGAGATAGAGCTGGAACTAAACACAAAAGCTCCAGATTCTGAACTTAGTGCTCATCCTAGTGTCCCATGCTCTCTACCCCATATTCTGTATCAATCACAAAACCTCCATTTAATTTTAGTAGGTCTTCTGTCCACACAACAAATTGTTTGCAGCCAAGTTCTCTTGCATGTAGATATACATCATAGAAAAATAAATACCATTTGAAGTTAATGCATCA
Organism: Balaenoptera physalus; assembly: GCF_965194825.1. Classification (NCBI taxonomy): domain Eukaryota; kingdom Metazoa; phylum Chordata; class Mammalia; order Artiodactyla; family Balaenopteridae; genus Balaenoptera; species Balaenoptera physalus. Next base: position 77,340,285 of record NC_138903.1, on the reverse strand, counting down.
GAGAGGCTTCTTAATTTGACGTCACAATTTAAGAGCTATTATTTTAGTCAGGCAGCAGCAGAAAAAGTTTGCTGCCATACGACAATAATGCACATATTGTTGAAGATGATAAATATTACATAATAAAACTAAGAATGTTATTTGGAACAATATATTTCAATGCTCTGAACCCCAGTTTTGTCATCTATAAAATGGTAATATGAAAATAGGTAAGAATATCTAATAATTCCCATTATATTCAAACATGTATCACTATCCCGGTGTGCACTATCTTTGTGTGTGAAGTTTTATATTTAAGACTCCTCTTGATTACAAATATGAATAACCTTAAGTTGCAAATATAAAAGGGAATTTTCTCAATCAAATATGTCTTTTTTATTAAATTTCACTAATACATTAAGATGGGATGAATAATTAAAAGGAAATTTGCACATCAGTTTCTACCTTCTCTATAACCCAACTTTTAACCAGAGTTAGTTTTATTGACAGTGTTCTTCTACCATATCACCTGAAAGAGTACTAATATCTTCAGGTAGCATAAGTGATACATGGGACAAGAAGGAGGTTTTACCAATAATTTGTAAATCTCATATAATAAAAGCACAATGAATGGATTTTTGATGTCATCAATAGCCATGTGGATTTACTATTCAGATATTCCAGATACTAGATTTCTGATATAGTTTTGACTTCTTTGAGACACAATTCACCAAAATGGATGTGGACAAACTAAACCTCAAAGAAATTTTTTTAAATAGTGATTTACTCAAATTGCAAAAGATAAATTCCAATCATGTGTGCATGTTTGTGATGCATATGTATTGAAAAAGGTTGGAAAGAAAAAGACAATCTGCTTTTCTTTCCCTAGTCTAATTACCCTGTCTCCTTGAAGCTCTGCAGGATATAAAAAAAGCAGTGCCTAACTTCCCTGATTTCTGTGTTGTCCTACGTGAGGTTTTTCTCTTTCCCTGATGTTTCACCTGAGTTCTTCTGTTGGTACTTCTTCCTTTAAATTTTTCTCCCTCCTTGAATCTTCCTAACGCACTCTTCCGAATGCACTATCTTCCTAAAATATCATCTGTTATCAAGTAACAGAATTCCTGTGTTTCCTAGTAATCTTCAGAACTCTAGTCATCCACTAAAGAGAATTTTCCCTCTAAGATTTTCACCTGTCCACCAAAAGAGGGGCCTAAGTGCTGGACTTAAGGTCTAGTAACTTGGGATGAAGCTGGGCTGTGGAATAGGGGTAATAGGTTTTGAGTAGGGGTTTGAAGAGATTTTGATTGTAGTAAAAATGATCCACTTCTGTGACACTTGAAGCTAATACAATATGAGAAGCCCTCTAAAAAATGATCTCAAATTTATAAATACAAAATTAGGTATCAAAGTGAATATTACTTTACAAAGAGGTGGAAAGAACAAATTTTTAAAAGGCTGACAAATAACTCAACTCAAAAAAAAATCCAGAAACAGAGCAATGTGAGCAAGACTGTAGAATAGAAAGTCCCAATGCCCATTCTCAAACAGCAACATTAATTTGACCATGATATACATATCACAATACATTTATGAGAAGTCCAGGTTCCAGTTAAGAAGTTGCAGCACCTCAAATGAGCAAAAAAACAATAACAGCCACATTGAAATGGGTAAGAATAAAATATATTAAAAAGGAAAAATAACAATAAAATTATGAATTGTTTTTCTAAAAATACGAACAAAATTTACACACTTTAACTAGACTAAGAAAAAAAATTCAAATAAAATCAGAAATGAGGAGGAGCTTCAAGATGATGGAAGAGTAAGACGTGGAGATTACCTTCTTCCCCACAAATACATCAGAAATACATCTACATGTGGAAGAACTCCTACAGAAAACCTACTGAACACTGGCAGAAGACCTCAGACCTCCCAAAAGGCAAGAAACACCCCCACGTACCTGGGTAGGGCAAAAGAAAAAAGGAAAAACAGAGACAAAAGAATAGGGATGGGACCTGCACCACTGGGAGGGAGCTGTGAAGGAGGAAAAGTTTCCACACACTAGGAAGCCCCTTCGCAGGTGGAGACTACGGGTGGTAGAGGGGGGAAGTTTCAGAGCCACGGAGGAGAGCGTAGCAACAGGGATGTGGAGGGCAAAGCGGAGAGATTCCCTCACAGAGGATCGGTGACGGTCAGCACTCACCAGCCCAAGAGGCTTCTCTGCTCAACTGTCAGGGCAGGTGGGGGCTGGGAGCTGAGGCTCTGGCTTTATAGGTCAGATCCCAGGGAGAGGACAGGTGTTCACTGCGTGCACACACCCTGAAGGGGGCTAGTGTGCCAGAGTTAGCCGGGAGTGTGTCCGGGAAAAGGTCTAGAGCTGCCGAAGAGGCAAGAGACTTTTTCTTGCCTCTTTGTTTCATGGTGCATGAGGAGAGGGGATTAAGAGCATCACCTAAACGAGTTCCAGAGGTGGGCATGGGGCGTGGCTCTCAGCGCGGACCTCAGAGACGGGCATGAGACGCTAAGGCTGCTACTGCAGCCACCAAGAAGCCTGTGTGCAAGCACAGGTCACTATCCACAACTCCCCTCCCAGGAGCCTGTGTAGCCCGCCACTGCCAGGGTCCAGTGATCCAGGGACAACTTCCTCAGGAGAAGACATGGTGCGCCTCAGGCTGTTGCAACGTCACGCCGGCCTCTGCCACCACAGGCTCCCCTTGCATTCTGTACACCTCCCTCCACACTGCCTGAGTAAGCCACAGCCCCCTAATCAGCTGCTCCTTTAACCCGGTCCTGTCTGAGAGGGGAACAGACGCCCTCAGGTGACCTACACTCAGAGGCGGGGCCAACTCCAAAGCTGAACCCCAGGAGCTGTGTGAACAAAGAAGAGAAAAGGAAATCTCTCCCAGCAGCCTCAGGAGCAGCAGATTAAATCTCCACAATCAACTTGATGTACCCTGCATCTGTGGAATAACTGAATAGACAGCAAATCATTCCAAATTGAGAGCAACGTTATATATATATATATATTTCCCTTTTTCTCTTTTTGTGAGTGTTTATGTGTATGCTTCTGTGTGTGATTTTGCCTGTATAGCTTGCTTTTACCATTTGTCCTAGGGTTCTGTCTGTCCACTTTTTTTGTTTTGTTTTGTATTTTTTTAGTATAGTTTTTAGCACTTACTATCATTGGTGGATTTGTTTTTTGGTTTGGTTGCTCTCTTTTTTCTTTCTTTCTTTGGTTTTTTTATTACATTTTAATTATTTTATTATTAATAATTATTCTTTTATTACTTATTTTGATAATTTTATTTATTTATTTACTTATTTTCTAATTTTTATTCTGAGCCATGTGGATGACAGGGTCTTGGTGCTCTGGCCGGGCATCAGGCCTGTGCTTCTGAGGTGGGAGAGGAGAGTTCAGGACATTGGCCCACCAGAGACCTCCCAGCTCCACATAATATAAAACTGCAAAAATCTCCCAGAGATCTCCATCTCAACACCAAGACCCAACTCCACTCAACGACCAGCAAGCTACAGTGCTGGACACCCTGTGACAAACAACAACCAAGACAGGAACACAACACCACCCATTAGCAGAGAGGCTGCTGAAAACCATAATAAGGTCACAGACACCTCAAAACACACCACCAGACACGGACCTGCCACCAGAAAGACAAGATGCAACCTCATCCACCAGAACACAGGCACTACTCCGCTCCACCAGGAAGCCAACACAACCCACTGAACCAACCTAAGCCACTGGGCACAGACACCAAAAACAACGGGGACTACGAACCTGCAGCCTGCGAAAGGAAGACCCCAAACACAGTAAGGTAGGCAAAATGAGAAGACAGAGAAACACACAGCAGATAAAGGAGCAAGGTGAAAACCCACCAGACCAAACAAATGAAGAGGAAATAGGTGGTCTACCTGAAAAAGAATTCAGAATAATGATAGTAAAGTTGATCCAAAATCTTGGAAATAGAATAGAGAAAATACAAGAAACCTTTAATAAGGAACTAGAAGAACTAAAGAGCAAACTAACAATGATGAACAACACAATAAATGAAAGTAAAAATTCTCTAGAAGGAATAAATAGCAGAATAACTGAAGCAGAAGAATGGAGAAGTCACCTGGAAGATAAAATAGTGGAAATAACTACTGCAGAGCAGAATAAAGAAAAAAGAAAGAAAATAATTGAGGACAGTCTCAGAGACATCTGGGACAATATTAAACACACCAACATTAAAATTATAAGGGTCCTAGAAGAAGAAGAGAAAAAGAAAGAGACTGAGAAATTATTTGAAGAGATTATAGTTGAAAACTTCCCTAATATGGGAAAGGAAATAATTAATCAACTCCAGGAAGTGCAGACAGTCCCATACAGGATAAATCTAAGGAGAAACAGGCCAAGACACATATTAATCAAACTATTAAAAATTAAATACAAAGAAAAAATCTTAAAAGCAGCAAGGGAAAAACAACACATAGCACACAAGGAAATCCCCGTAATGTTAACAACTGATCTTTCAGCAGGAACCCTGCAAGCCAGAAAGGAGTGGCAGGACATATTTAAAGTGATGAAAGGGAAAAACCTAAAACCAAGATTACTCTACCCAGGAAGGATCTCATTCAGATTCGATGGAGAAATTAAACCTATACAGACAAGCAAAAGCTAAGAGAATTCATTTTTTTTTTTTTTTTTTTTGCTGATGGAATAAGTTTTATTTTCTTCCATGTACTTATTTGTACTTTAAAAATTTAATGATTGAATTTTACTTTTATAATCAGAAAAAATGTTAGCCAAATTGTAAGTATTTACAAGTATTACCAAATAGCTAATATCCTTAATATAAAATATTATATGAATTAACTAGTAAGAACTACTAAGAACATTTGGATAAAACTGCGGTAGGGTGGGGATGGTGGTGGGCTGAATTGGGCGATTGGGATTGACATGTATACACTGATGTGTATAAAATTGATGGCTAATAAGAACCTGCAGTATAAAAAAACACACACACACACACAAAAAAAACACTAGTGCTTAGGAAATATAAAATATTAAAAAAAAAAAAAAAAAGCTAAGAGAATTCAGCACCACCAAACAAGCTTTACAACAAGTTCTAAAGGAACTTCTTTAGGCAGGAAACACAAGAGAAGGAAAACACCTACAATAACAAACCCAAAACAATTAAGAAAATAGGAATAGGAAAATACATATCGATAATTACCTTAAATGTAAATGGATTAAATGCTGCAACCAAAAGACATAGACTAGCTGAATGGATACAAAAACAAGACCTGTATATATGCTGTCTACAGGAGACCTGATTCAGACCTAGGGAAACATACAGACTGAAGGGAGGGATGGAAAAAGATATTCCATGCAAATGGAAATAAAAAGAAAAGTGGAGGAGCATTTCTCATATCAGAAAAAATAGACTTTAAAACAAAGACTATTAAAAGAGACAAAGAAGGACAATACATAATGATCAAGGGATCAACCCAAGAAGAAGATATAGCAATTGTAAATATTTATGCACCCAACAAAGGAGTACATCAATACATAAGGCAAATATTAACAGCCATAACAGGGGAAATCGACAGTAACACAATCATAGTTAGAGAATTAAACACCCCACTTTCTCCAATGGACAGATCATGCAAAATGAAAATAAATAAGGAAACACAAGCTTTAAAGGATACATTAAACAAGATGGACTTAATTGATATTTATAGGACATTCCATCCAAAAACAAGAGAATACACATTTTTCTCAAGTGCTCATGGAACATTCTGCAGGATAGATCATATCTTGGTTCACAAAACAAGCCTTGGTATATTCAAGAAAATTGAAATGGTATCAAGTATCTTTTCTGACCACAACTTTATGACACTAGGTATCAATTACAGGAAAAAATCTGTAAGAAATACAAACACATGGAGGCTAAAAAACACACTACTTAATAACTGAGAGATCACTGAAGAAATCAAAGGGGAAATCAAAAAATACCTAGAAACAAATGACAATAAAAACACAACGACCTAAAGCCTATGGGATGCAGGAAAAGCAGTTCTAAGAGGGAAATTTATAGCTATACAAGCCTACCTTAAGAAACAAGAAACGTTTCAAATAAAAAACCTAACCTTACACCTAAAGCAATTAGAGAAAGAAGAACAAAAAACCCCAAAGTTAGCAGAAAGAAAGAAATCATAAAGATAAGAACAGAAATAAATGTAAAAGAAATGAAGGAAACAATAGCAAAGATCAATGAAACTAAAAGCTGGTTCTTTGAGAAGATAAATAAAATTGATAAACCGTTAGCCAGACTCATCAAGAAAAAAAGCGAGAAGAGTCAAATCAATAGAATTAGAAATGAAACAGGAGAAGGAACAACTGAGACTGCAGAAATACAAAAGATCATAATAGATTACGACAAGCAACTATAGGACAATAAAATGGACAACCTGGAAGAAATGGACAAATTCTTAGAAATGCACAACCATCTGAGACTGAACCAGGAAGAAATAGCAAATATAAACAGACCAATCACAAGCACTGAAATTGAGACTGTGATTAAAAATCTTCCAACAAACAAAAGCCCAGGACCAGATGGCTTCACAGGTGAATTCTATCAAACATTTAGAGAAGAGCTAACTCCTATCCTTCTGAAACACTTCCAAAATATTTCAGAGAGAGGAACACTCCAAAACTCATTCTATGAGGCCAACATCACCTGATAACAAAACCAGACAATGATGTCACAAAGAAAGAAATGTACAGGCCAATATCACTGATGAACATACATGCCAAAATCCTCAACACAATACTAGCAAAAAGAATCCAACAGCACATTAAAAGGATCATACACCATGATCAAGTGGGGTTTATCCCAGGAATGCAAGGATTCTTCAATATATGCGAATCAATCAATGTGATACACAATATTAACAAATTGAAGAATAAAAACCATATGATCAGCTCAACAGATGCAGAAAAAGCTTTCAACAAAATTCAACAACCATTTATGATAAAAACCCCCCAGAAGGTAGGTATAGAGGGAACTTACTTCAAAATAATAAAGGCCATATACGACAAACCAACAGGCAACATTGTCCTCAATGGTGAAAAACTGAAACTATTTCCACTAAGATCAGGAACAAGACAATATTGCCAACTCTCACCACTGTTATTCAATATTGTTTTGGAAGTTTTAGCCACAACAATCAGAGAAGAAAGAGAAATAAAAGCAATCCAAATTGGAAAAGAAGAAGTAAAGCTGTCACTGTTTGTAGATGACATTATAGTATACATAGAGAATCCTAAAGATGCTAACAGAAAACTTCTAGAACTAATCAATAGGTTTGGTAAAGTAACAGGATACAAAATTAATGCACAGAAATCTCGTGCTTTCCTATACACTAAAGATGAAAAATCTGAAAGTGAAATTAAGGAAACAGTCCTATTTACCATTGCAACATAAAGAATAAAATACCGGGCTTCCCTGGTGGTGCAGTGGTTGAGAATCTGCCTGCTAATGCAGGGAACACGGATTCGAGCCCTGGTCTGGGAAGATCCCACATGCCATGGAGCAACTGGGCCCGTGAGCCACAACTGCTGAGCCTGCACGTCTGGACCCTGTGCCCCACAACGGGAGGGGCCGCGATAAGTGAGAGGCCCACGCACCGCGATGAAGAGTGGTCCCTGCACCACAATGAAGAGTGGCCCCCGCTTGCAGCAACTAGAGAAAGCCCTCGCACGAAACGAGGACCCAACACAGCTAAAAATAAATAAATAAATAAATAATGTAGCTTAAAAAAAAAAAGAATAAAATACCTAGGAATAAACCTACCCAAGGAGACAAAAGACCTGTATGCAGAAAACTATAAGACACTGATGAGAGAAATTATAGATGATACAAATAGATGGAATGATATACCATGTTCTTGGATTGGAAGAATCAACGTTGTGAAAATGACTCGACTACCCAAAGCAACCTATAGATTCAATGCAATCCCTATCAAACTACCACTGGCATTTTTTACAGAACTACAACAATAAATTCACAATTTGTATGGAAACACAAAAGACCCCAAATATCCAAAGCAATCTTCTGAAAGAAAAATGGAGCTGGAGGATTCAGGCTCCCAGACTTCAGACTATACTACAAAGCTACAGTAATCAAGGCAGTATGGTACTGGCACAGAAACCGAAATATAGATCAATGGAACAGGATAGAAAACCCAGAGATACACCCACACACATATGGTCACCTTGTTTCTTATAAAGGAGCAAGAATATGCAGTGGAGAAAAGACAGCCTCTTAAATAAGTGGTGCTGAGAAACCTGGACAGCTACATGTAAAAGAATGACATTAGAGCATTCCCTAACACCATACACAAAAATAAACTCAAAATGGATTAAAGACCTAAATGTACAGTCAGACACTATCAAACTCTTTGAGGAAAACATAGGCAGAACACTCTATGAAGTAATCACAGCAAGATCCTTTTTGACCCTCCTCCTAGAGAAATGGAAATAAAACAAAAATTTAAAAAAATGGGACCTATTGAAACTTAAAAACTTTTGCACAGCAAAGGAAACCATAAACAAGACCAAAAGACAACCCTCAGAATGGGAGAAAATATTTGCAAATGAAGCAACCGACAAAGGATTAATCTCCAAAATTTACAAACAGCTCATGCAGCTCCATATCAAAAAAACAAAGAACCCAGTCCAAAAGTGGGCAGAAGACCTAAATAGACCTTTCTCCAAAAAAGATATACATATTGCCATCAAACACATGAAAGAATGCTCAACATCATTAATCATTAGAGAAATGCAAATCTAAACTACAATGAGATATCATCTCACCCCAGTCAGAATGGCCATCATCAAAAAACCTAGAAACAATAAATGCTGGAGAGGGTGTGGAGAAAAGGGAACACTCTTGCACTGTTGGTGGGAAAGTAAATTGATACAGCCAGTATGGAGAACAGTATGGAGGTTCCTTAAAACCTAAAAAGATAATTACCTTACAACCCAGCAATCCCACTACTGGGTGTATACACTGAGAAAACCGTAGTTCAAAAAGAGTCATGTACCACAATGTTCATTGCAGCTCTATTTACAGTAGCCAGGACATGGAAGCAATTTAAGTGTCCATCAACAGATGAATGGATAAAGAAGATGTGGCACATATATACAATGGAATATTACTCAGCCATTAAAAGGAACAAAATTGAGTTATTTATAGTGAGGTGGATTGACCTAGAGTCTGTCCTACAGAGTGAAGTAAGTCAGAAAGAGAAAAACAAATACCGTATGCTAACACATATATATGGAATCTAAAAAAAAAAAAAAAAGTTCATGAAAAACCTAGGGGCAGGACAGGAATAAAGACACAGACCTACTAGAGAATGGACTTAAGAACACGGGGAAGGGGAAGGGTAAGCTGGGACGAAGTGAGAGAGTGACATGGACATATATACACTACCAAATGTAAAACTGATAGCTAGTGGGAAGCAGCCGCATAGCACAGGGAGATCAGCACTGTGCTTTGTGACCACCTAGCGGGGTGGGATAGGGCAGGTGGGAAGGAGGCAGATGCAAGAGGGAAGAGATATGGGGATATATGTATATGTAAATCTGGTTCACTTTGTTATAAAGCAGAAACTAACATACCATTGTAAAGCAATTATACTCCAATAAAGATGTTTTAAAAAAATATAAGAATTTAAGAAGAGACATTACAACTGATGCCACAGAATTTAAAAACATCATACAGAAGTACCAAGAACAATTTTATGGCAACAAATAGGACAACCTAAAAGAACTGGATACATTTCTAGAAACATACAACCTATCAAGACTGAATAATGAAGAAATAGAAACTCTGAACAGATTGATAATAACTAAGGAAATTTAATATATACTCAAAACCCCCCCAACTAAGAAAAGCCCAGGACCAGGCAGCTTCATGCTTGGAATCTTCCAAAATTTTATAAAATTTTATTTTTATTTGTTTTGGTTTAGTTTGGTTTGGTTTTTTTTTTTTTTTACCGTCCCATGCAGCTTGATGCTTGGAATCTTCCAAAATTTTATAAAATTTTATTTTTATTTGTTTTGGTTTAGTTTGGTTTGGTTTTTTTTTTTTTTTTTTACCGTCCCATGCAGCTTGTGGGATCCTAGTTCCCTGACCAAGGATTGAACCCAGGCCCTTTGCAGTGAAAGGGAAGAGTCCTAACCACTGGACTGCCAGGGAATTCCCTCTACCAAACTTTTAAAGAAGAATTTATACCAATCCTTTTAAAACTTTTCCAAAAAACTGAATAGAAGGGAACATTTTCAAATTTTTTTCTTTGAGACCAGCATTGCCCTGATGCCAAAGGCCAAAGACACCACAAGGAAAGAAAACTATAGGCCAATAACCCTGATGAATATAGATGCAAAAATTGTCAACAAAAACTAACAAACTGAATCTGAAAACACATTGAAAAGTCATACACCATGATAAAATGAAATTTGTCTCTTGGATTTGAGGATGGTTCAAAATATGGAAATCAATTAATGTGTTACACCACGTTAACAAAATGAATGATGAAAATTACATGATCATCTCAATAGATTTAAAAAGGGATTTGAAGAAGTTCAACATGTTTTTATGATAAAGGGTCTCAACAAACTAGATATAGAAGGAATGTACCTCAACACAATAAAAACCATGTAAGTCAAGCCCACAACTCACATCATATTTACTGGTGAAAAACTAAAACACTTCCCCCAAGATCATGAACAAGACAAGGAGGACCACTGTTGCCACTTCTATTAAACATGGTACTGAAAGTTCTAGCCAAGGCAATTAGGCAGTAAAAATAAATCAAAGGCATCCAAACTGAAAAGGAAATGAAGTTATCTCTGTTTGGAGATGACATGAACTTATACATAAAAAAAAACCCTAAAGCTTTCATGAAATATTAGTCAGACCTAGTAAATAAATTTAATAAAGTTGCAGGAGTAAAAATCAGCACTCAAATATAAGTTGCCTTTCTACACACTTACAAAAAATTATTCAAAAATAAAATTAATAAAACAAAACCATTTACAATAGTATCAAAAATATAAAATCCTTTGGAATAGACTTTTTGTGTGGTAACACAAGATCTTTACAAATATTTACAAATACAATATTGTATAGACTCTATGTTGTATAGTACATCTCTAAACTTTATTCATCTTATATAACTTAAAATTTGTACACTTTATCCTCAACATTTATCCCTTACCCCCAGTCCCTGGCAAATGCAATTCTACTCTCTGATTCTGTGAGCTTGACTACTTTAGATCCTCACGTAAGTGGCACCATGAAGTATTTGTTCTTTTGTGATTGGTTTATTTCACTTAGTATAGTTTCATCCATGCTGTTGATGATGGAAGGATTACCTTCTTTTATGGCTGAATAATATTCCATTGTATATGTACATGCAACATTTTCGTTTTTCATTCATCCATTGATGGACATTTAGATTCTTTCCATGTTTTGCTATTGTGAATAATGCTGCAATGGACATAGGAGTGCAGATATCTCTCTTAGATCTGGATTTCAGTTATTTTGAATACATACACAGAAGTGGGATTTCTGAATAATATGGTAGTTCTAATTTTAATTTTTTAAGAACCTCCATAATTTTTCCATAGTGGCTGCACCAATTAACATACCAACTAACAGTGTACAAGGGTTCTAATTTCTCCACATATTCTCCAACTTTTAATACCATTTCTTTTTTAAAAATATCCATCCTAAGAATATGAAATGATATATCTTGTGGTTTGATTTTCATTTTCCTTGATGATTTTAATGTTGAGCAACTTTTATATTACTATTGGCCATTCATATGTCTTTTCTGGAGAAACATCTATTCAATTTTTCTGCTTTTTATTTTTAAAAGGGTTATTTGTTTTTGTACTATTGAGATGTAGTAGTTCCTGATATATTTTGAGTATTATCCCTTTATCAGACATATCATTTGCAAATATTTTCTTCCATTCTGTATGTTACCTTTTCATTTTGATGATTATTTTCTTTGCTGCTCAGAAGATTTTTAGTTTAATGCAATGCCTCTTGTCTATTTTACTTTTGTTGTCTGTGCTTTTGCTGTCTTTTTCAAAAACTCATTGCTATGGCTAATGTCAGGAAGAATTTTCCCTATATTTTCCTATAGAAGTTTTACAGCTTCAGGTATTTCTTTTCTATATTTAATCCATTTGTGCTGCTTTTTGTGTGTGTTATAAGATAAAGGTTGAATTTTACCCTTTTGCTAGTGGATATTCAGTTTTCCCAGCACCATTTATTGAAGACATTATTCTTTACCCATTGGGTATTCTTGGCTTCCTTATGAAAGATCAGTTGACTATATATTGTGGATTTATTTCTGGATCCTGTATTCTTTTCCATTGGTCTATTAATATGTTTTTATTCTAGTATCATATTGTATCAATTACTGAAGTTTTGTAATATAGTTTGGAATCAGAAAGTGGGATGCCTCCAGCTTTATTCTTCTTGATCAAAATGTCTTTGGCTATTTTTGGTGTTTTCTGTTTCCATGTCAATTTTATGATGTTTTCTATTTTTATAAAAATGCCACTGGGTTTTGATAAAATTGCATAGAATCTATAGATAGCTTTGATCAGTATGAATATTTTAAATACTAATTTTTTCAATCCATGAACATGAGATATCTTTTCATTTATTTGCATCTAGTTTAATTTGTTTCATCAGTGTTTTGTAGTTTTCAGTGTACAGGTATTTCATCTCCTTGGTTAAGTATTTTATTCTTTTTGATGCTTCTGTAAATGGATTGTTTTCCTAAATTTTTTTCAAATTTTTCATTCTTAGTATATAGATATGTAACTGATTTTTGTATATTAATTTTGTATCCTGTAGTTGCACTATACTTGTTTACTAGTTCTCACAAATTTTTATGGAATCTTTAGGGTTTTCTACATGCAAGATCAAGACATCTATAAATAGAAATAATTGTATTTCTTCCTTTGCAATTTGAATGCCTTTTATTTCTTTATCTTGCCTTGTGGCTCTGGCTAGGATTTCAAGTACTATGTTGAATAGAATTTGTGAGAGTAGACATTCTCACCGTGTTCCAGATCATAATATAATATTAGCTGTGGGCTTGATTTTTATGGCATTTATTATGTTGAGGTACAGTCCTTCTTTACCTAGCTTGTTGAGAGTTTTTATCATGAAAACATGTTGAATATTGTCAAATGCTTTTTCTACATCTTTTGAGATGATCATGTGCTTGCATAATTCATACTGTTTAATATGGTGTATCACATTGATAGACTGGCTTATGTTGAACCATCCTTTCATCCCATGGTCATGACACTTGGTCATGGTGTATGATCCTTTTAATGTCCTGTTGAATTCAGTTTGCTATTATTTTCTTGCATCCATGTTTATTAGTGTTATTGGCTTATAGTTTTATTTTCTTGTGGTTTCTTTGTCAGGCTTTGGTATCAGGGTAGTGCTGGCCCCAGAAAAGGAGTTTGAAATATTTTCCTCTTCTTTTTTTTGGAAGTATTTTTAAATGTTTGGTTTTGATTCTTTACATGATTGGTAGAATTCACCTGTGAAGTCATCTGGTCTTGGACTTTTCTTTGTTGGAGACTTTTTATTACTAATTCAGTCTCCTTATTTCTTATTAGTCTTTTTAGGCTTTTTATTTCTTCATGATTCAGTCTTGGTATGTTATGTATTCCTAGGAATTTATTCAGTTTTTCTAGATTGTCCCTTTTGTTAGCATATAATTGTTCATAGTGGTCTTGTATCATCTGTTACACTTTTGTGACATCCATTTTATCGTTTCCTCTTCCATTTCTAATTTACTGATTTGAGTTTTCTCTCTTTTTTTCTTAGTTATTCTAGCTAAGGGTTTGTCAATTTTGTTTATCTTTTCAAAAAACCAAGTCTCTGTTTTGTCAATTTTTCTATTGTGTTTCTATTCTCCATTTATTCTTGCTTGTATCTTTATTATTTTCTTCCTTCTAATTTTAGTTATAGTTTTACCTTGTTTTTCTTGAGGTACAGGGCTTGGGTGCTTGAGATCTTTCTTCATTTTATAAAAGTAAGCAATTATCACTCTAAACTTCCTTCTTAACACTGCTTTTGCTATATCCCATAAGTTTTGGCATGTTCTGTTTTTATTTTCACTTGTTTCAAGATATTTCCTCATTTCTCTTTTGATTTCTTCTTTAAACAAATGGTTGTTCAGGAGTATATTGTTTAATTTCCACATACTTGTGAAATTTTCAGTTTTCTTTCTGCTATTGATTTCTAGTTTCATTCAATTTTGTTCAGTAAAAATATATGATTTCAATTTTTTCTTAAACTTAAAACATTTTTGACCTAACGTGATCTATCCTGGAAAATATTCCATGTTTGCCTGAGAAAAAAATGTGTATTCTGTTGCTTGGGTGGAATGTTCTCTATATATTAGTTGATTCATTTGTTCTATAGTGTTGTTCAAGTACTCTCTTACCTTATTGATTTTCTGTCTCTATGTTCTCTTATTGAAAATGGGATATTAAAGATTCCTACTATTATTGTTTTATTCCCTCTATCTCCCTTTAATTCTCTCAATGGTTGCTTTATATATTTAGGCACCCTTCTATTTGATTTATACATATTCATAATTTTTTATATTCCTGTTGAATTTACACTTCAGTATCATGTTTGCCTCTTATGCCAGGTTTTCATTTAAAATTTAGTTTTTCTGATATATGTATAGCTACCCTTGCTCTCTTTTGGTTACCATTTGCATGGAATACCATATTCTGTCCCTTTATTTTCAGCCTAAATGTGTCCTTACATCTAAAGTAGTCTCTTGTAGACAGCATATAGTTGGATCATGGTTTTTTGTCCTTTCAGCCTTACTATATCTTTGTATTGGGGAGTTTAATTCATTCAGATTTAATGTAATTATTGATAGGGAAGGACATACTACTGGCATTTTAAATTGTTTTCTGAATATTTTGTAGTTCTTTTCTCTCTCTCTTCCTCTCAGTTATTTCTTTAAGTAAGGTTTTTGTCTTTTTTACTTTTCTCCTTCTCTGCTTTTCATAATGTATATATTGGTTCACTTGATGGTGTTATATAAGTCCCTTAGGCTTTCTTCACTCACTTTCATTTCTTTTTTTTCTTTTTGTTCCTCTAGCTGTATAATTTCAAATAACCTATATTCCACTTCACTGACTCTTTCTTCTGCTTGATCAAATATGTTGTTGAAGCTTTCTACTGAATTCTTCAGTTCAGTCATTGTATTATTCAGCTCCTGTTTGGATCCTCTTTGGGTGTTTTCTCATGGTTTTTATGGTTTCTATTTCTTTGTTGTTCTATAATTTTGTTCATTCATTATTTTTCTGATTTCTTTTAACTATCTATCTGTGTTCACTTGTAGCTCACTGAGCTCCTTTAACAATACTCTTTTGAATTATTTTGTCAAGCAGTTCATAGATCTCTGTTTCTTTAAGGTCAGTTCCTCGAGCTTTGTTTTGTTCCTTTTATGGTTTCATGTTTCTCTGATTATTCATGACCCTTGAATAGACTTGCATTTGTGTCTGCCTATTTGAAGAAGCAGTCACTTCTTCCCATCTTTACAGACTGGCTTCAGCAAGGAACGCTTTTCATCAGTCAGCCCAGCAATAGATTCTGAGTAGGCCTCTCTCTTGACAGGGTCCATATTTGACCCTGCTTCTGTGATCTGCAAGAAGGACCATTACTAAGACCTGTGTACCAGCTGTTCAAATCCTTGTGCTGGTTGTTGAGAGTCCCTGCCCCTTTTCTTTGTTCTTAGCTACCCCCAAATGATCTAGCCATGCTTATTCCCTCAGTATTCTGTGTAAGATGTGAGAGAAGAAGACCATCGAGCAGTACCTTGAAAAGTGGTGAAGTTGAATGCTCACTTTTCTCTCTTTTCCCCACAAAAAAAAACTTGCAGGTCATGGGAATGTCTCTTGGTGTACTGCTGTACTGGCTTGGAGGAGATGTGATGCAAGTAAAGTGAAACTTTTCTTCTTACTCTTTCAATACATCTTTTCTTGTTTCTGTGTTCCACTGGTGTGCTGTAGTCCCTCACCTGGATTCTGGAGCACTCATGAAGTTATTTTTCCATGGATAGTTATTAAATTGGTGTTTCTCTAGGAGAACATGGGTTAGAGCCTCGTAACCCACCATCTTGATTATGTCACTCCCTTTGTAACCCTTAGTAATACACTTAACCAAGGAGATGAAAGACTTGTATACTGAAAGCTACAAAATATTAACGAAATAAATTAAGAAAGACACAAATAAATAGAAAGACATCCTGTGGTCATGGATTCAAGTACTTAGTATTGCTAAAATGACTATATTACCTAAAGCTATATAAAGATTCAATGCTATCCCCATCAAAACATCATTGGCAATTTTTACAGACATAAAAAAATCCTAAAATTCTATATAACCACAAAAAAGCCCCAAAGGTCAAAGCAGTCTTGAGAAACAAAAGATATCTGGAGTATCACACTTTCTAATTTCAAAATATATTACAAAGCTACAACAATCAAAACAGTACAGTATTCTATGTTGTACCACTGAAGCTAATACAATATTGTAGGTCAACTATTCTTCAATTAAAAAAAAAGTATAGTCCTGGAATGATGACAGACATATAGACAAGAAGAACAGAATAGAAAGCCCAGAAATAAACTCATGCATGTACATGCAACTGATCTTCAACAAGGGAGTCAAGAAAACACAATGGGGAAAAGAAAGTTTCTCAACAAATGGTGCTGGGAAATGGTTCTATGGTATCTCATACCACACACAAAAATCAATTCAAATGGATTGAAGACTTAAGTGTAAGATCAGAAACTGTAGAATAATTACTGTATACAAAAACATAAGGGAAACACTTCTTGATATTGGTGTTGGTAATGTTTTCTTGGATGTGACACAAAAAGCACAGACAACAAAAGGAAAAATAGACAAGTGGGACTATATCAAACTAAAAATTTTCTGCACAATAAAGGAAATAACCAATAAAATGAAAAGACAACCTATGAAATGGGAAAAAAATATTTGCAAACCATATATCTGATAAGACACTAATATATAAAATATATAAGGAAATCCTAAAACTCAATATTAAAATAACTTACCCTATTAAAATGCGCAAAGAAAGTGAATAAACATTTCTCCAAAGGAGACATACAAATGTCCAACAGATATATAAAAAGGTGTTCAATATCAGTAATCATCAGGAAAATGTAAGCCAAAACCACAGTGAGATACCCCCATCCTTTTAAGATGGCCATTTTTAAAGGAAAAAAAAAACACACATAAGATATCAAGCATTGGCAAGAATGTGGAGAAATTAGAACACTTGCACACTAATTGTGGGAATATAAAATGTTGAAGCCACTATGAAAAACATTATAGAGATTTCTCAAAAAAATAGAACTACAATATGGTCCAGCAATCCCACTTCTCTGTATATATCCAAAAAATTGAAATCAGAGTCTTGAAATGATATTTTCACTCCCATGTTCATTGAAGCATTATTCACAGTACTCAAGACATAGAAACAATGTCAATGTTCATCAATGAATGAATGGATAAAGAAAATGTGGTATTTACATACAATGAACTATCATTCAGCCTTTAAAAAGACGGAACTTCTGCCATTTGCAATAACATGGATGAACACGTAGGGCATTGTGCTAAATAAATTAAGCCACTCAGACAAGGACAAATGCTGAAGATTCCATTTATATGAGATATCTATAATACTCAGAGAATATACTATACTACAATAGTCAAACAGAGAATCAAAATGTTGAATGGTGATTTCCAGGGCCTGAGCAATGGGAGAAATGAACAAGGGGTATAAAGTTTTAATTATACAAGATGAATAAGTTCTAGAGATCTGCTGTAAAACATATTACCTATAGTTAATAATACTGTATTGCATACTTAAAAATGTGTTAATAGGGTGAACCTCAAGCTAAGTGTTCTTACCACAGCAACAACAACAAAAAGAAAATGAAAATGCTATATCTGATAAAATATGATAAAATAAAATAACTGATAAAGCACTTTTGTCCAAGAATCATTAAGAAAATATAAATAAAAATGAGAAGATACTATTTTGCCTTACTTGAATGACTATAATAAATAATGCAGCTATAATAAATAATACAGATTTATAACAATGTTGGCAAGGATGTGGAGAAATGGGAATTATCATACATTGCTGGTGAAAATGTAAAATGGTGCAGACATTATTGAAAAACAGTAGCCATTTCTTTAAAAGTTAAAAATACAATTACAATACAATAATTACAATAATAATTATTATTGTATGGTTGCATGTGATGGTTCATAACAACATTATTCATAATGTCCAAAAATTAAAACAACCTAAGTATCTATCAACTGGTGAATAAATATATAAAATGTGGTATATTCATACAATGGAATATTATTCAGCAATGGAAAGGAATGAACGATTGACATGTTATCACATGTATGAACCATAATAACCATATGCCAAGTGAAAGAAGTCAGACACAAGAGACCATATATTGCACAATTCTGTTCATATTAAATGCCCAGAAAGGGAAAATTTATGGAGACAGAAAGTAGGCTAGTGATTGTGTGGAGCTAGGGATAGGAAAGAGGATTAACTGTAAATGGACATGCGAGATCTTACTGCAGGGATGAAAATGTTCCGAAACTAAGAGTGATGGTTACACTACTTTATAAATTTACTAAATATAATTTTACTATTAAAATAAAACCCAGAAACATAGCATAGTGTTTTATTAATAAATGTCTGACATTTTTATAATACTTTTTCTCATTTCTCACTGCATAATCTTTGAATATCTAACTATATTGCAGTGATTTTTTAATGTCATTGTCTACACAGATACTAGAAAGATAACTTATTCTTTCTTCTTAGGTATTCCTAAAGGTATCCCTAAAATGTATTCACATTTACAAACATTCTATCTGCTTTATTAATTTGAAATTTTGCATTAAGTTCCCCAAGAATTTGCAAAGATACAACAGAGAGTTTCCATATATTCTTCATCTAGTTTCCCCTAATGATAACATCTTACATAGCTATAGTGCCATATCAAAATCAGGAAACTGGCACTGATACAATATGTGTGCACCATCCTATGTCAATTTATTATATGTATAGATTCTTGTAACAACCACCATAATCAAGATACAGAACTACTCCACGGTCATATGTGCACCTTGTGATATCCTTTTATAGCCACATCCACATGTCTCTCCAACCAAACCCTGGAAACCCTGGAAACTTGTTGTCCATCTCTATCATTTTTGTCATTTTGAGAATGTTAATTAAAGGGAATCATACAATATGTTACCTTTTGAGAATGGCTTTTTTCACTTAGCATAATGCCCTTGAGAGTCACCCAAATGCTTGTGTGTATCAACAGTTTGTTCCTTTTTATTGCTGAGTAATTGTCCATGTTATGGATGCATCACGATTTGTTTCACCATTTACACATCATAGGACAGTTTAGTTGTTTCCATTTTGGGCCAATACAAATAAAACTGCTCTGCACAATAGCATATAGTTCTCAGTGTGGATATAACTTTTCATTTATCTGGGATAAATGCCCAAGAAAGCAATTATTGGGTCACATGGTAAGTGCATTGTTAGGAGTGTATGTTTTCAGGAGTGGTTGTACCATTTTACATTCCCACCAACAATGGATGAGAGATTCAGATGCTACATCTCCACCAGCATTTGGTATTGCCACTACTTTTTATTTTAGCTGTTTTAATAGATGTGCAGTGATATCTCCTTGTGGCTTTATTTCTCTAATAACTAGCAATATTAAATATCTTTCATATATTTATTTTCCATGTGTATATTCTCTTCAGTGAAATGTTTCTTCATGCCTTTTGCCCATTTTCTAACTGGATTATTTGTTTGTCTGTTTGCTTCTTTGTTTTACTCTTAAGTTTTCAGAATTTTTAATAACATTTAGACCTGAGTCCCTTATCAGATATATAGTTTGCAAATATATTCTCCCAGTCTGTTGCTTTTCTTTTCATCCTCTTAACAAGTCTTTCACAGAGCAAATGTTTAACTTTGGAGGAAGTCCAACTTATTAATTTCTTTTTTTCTTTTATAGATCATTCTTTTGGTATCATGTCTAAATACTTTTTATCCTGGCTCTAGGTCCAAGAGATCTTCTCCTGTATTTAATTCTAACAGTTTTATAGTTTTAAGTTTAACATTTAAATCCATGATCCATTTTGAGTTAATTTTTGTAAATGTGAGAGCTTTAATTCCAGGTCCTTTTAGCCTACTATTGTACAAATGCTTCATTACCATTTGCTAAAAATGTTGTCCTTCCTCCATTGAATCAGAGTTGCACCTATGTCAAAAATCAAATGGTCATACATATGTATTTCTATTTCCGTTCAATTTGGTTCCATTCATCTATGTGTCTACCCCTGCAACAATAACACACAGTCTTGATTACAATAGCTATATAAGTCTTGTAATTGGGTAGTGATTCCTCCTATTTAATTCTCCTTTTTCAAAATCATTTCAGCAATTCTAGCTCCTTTTTCTTTCCATATGACTTTTAGAATAATCTTGTCTATACCTATAAAATATCTTGCTGTGGTAGCAATAGCATTATGTTAAACCTGTTTATCAATTTAGTAAAAATTGATATCTTTACTATGTTGAGTTTTGCAACCTATAAACAGGCTATATATTTCCATTTATTTATGCCTTATTTGATTTATTTCAGCAGTGCTTTGTAGTTTTTGACTTACAAGTCCTGTATAAATTTGGTTAGATTTATGTCTAACCATCTCATGTTTTGAGTAATTGTAAATAGTATTGTATTATTTTAATTTTTGTTTCTTCATGTTCCTTGCCAGTATATGGAAATAAAATTCATTTTCATATTAATCCTATATCTTGTGAGACCTTCTCCCTTCAATCATGTTTGACTCTGGGTTCTCTAAGTCCCTATTTTATCACATAATAATATTCTCTGTGACATCAAGTATGTGGCTAATACAGCGTTATAGTGTTCCTTAATTGTCTCCAGGAATTCATCTAAGACTTTGACAAATATTCTACAAGTTTTAATGATGGTGATATCTTGATCTAACGAGTGGGTGTAAATAGAAGATTTTTCAGTTAACAACAAATTCACGTATTCCTACCTGAAAGATTACCTAAGTGTTTTGTTGATTGAAATATTGAGGAGTTCAAGTTGTATGATCAGTCAGTGAAAATAAGAACTAAGTCGCTTCACTTTTCAGCAAGCTTATCCTTTACTGTTAATATCATGTCTACAAATGCATTAAAAATTAATATCTTTGGTGAGATTCCAAGGGATTCTCAACTTCTATTCAAGGTGGCTTGCTGCTCATTTCATTTCTATTTCTCTCTCTTTCTATAAGCCCACAGGAATCTATTTCTCATCTGAGGTAAAACATTTTCCTTTCCTATTTCTTTGGTAAGCTCCACTGTGCTTGTGAATTACCTTCCATTAATGGATGATGTTTTTGTTAAGCAATATAAATAATTCAGTTGAATTTAGTGCAACACAAAGAATTATTGTCAAATTCACACATATACAGATGATGAGGCAATGACAAATACATCACAACTGCTTCCTGGTTCTTCAATTATAAGATGAATTCTGATTTCAGAGATGTTAAAATGTGACAAATGTGTATATTACAATCTATGAAATGTTGTGGAAGAAGGAGCTCTTTCCAAAAATGTCTCCATTAGAATTTAACCTCCAAGAGAGCAAGACTTTATCATCTCTTTATCAGTTTATCCCCAGTACCTTAAACAATGCCTGACATATAATAAATATGAAATAAGTATATGTTGATGCATTAATTGTAATTAGAATTTCGAATATTCAGATTATTCAGCTTCTTCCAAGTCAACAGCTATTGATCATTTTCCCATTGAGAAACCATTTTCAACTCACATTTTGGTGTTCAGTAAAAAACCAAACCAGCACTTACATCTTCCATTTTGAGTGAAGTATCATTTGTAATTATTTACTTTAGTCTCTGGCTACAATGCAGTACTCTATAGTAAATTATTTGTATCATCAGAATGGATGTGCAGTTAAGACTGGACTAATAATTTGGTCCTGAAATGATATGTGAAATAAACATAGATAAGGAGAGAAAAAAACACCAGCTTTTATTATTTCTTCCAGATGGATGTGAAATGTGTTTTTGACACTTCTATTTTTGATTTGCAGCTTAGATCATTGCCAATACAGAAACACTAAATCAATCATTTCATCATTCAGTTGCTTCAATATCTTTAATTACTGATTATTGCATAATCAATAGTCTCATCTGTGCAATTGATCTGTACTGTCATGAATTCACCCAACATTGCCAAAAGATACTGATTTTGATCCATTCTTTTTCATCATATTTGCAATGGTTGAAAAATGAACACTGACTAATAACCATCACACACAGACACACACACACACGCACACACAAGGCTAGTGGCTTCTTAAGCTGACAGTTCCATTTCCTCTTCTAATGTCACTGCTAATTATATAAGAAGCTCTGCCTCGGTTGTGAATAATATTAAAATATTCAGTTGATCCACAGTTTTCTATTTCTCCCCAGTGAGTCAAAGTTTTTTTTTCTGTCCTCATGTGTTAATCAGACAGAAGACCTTGGTTAATCAAGGTAACTTTAAAAATAAGAAAAATATAATATGCTAACCTGCTACTGGGTCAGTTTTGCTAGTGATATTTGATCCTAAGTGGATCTAAAGTATCACTGCTGTATCTGTGACTCAGCATCTCTTTAAACTGGTGTGTGTGGTGTGCTACTGCCAAGTAATCTAGACAAGCTCTCTACTCAAAGTTTGGTGTGGGAGCCTGTGTTGATCCACCAACTATTATCAGCTGGCAACCAAGTAAGCACCAAAATTGAAAGGAAATATTTAAAAATATTTAAAGCAATCAGACAGTAATTATATACATATTGAATGTAATAATAAGAATATTTGGAATTATATTCTGTATGTTATTTTCTCATTTAATTTCTATGAATTTATTTTTAGTTTATTGTACAAAATATCAATCTGAAACAAATTGGAATTAATAAATTTGGTTCTTCCACACAGATAGTTTAAGAACTACTCTTCTAGACTGTTGGGTTTTTTTTTTTTTGAAACTATAGTTCAAAGCCTTCAAATACTAATTTGTTAGTAAGTTCTCAGTACGATTAGGTCCTTTTTTTTGCAAGCAAATATAATTAAATTTGACTGTTTTACATTTACACTTAAAAGTGAAGAATTGCCAAGAGCTCAATTATAAAACACATTCTTTAAGAGCTTTTTATTGTTTGAAATATCTGATTCTCTGGCACTTGTTCATAAGTTGTCCCTGGCAGTGGTACAGTATCACATCAACATTACTGTATCCAGTATACGGTTTTATGAAGTCAGTGGTCAAGTGTAATTAAATATATACAATATTAAATTACTTCCTGATATTTCTGAACAAACCCAGGAAATTACTAGTGTTTTGAATCAAATTATAAGTATCTTAAGAGATCTGTTTCTTGTTTTCCTATCCTAAGATCTGATTTCTATACCTAAATTGAAACTGCTGAATAATCTACCATGTAGATTAGATTGTCATTTTGATTTTTATATATTTTTAAAATAAAAATGAGAAGTTTCAATTGATGATACGTATTAGTGGTGTTTAATAGACTATGGATATGTGATATGATTTATAAAAATTAATGAAAAATAAGTATATGACAAATAATCTTTGACAAATGGAAAGATTTACAAATATGATAATAAAGGTTGGTCATCAGAAAAATTATAAAGTTTGTTGATCATCTCTTTACCCTTTTACTCCCAGATGCTCAGTTCCTGAACAACCCTCTATATACCTGGTTATATTGTTGTCATCATACGTCACCTTTCTCCTACCTCATTCCATTAGGGCCCTAATCTCTGTCATGAGGCAGTTTAGGTATAGTGGTCAAAAACTTTGGACCAGACATCCAGGTTTGAACCCAAGCTTCTCTATTTAGTAGCTGGATAGCTTTGGAAAAGTATTATTTAACACTTCTGTGCCTGGATTTTGATACTTGTAAAGTGGGCATAATTGTGCTTAACTCACAAGCTTGTTATAAGGATTATTAAAGCTCTTATAAAGTGACTGGTACAGAGTAAACAATGGGTAAATGTCATCATCAGTAAGTGGAAATAAGTCATTGAGGATAGTGATTGACAGCTAACTAAAAAGTAATTTCTTTCAGATAACCTAACCAGAATGATTGGCATCTGCTGTGTTCTGAACATTTGTGTCCTCTTCAAATTCATATGCTAAAATGTTACTGACCAAATATGATGGTGTTAGGATGTGGGGCCATTAGGGAGGTGTGTATGTAATGCAGGTGCAGCCCTCATGAATAGAAATAGACCTCACAGAGGAACCAAGATGGTGGAGTAGAAGGACGTGCTCTCACTCCCTCTTGTGAAAACACCAGAATCACAACTAGCTGTTGGACAATCATTGACAGGAAGACACTGGAACTCACCAAAAAAGATACCCCACATCCAAAGACAAAGGAGAAGCCACAATGAGATGGTAGCAGGGGCACAATCAGAGTAAAATCAAATCCCATAACTGGTGGGTGGGTGACTCACAGACTAGTGAACACTTAGACCACAGAAGTCCACCCACTGGAGTGAAGGTTCTGAGCCCCACGTCAGGCTTCCCAACCTAGGGGTCCGGCAACGGGAGGAGGAATTCATAGAGAATCAGACTTTGAAGCCTAGTGGGAATTGATTGCAGGACTTTGACAGGACTGGGGGAAACAGACCCCACTCTTGGAGGGTGCACACAAAATAGTGTGCACATCAGGACCCAGGGGAAGGAGCAGTGACCCCGGGGGAGACTGAACCAGACCTACCTGCTAGTGTTGGAAGGTCTCCTGCAGAGGTGGGGGGTGGCTCTGTTTCACCGTGGGGACAAGGACATTGGCAGCAGAAGTTCTGGGAAGTACTCCTTGGCGTGAGCCCTCCCAGAGTCTGTCATTAGCCCCAACAAAGAGCCCAGGTGGGCTCCAGTGTTGGGTTGCCTCAGGCAAAACAACTAACAGAGAGGGAACCCAGCCCCACCCATCAACAGTCAAGTGGATTAAAGTTTTACTGAGCTCTAACCACCACAGCAACAGTCAGCTCTACCCACCACCAGAGCCTCCATTCAAGCCTCTTAGATAGCCTCAACCACCAGAGGGCAGACAGCAGAAGCAAGAAAAACTATAATCCTGCAGCCTGTGGAACAAAAACCACATTCACAGAAAGATAGACAAGATGAAAAGGCAGAGGGCTATATACCAGATGAAGGAACAAGATAAAACCCCAGAAAAACAACTAAATGAAGTGGAGATAGGCAACCTTCCAGAAAAAGAATTCAGAATAATGATAGTGAAGATGATCCAGGACCTCGGAATAAGAATGGAGGCAAAGATCGAGACGATGCAAGAAGTGTTTAACAAAGACCTAGAAGAATTAAAGAACAAACAAACAGAGATGAACAATACAATAACTGAAATGAAAACTACACTAGAAGGAATCAATAGCAGAATAACTGAGGCAGAAGAAA
Organism: Balaenoptera physalus; assembly: GCF_965194825.1. Taxonomy (NCBI): domain Eukaryota; kingdom Metazoa; phylum Chordata; class Mammalia; order Artiodactyla; family Balaenopteridae; genus Balaenoptera; species Balaenoptera physalus. The sequence goes on along the minus strand of NC_138903.1, from coordinate 77,314,556 downwards.
GGATAAGTGACCTGGAAGACAGAATGGTGGAATTCACTGCTGCGGAACAGAATAAAGAAAAAAGAATGAAAAGAAATGAAGGCAGCCTAAGAAATATCTGTGACAACATTAAATGCAACAACATTCGCATTATAGGGGTCCCAGAAGGAGAAGAGAGAGAGAAAGGACCCAAGAAAATATTTGAAGAGATTATAATCAAAAACTTCCCTATCATGGGAAAGGAAATAGCCACCCAAGTAAAGGAAGCGCAGTGAGTCCCATACAGGAAAAACCCAAGGAGAAACACGCCGAGACACATAGTAATCAAAGTGGCAAAAATTAAAGACAAAGAAAAATTATTGAAAGCAGCAAGGGAAAAATGACAAATAACATACAAGGGAAATCCCATAAGGTTAACAGCTGATTTCTCAGCAGAAACTCTACAAGCCAGAAGGGAGTGGTATGATATATTTAACGTGATGAAAGGGAACAACCTACAACCAAGATTATTCTACCCAGCAGGGATCTCATTCAGAGTTGATGGAGAAATCAAAAGCTTTACACACAAGCAAAAGCTAAGAGAATTCAGCACCACCAAACCAGCTCTACAACAAATGCTAAAGGAACTTCTCTAAGTGGGAAACACAAGAGAAGAAAAGGACCTACAAAAATAAACACAAAACAATTAAGAAAATGGTCATAGGATCATACGTATCGCTAATTACCTTAAACGTGAATGGATTAAATGCTCCAACCAAAAGACACAGGCTTGCTAAATGGATACAAAGACAAGACACATATATATGCTGTCTACAAGAGACCCACTTCAGACCTAGGGACACATTCAGACTGAAAGTGAGGGGATGGAAAAAGATATTCCATGCAAATGGAAATCAAAAGAAAGCTGGAGTGGCTATACTCATATCAGATAAAATAGACTTTAAAATAAGGAATGTTACAAGAGACAAGGAAGGACACTACATAATGATCAAGGTGTCAATCCAAGAAGAAGATATAACAATTATAAATAAATATGCACCCAACATAGGATCACCTCAATGCATAAGGCAACTGCTAACAGCTATAAAAGAGGAAATCGACAGTAACACAATAATAGTGGGGGGACTTTAACACCTCACTTACAGCAATGGGCAGATCATCCAAAATGAAAATAAATAAGGAAACAGAAGCTTTAAATGACACAATAGACCAGATAGATAGACTTGATATTTATAGGACATTCCATCCAAAAACAGCAGATTACACTTTCTTCTCAAGTGCACACAGATCATTCTCCGGGATAGATCACATCTTGGGTCACAAATCAAGCCTTAGTAAATTAAAGAAAATTGAAATCATATCAAGCATCTTTTCTGACCACAACGCTATGAGATTAGAAATGAATTACAGGGAAAAACACGTAAAAAACACAAACACATGGAGGCTAAACAACACACTACTTAATAACCAAGAGATCACTGAAGAAATCAAAGGGGAAATAAAAAAATACCTAGAGACAAATGACAATGAAAACACGACAATCCAAAACCTATGGGATGGAGCAAAAGCAGTTCTAAGAGGGAAGTTTATAGCTATACAAGCCTACCTAAAGAAACAAGAAAAATCTCAAGTAAACAATCTAACCTTACACCTAAAGGAACTAGAGAAAGAAGAACAAACAAAACCCAAAGTTAGCAGAAGGAAAGAAATCATAAAGATCAGAGCAGAAATAAATGAAATAGAAACAAAGAAAACAATAGCAAAGATCAATCAAACTAAAAGCTGTTTCTTTGAGAAGATAAACAAAATTGATAAACCATTAGCCAGACTCATCAAGAAAAAGAGGGAGAGGACTCAAATCAATAAAATTAGAAATGAAAAAGGAGAAGTTAAAACAGACACTGCAGAAATACAAAACATCCTAAGAGACTACTACAAGCAACTCTATGCCAATAAAATGGACAACCCGGAAGAAATGGACAAATTCTTAGAAAGGTATAACCTTTCAAGACTGAACCAGGAAGAAAGAAAATATGAACAGACCAATCAAAAGCACTGAAATTGAAACTGTGATTAAAAATCTTCCAACAAACAAAAGTCCAGGATCAGAAGGCTTCACAGGTGAATTCTATCAAACATTTAGAGAAGAGCTAACACTCATCCTTCTCAAACTCTTCCAAAAAATTGCAGAGGGAGGAACACTCCCAAACTCATTCTATGAGGCCACCATCACCCTGATACCAAAACCAGGCAAAGATACTATAAAAAAATAAAATTACAGACCAATATCACTGATGAATATAGATGCAAAAATCCTCAACAAATTACTGGCAAACAGAATCCAACAACACATTAAAAGGATCATACACCACGATCAAGTGGGGTTTTTCCCAGGGATGCAAGGATTCTTCAATATACGCAAATCAATCAATGTGATATGCCATATTAACAAATTGAAGAATAAAAACCATATGATCATCTCAATAGATGCAGAAAAAGCTTTTGACAAAATTCAACACCCATTTATGATAAAAACTCTCCAGAAAGTGGGCATAGAGGGAAACTACCTCAACATAATAAAGGCCATATACGACAAACCCACGACAAGCATCATTCTCAATGGTGAAAAACTGGAAGCATTTCCTCTAAGATCAGGAACGAGACAAGGATGTCCACTCTCACCACTATTATCCAACATAGTTTTGGAAGTCCTAGCCACGGCAATCAGAGAAGAAAAAGAAATAAAAGGAATACAAATTGGAAAAGAAGAAGTAAAACTGTCACTGTTTGCAGATGACATGATACTATACATAGAGAATCCTAAAAATGCCACCAGAAAACTGCTAGAGCTAATCAATGAATTTGGTAAAGTTGCAGGATACAAAATTAATGCACAGAAATCTCTTGCATTCGTATATACAAATGATGAAAAATCTGAAAGAGAAATTATGGAAACACTCCCATTTAACATTGCAACAAAAATAATAAAATATCTAGGAATAAACCTACCTAGGGAGACGAAAGACCTGTATGCAGAAAATTATAAGACACTGATGAAAGAAATTAAAGATGATACAAATAGATGGAGAGATATACCATGTTCCTGGATTGGAAGAATCAATATTGTGAAAATGACTATACTACCAAAAGCAATCTACAGATTCAATGCAATCCCTATCAAATTACCAATGGCATTTTTTACGGAACTAGAACAAATCATCTTAAAACTTGTATGGAAACACAAAAGACCCCGAATAGCCAAAGCAGTCTTGAGGGAAAAAAACGGAGCTGGAGGAATCAGACTCCTTGACTTCAGACTATACTACAAAGCTACAGTAATCAAGACAATATGGTACTGGCACAAAAACAGAAACATAGATCAATGGAACAAGATAGAAAGCCCAGAGCTAAACCCACGGACATATGGTCAACTAATCTATGACAAAGGAGACAAAGATATACAATGGAGAAAAGACAGTCTCTTCAGTAAGTGGTGCTGGGAAAACTGGACAGCTACATGTAAAAGAATGAAATTAGAACACTCCCTAACACCATACACAAAAATAAACTCAAAATGGATTCGAGACCTAAATGTAAGACCGGACACTATAATACTCTTAGAGGAAAACATAGGAAGAACACTCTTTGACATCAATCACAGCAAGATCTTTTTTGATCCACCTCCTAGAGTAATGGAAATAAAAACAAAAATAAACAAATGGAACCTAATGAAACTTCAAAGCTTTGGCACAGCAAAGGAAACCATAAACAAGACCAAAAGACAGCCCTCAGAATGGGAGAAAATATTTGCCAATGAATCAACGGACAAAGGATTAATCTCCAAAATATATAAACAGCTCATTCAGCTCAATATTAAAGAAACAAACACCCCAATCCAAAAATGGGCAGAAGACCTAAATAGACATTTCTCCAAAGAAGACATACAAATGGCCAAGAAGCACATGAATAGCTGCTCAACATCACTAATTATTAGAGAATTGCAAATCAAAACTACAATGAGGTATCACCTCACACCAGTTAGAATGGGCATCATCAGAAAATCTACAAACAACAAATGCTGGAGAGGGTGTGGAGAAAAGGGAACCCTCTTGCACTGTTGGTGGGAATGTAAGTTGATACAGCCTCTATGGAGTACAGTATGGAGGTTCCTTAAAAAACTAAAACTAGAATTACCATATGATCCAGCAATCCCACTACTGGGCATATACCCAGAGAAACCCATAATTCAAAAAGACACATGCACCCCAATGTTCATTGCAGCACTATTTACAATAGCCAGGACATGGAAGCAACCTAAATGCCCATCAACAGATGAATGGATAAAGAAGTTGTGGTACATATATACAATGGAATATTACTCAGCCATAAAACGGAACGAAATTGAGTCATTTGTTGAGACGTGGATGGATCTAGAGACTGTCATACAGAGTGAAGTAAGTAAAAAAGAAAAAAACAAATATTGTATATTAACGCATGTATATGGAAACTAGAAAAATGGTACAGATGAGCCGGTTTGCAGGGCAGAAGTTGAGACAGATGTAGAGAACAGACATATGGACACCAAGGGGGGCAAACTGTGGTGGGGTGGGGATGGTGGTGTGCTGAATTGGGCGATTGGGATTGACATGTATACACTGATGTGTATAAAATTGATGACTAATAAGAACCTGCAGTATTAAAAAACAAACAAATAAAACAACTAATACTAAACTTTCATTGGGTTATTTGTATGGAAATATGTTAATATAAATGTTTCAGATATTATGTGAAATTTCTAAAAATCTTATATGTTCTGGTATAATGTTATAAATCATAATTCTAGTTATTACTTTAAAATGTATATCTCAGAAATAACTAAATTTCCTTGTCAATTGCACTATTATGAACTTTCATCAAATCTTTAAAAAAAAAATAGACCCCACAAAGACCCCTCACCTCTTCTGCCAGTTGAGGACACAGTGAGAAGTCTGCAATCCCAAATAGAGCCCTCACCCAAACATGCTGTCACCCTGATCTCAGACTTCTAGCATTTAAAACTGTGAGAAATAAATTTCTGTTGTTTATAAGCCACCAAGTCTGTGATATTTTCTTATAGCAACTCAAACAGACTAAGACGCCATCTTCACCAAGTTGTTAAGCCCCCAATCCTTTTTCCCACCTTCCTACTTTCTACCGTCTCCCATATCAGTGCAGTGTAAGTTGTAGCTCAGCAAATATGAAGAAGTTCAAGTGCAAAAATAAGTCATGGAAATATATAGTTTTGGCTGCAATAATTCTTTTGTCAGACAGAAAACTATATGCTAGTCTTTCTCCCTATAGATGACACTAAGTTCTTCCATCTAAGAAACTAAATGGAAAATGGTTTTCTATGCACAGATTTTATGTATCTAGGTTTCATCAGGAACAAACAGTTCTGATAGAAACTATTTTATTGACATACTTTTGGTCAAAGGAAACAGTGTTATTAAAGGGGGTTGTAAATGGCAGATTTTTAGTTCTACTTACTGTAAGTTATCAATAGACAACTCTAGTAACTCAATAATTTGAATATCTAAAATGGAATTTCTGGGGCTTCCCTGGTGGCGCAGTGGTTGAGAATCTGCCTGCCAATGCAGGGGACACGTGTTCGAGCCCTGGTCTGGGAAGATCCCACATGCCGCAGAGCGACTAGGCCCATGTGCCACAGTTACTGAGCCTGCGCGTCTGGAGCCTGTGCTCCGCAACAAGAGAGGCCGCGATAGTGAGAGACCCGTGCACCGCGATGAAGAGTGGCCCCCACTTGCTACAACTAGAGAAAGCCCTCGCACAGAAACTAAGACCCAACACAGCCATAAATAAATAAGTAAATAAATAAAAATTTTTTAAAAAAAGAATTAAAATGGAATTTCTGATGATTTAAACAGATTGTGTGGATATTCACTTATGAATTGTCTGTGTAAGTGGGAACACAAATTAACTGATGAATTAATTATGAATTGTTTATGAAACATATTAATTATTTAAGCAATTAATAATTAATCATTGCAGAGCAAATATTTTCAAATGCCTAAGCCTTTATAATTCTAAAATTAACAATGATTCACCATAAATTCATTAAATATTAATTAAAACATATCTGCTTCATGCCCATTATTAGTAACATTGAGTTGGCCAAAAAGTTCGTTTGAGTTTTTCCATAACTTTTTTTTTAACATCTTTATTGGAGTATAATTACTTTACAATGGTGTGTTAGTTTCTGCTTTATAACAAAGTGAACCAGCTATACATATACATATATCACCATATCTCCTCCCTCTTGCATCTCCTTCCCACCTTCCCTCCCCCACCCCTCTAGATGGTCACAAAACACCGAGCTGATCTCCCTGTGCTTTGTGGCTGCTTCCCAATAGCTATCTATTTTACATTTGGTAGTGTGTATATGTCCATGCCACTCTCTCACTTTTTCCCAGCTTACCCTTCCCCTTCCCCGTATCCTCAGTCCATTTTCTAGTAGGTCTGTCTCTTTATTCCCGTCTTGCCCCTAGGATCTTCATGACCATTTTTTTTTTTTTTAGATTCCATATATATGTGTTTTAGCATACGGTATTTGTTTTCTTCTTTCTGACTTACTTCACTCTGTATGACAGACTCTAGGTCCATCCACCTCACTAAAAATAACTCAATTTCATTTCTTTTTATGGTGGAGTAATATTCCATTGTATATATGTGCCACATCTTCTTTATCCATTCATCTGTTGATGGACACTTAGGTTGCTTCCATATCCTGGCTATTGTAAATAGTGCTGCAATGAATATTTTGGCACATGAATCTTTTTGAATTATGGTTTTCTCAGGGTATATGCCCAGTAATGGGATTGCTGGGTCATATGGTAGTTCTATTTTTTAGATTTTAAGGAGTCTCAATACTGTTCTCCATAGTGGCTGTATCAATTTACATTCCCACGAACAGCACATGAGGGTTCCCTTTTCTCCACACTCTCAGCATTTATTGTTTGTAGATTTTTTGATGATGGGCATTCTGACCACTGTGAGGTGATTCCTCACTGTACTTTTGATTGGCATTTCTCTATAATTAGTAATGTTCAGCATTTTTTCACACGCCTCTTGGCCATCTGTATGTCTTCTTTGGAAAAATGTCTATTCAGGTCTTCTGTCCATTTTTGGATTGGGTTTTTTGCTTTTTGATATTGAGCTGCATGAGCTGCTTGTATATTTTGAAGATTAATCCTTCGTCAGTTGCTTCATTTGCAAATATTTTCTCCAGTTCTGAGAGTTGTCTTTTCATCTTATTTTTGGTTTCCTTTACTGTGCAAAAGCTTTTAACTTTAATTAGGTCCCATTTGTTTATTTTTGTTTTCATTTTCATTACTCTAGGAGGTAGGTCAAAAAAAGATCTTGCTGTGATTTATGTCAAAGAGTGTTCTTCCTATGTTTTCCTCTAAGGGTTTTACAGTGTCTAGTCTTACATTTAGGTCTTTAATCCATTTTGAGTTTATTTTTGTGCATGGTGTTAGGGAGTGTTCTAGTTTAATACTTTTACATGTAGTTGTCCAATTCCCCCAGCACCACTTATTGAAGAGACCATCTTTTCTCCGTTGTATATTCTTGCCTCCTTTGTCATAGATTAGGTGACCATAGGTGCATGGGTTTACCTCTGGGCTTTCTATGCTGTTCCATTGATCTATATTTCTGCTTTTGTGCCAGTACCATACTGTCTTGATTACTGTAGCTTTGTAGTATAGTCTGCAGTAAGGGAGCCTGAAATCTCCAGCACTGTTTTTCTTTCTCAAGATTGCTTTGGCTATTTGGGGTCTTCCATGCTTCCATACAAATTTTAAATTTGTTTGTTCTCTTCTGTGAAAAATGCCATTGGTAATTTAATAGAGATTATATTTAATCGTAGATTGCTTTGGGTAGTATAGTCATTTTCACAATATTGATTCTTCCAGTCCAAGAACATGGTATATCTCTGCAACTGTTTGTGTCATCTTTGATTTCTTTCATCAATTTTGTATAGTTTTCTGAGTATAGGTTCTTTGCCTCCTTAAGTAGGTTTATTCCTAGGTATTTTAATCTTTTTGTTTCAATGATAAATGGGATTGCTTCCTTAATTTCTCTTTCTGATATTTCATTGTTAGTGTATAGGAATGCAAGTGTTTTCTGTGCATTAATTTTGTATCCTGCAACTTTACCAAATTCATTGATTAGCTCTAGTAGTTTTCTGGTGGCGTCTTTAGGATTTTCTATGTATTGTATCATCATGTGCAAACAGTGACAGTTTTACTTCTTCTTTTCCAATTTGGATTCCGTTTATTTCTTTTTCTTCTCTGATTGCTGTGGTTAGGACTTCCAAAACTATGTTGAATAATAGTGGCAAGAGTGGACATCCTTGTCTTGTTCCTGACCTTGGAGGAAATGCTTTCAGTTTTTCACCATTGAGAATGATGTTGGCTGTGTGTTTGTTGTATATGGCCTTTATTATGTTGAGGTAGGTTCCTTCTATGCAGACTATCTGGAGGGTTTTTATTATAAATGGTTGTTGAATTTTTCAAAAGCTTTTTTTGCATCTATTGAGATGATCATATGGTTTTGTTCTTTAATTTGTTAACACAATGTGTCACATTGATTAATTTGTGTATACTGAAGAAGCCTTGCACCCCTGGGATAAATCCCACTTGATCATGTTGTATGATCCTTTTAATGTGTTGTTGAATTCAGTTTGCTGTTATTTTCTTGAGGATTTTTGCATCTATGGTCATCAGTGATATTGGTTGGTAATTTTCTTTTCTTGTGATATCTTTGTCTGGCTTTGATATCAGGGTGATGGTGACTTTGTAGAACCAGTTTGGGAGTGTTCCTACCTCTGCAATGTTTTGAAAGTGTTTGAGAAAGATACGTGTTAGCTTTTCTCTAAATGTTTGGTAGAAGTCACCTGTGGAGCCATCTGGTCCTGGACTTTTTCTTGTTGGAATATTTTTAATTAAAATTCAATTTCATTACTTGTGAATCATCCGTTTATATATTCTATTTCTTCCTGGTCCAGTCTTGGAAGGTTGTACCTTTCTAAGAATTTGTCTGTTTCTTCCAGGTTGTTCATTTTATTGGCACATAGTGGCTTGTAGTAGTCTCTTATGATCCTTTATAATTCTTCGGTGTCAGTTGTAATTTCTCCTTTTTCATTTCTAATTTTATTGATTTGAATCCTCTCCCCTTTTTTCTTGATGAGTCTGGCTTAAGGTTTATCAATTTTGTTTTTTTTCTCAAAGAACCATCTTTTCGATTTATTGATCTTTGCAATTGTTTTCTTCATCTCCATTTCATTTATTTCTGCTCTGACCTTTATGATTTCTTTCCTTCTATGAACTTTAGGTTTTTTGTTGTTGGTCTTCTTCTTTCTCTAGTTTCTTTAGTTGTAAGGTTAGTTTGTTAATTTTGAGATTTTTCTTTTTTCTTGAGGCAGGATTGGATTGCTATAAACTTCCTTCTTAGAACTGCTTTTGCTGTGTCCCATAGGTTCTGGTCATCGTGTTTTTGTTGTCATTTGTTTTTAGGTATTATTTTAAAATTTCTTCTTTGATTTATTCTGTGATCTTTTGGTTATTTAATAATGAATTGTTTAGCCTCCATGTGTTTGTGTTTTTGACAGTTTTTTCTTTCCTGTAATTTATTTCTAATCTCATAGCATTGTGGTCAGAAAAGATGCTGGATATGATTTCAGTTTTCTTAAATTTACTGAGGTTGATTTGTGACCCAAGATGTGATCTATCCTGGAGAATATTCCATGTGCCCTTGAGAAGAAAGTATAATCTGCTGTTTTGGATGGAATGTCCTATAAATATCAATTAAGTCTATCTGATCTAATGTGTCATTTAAGGCTTGTGTTTCTTTATTAATTTTCTGTCTGGATCATCTGTCCATTGGTGTTAGTGGAGTGTTAATTCCCTCACTATTATTGTGTTACTGTTCATTTCCCCTTTTATGGCTGTTAGCATTTGCCTTATGTATTGAGGTCCTCCTATGTTGCGTGCATAAATATTTATAATTGTTATATGTTCTTCTTGGATTGATTCCTTAATCATTATGTAGTGTCCTTTCTTGTGTCTTGTAATAGTCCTTATTTTAAAGTCTATTTTATTTATTATGAGTATTGCTACTCCAGCTTTCTTTTGATTTCTATTTGCATGAAATATCTTTTTCTGTCCCCTCACTTTCAGCTTGTATGTGTGCCTAGGTCTGAAGTGGGTCTCCTGTAGACAGCATATATATGGGTCTTGTTTTTGTATCCATTCAGCCAGTCTGTGTCTTTTGGTTAGAGCATTTAAGCTATTAACATTCAAGGTAATTATCAATATGTATGTTCCTATTACCATTTTCTTAATTGTTTTGTTTGTTTTTGTGGATCTTTTTCTTCTCTTGTGTTTCTGGCCTAGAGAAGTTCCTTTAGCATTTGTTGTAAAGCTGTTTTGATGGTGCTGAATTCTCTTAGCTTTTGCTTGTATGTCAAGCTTTTGATTTCTCTGCCAAATCTGAATGAGAGCCTTGCTGGTTAGAGTATTCTTTCTTGTAGGTTTTCCCCTTTCATCACTTTAAATATATCTTGCCACTCCCTTCTGGCCTGCAGAGTTCCTGCTGAAAAATCAGATGATAACCTTATGGGGATTCCCTTGTATATTATTGTTTGCTTTTCCCTTGCTGTTTTTAATATTTTTTCTTTGAATTTAATTTTTGTTAGTTTGATTAATATGTGTCTGGGTGTGTTTCTCCTTCGGTTTATCCTGTATGGGACTCTCTGTGTTTCCTGGACTTGGGTAACTATTTCCTTTCCCATGTTAGGGAAGTTTTCATCTATAATCTCTTCAAATATTTTCTCAGTCCCTTTCTCTTTCTCTTCTTCTTCTGGTACCCCTATAATTTGAATGTTTTTGCATTTAATGTTGTCCCAGAGGTCTCTGAGACTGTCTTTATTTCTTTTCATTCTTTTTTCTTTATTTTGATCCATGGCAGTTATTTCCACCATTCTATCTTCCAGCTCACTTATCTGTTCTGTCTCAGTTATTCTGCTATTGATTTCTTGTAGAGTATTTTTAATTTCAGTTGTGTTGTTCATCACTGTTTGTTCTTTAGTTCTTCTACGTCCTTTTTAAACATTTCTTGGTTTTTCTCTATCTGTGCCTCCATTCTATTTCTAAGATTTTGAATCATCTTTATTTTCATTACTCTGAATTATTTTTCAGATAGATTGCCTATTTCCTCTTCATTAATTTGATCTTGCAGGTTTTTACCTTTCTCCTTCGTCTGTAACATATTTTTTGTCAACTCATTTTTTTTGATGGGTGGGGCTGTGTTCCCTTCTTGCTGGGTGTTTGCCCTGAGTCATCTAGCACTGGAATTTGCAGGCAATTTGGTGGAGTTGGGTTTTGTTGACAAGATGAAGACCTGTGGGATGCCTCACATTGATTAATATTCCCTGACATCTGAGGTTCTCTGTAATCCATCTGTTTGGACTCAGTGCTTCCACCACAGGAGCTCAGGCCTGACCCTCGGCCTGGGAACCAAGACCCCACAAGCCACACAGCATAGTAAAAAAAAAAAAAAAAAAAAGGCAGCAAACTAAAAGGAGCAGAAAAATAACAAAGAATAAAAAGTTAAATAAAATTAGAAAAATAAAAATATATATTAAAAATTAAAAGTAAAAATCAAACAACAACAACAAAGCAAAACAGAACATCAATAACAAAAAAAAAGGAAAAAATGCAGAAATGGCCTTGGTAGTGAGGACTGGGGTGGGGAGCTGGGGCTCAGGCCTGGGACCCTCATGGACAGAAGAGGACTTGGTGGGAGGAGGAGAGACTTAGGCTCAGGACTCACTCTGACTGAGGGTGCCCCAGAGGGCAGAGATTTGGGCCCAGGACCCCAGCTGGCTTGCCAGAGCCTGAGCACGGGGGAGAAACTGGCTGCCTTCTCCTCCGATCTCCTGAAAGTCTCACCCCATCCCTGCTGATCCCCTTACTATGAGTAGGCCCCTCTGAATTTGGGAACTCCTCCTCTCTCCCAGCCACCCTCAGGGGTGCCAGTCCCATCCCACCTCCACTTTTCCTCCCCCCTTCCACCCCACGTCCTACCCAGTTATGTGAGGATTCCTCCCATCCCCTTAGGTGTCGGAGGTTCCCCACCAGTGCCTGGTAGGCACCTTAGTTGTGAGAAGACGTGAGCTCCATGCCCTCCTACTCTGCCATTTTGACTCCACCCCCTGTCTCAATATAATTTAAAATTCAAGTTTACATCAATGGTAATTTTCTAATTGTCCTAATAAGCTGGTAACAGGATCTATGAAACGTAATCAAATATATCACACTCAGGGGCAATCCTGTTCCCTAATAATGCAAATGTTATTTGTTCTAGTTTGCTTTCATATGGTGATTTTTTTGCAGCTAAAATATGCCATTACCTTCTTTGACCTTAAGCATAGGTGAACTAGCATAGACAAGAGAAACAATATATTTTAAAGAAATATTGTTTCTCTAATGAAAAGAAAAACTTCAAATCCTTCTACTGGATGACTGTCTTAGTCCTGAATCCAAGAAAGCATTTGCTCTAGGATGCACAAGTTATATGCTCACAGGGAACCATCCAAGTACAAAAAAAAAGGTGTATACAAAACGTTTTAACCTCTTCTCTTTTATTCAAGAAGTTTTAATATCTTCTCTTTATGCATCCAGAATTCAACAATATATTGAGTGTATCTTCTAAGCCATATCATAACTCCTCTTTTATAAGAATGGGGTGGGGTAGGAAGGGCTTAGAGGAAATGAGAGAAGCCTTTGAATACCAGCTAGACCTTAGAGATTTACCACTAACAAGAAATATTATCTAAATACAATAGAATTTAATTTTTTTTTGTTTCCAGTGGAAAAGGAAAAAACTCAGACTACTTGCTATTTTTCACTGAGATGCTTAAGAAATTCCGTGCAGTATATTAGTCTTTAAAAAGGAGCTAATGACAATACTGTTTAGTCCTGACTGATTTTCTGCCTGCTGGATCTGTCATTTATTGATAGAGGGGTGTCAAATTCTCCAGCATTAATAATGTATTCATCTATTTCTCCTTGCAGTTTTATGAGTTTCTTTCCTCACATGTTTTGACAATCTGTTGTTATGCACATAAATGATAAGGATTGTTATGCCTTCTTAGAGAATTGACTCCTTTATCATTATGTAGTGTCCCACTTTATCTGATATTTTTCTTGCTCTAAAGTCTGATCTGCTAAAATTAATATAGCTATTCTAGCTTCCTTTTGATTAGTGTTAGCATAGTATATCTTTCTTCATCTCGTTACTTTTTTTTTAATATCTTTATTGCAGTATAATTGCTTTACAATGTGTGTTAGTTTCTGCTTTATAACAAAGTGAATCAGTTATACATATACATATGTTCCCATATCTCTTCCCTCTTGCATCTCCCTCCCTCCCACCCTCCCTATTCCACCCCTCTAGGTGGTCACAAAGCACCGAGCTGATCTCCCTGTGCTATACGGTTGCTTCTAACTAGCTATCTATTTTATGTTTGGTAGTGTATATATGTCCATGCCACTCTCTCACTTTGTCACATCTTACCCTTCCCCCTCCCCATATCCTCAAGTCCATTCTCTAGTAGGTCTGTGTCTTTATTCCTGTCTTGCACCTAGGTTCTTCATGACTTTTTTTTTTCCTTAGATTCCATATATATGTGTTAGCATACTGTATTTGTTCTTCTCTTTCTGACTTACTTCACTCTGTATGACAGACTCTAGGTCCATCCACCTCACTACAAATAACTCAATTTCGTTTCTTTTTATGGCTGAGTAATATTCCATTGTATATATGTGCCACATCTTCTTTATCCATTCATCCAATGATGGACATTTAGGTTGCTTCCATGTCCTGGCTATTGTAAATAGAGCTACAATGAACATTTTGGTACATGACTCTTTTTGAATTATGGTTTTCTCAGGGTATATGCCCCGTAGTGGGATTGCTGGGTCGTATGGTAGTTTAATTTTTAGTTTTTTAAGGAACCTCCATACTGTTCTCCATAGTGGCTGTATCAATTTACATTCCCACCAACAGTGCAAGAGTGTTCCCTTTTATCCACACCCTCTCCAGCATTTATTGTTTCTAGAATTTTTGATGATGGTCATTCTGACTGGTGTGAGATGATATCTCATTGTAGTTTTGATTTGCATTTCTCTAATGATTAATGATGTTGAGCATTCTTTATGTGTTTGTTGGCAATCTGTATATCTTCTTTGGAGAAATGTCCATTTAGGCCTTCTGCCCATTTTTGGATTGGGTTGTCTGTTTCTTTGTTTTTGAGCTGCATGAGCTGCTTGTAAATTTTGGAGATTAATCCTTTGTCAATTGCTTCATTGGCAAATATTTTCTCCCATTCTGAGGGTTGTCTTTTGGTCTTGTTTAGGGTTTCCTTTGTTGTGCAAAAGTTGTGACGTTTCATTAGGTCCCATTTGTTTATTTTTGTTTTTATTTCCATTTCTCTAGGAGCTGGGTCAAAAAGGATCTTGCTGTGATGTATGTCATAGAGTGTTCTGCCTATGTTTTCCTCTAAGAGTTTTAGAGTGTCTGGCCTTACATTTAGGTCTTTAATCCATTTTGAGTTTATTTTTGTGTATGGTGTTAGGGACTGTTCTAATTTCATACTTTTACATGTACCTGTCCAATTTCCCCAGCACCACTTCCTGAAGAGGCTGTCTTTTCTCCACTGTATAGTCTTGCCTCTTTTATCAAAGATAAGGTGACCATATGTCCATGGGTTTGTCTCTGGGATTTCTATCCTGTTCCTTTGATCTATATTTCAGTATTTGTGCCAGTACCATACAGTCTTGCTTACTGTAGCTTTGTAGTATTGTTTGAAGTCAGGGAGTCTGATTCCTCCAGCTCCATTTTTCGTTCTCAAGATTGCTTTGGCTATTCGGGGACTTTTGTGTTTCCATACAAATTGTGAAATATTTTGTTCTAGTTCTGTAAAAAAATGCCAGTGGTAGTTTGATAGGGATTGCATTGAATCTGTAGATTGCTTTGGGTAGTAGAGTCATTTTCAGAATGTTGATTCTTCCAATCCAAGAACATGATATATCTCTCCATCTATTTGTATCATCTTTCATTTCTTTCATCAGTGTCTCATAATTTTCTGCATACAGGTCTTTTGTCTCCTTAGGTAGGTTTATTTCTAGATATATTATTCTTTTTGTTGCAATGGTAAATGGGAGTGTTTTCTTAATTTCACTTTCAGATTTTTCATCATTAGTGTATAGGAATGCAAGAGATTTCTGCACATTAATTTTGTATCCTGCCACTTTACCAAATTCATTGATTAGCTCTAGTATTTTTCTGGTAGCATCTTTAGGATTCTCTAAGATCAGAAATAAATGAAAAAGAAATGAAGGAAACGATAGCAAAGATCAATAAAATTAAAAGCTGGTTCTTTGAGAAGATAAACAAAATTGATAAACCATTAGCCAGACTCATCAAGAAAAAAAGGGAGAAGACTCAAATCAATAGAATTAGAAATGAAAAAGGAGAAGTAACAACTGACACTGCAGAAATACAAATGCTCATGAGAGATTACTACAAGCAACTCTATGCCAGTAAAATGGACAACCTGGAAGAAATGGACAAATTCTTATAAATGCACAACCTGCCGAGACTGAACCAGGAAAAAATAGAAAATATGAACAGACCAATCACAAGCACTGAAATTGAAACTGTGATTACAAATCTTCCAACAAACAAAAGCCCAGGACCAGATGGCTTCACAGGCGAATTGTATCAAACATTTAGAGAAGATCTAACACCTATCTTTTCAAACTCTTCCAAAATATTGCAGAGGGAGGCACACTCCCCAACTCATTCTAGGAGGCCACCATCACCCTGATACCAAAAGCAGGCAAAGATGTCACAAAGAAAGAAAACTACAGGCCAATATCACTGATGAACATAGATGCAAAAATCCTCAACAAAATACTAGCAAACAGAATCCAACAGCCCATTAAAAGGATCATACACCATGATCAAGTGGGGTTTATCCCAGGAATGCAAGGATTCCTCAATATACTCAAATCAATCAACGTGATACATCATATTAACAAATTGAAGAAGAAAAACCATATGATCATCTCAATAGATGCAGAGAAAACTTTCAACAAAATTCAACACCCATTTATGATAATAGCCCTGCAGAAAGTAGGCATAGAGGGAACTTTCCTCAACATAATAAAGGCCATATATGACAAACCCACAGCCAACATTGTCCTCAATGGTGAAAAACTGAAACCATTTCCACTAAGATCAGGAACAAGACAAGGTTGCCCACTCTCACCACTATTATTCCACATAGTTTTGGAAGTGTTAGCCCCAGCAATCAGAGAAGAAAAAGAAATAAAAGGAATCCAAATCAGAAAAGAAGAAGTAAAGCTGTCACTGTTTGCATCTCTTTACTTTTAATCTATATGTGCCTTTATATTTAAAGTGGGTTTCTTGTAGACAGCATATGCTTGGGCCTTGTTTATTGATTGACTCTTACAGTGTCACTTTTAATTGATTCATATGAATCATTGACATTTAAAGTGATTATCAGTGTAGTTGGATTAATACCTACCATACTCGTTACTGTTTTTTTAATTTGTAGCCCTTGTTCTTTGTTCCTTTTTTTTTCTGTTTTCCATTCTTCTTCTGCCTTTTGTGGTTTTAATTGAGCATTTTATATGATTCCATTTTTTTCTCTTCTTTTAGTGTGCCAGTTATACTTCTTTTTTTCTTCTTTTAGTGGTTGCCCTTGCATTTGAATTATACATTTCTAACTAATCTAAGTCCACTTGTATGTAACACTATACTACTACACAGGCAGCATGAGTACCTTTAAACAGATAGTCTCAGTTCCTCCCTCTCATTCCTTGTGACAACACTGTCATATAGTTCATTTATTCCAGGCTATAATCACTGAATACACTGTTATTATTAAAATACACTATTATTTTGAACAAACTGTTGTCTGTTAGATCAATCAAGAATAAGAGAAATAAAAGGTTTTATGTTACCTTTATTTATTACTTCTTCTAAAGCTTTTCCTTTATTTATGTAGATAAGAGTTTCTGGTCTATATAATTTTCTTTCTCTCTGAATAACTTCTTTTAACATTTCTTGCAAGACTGCTCTACAGGTGACAAATTTCCTCTATCTTTGTTTTTCTGAGAAAATACTTATTTCTCTTTCGGTTTTGAAGAATCATTTTGCAATGTACTGAATTCTAGGTTGGTGATTCTTTTAACACTTTAAATATTTCTCTCCACTTTCTTCCTACTAGCATGGTTTCTGAAGAGAAGTCCAATGTAATTCTTATTCTTGCTCTTCTATAGGTAAGGTGTTTTTTAATTTTTCTTTTTTTCTTTCAGGTTGCTGGGGTAATCATCTCCTTTAAGATTTAGTTGTAAATTGGCTTCACCTACCATCTTATGTATAGTAGGAAACCCAATATCCTTATTAATATTTTCAGGATACTTGCATTCTTACATTATTCCTCATCACTCTTAGCTCTGAGTTCTCACTTCCACTGAATTTTTAGTCTCCTCTTTGCATTTTATCTCACATACATACCACTGATTTAAGCCTATGTGTGTAATTGACTTCACTACAGTTTGTAAGCAAAGTAAATATATTTTAGAATAACACAAAAATAAATTAAAATTGAATTATTATAAAATCTGAAAGGTACTTAAATAGCCACTTCAAAAAATGGGATATCCAAAAGGCCAGTAAAAATACTAAAAGATGCTGAACTTTATTATTTATCAGCTCAGAAAAATGCAAAATAAAGCTATTATGAGATACCACTAAACCCCAATGGGTGGTTATTTTTTAATGACAATAGCAAGTATTGGTTAAGCTAATGAAACAACTGGAACTCATATACACTGCTAGCAGAGGTATAAATAAATACAATCTTTCTGGGAAACTATTCTGTAGTACCTATTAAAGGTGGATATTTGTATACCCTATGACCCAATATTCCATTCCTAAATATATAACCAACATGAGTGTGTACATATGAGTTCCAAAAAGCTAGTAGAAGAATGTTCATACCAGTTTTATTAATGACAGCCAACACTGCAAATAACTGTTTCTGTATTATATATCACCTAAAAACTTTGTATCCTAGAACAATAATCATTTACTTAGCTTCCAGTTCTATAGGTCAGCTGGGTGGTTTTTCTGGTTTGGGCTTGATCAGTGGACAGTGACTAAGATTACTCATGTGTTTATAGTCTCTTCTTGAAAGTCTAGAATGGTGTCTTAGTCAGCTTGGGATGCCATAACAAAATAACACAGACTGGGAGGCTTAAACAACAGAAAGTTATTTTCTCATAGTCCTAGATCTTGCAGTCTAGAAGTCAAGATCAAGGTTCTGGCATTTTTAGTTTCTGGTGAGTGCTCTCTTCCAGTCTTGCAGATAACTGCTTTCTGATTGTGTCCTCAGATGACCTTTCTTCAGTGTATTTGGAGAGAGGGAGAGGGAGGGGAGAGAGACAGAGAGAGAGAGGAAGAGAGAGAGAGAAAGGACAAGCTCTATGGTGTCTCTTCTTAAGGGGATACTAATGTTATTGGATCTTAATTACTTTCCTATATGTAAGCCCTGTCTCCAAATACAGTCATATTGGGGGTTGAGGCTTCAACATGTGAATTTTGGGGAAACAGACATTCAGCCCATAACAAGTGGCCCCACTCACAGGTCTAAGTGTTGACTGGCTGTTAAACAGAGTGATTGAGAGGACAGAACCATGTGTCAATCATAATTTAATAATCTCTCAGGGGGCTTCTTCACTTAGCAGTCACAGGATTCCAAGAATTCAGGAGTATAAATTGCAAGCACTATTAAGGCCTAGGTTTAGAAACCACACAATGTCATTTTCAATCCAGATTCAAGTGGTAGAGAAAACAATTATGCTTCCTGAAATGAAGACTTTAAAAATACTGTAGCCAATTTTCAAATCTACATACAACCCAAATGTCAATCAGCAGGGAGTGAACAAATACATTGTTATATTGAAACAATGGAATACTATATAGCAATGAAAAGGAACACTTCATTGCTATGTTCAATAACTTAGATAAACTTTAGAAACAATGTTGAACAAAAGAAAGCAGTCATAAAAGTATATATCTGAATGATTTCATTTATATAAAATTCATTTTGGGGGGGCACGAAGGACATTTTATATACTAGTAATGTTCTATTTCTTCATCTAGGTTTTGATTATATGGATATGTTTGGTTTGTTATAATTCATTGAGCTGTACATTTAGAATTTGTGCATTTTGCTATATATAATGTTATAATTTAATTTAAATTTTAAAAAGTGAAAATTATAAATAAGTTGTCTAATATTTCTCAGATATTCTTACAAGTGGGAATCTTCCACTGATTGATTTCCCTTGTAGATATTATGCTATATTTTTTCTGAGGAAACTCAATTTTTTTTCACATTATTATTCAGCTATGTTAATCATCTTTGTTTCACTTATAGTCTATTGTAACCTTGTTCTACAAGCCATAATTTTACAACCAAGTTGGTTTATTAAAATGTTTTTCCAAACTGACTATTCTCCCCCTAAATAATGCTATTTACATTCCTTAAACAGACAATATTTTCAGCAGAATAGTTATTGCCATTATTATAGTTGCTATTTTTTTTTTTAGCTCTGGAATAGTTTATAATGGCAGCTATTGTGCCAAAAGTGCAAGGAGATGACAATACAGCACAAGGTAAGCTGTTAGTGAATATTCTGTGAGTTGTAGTATCTGATCAATAGATAGAGCTGGTAAGGACAAAGGACAAGTAATTTGGTTGCCTAGTCTTAAACCTCTGTCTGTGCCACAGCAAAGCATAACTTGATCAACGAGGGCATGCACAGGAGGATTTAAAGGTTAGTGACAGTGGCATCTTAGCATAATTTAAGAAGTATTCTTCTACATATTCAAATCACCTAAAATATCTCAATCACCTCTCTGCCTAAGGTTTTTTGAAATTCCACTAATAGCAGTTCATTTTTTAGGATTAAGGTGTTAAGGTTCCTAAGAATCTTCTTAAATTGTCAATACTTTGGAGAATAGTAACTTAATCCATTATTACCTTGCTTAAATTAGTTTATCAGATTTGCTAGCAAATCATCAGCAATACCCTCAGTAAACTAGACATAGAACATATAAGATTTTAAAATTAATTTAATTTAATTTTATACACAGGTTATTATGTTATCTATTTTATACATATTAGTGTATATATGTCAATCACAATCTCCCAGTTCATCCCACCACCACCTCCCCCATTTCCCCCCATTGGTGTCCATATGTTTGTTCTCTACATCTGTGTCTCTATTTCTGCCTTGCAAACCGGTTCATCTGTAACATTTTTCTAGATTCCACATATGTGTTAATATATGAAATTTGTTCTTCTCTTTCTGACTTACTTCACTCTGTATGACAGTCTCTATGTCAATCCACGTGTCTAGAAATGACCCAATTTTGTTCCTTTCTATGGCTGAGTGATATTCCATTGTATATATGTACCACATCTTCTTTATCCATTCATCTGTAGATGGGCATTTAGGGTGCTTCCCTGACCTGGCTATTGTAAATAGTGCTTCCATGAACATTGGGGTACATGTGACATTTTGAATTATGGTTTTCTCTGGGTACATGCCCAGTAGTGGAATTGCTGAGTCATATGGAAATTCTTTTTCTAGTTTCTTAAGGAACCTCCATACTGTTCTCCATAGTGGCTGTACCTATTTACATTCCCACCTACAGTGCAAGAGGGTTCCCTTTTCTCCACACCCTCTCCAGCATTTGTTGTTTGTAGATTTTCTGATGATGCCCATTCTAACTGGTGTGAAGTGATAACTCAATGTAGTTTTGATTTGCATTTCTCTAATAATTAGTGATGTTGAGCAGCTTTTCATGTGCCTCTTGTCCATCTGTATGTCTTCTTTGGAGAAATGTCTGTATAGGTCTTCTGCCCATTTTTGGATTGCGTTGTTTGTTTATTTAATATTGAACTTCATGAGCTGTTTATATATTTTGGAGATTAATGCTTTGTCTGTTGATTCATTTGCAAATATTATCTCCTATTATGAGGGTTGTCTTTTCATCCTGCTTATAGTTTCCTTTGCTGTGAAAAAGCTTTTAAGTTTCATTTGATCCCATTTGTTTATTTTTGTTTTTATTTCCGTTACTCTAGGAGGTGGGTCAAAAAAGATCTTGCTATGATTTATGTCAAAGAGTGTTCTTCCTATGTTTTCCTCTAAGAGTTTTATCGTGTCTGTTCTTACATTTAGGTCTATAATCCATTTTGAGTTTATTTTTGTGTATGGTGTTAGGGAGTGTTCTACTTTTACATGTACCTGTCCAGTTTTCCTAGCACCACTTATTGAAGAGGCTGTCTTTCCTCCACTGTATATCCTTGCCTCCTTTGTCATAGATTAGTTGACCATAGGTGTGTGGGTCTATCTCTGAGCTTTCTATCCTGTTCCATTGATCTATATTTCTATTTTTGTGCCAGTACCATTATGTCCTGATTATCATAGCTGTGTAGTATAGTCGGAAACCAAGGAGTCTTAGACAATATTTCTCTAAAGCTGATTCCTCCAGCTCGATTTTTTTCTATGAAGATTGCTTTGGCTATTTGGGGACTTTGTGTCTCCATACAAATTTTAAGATTTTTGGTTCTAGTTCTGTAAAAAATGCCATTAGTAATTTGATAGGGATTGCATTGAATACGTAGATTGCTTTGGGTAGTATAGTCATTTTCACAATATTGATTCTTCCAATCCAAGAATATTGTATATTGCTCCATCTGTTTGTGTCATGTTTTATTTCTTTCATCAGTGTTTTATGGATTTCTGAGTACAGGTTTTTTTCCTCCTTAGGTAGGTTTATTCCTAGGTATTTTATTCTTTTTGTTACAATGGTGAATGGGACTGTTTCCTTAATTTATCTTTCTGAAATTTCCTTGTTAGTGTATAGGCATGCAAGATAGTTCTGTGCATTAATTTTGTGTCCTGCAACTTTACCAAATTCATTGATTAGCTCTAGTACTTTTCTGGTGGCATCTTTAGGATTATCTATGTGTAGTGTCATGTCATCTGCAAACAGTGACAGTTTTACTTCTTCTTTTCCAATTTGTATTCCTTTTATTTCTTTTTCTTCCGGATTGCTGTGGTTGGGATTTCCAAAACTATGCTGAATAATAGTGGCAAGACTGGACATCCTTGTCTTGTTCCTGATCTTAGAGGAAATGCTTTTAATTTTTCACCATTGAGAATGATGTTGGCTCTGGGTTGGTCATACATGGCCTTTATTATGTTGAGGTAGGTTATCTCTATTCCCACTTTCTGGAGAGTTTTTATCATAAATGGGTGTTGAATTGTGTCAAAAAATTTTTCTGCATCTATTGAGATGATCATGTTGTTTTTATTCTTCAATTTGTTAATATGCTGTATCGCACTGTTTGATTTGCGTGTACTGAAGAATCCTTGCATCCCTGGGATAAATCCCATTTGATCATGGTGTATGATCCTTTTAATGTGCTATTGGATTTGGTTTGCTAGTATTTTGTTGAGGATTTTTTCATCTATATTCATCAGTGATATTGGTCTGTAATTTTCTTTTTTTGTAGTATCTTTGTCTGCTTTTGGTATCAGTGTTATGGTGGCCTCATAGAATGTATTTGGGAGTGTTCCTTTCCCTACGATTTTTTTGGAAGAGTTTGAGAAGGATGGATGTTATCTCTTCTCCAAATGTTAGATAGAATTCATCTGTGAAGCCATCTGGTCCTGGAATTTTGTTTCTTGGAAGATTTTTAATCAGAGTTTCAATTTCATTACTTGTGATTGGTCTGTTCATATTTTCTATTTCTTCCTGGTTCAGTCTTGGAAGGTTATACCTTTCTAAGAATTTGTCCATTTCTTACAGGTTTTCCAGTTTATTGGCATATAGTTGCTTTTAGTAGTCTTTTATGATATTTTGTATTTCTGTGGTGTCCATTGTAACTTCTCCTTTTTTATTTCTAATTTTATTGATCTGAATCCTCTCCCTCTTTTTATTGATGAGTCTGGCTAAAGATTTATCAATTTTGCTTATCTTCTCAAATAACCAGCTTTTAGTTTTATTGATCTTTGCTATTGTTTTCTTTGTTTCTATTTCATTTATTGCTGCTCTGATCTTTATGACTTCTTTCCTTCTACTAACTTGGGGTTTTGTTTTTTCTTCTTTCTCTAGTTCCTTTAGGTGTGAGGTTAGATTGTTAATTTGAGATTTTTCTTGTTTCTTGAGATAGGATTGTATTGCTATAAACTTTCCTCTTAGAACTGCTTTTGCTGTGTCCCATAGGTTTTCTATCATCATATTTTTGTTGTCATTAGTCTCTAGGTTCTTTTTATTTCTTCTTTGATTTCTTCTGTGATCTCTTGGTTATTTAGTAATGCATTGTTTAGCCTCCATTGGTTTGTATATTTACCTTTTTTCTCTGTATTTTATTTCTAATTTTGGAGCGTTGTGGTAGGAAAGATGCTTGGTATGATTTCAATTTTCTTAAATTTACCAAGGCTTGATTTTTGGTCCAAGATGTAATCTATCCTGGAGAATGTTCCATGTGCACTTGAGAAGAAAGTCTATTCTGCTCTTTTTGTATGGAATGTCCTATAATTATCAATTAAGTCTATCATGTCTATTTTGTCATTTAAAGCTTGTGTTTCCTTATTAATTTTCTGTCTGGGTGATCTGTCCATTGGTGTAAGTGAGCTGTTAAAGTCCCCTACTACTCTGGTGTTACTGTTGATTTCCTCTTTTATAGCTGTTAGCATTTGCCTTATGTATTGAGGTACTCCTATGTTGGGCACATATATATTTATAATTGTTATATCGTCTTCTTGGATTGATCCCTTGATCATTATGTAGTGTCCTTCCTTGTCTCTTGTAACATCCCTTATTTTAAAGTCTCTTTTATCTGTTATGAGTATTGCTACTCTAGCTTTCTTTTGATTTCCATTTGCATGGAATATCTTTTTCTGTCCCTTCACTTTCAGTCTGTATGTGTCCTTAGGTCTGAAGTGGGTCTATTGTAGACAGCATATATATGGGTCTTGTTTTTGAATCCATTCAGTGAGCCTGTGTCTTTTGGTTGGAGAATTTAATCCATTCACATTTAAGGTAATCATCAATATGTATGTTCATATTATCATTTTCTTAATTGTTTTGGGTTTGTTTTTGTAGGTCCTTTTCTTCTTTTGCATTCCCCAGTTAGAGAAGTTCCTTTAGCATTTGTTGTAGAGCTGGTTTGGTTGTGCTGAATTCTCTTAGCATTTCCTTGTCTGTGACACTTTTGATTTCTCTGTCGAATCTGAATGAGATCCTTGTCGGGTAGAGTAATCTTGGTTGTAGGTTTTTCCCTTTCATCACTTTAAATATATAGTGCCAGTCCCTTCTGGCTTGTAGAGTTTTTGCTGAGAAATCAGCTGTTAACCTTATGGGAGTTCCCTTGTATATTTTTTGTCATTTTTCCTTTGTTGCTTTTAATAATTTTTCTTTGTCTTTAATTTTTACCAATTTGATTACTATGTGTCTCGGCTTTTTCTCCTTGGGTTTATCTTGCCTGGGGTTCTCTGTGTTTCCTAGACTTGGGTGGTTATTTCCTTTCCCATGTTAGGGAATTTTTCAACTATAATCTCTTCAAATATTTTCTTGTGTCCTTTCTCTCTCTCTTCTCCTTCTGGACCCCTATAATGCGAATGTTGGTGCATTTAATGTTGTCCCAGAGGTCTCTTAGGCTGTCTTCATTTTTTCATTGTTTTTTCTTTATTCTGTTCAGCAGCAGTGAATTCTACCATTCTGTTTTCCAGGTAACTTATCTGTTCTTCTGCCTCAGTTATTCTCCTATTGATTCTTTCTAGTGTATTTTTCATTTCAGTTATTGTATTGTTCATTTCTGTCGTTTTTTCTTTAACTCTTCTAGGTGTTTGTTCTTTAATTCTTCTATGTCTTTGTTCAACATTTATTACATCTTCTCAATCTTTGCCTCCATTCTTTTTCTGAGGTCCTGGATCATCTTCACTATCATTATTCTGAATTCTTTTTCTGCCAGGTTGCCTATCTCTACTTCTTTTAATTGTTTTCCTGGTGTTTTATCTTGTTCCTTCATCTGGTACATAGTCCTCTGCCTTTTCATTTTGTCTATCTTTCTGTGATTGTGGTTTTCTTTCCACAGGCCACAGGATTGTAGTTCTTCTTCTGTGAAAATATAAGTTTTGATTGAGTTGGTGGATTTGAGAAGGCCTAGAGTTTGAGGCAATAGAGATAGTGAGAATAACAGATACAGTGAGGGGTGTTATTTTCTAATCTCTTCAACTGACAAACTCACTGAAAAGCAACATTCAGTGCAGTAGGACTTATGCCATTAATATTATATTTTTCCTTTGATTTTATCCTTATTCATTCCTGAAGCTTTTATTGACTGTCTAAGATGTTTCAGAAACTGCTGGACACTGAGGTTGCTAAGATGAATGAGACATGGTTCTTATTCAGGGTACTTACAGTCTAGTGAAGGAGATAGATACAGTAATGAAATACATAATATGGTTACCATAAAAATGAATCAAACAGAATTCTACAGGATGATGAGGGAGAGATTTGAGCCCAGTTTAGAGGAATAGGATGATTTCACAAAAAAGATAAAAACACTTGAACTGAGCCTTGATGGATGAAAGATATTTCAATGATTAGAGCAAAGAGACAATTAATTCAGGCATGAGCAAGCTCAAAGTCCTAGGGCCATAAAAGTGGAAAAGCTTCTTGTCAAGGACTCTTCAGTCATAAGAGTGGTGAACTTCTTAGGCTCTGGAGTTAGACTATATGGCCTGTGTTAGAATCTCAGCCCCATTATTTTCTTAACACTATGACTCTAGGCATGCCCCTTCAGCTCATTGAACCTCAGTTTCATCATCTATAAAATAGTAAGCAATACTTACTTCATTAGGTTGTCATGAGGATTAAACAAAATAATTCATGTCAAACATGTAACATGGTACCTGGCATGCTATAAGTACTTAATAGGTAATATCACCATTACTCCTCACAACCACCCTTTTTGAGAGGTACAATACATTTATATTTCTGATTTTCAGATATGAAAATCTTGAGATTCAGAGAGAATGAATGATTTTTTTTTTTTTTTTGCCAATTAATTTGTGAGAAATCCAGTACTGGAACCCAAGTTTCCTGACTCATATCTAGCACAGAGCTCTTTCTGTATAACACACATGCTTACATCCTCATCTGCCTTCCCACATCATCTCATATCTTTTATTTGTGCCACGACAAGATCAGCTCCATTGAATCACAATGTTAAAAAGCCCTATTAAAATGTAAAAAATAATAATAATAATTTTATTTATGCTGACAGATAACAAGAAATATGTTTCATGCACACTTTTTCTTCCTACTCAATCTAGGAGAAATAAAAGGAAAAGAAAATATATCTTTATACCATTCTGGAGCTATTCTAAATGAGTTGTTTTTGTAAGTCTTTGGAGTTAAAATATTTTATATTAAACAGTCCTTGTATTTAGGTATATTTTGTTCATCTTAAGAAAAAATAAAGAAAAACATTGCTAAGTTTTCTCACTAGTGAAGTCCAATCCCCTTAATGCAAAGCCACATTATGTTTTATTTCTCTTCTTAGAACTTTTCCTGCTTCAAAATATACCTCACATACACTGGGAACACAAGGATAGGCCATGGGACTCAGAATCACCACATGTCAGAATAATAGCTCAGGTCACAATTATGTGTTGAATATCATCAATGGCAGCTTAGTAGCATTTAAGTTAACTAATCTAAAATAGTTACTCTGAAAGAGTTTCTATGGTGAGATTGATAAATTTATTCAAAATGATATTAGTATTTCATTTATATTTTAACTCATTGTTTATATCAAAATGTTTTATACCATCAGATGTATAAAATTATATTAAACATTCAATTGAATGTGTTCTTATAATTAGGATAAAATTGTCATTGATTTCTTCCTGTGTCTTTTTTCAAGTTTCTTCTTCTGTTGCTGACACATTTTTCTAAGCATGTTCATTCATTCTGTCACTCAATCAACAAACAGTGATGGGACAACCACTGTTTACTTTGCATTGTGCTAGAGGCTGGGAATACAAGGATGAACAGACTCTGTCCCTTACCTCAAAAACCTCTGAATCCCGTAATTATTCCATGTGTAACCAGTGTTTCAATAGCGGCTCATGGTACTTAAGAGTACCACATTTTTGCACCACATTCAAATATACCTCACGTAGTACCAAAATTATCTTATCACATTCTTCCTACCCCACTCACCCTCTTCAAAACACTTCTTCTATGGAGAAAGGAATAAAATAAGAATAAATTCACCTTAAGAAATCAATGACTGCTAAATGAAGATTTGTGTTAAACCACCATTTGCAATTGACTAACAAATTTCTAGACCTAGAATTTTTTTTTTTAAAGAATGGCTCTCATTATGACAATTCAATAGTACCTAGAACATATTAGAGTAAGGTAACAGTACACACAAATAATATCAAATCATATGAAGTGACCACTTGTTCCTCCCTCTCAGAATTAGTCCTGTTAAATATCTTATTTTGCCAATTCATAAGATATAAAGAAAATTTATTATTGGCCGTTGACTACTATTTTTTTTTTTACTCATACCACTTGTAGTTCTATGGAATGTTAATAAATGTCATTATACAAAGTTTTATTATCAAAATTTATAAACATTTATACTGTTGGCTATAACTGTTTTAAGTTTGATTTTATCTTTAATAGTTAAAGATTATTTTTCAATTTCTAACTTCAATATGTTGAAATATTCAAAGAATTCTAAAATAGACTCATATAGGTGTGGCCAAGATGGTGGAGTAGGAAGACTCTGACCTCATCTCCTCCCATGAGCACACCAAGATTATAACTACATACAGAGCAACCATAAATGATAATGATCTAAAGACCAGCGTAAAAGATTTTCCACAACTAAAGATATAAAGAAGGAACCACCACAAGATAACTAGGAGGGCCAGAGACACGGTATAATCAAGATCCACACCCATGGGTAGGTGGCCCTCAAATAGGAGGATAATTACAATTGCAGAGGCTCTCCTCAAGGACTGAGGGGTCCAAGCCCCACATTGGGTTCTTCAGCCTGGGTGTTCTTCACTGGGAAGACAAGTGAGCCCCCAGAAAGTCTGGCTTTGAAGACCAGTAGGGCTTGCATACAAGAGCAGAGAGAGAGAGAGAAAGAGGGAGAGCTGAAGGACAGTAGGAAAAAGAGACTTTGATCCCAAAGGGCACAAAGTATCACATGTTCAAAGACCCAGTTCAGAGGCAGTAATTTGAAAGGATCCTGTGTCATTCCCACTGCTGATCTTGGAGAGCCTCCCAAGGAGGCAGGGGGCAACTGGAACTGCCCCTGGGGACATAGATGCTGATAGCAACCATTTTAGGGTGCTTCTATCATGAGGCTCATAGATACAGAGAACAAACAGGTGGTTGCCAGATGGGAGGGGGCTGGGGGCGATGAGTGAAATTGGTGAGAGAGATTAAGAGGTACAAAGTTTCAGTTACAAAATATATGAATCACAGGGATGAAATGTACAGCATGGGGAATACAGTCAATTATATTGTAATAACTTTTTATGGTGACAGATGGTACCTAGACTTATTGTGGTGATTATTTTGTAATGTTTAGAAACATCAAATCACTGTTGTACACTTGAGGCTAACATAGTTTTGTAGGTCAATTATACTTAAATTAAAACTACATAAAAATTTAAATAAAGCTAATTAAGACTTTTAAAAGAAAGAAAAAGATAGAACATGTATAAAGTTCTGTAACATAATAAATCAGAAAAAATAAAATTTCAACTCTTAAAAAATAAATAAATAATATAAACTAATATTGAAAATGACAAACCGTATACATTTAGAAAGGTGTGTTAATCAGATACAGTAAGAAATCTAAAATTTCTTGTTCAAATATTTTTATTGAAGTATAGTTGATGTACATATTATATATGTTACAGGTGTACAATTGTTTTTGAAGTAGCAAGAGTGCTAAAGTATAAACAGCCACTAGAGAAGACACTTGTTGGAATCATTCATTCATTCATTGACATTTATTGAATGCCCACTAAGGCCAGGTAGTGTACTTGCTTCTAGTAATTTTCACACAAAAAACTGACAGCCCCACACCTCAAGGAGTTTACGTTCAGTGAGAAATTGTACACAAGAAGATTGGCAAATATAGAACAGAGTGATCAGTAGTATTAGAGAGATACAGATAGAGAATAAAATTTATTAGATTAAGGAGCTTAGGAAAGGTCTCTATAGAGTTAATATTTTTTATAAATTCTAAGGTAAGTAGGAACTGGCATGAGAGCAATATTGGCAAAGGGAGCCATATGGGGTTTTGTTAGGAATTAAAAACAATAAAATATGGATAAAAAATTGGCAGTGAAAAGAGATGAATCTGGAAAGGCAAGTTACCTTTATTTTATTTTTTATTCCAGTTTTATTGAGATATAATTGACATACAGCACTGTATAAGTTTAAGGTGTACAGCATAATGACTTATACACATCATGAAATGAATACCATGATAAGTTTAGTGAACACCTATCGTCTCATATAGATACAAAATAAAGAAAAAAAAATTTCTCTTTGTGATGAGAATTTGATTTACTCTCTTAACTTTCATATATAACATACAACAGTGTGAATTATGTCAATCATGTTGTACATTATATCCCTAGTACTTATTTATCTTATAACTGGAAGTTCTAACTTCTTGACCACCTTCATCCAATTCTCCATCACCACATCCCCCACCTCTGATAATCACAAATCTGATTTGTTTTTCTATAAGTTTGTTTATTTGTTTGTTTAATTGACCTGCAACACTATGTTAGTTTCTGGTGCACAGCGTAGTGATTCAATATTTCTATACATTACAAAATGATTATCATGATAAGTCTAGTTACCATCTGTCACCATGCAAAGATATTACACTATTATTGACTATATTCCCCACACTGTACATCTAATTCCCATTACTCATTTATTTTGTAACTGGAAATTTGTACCTCTTAATCTCCCTCACTGATTTTACTCATCCCCTCCACTCTCCTTCCCTCTGGCAACCACCTGTTTGTTCTCTGTATCTTAACTCTTTTTTTTGTTCTTTTTTTTATGTTTGTTCATTTGTTTTGTTTTTTTATATTCCACATATAAGTTAAATCAGATGGTATTTTTTTCTCTGTCTGACTTATTTCACTTAGTATAATATCCTCTAGGTTCATCCATGTTGTGAAAAATGGCAAGATTTCATTCTTTTTTATGGGCAAGTAATATTCCATTGTGTATATATATATATATATATATATATATATATATATATATATATATATATATATAATGTCCTTTAGTCATTCATCTATCAGCAGGCACTTAGGTTGCTTCCATATCTTGGCTATTGTGAATAATGCTGCAATGAACATAGAGGTATATATATCTTTTCAAATTAGTGGGGGTTTTTTTCTTTAGAAAAATATCCAGAAGTGAAATTGCTGAATTGTATGGTAGTTCTATTTTTAATTTCTTGAGGAATCCCCATACCATTTTCTATAGGGCTGAACCAACTGACATTCTCACCATTAGTGGACGAGGGTTCCCTTTTCTCCACATCATCACCAGTACTTGTTATTTGTCGTCTTTTTTGATAATAGCCATTCTGACAGATGTGAGGTGATACCTCATTGGGATTTTGACTTGCATTTCCCTGATGATCAGTGATGTTGAGTATCTTTTCATGTGTCTTTTGGCCATATGCATGTCTTCTTTGGAAAAATGTCTATTCAGGTCTTCTGCCCATTTTTTAAATGGGTTTTGTTTTTTTAATGTTGAGTTGTATGAGTTCTTTGTATATTTTGGATATTAACCCCTTATCAGATATATTGTTTGCTCTCACAGAAACCATGCATTGCAAGGGCTTGTCAGCAATATTTGAGGAGTTTGTAATTTGGAGTAATTAAGGAGTGTATTAGTTAGGGTTTTCCAGAGAAATCCTATATATTCATGAGAGAGAGATTAGCTCATGCAACTATAGAGGATGAGAAATCCCACAATCTGCTGTATGCAAGCTGGAGACCCAGGAAAGCCAGTGGTGTAGGGGTAATTCATTCCAAGTAAAAATCCAAAGGCCTGAACCAGGGGAGCCAATGATGTAAATCCCAATCTGAAGGTAGGAGAAAATGTGATGAGATATCCCAGCACAGTGAGGCAGAAAAAAAGGGGTGAAATCCTCATTTCTCCACTTTTTGTTCTATTCAAACCATTAGCAGATTGAATGATGCCCAATCTCATTGTGAAGGGCAATTTACTTTACTGAGTCACTGATTCAAATGCTAATCTCTTCTTGAAACACCTTCACAGACCTACCCAGAAACAATGTTCAACCTGAGTACCCCCTGGCCCACTCAAGTTGGCACATAAAATTAACCATCACAAGGAGCCATTGTAAGGTTTTAATTAAAGAGGTGTCATAATATATTTTCCTTTTGAAAAGGTAACTTTTGCTTTGGAGAGTGAAGAATAAAATAAGCATAGAGATAGGGAATCTGTTGAATTCATTTGACTAGAGATGGTAGAACATTGGTTGAGAATAATAGCATTAAGAATGGAGAAAAGTGGGTGAATTTTAGAGGTGCTTCAGAAACAAAATTGGCACAACTTTGTGACTGATTGGCTGTGAGGAAGGGGATAAGTAAAGGATAATATTTGTGCAACTAGTTACATGATAGTGCTAATGATTTACATAGTGATTATTAGAGGACAAAAATTAAGCTTAGGAAGCAGCATGCAGAGTTCAGTGTTGAGTTTGCAGTGTCTTTGGGACATCCAAGTATTCTAGCAGTTTGTTATACACATCAGAAGCCCAGAAGAGAGTTCTGGGCTGGCAGTATCTGGCCTCAGAGTATGTGATCAATAATTATTTTTCATTGATTAAATAAGTGAATTAAAGAGCAATGACATTGTAATAATATTAAAAATTAATGTTGACTGAGCGCTTTCTATTTGCTTGTGCACAATTCTATATGCTAAATATACAGAGCATTACCTCAGTAAACACTGATAAAATCATTTGATATAATTACTACCCCAAATCACATATGTTGAAACTGAGACAGAGAAAGGTTAAAGGCATATAGGTACAGATATAAATGTAGATATAGATACACATACAGATATAGGTATAGGCATAAAACCAGTGTTCCTTGACACTAAATGAGATAAACCAGAGAAAACATATAAAAAAATAGTTCTCAATTTGGGGATAAATGTCCCTCCTCCTTCTACCTAGGAAATTTTGATTCTCAGATCTGAACTGGGGCTATAGTACAAGTATATTTTGAAAACTTCCCAGACGATTCTTCTTTTTCTCCTTTTCCATCTCCTTCTCTTTCTTCTTCTTCTTCTTCTCCTTCTTCTTCTTCTCCTTCTCCTTCTCCTTCTCCTTCTCCTTCTCCTTCTCCTTCTCCTTCTCCTTCTTCTTCTTCTTCTTCTTCTTCTTCTTCTTCTTCTTCTTCTTCTTCTTCTTCTTCTTCTTCTTCTTCTTCTTCTTCTTCTTCTTCTTCTTCTTCTTCTTCTTCTTCTTCTTCTCTTCCTCCTCCTCCTCCTCCTCCTCCTCCTCCTCCTTTCTCTTTCTCTCTCTCTCTCTCACACACACATGCACACAAATACACACACACTCTCACATTGAGATGGTAACCAGGGGAATATTGTCATCTTTGTGTAAGTATAAGAAGGAAGAGACTGGAAAGGAGACCAAGTTAGAGTTGATGGTGGGAGGGGAGGATGTTTTGTTGAAACCGGGAAAGACAAAATCACTGATGCTAAAGAAAGAGTAAGTGGTGGTAAACTGTATGTGGAGAAATAGGGTTAAGTCAAGGCCTGGCAAAATGACACTTAGCTAAACACTTAAAAATCTGCCGGAGTGAAACAGCAAAAGATTTTCAACTGCTCTCACTTCAGCTGCTTCCTGAAAAGCTGCACTCAAGTCAACCTGCCCTCACCACTCTGGTCTTCCTTTCAATCCCGTTCTTACTCTGCATCCCCACCTCCTGCTACCGAAATTAGCCTACCTCTGTCATTGTTTAAAACTCCCACCAGCAGGATCCTGTCCCTTATTTATTTGTACGCCTAGATACTGCTCAAGTTGTCTCTCTTGCCTTTTTGCCTGGATCCTCTTGCTGGTGGGACCTGTCCCTAGTTCAGGGAATCTAAGTGGCTTTTCAAATACCTGAGTGAGTAATAAACATTTAAATTAATTTTGGCAACTGACTTTTGGGTGGTCTGTTTTACCTACATGCACTTCAGAAGGGGGAGTGAGTGGCACACCAACAGCCATTGGATGGTGTCATAACAAGTATCTTATACATCAGAGAGCACTCAAGTCAGATTAGACTGAAAATCACCCATTGGCTTTAGCAACAAAGAGGTGTATGGTGACCTCTTTCATAACATAATTAAATGTGCATCAACTTACATGTTTTATATACCCACTGTTAGAGTTAAAATTATATAGTATACCTTCATTTATCTGACATTATTAGACAATGGAATGTTGTAGTAAATAAAATATTCTTGTCAATGATTCCCATGCATGATCTAGAATAGTATCTGTCACAGAGTAAGCACTTAATAAATTTTTCTGGAATAAATAAATGACTTACATAAGTTCATCAATATTTAGAGAAATAGAAGATGAAAATATAACTACTATCAAAACCTTACTGACTGGATTTTATTCAATTAATTTTCTTTCACGAGTATCTGACCTCTCCAGAAAAATCATACTATATAAGCAAGGATTTTCAGCATTTAGTTAGCATAACAGAGAAATGTTGGTTAATGGAAAGTAACACATCCAGGGGTTTTTGATCCTACTACATTTTTGTTGTTGGTTTGGGGGAGCATTCAGGGAAAGACCATAATTTATCATGTAAACTAAAGATTACACGCTGATTTCTGAAGGCACAGATATCTTTGCCCCAGTTATAAATAAGAACATGAACAATTTCCTGGATGGAAGTGTCTGAAAATATATTTTAAAACTTGATTGATCTCCTTCCATATACATGTGTCTTAAATTCTTTTTTAAGTACTAGCATTTCAGTCATTTGAGTTTTCATAGCTACAGACACTCACGGAGACAAACAGTGCTGATTGATGGAGAGCTGTGGTTGGTAAGGTGCCCTATAGCATAGTTTCTTCTACTAAGGAGTGAATGAGACTTGAGGACAGCAAACTAATAATTTTAGAGGAAGGTCATGAAACAAGAATGATTTCCATCATACACATACATACTCATATTTCCCTCTTGATGTATCTTTCAACTGGCCAAAAGGTGTAAATCCATTCTACCTTACCTCCAGTCACATTACTTGATGTTGTAGAAAAATTGCTATGTTAAATGCCACTTAGAGCTAGGGTATAGCATCTAAAGCTTAGTACAACTTATTATATAGTAATATTGTCCTTATGAGAATTTTTGTGCTTAATTTCTTTTTAGAAAACCCATTGTTATTCTGAATCAAAACCACATTGATATTCTGAACTGAAAGCAATTTAATTACTTGCTTATTATTGAACTTTGTCTTTAACCCAAGGGGAAAATTAGAAAGGAAAGCAATAAAATGATGTGGTCTTCAAGTGACAAGTGAAGATGAGACATTAAAAATATAATTAAGTCATGCTTTTTGGCATTCATATACTACTTGTATAATTACTTATGTAGAGAGGCATAATAACAATACACAGGAGCCTGACTACCTGATCATCTACTCTAGTAGGGAATTCAGTATAAGGCAAAACCAGCCAAAATTTATTCACCTCATAACTAAGACTCCAAGTACACCATGATAACCAGGATCCAAGGTATTTTGCATTTACACATTTCAGCACTTCAGAGGTAAGACACTACATGTAAATTCTTTGAGATTCTCTCCTTGGCCTTGAGAAATCCTGCCTCAAGACTTTTCCACGTTCTCTCCTGTAGAGGACACTTGCTTACCTGGACTATTCCAACTATTTTATTCCAACTTCTGAGACCATAGTAGAATAATTATCACAGCTAAATAGTAGTATTTTTTGTTTGATCTTGGGAAAATTTAAGTGCAATCAGCTTTGTACCTAAAAGAACACTGTGGTGGAGGAGTAGGGACAGACATGGCCAGCTTGAAGCAAAACTAGGAAACAGATAAAATTTTTTTTTGTCCACCCACTTCCCTTTAGTAATTTTTGTTACTCTATTTGGTGTCTCTGCTCATTAAACTACACTAACTTTCCTTTAATATTTCCTAACTTACCCTTTTCCACAGAGACTAGGAAGCCCTTCTAATTCTTAGATACCCAGTGTCCTCATTCTGAGGAACTGGATGTCTGGTTTCACCTTGGTGACAATGACATTTACTTCCAATTTTCTAGAATATGTTTGTCTTTTATACTCTTCTGAGCCCTGTTCTCTAAATTTATTTACATGATGAAAACTGAGTACTAATACTAGGACTTCCAGAGATATGCTATCCAAAAGAGTGATCTAATGTAAAGATTTTAGCTTCTACAGCAGTCTGATGTGAGATATATTTGGAGGCATATAGGCATATCAGAACCTCTCACAACTCATAACACAGGTATTCATTCATTATCAATATACCTAAGGTATGCTTGGAATTTAGTACCAAATTCAGTCATGTAAATGTGTAGAACACACTCTTCATGACAGTTGAGATAATAATACAGGATTTCTGGATCATAATATAATACATTCGTTAATAATAACATTAAATTATATTCCTATTTTGAAAACCACAGACCAGTGAACTTGATACCATTTCTATATAATATTACTGAATATATAACTAAAAATATGATCTCTAATCAGAGCAGCTGATATTTTATACCATGCCCTTGACAAATACTATCTCATTTAATCTTCAGAACAACCTTGTAGAATAGGTTCTATTATTTTCTCTACTGAAAACAATGAAATTGAGGTTCTAAGAAGTTAGCTAACTATTATGGACTTAATGTTTTTGTCTCCTCAAAAATTGATATGTTGAAACTCTACCCCTCAGTGTGATGGTATTAGGAGTTGAGGCCTTTGGAACATAATTAGAATTAGATAAGATCATGAGAACACAGGTCTCATGAATAGAATTCATGCCTTTATAAAAGTCATGAGAGAGCATGCTTCCGCTTTCTGCTCTCTGCCATGTGAGGATACAGAGAGAGAAGTCAACATTTTGCAACCCACAGTTGAGCCCTAACCAGAATCTGACTGTGCTGGCACCCTTGTCTCAGACTTCTAGCCTCCAAAACCGTGAGAAATAAATTGCTATTGTTTACCATCAGTTTATAGTATTTTGTTATAGCTGCCTGAGCTAAGGAAGTAACTCTTCCAATATGACACAGCTGGTAGGCAATGGAATGTGAATTGAGTCCGAATCCATCTGATTCCAGACTCCTTGTGCATAGCCCAACATGCTTCTATGGTGGTAATTAGGATGAATTCACTAAATACACATCACATAAATACAAGCTCATTTCCTTATTAAGTTACATAAGTAGGTACAAAAATAAATACATTTATTTCTGGACTCTAGCAACACATACGACTGTTTCCTCTCATGATATTCCTGAAAATAAAAGATGCTGATTTACAAATGTTAGCAAAGAGACGTAGACTTGGAACTACTGAAAAATTTCATCTAGAAGATTTAAAGTAGTGTGTCCTTGGCCCTTTCCTGAAGAACACTCTTAGAGATTTGTATGGAAGCTATAAACCGTAAGTCATATGTTGATGTCACACAGGCTGAATTTGACCCTCATATATTGTTTCTTTGGCCTATCCAATATTTTTGAATACTTTGAATCTGTTCCTAAAGAGGATACACGTTATTGATGTGAACTTATTTCCCATAGTTAGGGAATTTTCCATCTTGAGGTAATGCTCACCTTCCAGCATAAAAGATGAAAATGTCTTTTACTCACATCTTTAGTCTCCCTTGCAGCAGTGTTGTAGTCGCATGACCCAGGTTGTAGCAATCAGACATATGCCCTCTGTGTCTACCAGAAACTAGTTATTTCATCAAATATGAAACACTATGGCTTAAAAAGGCACACCAGTTTCTTGTACCATTAAGAAAGAAAAAACTTGCTGCCGATTAAACAGTGCCACACAGTTGATTATAAAATGCATTGTGATTCCCTAGATGTTAAAAATGTGAAAAAATAGATGCCTTGGAATTAAGGTAATTGTGCTAAGAAACAAGGATTGGATAGTATCAAGTCACCCAAATTGGAAGCAGTGGCAGTAGCTATATAATTTCCAGGGACAGCTGCTCCATTTGAACATTAACATCTAGCATCAGGGATGTTCAGTGTCTAGAACCAATAATGGTGGCAAATGGTATCTGCAAGGGGATAGTTCCAAATGATTTAGGGCATTAAACTTTGCTGCATAAAGACTAAGCCAGATTCTTTAGACTTCCCAGATATCCTGTGGCCTCTCCAATTTTTTGTGATTAAATAAATGTAATATTAAATTTTCCATTTCAACCATTTTCTAGTGTACCACTGAGTGGTTTTTAGTGTAGTCACAGTGTTGTGCAACCATCCTTACCTGTTATAAATCAAATTTCTTAAATAAGTTTAGATAACTTAAATTTCTTTAAATAAGAAATTTCTTATTTCTTCTTCTTAAATAAGTTTAGATAAGAACTTTGTATATCTGGAAGAATTTTTGTTTCATCTAGGGTATCCAATTGGTTAATATACAGTTTCTTAAATTTCTTCTTAGATAAGTTTATATAAGAACTTTGTATATTTGGAAGAATTTTTCTGTTTTGTCTAGGGTATCCAATTGGTTAATATACAGTTTTCATAGTATTCTCTTATGATCTTTTTTATTTCTGTAAGTTGGTAGTTGTGTTTCCTCTTTTGCTTCTGATTTTAGTACTTTGATTTTTTTTCTTAGTCTTGTAAATTTTGTTGATTATTTTATAAAACCTAACTAACTTTTAATTTTGTTATTTTCTTTATTATTTTATGGTTTCTCTTTTGTTTATCTACTCTCTAATCCTTATTATTTCCCACCTTCCACTAGCTTTGCATTTAGTTTGCTCTTCTTTTTCTACTTCTCTAAGGTGTATAGGTAGGTTATTATTTTGAGATCTTGCTCCTTTTTAAAAAATGTAGGTATTTAAAGCTACAAATTTCCCTCAGACCATTGCTTGGCTGAATCTGTAGGTTTTGGTATATTATATTTTACATTTTAATTTTAAAAAAATTTTATTGAAGTATAGCTGATTTACAATATTGTGTTAGTTTCAGGTGTACAGCAAAGTGAATCTGTTATACATATACATATATCCACTCCTTTTTAGATTATTTTTGCATATAGTCTGTTACAGAGTATTGGGTAGAAAGAGTTCCTATGCTATACAGTATGTCCTTATTATTTATCTATTATATATATAGTAGTGTGTATATGTCAATCCCAATATTCCAGTTTATTCCTCCTCCCCACTTGCCGCCTGGTAACCATAAGGTTTTTTTCTACATCTCTAACTCTATTTCTGTTTTGTAGATAAGTTCATTGGTACCATTTTTAGATTCCACATATAATTGATATCATATGATATTTGTCTTTCTCAGTCTGACTTACTTCACTGAGTATGACAATCTCTAGGTCCATCCATGTTGCTGCAAGTGGCATTCATTCTTTTTTATGGCTGAGTAATATTCCATTGTATATATGTACCACATCTTTATCCATTCTTCTGTTGAAGGACATTTAGGTTGCTTCCATGTGCTGGCTATTATAGATAGTTCTGCAATGAACATTGGGGTGCATGTATCTTTTCAAATTATAGTTTTCTCCAGATATATACCCAGGAGTGGGATTGCTGGATCATACGGAAGCTCTATTTTCAGTTTTTTAAGGGACATTCATGATGTTCTCCATAGTGGCTATACCAATTAACATTCCCACAAACAGTGTAGGAGGGTTCCCTTTACACCACACCCTCTCCAGAATTTATTGTTTGCAGATTTTTTGATGATGGTCATTCTGACTGGTGTGAGGTGATACCTCATTGCAGTTTTGATTTGCATTTCTCTAAATTAGTGATGTTGAGCATCTTTTCATGTGCCTCTTGGCCATCTGTATATCTTCTCTGGAGAAATGTCTATTTAGATCTTCCCCCCATTTTTTGATTGGTTTGTTTGGTTTTTTTGATATTGAGCTGCCTGAGCTGTTTGTATATTTTGGAGATTAATGTCTTATTAGTCACTATGTTTGCAAATATTTTCTCCCATTCTGAGGGTTGTCTCTTCATTTTGTTTATGGTTTCCTTTCTTGTGCAAAAGCTTTTAAGTTTAATTAGGCTCCTTTTGTAACTGTCCAGTTTTCCCAGCACCATTTACTGAAGAGACTGTCTTTTCTCCATTGTATATTCTTGCCTCCTTTGCCATAGATTAGGTGATCTTAGGTGCATGGGTTTTCTCCATATTTTCTACCCTATTCCATTAAACATATTTCTATGTTTTTGTGCCAGTACCATACTGTTTTGATGACTATAGCTTTGTATTATAGTCAGAAGTCAGGGAGCCTGAAACGTCCAGCTCCATTTTTCTTTCTTAAGATTGCTTTAGCTATTCAGGGTCTTTGGTGTATCCATACAAATTGTAAAATTTTTTGGTCTAATACTATAAAAAATGCTATTGTTAATTTGATAGGGATTGCATTGAATCTGTAGATTACTCTGGGTAGTATAGAAATTATGACAATATTGATTCTTCCAGTCCAAGAACATGGTGTATCTCTCCATCTGTTTGTGTTATCTTTGATTTCTTTGGTCAGTATCTTATAGTTTTCTGAGTACAGGTTTTTGTCTCCTTAGGTAGGTTTATTCCTAGGTATTTTATTTTTTTGATGTGATGGTAAATGGGATGGTTTCCTTAATTTCTTTTTCTGATCTTTTGTCGTTAGTGTATAAGAATGCAGGTGACTTCTGTGTATTAATTTTGTATCCTGCTACTTAACCAAATTTATCGATGAGCTCCAGTATTTTTCTGGTGGCATCTTTGGAATTTTCTATGTGTAGTATCATGTCAACTGCAAACAGTGACATTTTTACATCTTTTTCCCAGTTTGGATTCCTTTTATTTCTTTTTCTTCTCTAATTGCAGAGGCTAGGACTTCCAAGACTATGTTGAATAAAAGTGGAGAGAGTGGATATCCTTGTCTTGTTCCTGATCTTAGTGGTATTACTTTCAGTTTTTCACCATTGGGAATGATGTCTTTGGTGGGTTTGTCGTATATGGCCTTTATTATGTTGAGGTAGTTTCTCTCTATGCCCAATTTCTAGAGTCTTTTTTATCATAAATGGGAGTTGAATTTTGTCAATAGCTTTTTCTGCCTCTATTGAGATGATCATAGGGTTTTTATTCTTCAGGTTGTAATGTGGTATATCACACTGATTGATCTATGTATGCTGAAGAATGCTTGCATCCCTGAGATAAATCCCACTTGAACATGATGTATGATCCTTTAAATGTGTTGTTGGATTCTGCTTGCTAATATTTTGTTGAGGATGTTTACATCTATATTCAGCAGTGATATTGGCCTGTAATTTTCTATTTTGTGATATCTTTACCTGGTTTTGGTACCAGGGTGATGGCAGCCTCATAGAATGAGTTTGGGAGTGTTCCTTCCTCTGCAATATTTGGTAATATTTTCAGAAGAATAGGTGTTAACTCTTCTCTAATGGTTTGATAGAATTCATCTGTGAAGCCATCTTGTCGTGGAATTTGTTTGTTGGAAGCTCCTTAATCACAGTTTCAATGTCGTTACTTGTG
This sequence comes from Balaenoptera physalus, assembly GCF_965194825.1. Classification (NCBI taxonomy): domain Eukaryota; kingdom Metazoa; phylum Chordata; class Mammalia; order Artiodactyla; family Balaenopteridae; genus Balaenoptera; species Balaenoptera physalus. Next base: position 77,273,489 of record NC_138903.1, on the reverse strand, counting down.
ATTGGTCTGTTAATATTTTCTATTTCTTCCTGGTTCAGTCCTGGAAGGTTGTACTTTTCTAAGAATTTGCCCATTTCTTGCCGGTTTTCCATTTTATTGATGTATAGTTGCTTGTAGTAGTATCTTATGATCCTTTGTATTTCTCTGGTGTCAGTATTAACCTCTACTTTTTCATTTCTAATTTTATTGATTTGAGTCCTCTCCCCTTTTTCTTGATGAGTCTGGCTAAAAGTTTATCAATTTTGTTTATCTTTTCTAGTCTTTTCTTCATCCCTATTTTATTTCTGCTCTGACTTTATGATTTCTTTCCTTCTACTAATTTTGGTTTTTGTATATTCTTCTTTCTTTAGTTGCCTTAGGTGCAAGGTTAGGTTGTTTATTTGAGATTTATCTTTCATGAGGTAAGATTGTATTGCTATAAACTTTCCTCTTAGAACTGCTTTTGCTGCATCCCATAGGTTTTGGATTGTCCTGCTTTTGTTGTCATTTGTCTCTAGGTATTTTTTGATTTCCTCTTTGATTTCTTCAGTGATCTCTTGGTTGTCTAGTAACATTGTTTAGCCTCCATGTGTTTGCGTTTTTTACAGTTTTCTTTTTTTTTCTGTAATTGATTTCTAATCTCAGCATTGTGTTTGGAAAAGAAGCTTGATATGATTTCAATTTTCTTAAATTTACCAAGGCTTGATTTTTGGTCCAACATGTGATCTATCTTGGAGAACATTCCGTGTGCACTTGAGAAGAAAGTGTATTCTGCTACTTTCAGATGGAATGTCCTATAGATATCAATTAAGTCTATCTGGTCTAATGTGTCATTTAAGGCTTGTGTTTCCTTATGAATTTTCTATCTGGATGATGTGTCCATTGGTGTAAGTGGAGTATTAAAGGCCCCAACTATTAATGTGTTACTGTCAATTTCCACTTTTATGGATGTTAACATTTGCCTTATGTATTGAGATGCTCCTATGTTGGGTGTTATAATTGCTATATCTTCTTCTTGGATTGATCCTTTGATCATTATGTAGTGTCCTTCCTTGTGTCTTGTAATAGTCTTTAACTTAAAGTCTATTTTATCTGATATGAGTATTGCTACTGCAGCTTTCTTTTGATTTCCATTTGCATGGAATGTCTTTTTCCATCCCCTCACTTTCAGTCTGTATGTTTCCCTAGGTATAAGGTATCTCTTGTAGACAGCATGTATATGGGTCTTGTTTGTTTGTTTTTTTAATCCATTTAGCCAGTCTGTGTCTATTGGTTGACGCATTTAATCCATGTACATTTAAGGTAATTATTGATATGTATGTTCTTATTGCCTTTTTTAAAATTGTTTTGGGTTTGTTTTTGTAGGTCTTTTTTCTTCCCTTCCTGTTTTGTTCTTTTCTCTTGTGGTTTGATGACCATCTGTAGTGTTGTGTTTGTGTTTCTTTTACTTTTTTGTGTGTTTATCTATTATAGTTGGGGTTTGCTGTTCCCATGATGTTTTGATATAGCAGTCTATGTATGTAAAAGGTTGTTGTAATTTGCTGGTCTCTTTTCCATACAGAGAAGTTCCTTTGGCATTTGTTGCAAAGCTGGTTTGGCGGTGCTGAATTCTACTAGCTTTGGCTTGTCTGTAAAGCTTTTGATTCCTCTGTTGAATCTGAATGAGAGCCTTTCTGGGTAGAGTATTCTTTGTTGTAGGTTTTCGCCTTTCATCACTTGAAATGTATAGTGCCACTCCCTTCTGGCCTACAGAGTTTCTGCTGACAAATCAGCTGATAAACTTATAGGCATTTGCTTGTATGTTATTTGTTGCTTTTCACATGTGGCTTTTAATTTTGTTTTTTGTCTTTAATTTTTGTCAGTTTGATTAATATATGTCTCGGTGTGTTCATCTTGTATGGGATTCTCTGTGCTTCCTGGACTTGAGTTAGTGTTTCCTTTCTCATGTTAGGGAGGTTTTCAGCTACAATATCTTCAAATATGTTTTCAGGCCCTTTCTCTTTCTCTTCTCTTTCTGGGACCCCTATAATGTGAATGTTGGGGTGTTTAATATTGTTCCAGAGGTCTATGAGACTGTCCTTATTTCTTTTCATTCTTTTTTCTTTATTCTGTTCTGTGGCAGTGATTTCCACCACTCTGTCTTCCAGTCACTTATCCGTTCTTCTGCCTCAGTTATTCTGCTATTGATTCTTTCTAGTGTATTTTTTTTTCATTAATTGTACGGTTCATCTCTGTTTGTTTGTACTTCAAATCTTCTACCTCCTCATTACACATTTCTTCTATCTTCTCAATCTGTACCTCCATTCTTTTTCCAAGATTTTGGATCATCTTTACTATCATTACTCTGAATTCTTTTTCAGGTAGATTGCCTATCTCCTCTTCATTTAGTTGTTCTTGTGGGTTCTTATCTTGTTCCTTTGTTTGCAACATATTTCTCTGTCATCTCATTTTGTCTAACTTTCTGTGTTTGTGGTCTCCTTTCCACAGGCTGAAGGATCATAGTTCCTCTTGCTTCTGGTGTCTGGCTCCTGGTGGGTGAGTTTAGTTCATGGGTTTGTGCAGGCTTCCTGATGGGAGGAACTGGTGGCTGCCCTCTGGTGGGTGGGCTGGCCAGTTGTAAGGCTCCTGGAGCTCAGCTGTGGTTTCAGCTCCACCTCTGAGTGTGGGCCCCTCACAGGGTTCTGCTTCTGAAGTTGCCTCAGAGCACACGAGTCAGCCCTGGTGAAGAGGGGGCATGGAGATTGTGGCAGCCAGCGTCGTGGGAGCCCCAGCAGCAATGGGGCATGTGGGGGAGCCAGTGGCTTTGGGCATGAGAGAGACATCCATGGCAGCAATGGAGCAGTTGGGGGAGCTGGCGCCTATGGGCACAAGAGATCCAGCCCTAGCAGGGGCCCTTCCTGGTGCCCAGGGAGGCAGCAGCTGGAACGTGGGGAGACAGGCTATAATGGAGACCTTGCCCTTTGTGCATCACTCAACATTGGCGCTACGCTTCTATGGTTTCCTCCACAAGCATTCCTGGTTTCAGATTTCCTCACTCCTATCCCCTCAGGCCGTCTACTCACAGCCAACAGCAATGCTCTCCCTAGGTTTGCTCTCCAAACCCCACGTTCCAGCACCCAGCCCCTGTCAGCACTGGTGGACACCTGTCTCAGGCTGTGGCATGCAGGGCTGTGGCACAGACCATCTGTGAAGGTCTCCCTCTGTCCTGCTTGTCACACACTGGTTGGTGTGCTCTCCTCCAATACCCCTGAAGCTCCCCTTCTGTTCCAACTGATCTCCCCACTGGTGAGAGGGTTTTCCTGGATGCGGGAACCTCTCCTCTCCTTCAGCTCCCTCCCCCCAAGGGGTACAAGTCCTATCCCACTTACTCTCCTATTTTCCCTTCCTCTTTCTTTCATCCTACCATTTTATGCAGGAAACTTTCTTGTCCTTTTAGGTGTCTGAGGTCCTCTGCTAGTGTTCAGCCAGTGCTCTGTGAGAATTGTTTCATTTGTAGATGTATGCTTGATGCATTTGTAGGGAGAAATGAACTCCATATCCTCCTACTCCTTGGCCTTCTTGACCATCCTCTTTTCTGTATTTCTTATATGATTTTTGTTCCTCAGTTCCTCCATTAGTTTTTTGTTTTTTTGTTTTTGTTTTGTTTTTTTTTTTAGTATTTAGTTGATTTTTTGTAGTGTACTACTTTGATTCCTTTCTTTTCTTTTCTGTATATTTTTAGTTACTTATTAAAGATTGTTTTGAGGATTAAAATGAACATATTAAACTTATAACAACCTAATCTGAATAATACCAATTTGGTTTCAATAATACACAAACTCTCTGCTCCTAAATATCCACACCACCTCTTGTATTGTCAAGATTATGTTTTTATACATTTTGTGCTCATTTACATAGATTTATAATTATTGTTTACCCATTTGTCATTTAAATCAAAAGGGAAAGAAGAGGAATTAAAACGAAAAGTACAATAATACTGGCTTTATATTTACCTGTGTATTTACTTGCATTTTTTTATTTTATCATATGGCTTCAAGTTACTTTAGTGTCCTTTCTTTACAGCCTGAAGGATTCCTCTTCACATTTCTTGTATGGCAGATCTACTAGTACCAAACTCCCTTAGCTTTTGTTTATTTATATGGAAATGTCTTTATTTCTCCTTCAGTCTTGAAGAATATCTTTTTTTTCAGATATAGAATCCTTGGATGGTTGCTTTTTTTTTTTCTTATAGCACTTTAAATATGTCATCCCAATGTCTGCTGGACTCTTTGGTTTCAGATGAGAAATCAGCTGTCTATCTTATTGAGGTTTATTGTATGTGATAAGTCACTTTTCTTTTGCTGCTTTAAAGATTCTCTTTTTGTATTTTGATGATATAACTATAAAATATCTTGGTGTAGATCTTTCTGAGTTTATCCTGTTTGGAATTAGTTGAGTTTCTTGGATGTGTGGATTTATTTCTTTCATCAAATTTGCAATGTTTCAGCCATTATTACTTCAAATATTCTTTCTGTGAAAAGAAAGTTTTTTCTTTCTAATTTTTAATTTTGATGAAGTCAAATGTATCTATTTTCTTCCTGTTACCTGTGGTTTGTTTTCATATTCAATAATCTCTTGTCAATTTAAAGGTCAAGAATATTTTCCCTTAAGCATTTGTAGCTTTCAATCTTAAATTTGGGGTTTTGAGTTGATTTTTGTTTATAATGTAAGGTTAGGTTTACTTTACTTCATCGCAGTATAGTCCAAAAAAGTGGCTATCAAATTGTGGTATTAGGACCAGCAGCATCAGCATTACACGGAAACTTGTTACTTTCCCAAATTCTCGGGCCCTACTCCATGCTACTGAATCAGATACTCTGGTTGTGGGATACAAGAATATGTGTTTTAATAGCTCCCCAAGTGATATTTTTGATTAAAAAAATTGAAAACCATTGGCCCTTTGGTTCACTGGTTTAGCACAAAGAGAAAGAAAAACATGATGTTAACTTAGATTGCAGTTATTCTATATTCATTTCAGCATAACCCACATTCCAAATAATTTTGCCTTACACTAGAGAATGTGAACAATATAGTAAATTTCACTTACAAAGAAAACTTCAAGAAAGCTCCTAGCTGAGCTAATAAAGAGGTCTTAGTGGTATCTCTTAATGTAGACTATCAATTTAAATTCAGGTATGCCTTTACCAACAAAAGGTAGGAAGGAGAAGTTGGTTCACTGCAAACTCTTAAGATGCCAACTTTAAAAAAAAAATAAGATGATTCCATGTGTTAATTAACATCTTTAAACAATACCTTTTGATTACATGCTATTTTGGACATATTTAGAGAATGCCTTTTAACAGGTATAGAAAATCAATATTTTTATCTACAAATAATGTATGTGACACACATAACCTTCATAATTGGCACAGGCTGGGACAGAAAATTATTAGTCTATAGCAGCACCTAAGTGATGACTCATTTCCAGTAATAATATACTTCTGACATGCATGACCTCATAATTAATACTGATGTTATAGGTTCTAAATAATTTTCAATGTCAGTGGATTAAATGTTATATTAAATAGTTATATGAAATATAAAGAAGTTTATTAATGTTGATGATTTGCAAATTCCCAGAAAAAAACTCTATTTCAGACTACCAAAAATTAGCATAGAGGAATATAAATTCTGACCATTTTTTATCCTTGAATCATTTATTTAATGGAAATCAAAAAAAAAATTCATTGTCCCCAGGGTGACATGGTTTAGGTTATTTAATAAGTTATGGACATTCATATTGGTAAATGTTATCAGTCTATCATTGATATTTTCCTTTTTGATTCTTAGGAGAAAGGTAGAAGACATTATGACACTATAAAAGTTCAAGAATAATATAAGTAAACTTGCAAGACACATTTCTTAGAATAAATAATATTACATTTTATCAGTTCTAATCTATGGGAATAATATATGAAATTCACAGTCAAGAGCTTAGCATAGAATACTCCTCAGACTTTACTTTTTTTTCCTCAGAATGTGATTTTTCACTTCCCTATAGTCTTCGAGTAATTATTCATCTTCCTGCATTAAATAGAACTTGGACAATTATCCTGATAATTTAAACAACATAAATAATTTGCCTTAAGAATTTTTATATGAACACAATTATTGTCTGAAAAACTCAAATAAATGCCTATATCCTGTACATTTGATTTTAAACATATTTTCTTGAGGATAATCTAGGTGTTTTAACAGCTGTAAAGAACCAGGTGTAATATGAAATTCATGAAGGATTTTATTAACAAAATTTCTGGTCCATTTTTTCCTCTTGTGAACAAAATAATGCATCTTTATAAAGTTTCTAAAAATATCAACATGGAAAGGACACCATTACAGATATTAAATTGACCATCAATTTTCTTATACTTTGTAAGATACTTTCTTTTGTTTATGAACTTACTAGCTAAGCTTCTGAGAGGTATAGTTAATGATAGATTAAGGCTGGGCTATGTCTTCCATTTCTTACAGTCAATTCCTTGTTTTTATTCAAAACAGGATTATTTATTCAGTAGGTCAGTATAGAGTTAAACTCCAGCCATGATAAAGTAGCAGGGACCAGGTTTATTCTTTCACCTTAAACAAGTAGAAAACAGGACAGCATATATATATATATTTTTTAATACTTTATTTATTTATTTTATTTATTTATTTATGACTGTGTTGGGTCTCTTAGTTTTCGTGTGAGGGCTTTCTCTAGTTGCGGCAAGTGGGGGCCACTCTTCATCGCAGTGCGGGGGCTGCTCTTCATCGCGGTGTGCGGGCCTTTCACTATCGCGGCCCCTCCCGTTGTGGGGCACAGGCTCCAGACGCGCAGGCTCAGTAGTTGTGGCTCACGGGCCCAGTTGCTCCGCGACATGTGGGATCTTCCCAGACCAGGGCTCGAACCCGTGTCCCCTGCATTAGCAGGCAGTTTCTCAACCACTGCACCACCAGGGAAGCCCCAGGACAGCATATATTAAATAATGGTTTTCAAACATTGAAAAACAGACATCATAAAAGAACGATTCCTGAGAGAAGAGAAAAAAATGAGGTGAACTTTATTATTGCCTCAGGTTGCTGTGTAGAGAGAACTCTTAATGTGCAGTGCAGGGAGGGGAACTCAAATAAAGACCAATGGTATAACTCCATTGAAGAGGCAAAGTTCAGTGTTCAGTGAATCCAGGAGGTTTAAATTCATTGCAAAATACCCAAGAAGAGGAGGTGACACCTAAAGAATTCTCCAGGAATTTGTAGAGGGGTTTCTTAAAGTCTGTCTGTGGCTGATTCACAACTGGGTAGAGGAAAGTACCTGAAGATCAGGAAATAACCATGGCAAAAGAGTAGGTTGAAAAATTCCTGGAGCTAACACAGAGCTTGTAATCGTTTTTATTCCTTCCAGAGAGAATGGATAAAAAGCTCTTAATATACAGCATTTCAGGTAAAGTCTTCAAAAAGTGTATTAACCTTGTTAGTGGGCTAACTTAGAACTAGAATAAAGGCTGCTCTGAACCTGCCATAACTAAACTTAAAATCAAACCTCAAAAGACTCAAACAAATTACAAGTAACTTAACTGAATCCCAGAACAAACTAAACAATATTTAAAGAAATATACTAAAATTCAGCACAAACATTGTAAAATGTAAGATGATCGGATTGCAAACACAATTATCAGGTATGCAAAGAAGCAGGAAAATATGATCCATTACCAGGAGAAAATTCAATCAATGGAAACACACTGAGAAGTGACATAGATAATGGAATTAGAAGACAAGGATATTAAAAGAACTACTATAAATATTTTTCATATTTTCAAAACTATAGAGAAAAGTTTTAACACAGAAGAGCAAAATGGTAGATATAAAAAAGACTCAAATGGAACTTCTGGAAGTGAAATATAATAACTGAAATGAAAATATACCCAATACAATAAAAGATTATATATCTTAGAAAAAATATATATTAATGAACTTAAAGACATAACCAGAGAAACTATCCAAAATAAAACATAGAAGAAAAAAAAACAGCAAAAATAAAAAATGAACAAAGCATCAATGACTTGTGGAATGGCATGATTGTCTACTTAGAAAATCCTAAAGGATTTCCAAAGAGACTATCAGAATTCGTATGTGAATTTAGCAAGGAAAGAGGATGCAAAGTCCATATACAAAAATAAATTACATTTATAAATACTATGAACAAACAGCTGAAAGATTAAATAAACTAACAGTTATAGAAGCTCCAAAAGTACAAAATACTTAGGAATAATTTTACCAAAATGTGTATAAATACCTGTATACTAGAAACTAAAAAACATTGTTGCAAGTAGTAAAGCAGACAAAAAGAAATGGAGATATATTCCAGATTCATGGATTGGAAGATGCAATATTTTTTAAATGTCCCTATCTCTAAATTGAATTAGATGTTCAACACAATCTCAATCAAAATTCCATTTGGCATTTTTATAGAAATAGACAACCTGATTCTAAAATTTATATAGAAGGGCAAATAGAAATAGCCAAAATAATTTTGTAAAAGAAGAAAAAAGATAATTTATACTACTTATTTTTAAGGCTAACTATACACCTATAATAAACAAGACAGTGCTTTTGGCAGAACTATAGAGATATAGATCAAAAGAACAGAATAGACAGTCTAAAAATAGATTCTCACATATGTGAGCAATTGATTTTTGACAAAGGTTCCAATTGCATTTGATGGAAAAGAAAAAATTTTCAACACTTCTTTCTGGAAAATTGGGTACCCATATACAAAACAATGAACTTCAATACTTACCTTGTACCTTATACAAAAATGGACTGTTAGAGAATATAAAAAAGCCACTAGGGCTTCCCTGGTGGCGCAGTGGTTGAGAATCTGCCTGCAAATGCAGGGGACACGGGTTCAAGCCCTGGTCTGGGAAGATCCCACGTGCCGCGGAGCAACTAGGCCAATGAGCCACAGCTACTGAGCCTGCGCGTCTGGAGCCTGTGCTCCACAACAAGAGAGGCCACGACAGTGAGAGGCCCGCGCTCCGCGATGAAGAGTGGCCCCCGCTCGCTGCAACTAGAGAAAGCCCTCGTACAAAAACGAAGACCCAACACAGCCAAAAATAAATAAATAAATTTAAAAAAATAAATAAATTTAAAAAGCCACTACTGCCATGAAAAAATATGGACCCATATTGCCAGGTCTTTCTATTTTTCATGAGAATCCAGAAATCAGTATTTTAATGTAACATCTCTTGTTTTTTTATAATTTTTGTCTCTATTTTTGAAATATACTAGGTTAACTAAACAAACACATGCATAGGCAAAATCTTGTCCACAAGCTATTAATTTCCAGCCTTTAGACTATCCTTGGTATTTACTTTAACTATTTTTATCTATATGGAAATTGAATAATTATGTTGTTATATTAATAATAATAATAACTCATTACCAAAATAGAACACTCACAATTTACCAAGAACTGTGCTAAGCACTTTACATACTTTGTCTCATTTAATCCTCCCAAAAAAATATTTGAGGTAGGTATTATTATTCACATTTTACAGATGAGCAAAGTAAGGATCAGGTAGGTCAAATGATTTATTAAGAGCAGAATTACTATTTATACCTAAAACTGTCTGAAATCAAAGTTTGTGCTCTTAAACAATGATCATATATGAAGTTTTACAGTGGGATTTATTTTATGTACTATATGATAGCCCTGATCCTTGAACTTGCAATAAGTGTTCTAATGTCTAAGGATATGGAAGAAATTAAATATACGAGGTAGATAAATGCAAATCAAAACTACAATGAGGTATCACCTCACACTGGTCAGAATGGTCATCATCAATAAATCTACAAACAATGCTGGAGAGGATGTGGAGAAAAGGGAACCTTCATACACTGTTGGTGGGAGTGTAAATTGATACAGCCAAGATGGAAAACAGTACGGAGGTTCCTTAAAAAACTAAAAATAGAACTACCATATGGCCCAGCAATCCCACTACTGGGCATATACCCAGAGAAAACCATAATTCAGAAAGATACATGCACCCAACGTTCATAGCAGCACTATTTACAATAGCCAGGACTCGGAAGCAATCTAAATGTCCATCAACAGAGGAATGGATAAAGAAGATGTGGTACACATATACAATGGAATATTACTCAGCCATAAAAAGGAAAAAAGTTGGGTCATTTGTAGAGACATGGTTGGACCTAGAGAGTGTCATACAGAGTGAAGTAAGTCAGAAAGTGAAAAACAAATATTGTTTATTAACACATATATGTGGAATCTAGAAAAATGGTATAGATTATCCTACTTGCAAAGCAGAAATAAAGACAAGACATAGAGAACGAATGTATGGATACCAAGGGGGAGAAATTGGGAGACTGGGATTGACACATATACACTACTGATACTATGTATTAAATAAATAACTAGTGAGAACATAGAGTATAACACAGAGAACTCGACTTAATGCACTGTGGTGACCTAAATGGGAAGGAAGTCCAAAAGGGAGGGGATAGATATATATGTATGGCTGATTCATTTTGCTGTGCAGTAGAAACTAACACAACATTGTGAGGCAACTATACTCCAATAAAAATTAATTAAAAAAAATAAATACAGGTGATAAAATGTGCAGACAAAATTTTGACATAATTGTTATGTCCTTTATCTTCTTGGAGTAAGTGTGAAAAACTCCTAAAGTTGGTTTGAGAATTTAAAACACAGTGAATGTAAAGCATTTAGCATCATGACTGAATCATAATAACTGCTTAAAAAATATAAAATATCATTATGTGTATTTTTACAAAATAGATTTATATTTTTTGCTGTGTCTATTTTTGAAAAAGTAGTTTCACAGTTTCCTCTACAGAGAAAATTGTTTTGTTTACTAAACAAGAAAAATTATCTAAGAACCAAATAAATGTTAACAGTAGTCATTCATGCTATCTGTCATATATCAACTGCTATTTTGGCAAAACTTTTCCATTTATAAGTAAAATTTGTTATTATCAGTATAAAATAAAAATAAGAAACAAAAACCAGGATTATAAATACTGTCAAATGCTTGTACTACTTAAAAAATAAGGATTGTACAGTTTAGTATCAAACAATGTTTCTTCCTTCTCTCTGTTATATACGTTTAGCAATACCCTGACAATTGTTGCAGAATTCATTGGGATTAGTGGAAAGACAAGGAAAGACCCATTTGTGGATTGAATCCAAAGCTTCCTAATCTAAAGGCAGCACATTTCATTGGCTCATATAGATAAGATTTATTTTCTGATAAAAGATTTTTCTTTTCCCAAACTAACTCAAAATTCTTCCAGAGCCATGTATTTACCATGAGTGACACTGGTAAGAAGAAAAGCAACTTTCCCTTTGATCTCACTAGCAATGTCACAACATTCAGGACTTTGACCTTCTGTTGTACTTTACCTTAACTATCTATTGAGTGACTTTTTCCATCTTCCTAAAATTCACATTGCTACAGTGAAGATTTATGTTTCTCTAAGTTCTCAGAGATTCAAAATATTTATTGCATCATCTTCTTTTCTGAAAAATATTGCCATCCAAATAACTCATACTTAATAAAATACAATAATAGTCTTACAGGGTATTTGCAACCTGATGTGAAGCTGAAGTATTTTCACATTTAGAGAAATCATCAAATTCTAAACAATCTGAAAGCAGATTATGTACAATTCCATGTGTTCAAAATTTAAATGGGGATCAAGATGGTGAAGTAAGAGGTTGTGGAGCTCATCCCCCAATGAACACATCTAAAATACATCTACATGTGGAGGAATTCACCCAGAAAACTTACTGGAAACTGGCAGAAGGACTCCTGTACAACCAAGGCTGAAAGAAATATACACACATAATCAGGTAGGAAGATAAGAAAAGCAATTGGGTTGGGAACTATGTCCGTGGGAGGGGACCAAAAGAAAAGGGAGAATACACAGGTGGACACCCCCCCCCGGGGAATGAGTAATTCAAGCCATAGATTGGGTGCCTCAGTCCTGGAGTCCTACGTGGAGAAAACAAGCCCCATTGGCTCGTTAGAGGACAACTGGGGCAAATAGAAGAACTGGGGGAAACCTGGACGCTACGCAGGAGGATTGCATGCACTGACTAGCACCCAAGGCAGGGTATAGAGAGGTCTGCCTTAGTGGCTGCTGGACTTCTCGCAGCTGCCTCACTGTGCATCCCAGCCCATGCAGAGCAAATGCTCTGGATCCACTCACTCTACATCACTGTGTGGCACTGAATCTGGGGCAGCCATGACCATAGAAAAGACTTGACTGTGGGTCGCAGAGGCAACCTGGTCCTAAGGCAGAGCCTGGGTGGGGCAGTGGTGGCCATTGTTGGTGCTTATACAATGGCACCTCTGAAGTCTCCCAAATCTCTGAACAGCAGTCACTGCACCACAGCTCACCCCCAGATACACACCAAGAGTGCATGTGGGCCCCACTTGACATGCCCAGCTGTTCTAAAACAGGGCAGGAGTGGCAGATGATTGGGGAAGTGATCAGCTGTGGGGAAAAAGGAGACTTAACACTGGAGGCTGCATCTGAGCAGAGCAGGGGGCACATGAACACCCAGTGCATCAGACCTTTGTCTGGGCATGAGCACAACATGCTTCAGCACTCACACCCTCTGGGACAAGAGTCACACCCAGAGGAACCATGTGACTTGTATCCACATCAAATCAAACTCTCCTACCAAAAGTATTGGGCATGAGCACTCTATATAGGGACACTCCCACATAAGAATACCCCTTCAAGACCACAATTAGACCTTGTTCCACCTATATTCATAGAGACAAAGAAAGTTAATCAAAATGAAAAGGCAGAGGAACTACTCTCAATTGACAGAGAAAGAGAAAACCTCTGAAAAAAAATCAATAATGAAACCAAATAACAATTTACCATATAAAAAATTCAAAACATTGGTAACCTCTGAACAATGAACACTTTAACAAGGAACTAGAAAATATTAAAAAGGCCCAATCAGAAATGAAGCATTCAATAGCTGAAATAAAAAACAAAACACAGAATAAGTGATGCAGAAGAAGGCATAAGTGATGTGGAAGACAGAACAGAAAACGCCCAATCAGAACATATAAGAGAAAATATTTGCAAATGATATGATGGACAGGGTTTAATATCCAATATATATAAGCAGCTCATACAACTCAATATCAAAAAAAAAGAAAAAGAAAGTAAAGAAAACACAAACAACCCAATCAAAAAATGGGCAGACACCTCAACAGAGGTTCATTTTTCCAAAGAAGACATACAGATGGCTAATAGAGACATGAAAATATGATCAACATTGCTAATTATTAGAGAAATGCAAATCAAAACAATAATGAATGAATTATCAACTTGCACCTGTCAGAATGGCCATCATCAAAAAAATCTACAAATAACAAATGTTGGAGAGGATGTGGAGAAAAAGGAAACCTGTACATTTTTTATTGGAATGTCACTTGCTTCAGCCACTATGGAAGACAGTATAGACTTTCCTCAAAAAACTAAAAATAGAAATACCATTATGATCCAGCAATTTCACTCCTGGATACATATCTGGAAAAAAATGAAAACACAAATTCAAAAAGATACATGCACCCTAAATTTCATAGCAGCACTATTTATAATAGCCAAGATAGAAAAGCAACACAATTTCATTCATTAGTGTCTTATAGTTTTCAGAATACAGGACTTTTGCCTCCTTAGGTAAGTTTATTCCCAGGTATTTTATTCTTTTTGTTGCAATGGTAAATGGGATTGTTTCCTTAATTTCTCATTCTGATCTTTCATTGTTAGTGTATAGGAATGCAAGAGATTTCTGTGTATTAATTTTGTATCCTGCAACTTTACTAAAATCATGGATTAAGTCTAGTAGTATTCTGGTGGCATTTTTAGGATTTTCTATGTATAGTACCATGTCATGGGCAAACAGTGACAGTTTTACTTCTTTTCCGATTTGGATTCCTTTTGTTTCTGTTTCTTCTCTGATTGCCATGGCTAGGACTTCCAAAGCTATGTTGAATAATAGTGGTGAGAGCGGACACCCTTGTCTTGTTCCTGATCTTAGGGGAAATGCTTTCAGTTTTTCACTATTGAGAATGATGTAGGCTGTGAGTTTGTCATATATGGCCTTTATTATGTTGAGGTAGGTTCCCTCTATTTCCACTTTCTGGAGAGTTTTTATGATAAATGTGTGTTGAATATTGTCAGAAGCTTTTTTTGCCTCTCTTGAGACCATCATATGGTTTTTATTCTTCAATTAGTTAATATGGTGTATCACAATGATTGATTTGTGTATATTGAATAATCCTTGCATTCCTGGGATAAATCCCACTTGATCATGGTGTATGGTCCTTTTAATGTGTTGTTGGATTCAGTTTGCTGGTATTTTGTTGAGGATTTTTGCATCTATGTTCATCAATGATATTGGTCTGTAATTTTCTATTTTGTGATATCTTTACCTGGTTTTGGTATCAGGGTGATGGTTGCCTAGTAGAATGAGTTTGGGAGTGTTTCACCCTCTGCAATTTTTGGAAGTGTTTGAGCAGGATGGGTGTTAGTGCTTCTCTACATGTTTGATAGAATTCACCTGTGAAGCCATCTGGTCCTGGACTTTTGTTTGTTGGAAGATTTTTCATCACAGTTTCAATTTCATTACTTGTGACTGGTCTGATCATATTTTCTAGTCTTTCTGGATCAGTCTTAGAAGGTTGTACTTTTCTAAGGATTTTTACATTTCTTCCAGGTTGTCCATTTTATTGGCATATAGTTGCTTGTAGTAGTCTCTCATGATCTTTTGTATTTCTGCGGTGTCGGTTGTAACTTCTCCTTTATCATTTCTAATTTTATTGATTTGAGTCCCTTTGGGTTTTTTTTTTTTGATGAGTCTGGCTAAAGTTTTATCAATTTTGTTTGTCTTCTCAAAGAACGAGCTTTTAGTTTTATTGATCATTGCTTTCGTTTCCTTCATTTCTTTTTCATTTATTTATGCTCTGATCTTTATAATTTCTTTCCTTCTACTAACTTTGGGTTTTGTTTGTTCTTTCTCTAATTGCTTTAGGTGTAAGATTAGGTTGTTTATTTGAGATTTTTCTTGTTTAATTGTATTACTATAAACTTCCCTCTTAGAACTTCTTTTGCTGCATCCCATAGGATTTTGGTTGTCGTGGTTTCATTGTCATTTGTTTTTAGGTATTTTTTTTATCTTCTCTTTGATTTCTTCGGTGATCCATTGGTTATTTAGTAGCATACTTTTTAGCCTCCATGTGTTTGTGTTTTTTACAGTTTGTTTTTTCCTGTAATTGATTTCTAATTTCATAGTGTTGTGGTCAGAAAAGATGCTTGATACAATTTCAATTTTCTTAAATTTACCAAGGCTTGATTTGTGACCCCAGATGTGATCTATCCTGGAGAATGTTCTGTGTGCACTTGAGAAGAAAGTGTATTCTGCTGCTTTCTGGTGGAATGTCCTATAAATATCAATTAACTTCATCTTGTTTAATGTGTCATTTAAAGCTTCTCTTTCCTTATTTATTTTCATTTAGGATGATCTGTCCATTGGTGAAAGTGGGGTGTTAAAGTCCCCCAATATTATTGTGTTACTGTCACTTTTCCATTTTATGGCTGTTAGCATTTGTCTTATGTGTTGTGGTGCTCCTATTTTGGGTGCATAAATACTTACAATAGTTATACCTTCTTCTTTGTTTGGTCCCTTGATCATTATGCAGTGTCCTTCCTTGTCTCTTGTAATAGTCATTATTTTAAAGTCTATTTTGTTTGATATGAATAATGCTAATCCAGCTTTTTTTGATTTCCATTTGCATGGATTATCTTTTTCCATCCCCTCACTTTCAATCTTTATGTGTCCCTAGGTCTGAAGTGGGTCTCTTGTAGACAGCATATATACAGGTCTTGTTTTTATATCTATTCAGCCAGTCTGTGTCTATTGGATGAAGCATTTAATCCATTTACATTTAAGGTAATTATCAATATGTATGTTCCTATTGTCATTTTCTTAACTGTTTTGGGTTTGTTCTTGTAAGTTTTTTTCTTCTCTTGTGTTTTCCACCTAGAGGTGTTCCCTTAGCATTTGTTATAAAGCTGGTTTGGTGGTGCTGAATTCTCTTAGGTTTGCTTGTCTGTAAAGCTTTTGATTTCTCGGTCAAACCTGAGTGATATCCTTGCTGGGTAGAGATATGTTGCTTGTAGTTTTTTCCTTTTCATCACTTTAAATATATCATGCCACTCCCTTCTGGCCTGCAGAATTTCTGCTGAGAAATCAGCTGATAACCTTATGGGGATTCCTTTGTATGTTGTTTGTTGCTTTTCCCTTGCTGATTTTAATATTTTTTATTTGTATTTAATTTTTGTTAGTTTGATTAATGTGTTTTTCCTTGGGTTTATCCTGTATGGGGATTCTCTGTGCTTCCTGGACTTGAGTGAGTGTTTCCTTTCACATGTTAAGGAAGTTTTCGACTATAATCTCTTCAAATATTTTCTCAGACCCTTTCTCTTTCTCTTCTCCTTCTGAAACCCCTATAATTCAAATGTTGTTTTTTTAATGTTGTCACTGAGGTCTCCGAGTGTGTCCTCATTTCTTTTCATTTTTTTTTCTTTATTCTGCTCTCTGGCAGTTATTTCCACCATTCTATCTTCCAGTTCACTTTCTGTTATTCTGACTCAGTTTTTCTGCTATTGATTCTTTCTAGTGTATTTTTCTTTTCAGTTATTGTGTTTTTCATCACTCTTTGTTTGTTAGTTCTTCTAGGTCCTTGTTAATCATTTCTTGTATCTTCTAGATCCATGCCTCCATTCTATTTCTGAGATCTGGGGTCATCTTTACCATCACAACTCTGAATTCATTTTCAGTTAGATTGCCTATTTTCTCTTTATTTATTTGCTGTTGTGGGATTTTACCTTGCTACTTCAGCTGCAACACATTTCTCTGTTGTCTCGTTTTGTTTAACTTATTCTTTTTGTGGTCTACTTTCCGCTGGATGAAGGGTTGTAGTTCCTCTTGCTTCTGTTGTCTGTTCTCTGGTGGGTGAGCTTGGTCCAGGGGTTTGTTTAAGCTTCCTAGTGGGAGGGACTGGTTCCTGTGCTCTAGTGGGTGGAACTGAGTTTTTTCCCTTGGATGGGCAGGGCCACATCAGGTGGTGTGTTTTGGGGTGTCTGTGAGCTTAGCACAACTTTAGGCAGCCTGTCTGCTGATGGGTGGGTCTGTGTTCTTGTCTTGCTGGTTGTTTGGAATGAGGTATTGAATACTCGAGCCTGCAGGCAGTTGGTTGTAGCCAGATCTTGGTGTTGAGATGGATAATTCTGGGACATCTCATGCTGATTAGTAATCGCTAGGCCCAGAATTTCTCTGGTGGTCCAGCATCATGAATTCAGTGCTCCCACCCCAAAGACACAGACTCAACTCCTGGCTGGATAATCAAGAGCCCACAAGCCACGCGGAATGGTCAGAGAAAAAAAAAGGGAGAGAGAGAAAAAAAGGAAAAGAAAAAAAACAGACAAAGAAAACCCAAGAAAAACAGCAAAAACAAACCTCAAAAATTGGCAATAACAACACACACACAAAAAGAAAACATAAAACATGAGAACAACCAAACAAACAAAAGAACCCCAAAATGAAAAAAAAGTAATAAAGAATAAACTAACAAAAACGAATTAAAATCAAAATGAGGGAATTCCCTGGTGGTCCAGTGGTTAAGATTTCACCTTCCAGTTCAGGGGATGTGGGTTTGATTCCTGGTCCAGGAGCTAAGATATCACATGCCTCACTGCCAAAACACCAAAACATAAAACAGAAGCAATATTGTAACAAATTCAATAAAGATTTTAAAAATGGTCCACATCCTAATGAAACTTAAAAGCTTTTGCACAGCAAAGGAAACCATAAACAAGATGAAAAGACAACCCTCAGAATGAGAGAAAATATTTGCAAACAAAGCAACTGACAAAGGATTAATCTCCAAAATATACAAGCAACACATGCAGCTCAATATCAAAAAAACAAACAACCCAATCCAAAAATAGGCAGAAGACCTACATAGACATTTCTCCAAAGAAGATATACAGATTGCCAACAAACGCATGAAAGGATGCTCAACATCACTAATCATTAAAGAAATGCAAATTAAAAACACAATGAGGTATCACCTCACACCGGTCAGAATGGCCATCATCAAAAAATCTACAAACAATAAATGTTGGAGAAGGTGTGGAGAAAAGGGAACCCTCTTGTACTGTTGGGAATACAAATTAATACCGTCACTATGGAGAACAGTATGGAGGTTCCTTAAAAAACTAAAAATAGAACTACCATATGACTCAGCAATCCATATACCATATACCCTGTGAAACCCATAATTCAAAAAGAGAAATGTACCACAATGTTCTTTGCAGCACTATGTACAATAGCCATCACATGGAAGCAACCTAAAAGTGTCCAAAAACAGATGAATGGGTAAAGAAGATGTGGCACACATATAAAATGGAATATTACTCAGCCATAAAAAGAAATGAAATTGAGTTATTTGTAGTGAGCTGGATGGACCTAGAGTCTGTCATACAGAGTGAAGTAAGTCAGAAAGAGAAAAAACAAATACTGTATGCTAAAACACATATATATGGAATCTTAAAAAAAAAAAAAAGTGGTTCTGACAAACCTAAGGGCAGGACAGGAATAAAGATGTAGACATAGAGAATGGACTTGAGGACACGGGTAGAGGGAAGGGTAAGCTGGGACGAAATGAGAGAGTAGCATTGATATATATACACTACCAAATGTAAAATAGATAGCTAGTGGGAAGCAGCTCCATAGCACAGGGAGATCAACTCGGTACTCTGTGACCACCTAGAGGGATGAAATAGGGAGGGTGGGAGGAAGATGCAAAAGGGAGGGGATATGGGGATATACATATACATATAGTTGATTCACTTTGTTATACAGCAGAAACTAACACAACATTGTAAAGCAATTATACTCCAATAAAGATGTTAAAAAAAATTCAAATCAAAAAAAAAAAAATTCTTAAAAAATCCCCCAAAACAATGAGGAAAGTAAAAAAGCAAAGAAAACTTAGAACAAACACACAAAAATCATTAAAAAAAACCCCAAAGAACAAAAACAAGAAATAAAACACAAAACAAGAAAAAAGTAAAGTAAAAATAGAAGAATAAAAAATATATTAAAAAATTATAAATAATAAATTAATAATAAAAATTTTAAAAATATTAAAAACAGCAACAACTGAATAAAGCAAAACAAACAAAAAAAGAATAATAGTAATAAGAATATTTTCCTGAGACCTCAGCTGTCAGTGTCCTTGTTCCCACATGGTGAGCCACAGCCAACCCCTGCCTCCCCAGGAGGCCCTCCAATACCTCTAGGTAAGTCTCTGGACCTGTAATGAGCACTGTGGGGGCAGATCAGACTCTGAGCTGGCCCAACTCCTGTGTGTACTTTCCGTCAATTTCCAGTGCTGCTAAAGCTAGACCAGACTCAGTTGTGAGAGTACTCTTTGCCCATTCAGATATTCCACAGATGTAGGATTTACCAAGCTGATCACAGGGATTTAATCTGCAGCTTTTGCAGCTGCATGGAGAGATTTCTATTCCTCTTCCTTAGTTGCACTGCCCCTGGGTCTCAGCTTTAGTTTTGGCCACACCTCTGCGTGTGGGCCACCCCTCAGGCATCTGTTCCCTGCCCATGCAAGAGTGAAAAAAAGCACTGGCTGATTAGGGCACACTTACTCACTTAGGTTGGGGAGGGGTACAGCGACCACAACTGGGGTGTGCGCAAATTGCCTGCAGCAGCATAGACCAGCAGGCAGTTGCAACAGACTGGGGCACACTTACTCTGGTGGGAGTCCCTCCCAGTGCCCACGGAGGCAGGGGCTGGAGTGTGGGGGCAGTGGTGGCCCCACCCTCTGCACACCACTGAACAATGGCACCTTGTTTCCTAGGCAGACCACACTTTCTCTAGGAGCATTCCTGGCCGCAGAGCCCCTTACTCTTGTCTCCTCAGTTGTAGCTGCACCACCAGCAGTTGTTCTCTCCCAAGATCCACTCTCCTCACCCCACGCTTTAGCAGTGGCAGATTCCCGTCTTAAGCTGGGGTGCCCAGGTCTGATTCCCAAGGAGTCTTTTTTATATTTTTAATTTTTTTTTAGCTGCACCACATGTCTTGTGGTATCTTAGTTCCCTGACCAGGGATTGAACCTGGGCCCTCAGCAGTGAGAGCATGGAGTCCTAACCACTGGACTGCCAGGGAATTTCCACAAGGAGGCTTTGGCATTGGCAGCGCTTAGGATCTCGGAGTCTACACAGAAGGAGGAGGCCTTGGCTTGAAGGGTGGGCGAGCCTGTTCAGATGGGAGCCCCTCCCAGTGCCTGCAGAGGCAGAAGCCGGAAGATGGGGAAGGGGGTTGCAATGGTGGTCCTGCCCCTTGAGCGCCACTCAACAATGGCACCTTCCTTCTATGATGTTCCGGGCTTCTTCTGAAAACTTTCCTGGTTGTGGAGCTCCTTACTTCTGACCCTTCAGGCTGTCTTTTCATATCCAACAGCTGTCCCCTCCCTGGGTCCGTGCTCCAAACCCCACTTTCCAGCACCCAGCCCCCCTCCACAACAGGAATTGCACGACTCAGGCTGGAGTGTGCAGGGCTGCAACATGGACAATGCTCACAGTTCTTACTTTGTCCTGCCTTTCACAGACTGTTTGCTGCTTTCCCGTCTGATCCCCCAAAGGTCCCTTTCTGTCCCAGCTGATTTCCCTGCTGTGAGGGGGGTTTTCTGAGTGTGAGAACTTCTCCTCACCTTCAGCTTCCCACCAGATGTGTTGATCCCTTCCTGATTCCTTTTCTCTTTTTTTCTTTCTTTCATCCTACCCAGTTGTGAGGGGATTTTTCTTGTCCTTTTAAGTTTCCAAAGTCTTCCACTAATGTTCAGTAGTTGCTCTGTGAGAACTGTTCCATTTGTAGATGTATTCTTGATGTACCTGTGAGGAGGGACTAATTCCACGTTCTCCTTCCATTTTGACTCCTCCCACCCCATCTTTTTTTTAATTCAAGAAAGTTAACTTTGTAACAGCAGAATATGTACTTAAGGCTACTTCAAATATATTCTTGACCAGAACAAATAATCTTCTATGGAATTCAGTCATGGTTATGATTCCATCCCTGTTAATGGTCTTCCACTTATTGATCCATTCATTAATTGTCTATTTTATACTAAACACATAGACAGTAAGATCATGAATAGAAGTATTAATATAACATAGAGGCTTTCCCAATACAATCACAGTCTGGTATGGAGACAGGCATATAAAAACATATGCTTACTAAAATTCGTAGGAACTAAGGTAGAAAAAAGCAAAGAGTAAAGTGTTGGGGTGAAGAAGGGATTAGAAAAGTCTCCAAAGTGATTAAACTTCAGCAGTCTAGAAAGTTGAATCTTTTCCCATTGTATTCAATGGAGTCATCAGAAGGAAATTCAGAGGTGTAAGAAGGGAACCTGACTTGCTAAATAAACTGAGTTCTGAATGGCTAGAACTTCAGGTGTAATGGAGAAAAAGGCCAGATCTTGGGAAGCACCACACATCACACAAAGGAGTTTGTTATTTACACTGTGGACAATGTGTTTCAAGCAGAGAAAAGATTTGTGTTCCGGAAAAAACACTCTGGTAAAGTTTGAATTCAAGACAATCACCTTTGTTATCTGGGGAAAATTACTTGATCTTTTTATTCTGTTTCCTCAAGAGTAAAATGAAAATTATAGTAATGAAACCTAACCATTATTAACTGTTTACTATGTTCCAGGGAATATGGGCCTTTATATAAATAATACCTGCCTGACATTTTGAGTCTATTAAAACCATACAAATACAGTATACAGCATACCAATTGGCTACAAGTAGGAACCTAATAACGGTTAGTCCCACCCCCCACTTTAAGGCTTGCATTTCTAATTTTTCTTGGCAAGACAATAAAAAATAAATGCAACCTTAATTCATTTCAAAGGTTTTCTTCCATGTAATTAAATAGAGTTGGCAACTAGGACACTCAATTTTATAAAAGATGCAGCTGGATATTTGAATGTTTCCCAGAAAAATCTCCTTGCATCCTGAGCCAACTACATGATAATGAGAACAGCAGAAAATGAGGTTTGAAAATAATCATGAGTCAAGTGTCACATCTTTGGAAATTGCCACTAGCCTGGGGTCAAACAAACTTTCTCTGCATGAGGAGAAAATAATGCTGATTCTATTAATTTTATTGCCTGTCTATGTCTCAGTAATCCTAGGGAGTCACTGATCATCGTTTGCCACTCTGCCAAGAGGGTTCTAATACTTATAATGAGCTTTGATGTTGAATATAGCTTCTGAGTTCCTGAAAGCACATAATGTAACACTTTAGCAAAATAATCCCTGACAATCATTAGATTTCATTTTCCTAATATTGTCTCCAAAAGATCATGAAAACTAGTTCCATCAGGAAAGATTTTCAGCTTCCCCTTAAAAGAAAAGCAATTAAGGTGGTCTAGAGCAAACTAACCTTCCTTCAGAAATAAGTACCTGGTTGGGCTGTGGAAGAGTTTCACTGTATTGAACATGAAGAAAGTAGGTAAAAATTAAATATGTGTAAAATTCAACTATGTGGTCAAAAATATCTTTTCCTTTTGAGTAATAAGTGCAAAAATCTATCACCTACATATTCAACTCAAACATCTAACAATAGAATAACAATATAAATGTATTTTGAGTTTCTTAAGCCAAGCATTTATTTATAATAACAAATCAACACATATCCTTTTGTCTTTGCTTTTAAAGAATGCTTTATTTAAGGGATTTAAGATTAGTACCTGGAGCTGATATGTGTGCATCTTTCACTTCAACACTTCCAGTAGGCTGGTAGAAGATAGAAGCCAATTGATTTTGTCAATTTTTAGGATTTTAGGTTATTACATAAGAGGCAATACAAGGGTGTGAGTTACAGTGAGGAAGAGCAAAGTTTGTAATAGTATCTACTAGGATCAAAGTAGAATGCATATATCTTTTTGAAAAATACCCCTGAAAGTTACTGAGTGAACTTAGGAAGTATATGCATAGTTGCTGAAAAACTGTGGTGTGATTGACAGAAAGATACCAACAGATAGAAAAAGAATAAATGTGTGTGTGTGTGTGTGTGTGTGTGTGTGCACTTTAGCTAAAGTCAATATTTTTTTCAGATTCCCTTAGTTTCAACTTAATGTACTTTTATTTTTGTTCCAGCATCCCATCAAGGGTTTGTATTACATTTAGTCTCCCTGTATTTGTAAGCTCACTGTGGCTGTTGTGGCTTATCAGGTTTTCCTTTTTGTTGATAACTCTGACACTTTTGAGGAGTACTGGTCAACTATTTTGTAAATTTTCCCACAACTAAGTTGTGTTTAATGTTTGTTGTAGCTGTAGATACCAGATGCTTCAATGTCCTCTAGGGTCAACATTTTTTTATCCCCTGTCCTTTTGAGGTTTCTCTAATAACTCCTTTTGAAATAGAGTCTGTTTTGCAGCTCTTTTAGCTGTAATCTACTGATTATTATATTGGAGGCTTGTTAGAGTGGTCATATGATGTAGGAGAAGGAAGCATTCTATAATATTCTGATTAAGTTTCAGTCTTTTAGTCTCAGGGCTGTGACTTTCACAAATGTTTCTGTGCCTCCTTCAGTGGTATTACTTTTTTCTCCCTCTACCTGGCTACTCCTTTCCTTGGCTGCAGCATTCACAATCTATTTTCTTGAAAACCGTTCCCTGTTAACTTTGCTACTTTTTCTCCCTTAGATGAGCCAGAAAAGATGGAGGAGGCTAGAGTGGGGGGTGGGGGGAATTCCATTCTCCTGGGTGAGATAAGGTTTTAGAATTGTGCTCTAGCATAGTCTTTACCCTTGAGAGTAGGTCTTTTTTAAGCAGAAGGCTCTGGGTGTGTTTCACAATAGTTAATCTCTCCCTGCCCCTGCCAAGGCCATGAGGGTATCTATCTCAGATCCTAACTGTGAGAACTTTGTGGGATTCCTCACGGAAAAACTCAGGAAATTATAGACCTCTTCTTAGACTGCAGTTCCCAGGATTTTCTCACTCTCATTCAGCCTCCAGCCATTATTAAATTTGCCATTCAAGTATTCCTAGTAGTTTATGGTTCCAGTGACTTCTGTTCCAGGAAATCAGATCTCATATGTGGCTCCCTGGATTCACCTTTCTCTTCAGTTGTTGGAGTGGTGGTTTGCCCTGTGACCTCTGTTCTCTGATAGGTCCAAGAAAAGTAGTTGATTGGCAGTTGTCCCAACTTTTGTTGAAAAAATGTGAGTGACAGCTTCTAAGCTGTTTACACCTAGTCATTGGAATGCAAAAGCTCATCTATATAAATGTTCATGTCACAAGGAATGAGGCTATCTAATATTCCTCAGCAGAGGTATGGGATTTCTTGGAATTCAAAAATCCCAATAGAGTTCATATTTACTCTGAAGGGTTAAAATTCCACCAGGCTTAACATGCTTGCAATATCAAGTTCCCTAGAGATGTTTATTCTTATATTATTCCCTTCTCATTTCCCAGGTTATTTGGGTGGGGGGAAAGCTCTGGAAACGTGACACAGCTCTTGAAGCTCTAGGTATCAATCACTAATTCCTTGTATTTAATAATAACATAAAGTAACAATATAGCTCTCCTCATGACAATTACATTCCTTAGTCTTATCAATCGAAAATGGTACTAACTACTTCCGACATATTTCTCAGTATTTACCATGAGGCTGGTTGAATAGAAGGTCAAATACTCAAACATTCAGATTTCATAAGAGTACATTAGACTTATTCATACAATACATAGTTAATATTTTTATATTGGGTCCAAAGTTCTAATGATTCAAACTAGTGTATCTATCCATCTATCTATCTACCTATCTATCTATCTACAGAAATACTAGTATATATCTATATTATATGTTAATATATAATTAACCTAAATTGGAAAACAAATTTGTTCTAGTTATTAAAATATCAGTCATAGTTTAGACTGAGTAATGATTATTCGTGAGTGTGTGTGTGTGTATGTGTGTGTTTTCCCTTGGACTCTGATTTGAGTAGTGTGGTTCCAGAAATTTTTATTTTTGGTAAGGATCCCCTATATAATTCTTATAGCCATTCAAATTTGGGAAATCCTGAGCTAAGCAGTTCCTGAGCTAAGCAAATCAAATTGGTCACAGAAGTATAGTACCTAAAATAATTCCAAGAGGGAAAGAGAAATAAAATATACTTAGAGAACTTTCTAATATTCATCATTAATCATTCTCTCTCTCTTTCTCTCTCTCTGACTATTTTGCATCCCTAACACCCTACCTTTTGATGCATGAGGCATTGGGATTTGTCCAGAAACAGGAATCTCTGCCTGAAGCAACCTTCTATCTTTGTGTAATATAAGCTTCTGGAGTGTGTGTGTGTCTGTCTGTTTGTATCTGTATCTGTATTGATCGTGGTTA
The DNA here is from genome assembly GCF_965194825.1 of Balaenoptera physalus. Classification (NCBI taxonomy): domain Eukaryota; kingdom Metazoa; phylum Chordata; class Mammalia; order Artiodactyla; family Balaenopteridae; genus Balaenoptera; species Balaenoptera physalus. The sequence goes on along the minus strand of NC_138903.1, from coordinate 77,247,937 downwards.
GAAAATAGAAAGATATGGTCCCATCCAATGTGAGGGGGACAACATAGAAGTAAGAACACTAGGCAGGGTAAAAATCACTTACAGGAACTGTTAGAAATATAGTCCCCAATCCCTATCCCCAGAGATTCTGACAAATTAGTTATTACTTGAGCTAAAAAATTCTGCATTAATCTGTTAAAAGCCAGCACCTAAGCTGACACTACTCTGTGGTTTATCTTGGTCTAACTTCCATTTATACAGGGCTGACTTTCCCTCTAGTTGTGTTGATCCAGATTAACTGTCTTCCCTTGAAGTCTTCTCAGGTTACGACTTCTGGGTGGGAGATGTCAGCTGTAATTGAAAGAGAAGCTTACACTCACAGGGTACATACTGCTCTCTTCAGCCTACTTTAGAATAAGGATCGGGGCAATCATGACAAAGCTAAAGTCAGTCAGATTCCAGACCTATCTGAAAAATGATAAAATATGTATCTAATAGGAGAAAGATACTTAAAGTGATCTTACCTGGATTGCAGTTTTGAAGTTTGGCGACCTCTAACTATACGAACTTATTCAGAGGGAAATATTTTGTAGATACCATACAAAATTTTAAAATATTGATTCCTTGCTGAATTAATGGCTTGTAGAAAATGTACATTGATTATTTTAACACAGCATACCAGAGTAAAACTAAAGGGAAAAACAGGGGTAATCACCTTCAAATGCAAAAAGTAGAGCTACCAGAGGTAGAAGGAAGATAAAATTAAACAGAAGCTTAATGAAACCTAAAGTCTTCCAAATGCACTTAAAATCCTTTAACTACATAGAAATATATAAAACTAATGTTAAAAAAAAAAACTAATGGTACATTTGGAAGAACACAGACAATTAGTTTTAGGAAAACATTACTCATACCCGCTTTTCCTTTTCAAACCATTAGCATTTGAAATTTCTCTGGTTTACCAAAGACAAATTATTTACATAGCTCAAGCTCTTCCTCTCCTTATCCTTCCTTCTTTCCTTGCTTCCTCTGTCTATCTTATCTTCCCTCTCTATTTCCTTTTCTTTCCTCTCCTTTTGTACATAAATACTGACTAAGCAGCTGGTATATAATCCGAGAGAGCAATAAAAATAATTTTTTGAAAAAGTAAATAAATGAATGGGTTACTATAACATAGAATTAGGTCTAATTAAAAAAAGAAAAGATTAACCAAATATCTTACAGTAGAACAAGAACATAAAGTAAGATGTACATATGTAATAACAATGTGAATTAAATGAAAAGAGAGCTTTAAATCATACATATAAATTCTTATACAACTGCATACGTAGGAATGATAACGTCTATCACCCAGGTCTGGAAATTCTTCAAAAATTAGGTACAATTTAGACTGGTCTTAATGAGGAGGAAGATATTAATAGGTGAGGTATGTGGATTGTATACAGCTCAGATTCCTTTCTTGTCCCTGATCTGCATGTGTTCTGGGCCGTGTAAGAAATTGAAGCAGGGATCCAAATCTCAGAAAAGCTTTCCCTCTCTCTTGGTTTCCTACACTGTACAAGGGAGGGAGCCGGGCACACCACAGTGGTTTCTCAAGCAAGTCCAGCCGTTTACATCAGCAGGAACTTCATGAAAGCCTGGAACTCAGTACACAACTCTCACAACTAGAGAATTGTTTGTTGTCTCCACATTCTCTTCCCTTACCTCCTAAATCTTTCCCCACTATCAGTGCCAACATTGCTCTTACTCTGCTCCTTATGGCCTCAACTGCACATATTCATGTATAGATGTGCAAATTCTTTGAACATAAACTTGAAAATCAAACTTGACATTATGAACTTCCTCATGCATTATAGCACATGTAGAGATGCCCAATCAGAAGGCAACTACCCCATGAAAATTTACTCAGCCCAATACTGAAGCAGTAAGCTCTGAGCCTACCCAACTGCCATCTCACAATTAATTCCTCCTCTTTACCTAAATATTCACTCCTCCTTCTGATGGAAAAGCATGCATTTAATTTGGGGAGCTTAGTATAGGTCTTACATTTGCACATGTTCAGTAAGGTTTTTGCCAATTCCTTTGCTGTAGGAACATGAATATCTTCCTCCTTCAGTGGGTATAGCTGTCCTCCTTCATATAATTTATATATATATATATATATACACACACACACACACACACATACAGAGTGAGAGACAGAGAGAGAGAGAGAGAGAGAGAGAGAGAGTTACCAGAGTTTGCCCTTTTTTGTCACTTGTGCACAGATTCCTTTTCCCCAACTTGATTTTGGCTGTCAATCATCCTCCTCAACCTTATTATTGTGTGGTTGGAATTAACTGCACTGAATTAATCACAGAATGTTCAGCTACTTTATCTGTTCAGATGCAGTCTGTATAGATACCTCAATTCAAAAGAATGAGAAGGCATACAAAATTTCAAAGAAAAACTCTACAACAACATAGTTCTTTCATCCTAATTCACACAATATCACCCAGTAACCCATTGGAACCAGCAAGATCACTACAAAACCTCAGTCTCTATGTCAATTTCATCCCTCCCTCTTAACTAGATTGTCTCTCCTCATAATATCCTATGATAGGAAAAAAACTGGATTATTTTGAGCTAAAGAAATAGATGCCACAATAATACATGTTCCCTAAGACGTTAGCCAATTCCTACATCTTAGTGCCTTAAATGTTCCCCTCACTGGCAATATCCTTCCCTCACTATTACTTACTATACATTTCACTTTTATCCAATCTTCTGTTTCTGTCCTAACTTTGGCTGTAGAATAATCAACCTCAAAAAATAATTACTATGTCTTTAGGATTTTCTACTATAAACCACTCTGAGGCATGATGTCATCTACTTCCTTCCTCAATGGAGTCAATTCAAAGTCCTATTCAGTTACTTCATCTAGTTCTAATCCATTTTGGAAGTAACCAGTGTTTCCCATTGGTTAAGATGTTGTTCCTCATGCTTGTGGATTAAAAAGCCAGATTATCTACCCAATATACACCCAAGATTAAGCAAGGACAGGATATTGTATAATAAAAATTCCTAAGGGAGAACATGGATTTTTGTGAGACTGGATTTGGTGAGATGAGTCTCTAATAAAGATTTTTTTCTAAGATCCTAGGTATTTTAACACCTATATTAATTACCATATTTCCTTAAGTAATGAGATGCACTATTTTGTCATTTTAATGTTTCTCAAATTGAGAATCTTTAAATTAATGTGTTACTGTTTCTCTGCCCCCCTATGTGCTGGAAAAGCTAATGTTAAATTCTTGATATAAGGAAATATGATAATAAATTATAATGCCTAGCCTCTTCTGAACCAGAAGCCTCTTTAAAGGTATCAATAAAGGCTTTATTGTTTAATTTACATTGAAATGTTTTTGGATATGAAAAAACCAACAAAGTCAACATCTCTTCAGAGTCTGTGCAGTTAACTTAATATTTTCCTAATTAGTGTATAGGTCAAGATATAAGTTTTGCTAGAGTTTCAAACAACCCAATAATTTAGTGATTTATAACAATTGTTTATTTCCAAATACGGGGTGGGCACTCTGTTCTACATTGTCCAGGCTGACAAAACAACCATTTTCTTGACTTCTTGAATGTTGATGGTTGCCATACTATAAGGAAAGAGAACTTGGAAGGGTCTCACTCTTGTGTGAAATGCCCTGGTCTGCAAGTGGCCCATGTTGTACTTTCACAGCACCTATTGGCCAGGACCAGGCACAAGGTCCCACTCAGTCACAAGAATAGCAGGAATTACAATTTTGCCATATGTCTTGGAGGCAGAGAACTGGAAATATTTAGTGAATACCAATAATGACTTCTGTACTTTTATTAGATTATTATATTAAATTCTTTAAAATATGTTCATGTTCATGCCAAATATCTTGGATTTTAAAGTCATAGGAGAAAGGAAACTTGTCTAAAAATTGCTTAACAAAACTTCTGATAAAGAAAAACTTATTTTTACAGGCTCTATTCCACCTTTTCCATCAGGGAATAGCCTCTCTCTGCCCTCCTTCTCATACTCAGCCTTCCAAGCTAATTTGTTGGCATCCTCCTGGTTATCTCCTGTAGGACTACTCCCATTCACTGTAGGAAAAATTTTTCCTATCTCTTGGAATCAAGAAAATGCATGTCTTTAGATTTCTAAGAACTTGAAAAGGAGCCCTCCAGAGTGTTTAATTATCACCTGTCAGTAGAAAGGGATTATAAGGACTTCCACACAGAGGATGTCTGCCTTTGTGGCTTGGCAGTATCTCCTACCATCATGGGAAGCTTGGAAATTGAACTAAGTCCCTCTGTTGCTGGTAACTTAAGCTATAGGTCATCTTTAAAGTGAACTGAATCTCTTGCATTGATATTCTCTTCAAATTTGAGAAACTAAAGTAACCATAGATTATCGACTATTCTGAACTTATTGCAGAAGCCTCCTACCACTCACAAAGATATTATAATTAAAGAATCATGTAATTCTTAAGCTAAAAGCCTCTTTAAAGATTATCTATTCCAATTCTCTTTTTTATAAATAAGAAAACTGAGACCCAGTTTCAGAAAATTAGATAATTGCTGACTATGAAACCCCAAACAGCTACCTACCCCATTTTTTGACTGCTTGGAGAGATTTGACTTTTATTTCATGAGGACTTTCATATTTGGGGAGATAGCCTATTTATCTAAAATATGTTATGTAGATTGGGACACTAGATGTCAATATTCATGTGTGTGAGTCCCTTGAATTCTAAAGTTGTAAATTGCCTTGATTTAGGATGACGTTAGCCCAGAATAGTTTGGAATCAATAAAACACTATAAATGTGTATGCTAATTGTCTCTGTATCATTCTAATTTTAGAGAGTATGCTGCTAGAGAGGGATCTTTACCTATCTGTAAAGGTCCCCAGCACAATTTTTTGCTGACTTTTACTATTTGGACCATTACTAACTTGTAACCCTTTTTGTTCCATGGAACACTTCTGCAACCTGATGAAGGCTATAGATACCTTTTAAGAATAATATTTTTAAGTGCATAAAACAAAACACATAAGATTACTAAATGATCCAATTATATTGAAATACAGTTATATTTCCAAATACACAGCAAAGTAATACATGTGCTCGTTTAGTAATATTTAGCATCAACTCTTATTATTACTATCATTTTAAAGTAGTGACTAATATAAATGATATTGTGAGATAACTGCAACAACTGTACTATGATTTTAAAATATGTCATTTCCAATGATGACGCAGATGCTAATACCACTGTGTCTTGTTGCCTACATTTATAGTTGAAGGAAATGTTAAATTTCACTTAGAAGTTAGTGAAAATAAAGATTTGTTATTTTTGCAGACCAATTATTTCCGAATAATTGGTCTGCAAAATAATTGCAGACCAATTATTTCCCAATCCAGCTTCATGAAAAGACTGAATTATATCCATAGACCTGTGGACCCCAACTTAAGAAGCATTATTTAAACTAATGTAATAGAAACGGTAAATAAAGTTTAAAGAATCTGTATTTCAAAAATAATTTAGCATACAATGTTTACATTGTTATATTCCATTTTATTTGAAGAAGGTAAATGCATTCTACTTATTATTATTAATATATTAATACTATTTCAAACTGTTTAGATGTATTTACTCATACAATAAAACTTTCTATTGAAATCTGTATTCTCCTTCCAATAATCTCTGAACTCAAATATAACTAGAGAAATAGCTCTGATGTTTTGAATAAGTAATGGACAGAATAATACACTTACTTTAGAGGATTAAAATACATTATATCAATATGATATTAAAGCTTTTTTTCTCCAACTAAATATCTATGAATTAGATGCCATTAGAGCTACTTATCAGTGTTGTTAAATATACTGATTTATGACAAACTACTGGTGAAATGACAGCTCAAAAAATACTGTGTCTTCTAACTTGTTCAGAAGATTAAAGTATGCTAAACTTTACTACATACATGTTTAAATGAATACACTTTCACATTTATGACATGTACAATAATTACTATTGTATTCCAAATAATTCATTTTCTCTTCTCCATGTAATACTTAGCAGAAACATTATCTCAAGTATCAGAATCTAACTAATGAGCCATTGCATGCTCAGTATAAAGCCTTCATTGAATTGCATTTGGAAAACTGTTTTTCTGGGTCCAAAATTATCCTCAATCTCAGAAGATGATGGGGGTCAGTTCGAAAAACTATCAAGTTATCAAGTGATTTCCTTGCTTCAATTCTTCCCACAAAGAGCAAGTAAAGGCCATCACTATTTTCTTCAATTCAATTCATGTGACTTAAAAGGAAACAAAAGAAAAAGAAGAAAGAAAGAAAGAAAGAGACATTCACAGAAAGACAGAGAAGATGAAAAGACAGAGGGCTATGTACCACATGAAGGAACAAGATAAAACCCTAGAAAAACAACTAAATGAAGTGGAGATAGGCAACCTTCCAGAAAAAGAATCAGAATAGTGATAGTGAAGATGATCCAGGACCCTGGAAAGAGAATGGAGGCAAAGATCAAGAAGATGCAAGAAATGTTTAACAAAGATCAAGAAGAATTAAAGAACAAACAAACAGAGTTGAACAATACAATAACTGAAATGGAAAATACACGAGAAGGAATCAATAGCAGAATAACTGAGGCAGAAGAACAGATAAGTGACCTGGAAGATAGAGGGGTGGAATTCACTGCTGCAGAACAGAATAAAGAAAAGAATGAAAAGAAATGAAGACAGCCTGAGAGACCTCTGGGACAACATTAAACACAACAACATTCACATTATAGGGGTCCCAGAAGGAGAAGAGAGACAGAAAGGACACAAGAAAATATTTGAAGAGATTATAGTCGAAAACTTCCCTAACATGGGAAAGGAAATAGCCACCCAAGTCCAGGAAGTGCAGACAGTCCCATACAGAATAAACCCAAGGAGAAACACGCCGAGACACTTAGTAATCAAATTGGCAAAAATTAAAGACAAAGAAAAATTATTGAAAGCAGCAAGGTAAAAATGACAAATAACAAACAAGGGAACTCCCATAAGGTTAACAGCTGATTTCTCAGCAGAAACCCTACAAGCCAGAAGGGAGTGGCATGATATACTTAACATGATGAAAGGGAAGAACCTACAACCAAGATTACTCTACCCAGCAAGGATCTCATTCAGATTCGATGTAGAAATCAAAAGCTTTACAGACAAGGAAAAGTTAAGAGAATTCAGCACCACCAAACCAGCTCTACAACAAATGCTAAAGGAACTTCCCTAAGTGGAAAACACAAGACAAGAAAAGACATACAAAAACAAACCCCCGAAAATTGAGAAAATGGTAATAGGAACATACATATCGATAATTTCCTTAAATGTGGATTGATTAAATGTTCCAACCAAAAGACACAGGCTTGCTGAATGGATACAAAAACAGAACCCGAATAAATGCTGTCTACAAGAAACCCACTTCAGACCTAGGGACACATACAGACTGAAAGTGAGGGGATGGAAAAAGATAGTCCATGCAAATGGAAATCAAAAGAAAGCTGAAGTAGCAATACTCATATCAGATAAAGTAGACTTTAAAATAAAGAATGTTACAAGTGACAAGGAAGGACACTACATAATGATCAAGGGATCAATCCAAGAAGAAAATATAACAATTATAAACATATATGCACCCAACATAGGAGCACCTGAATACATAAGGAAACTGCTAACAGCTCTAAAAGAGGAAATCGACAGTAACACAATAATAGTGGGGGACTTTAACACCTCACTTACACCAATGGACAGATCATCCAAAATGAAAATAAATAAGGAAACAGAAGCTTTAAATGACACAATAGAGCAGATAGATTTGATATTTATTGGACATTCCATCCAAAGACAGCAGATTACACTTTCTTTTCAAGTGCGCACAAAACATTCTCCAGGATAGATCACATCTTGAGTCACAAATCAAGCCTCAGTAAATTTAAGAAAACTGAAATCATATCAAGCATCTTTTTGTCCACAACACTATGAGATTAGAAATAAATTACAGGGAAAAAAACGTAAAAAACACAAACACATGGAGACTAAACCATACCTTACTAAATAACCAAGAGATCACTAAAGAAATCAAAAAGGAAATCAGAAAATACCTAGAGACGAATGACAATGAAAACACGATGATCAAAAACCTATTGGATTCAGCAAAAGCAGTTCTAAGACGGAAGTTTATAGCTATGCAAGCCTGCCTCAAGAAAAAAAATATTTCAAATAAACAATCTAACATTACACCTAAAAGAACTAGAGAAAGAAGAACAAACAAAACCCAAAGTTAGCAGAAGGTAAGAAATCATAAACATCAGAGTGGAAATAAATGAAATAGAGACAAAGAAAACAATAGCAAAAATCAATAAAACTACAAGCTGTTTCTTTCAAAAGGTAAAAAAAATTGATAAACCATTAGCCAGATTCATCAAGAAAATGAGGGAGAGGACTCAAATCAATAAAATTAGAAATGATAAAGTAGAAATTACAACAGACACTGCAGAAATACAAAGCATCCTGAGAGACTACTACAAGCAACTCTATGCCAATAAAATGGACAACCTGGAAGAAATGGACAAATTCTTAGAAAGGTATAAACTTCCAAGGCTGAACCAGGAAGAAATAGAAAATATGAACAGACCAATCACAAGTAATGAAATTGAAATTGTGATTAAAAATCTTCCAACAAAAAAAAGTCCAGGACCAGATGGCTTCACAGGTGAATTCTATCAAACATTTAGAGAAGAGATAACACCCATCCTTCTCAAACTCTTCCAAAAAATTGCAGAGGAAGGAACACTCCCAAACTCATTCTATGAGGCCACCATCACCCTGATACCAAAACCAGGCAAAGATACTATAAAAAAATAAAATTACAGACCAATATCACTGATGAATATAGATGCAAAAATCCTCAACAAAATACTAGCAAACAGAATCCGACAACACATTAAAAGGATCTTACACCATGATCAAGTGGGATTTATCCCAGAGATGCAAGGATTCTTCAATATACGCAAATCAATCAAAGTGATACACCATACTAACAGACCGAAGAATAAAAACCATATGATCATCTCAATAGATGGAGTAAAAACCTTTAGACAAAATTCAACACTGATTTATGATGAAAACTCTCCAGAAAGTGGGCATAGAGGGAACCTACTTCAACATAATAAAGGCCATATACGACAAACCCACAGCAAACATCACTCTCAATGGTGAAAACCTGAAAGCATTTCCTCTAAGATCAGGAATGAGACAAGGATGTCCACTCTCACCACTATTATTCAACTTAGTCCTGGAAGTCCTAGCCACGGTAATCAGAGAAGAAAAAGAAATAAAGGAATACAAATTTGAAAAGAAGTAAAACTGTCACTGTTTGCAGATGACATGATACTATGCATACAGAATTCTAAAGATGCCACCAGAAAACTATTAGAGCTAATCTACGAATTTGGTAAAGTTGCAGGATACAGAATTAATGCACAGAAATCTCTTGTATTCTTATACACTAATGATGAAAAATCTGAAAGAGAAATTATGGAAACACTCCCATTTACCATTGCAACAAAAAGAAAAAAATACCTAGGAATAAACCTACCACGGGAGACAAAAGACCTGTGTACCGAAAACTATAAGACACTGTTGAAAGAAATTAAAGATGATACCAACAGATGGAGAGATATACCATGTTCTTGGATAGGAAGAATCAATACTGTGAAAATAACTATAATACCCAAAGCAATCTACAGATTCAATGCAATCCCTATCAAATTACCAATGGCATTTTTTACAGAAGTAGAACAAAAAATCTTAAAATGTGTATGGAGACACAAAAGACCCCAAATAGCAAAAGCAGTCTTGAGGGAAAAAGACGGAGCTGGAGGAATCAGACTCCCTGACTTCAAACTATACTACAATGCTACAGTAATCTAGACAATATGGTACTGGCACAAAAACAGAAATATAGATCAATGGAACAGGATAGAAAGCCCAGAGGTAAACCCATGCACCTGTGGTCAACTAAACTATGACAAAGGAGGCAAGGATATACAATGGAAAAGAGACAGTCTCTTCAATAAGTGGTGCTGGGAACACTGGACAGCTACATGTAAAAGAATGAAATTAGAACACTCCCTAACACCACACACAAAACTAAACTCAAAATTGATTAGAGATCTAAATGTAAGACTGAGCACTATAAAACTCTTAGAGGAAAACATAGGAAGAACACTCTTTGACATAAATCACAGCAAGATCTTTTTTGATCCACCTCCTAGAGAGATGGAAATAAAGTCAAAAATAAAGAAATGGGACCTAATGAAAGTTAAAGGCTTTTGCACAGCAAAGGAAAGCATAAACAAGACGAAAAGACAACCCTCAGAATGGAAGAAAATATTTTCAAACGTATCATCGGACAAAAGATTAATCTCCAAAATATATAAACAGCTCATGCAGCTCAATATTAAAAAAACAAAAAATCCAATCCAAAAATGGGCAGAAGACCTAAATAGACATTTCTCCATAGAAGACATACAGATGGTCAAGAAGCACATGAAAAGCTGCTCAACATCACTAATTATTAGAGAATGCAAATCAAAACTGCAATGAGGTATCACCTTACCCCAGTTAGTATCAGCATCATCAGAAAATCTACATACAACAAATGCTGGACACGGTGTGGAGAAAAGGGAACCCTCTTGCACTGTTGGTGGGAATGTAAATTGATACAGCCACTATAGAGAACAGTATGGAGGTTCCTTAAAGAACTAAAAATAGCCTTACCATACGACCCAGCAATCCCACTACTGGGCATATACCCAGAGAAAACCATAATTCCAAACGACACATGCACCCCAATGTTCATTGCAACACTATTTACAATAGCCGGGTCATGGAAGCAACCTAAATGCCCATCGACAGATGAATGGATAAAGAAGATGTGGTACATATATACAATGGAATATTGCTCAGCCATAAAAAGGAACGAAACTGGGTCATTTGCAGAGACGTGGATGCATCTAGAGACTGTCATACAGAGTGAACTAAGTCAGAAAGAGAAAAGCAAATATCGTATATTAACGCATATATGTGGAACCTAGAAAATGGTACAGATGAACCAGTTTGCAGAGCAGAAATTGAGACACAGAAGTAGAGAACAAACCTATGGGCACCAAGGGGGGAAAGCAACGGTGGGTGGGTGTTGTGGTGTGATAAATTGGGAGATTGGGATTGACATGTATACACTGATGTGTATAAAATGGATGACTTGTAAGTAAAATAAATAAATAAATAAATAAACATTTAAAAAAAATCCAGAAGACAGATAATACTAACTATTTGGTGAGGATAATAAAAACAAAAACAAAAAGAAAGAAAGCAAGAGAGAGAAGGATGGAAGGAAGATTGGAAGGACAGAAGGAAGGAAGGCAGGGAGGGAGGAAAAAGAAAAAGAAGGATTGGGGGTGAAAAGAAATATAAAGAGAAATAACATTTTTTAAAAAGAAAAGGAAGATTCATGGCTAGAAAAGGGGCACATTAATCATGAATCTTAAATTTACATTTTCAAATTCAAAATAGTTTGTAGCATTCTTATAGTGACAGATATAATCTAAAAGTCAGCATACTATGGCCCACAGTCCAAATCCAGCCCTCTGATTCATTTTGCTCAACCCTTGAGCTAAGAATATTTCTTACATTTTTTAATGGTTGAAAAAAATCCAAAAAATATTTTGTGCCTTATAAAATTTGTATGAAATTCAAATTTCAGTTGACAAAAATGAAATTTTATGTATGCACACTCATTTGTTTCTGTATTATCTATAGCTCCTTTTGCATTGCAGAGTCAGAGATGAGTAGTTGTGACAGAGACCCTATAGCAAGTAAAGCTGAAAATATTTACTATCCAGCTCTTTATAGAAAAAAATAAATGCCAACCTCTGCTCTATATGATGCAAAATCAATTTCTTCAATAAAAAGGCATTTTCTATTCAATAATCATTATTTAAATCTAAAATATGTTTCTAGACTAAAAGTAATATTTTTAATACTGAATTCATTCAGGCTGATTTGTAGATATCCATACCAGCTTTACCTGAAATGCCTCATCCACTTATGAAAATGTACTGTTTTCCTAATTCACATTGCCTTGAGGAATTAAAAGGTCATAAAAAGTTGTTACTAATAATATTCTTTCAGGCTCAGCCTCTATATGCAGACTGTGGGTACTGCAGCCCAATATATTATTTCTGATAAGATGTCTCACAAGTAAATATTTGTGATTACAGTTGTTCTTTCACAGGGCAGCATCTTCCCCTGTTGCTCCCAATGACCATACAAGTCTCAGGTCATCTGTTCTAGAGTTGTTGAGTGGTGCCTAACAAGTGCCAGACATTTCACTAGATGGTGGGGATAGAGTGGATAGGAAAATAGAAATGTATATGCATCAAGTTCACTATGGTCCTAGAATGCTTCTGACTTGTTTTACTCTTGCTCAGGTTTCTTTGGTTTACTTATCACGTCTGATATTGTTCACTTGGATTCCTTGGAGACTATGAGGCTAAAATATAATGTTGCCTTAGGGATTTAATATACATCTCTTCTTGCATTCTTTTCTTCACATGGCTCTTTCACATTGTCTGTGGAAGGATGAAAACAAAGGTAAAGGACAAATTGAGAAGTACAATTCTTTTGATTTGGTGAAAACTCATCTTACTTGGATCAAGTTTACCTGTCCAGATCCTCTCTAACCTTTGGGTAAGTGTCTTTAGACAAGGTACCAATCTTTCATGCAAATAGACATGCAAATATATTTCTTCCACCTTTTAAACATGTCTATGCATTTCTGAATCCAGGGAATGCTCAGAGTTGAGGCTATGAAGTACTGTTACATTAAAAATTTATACTTTTCTTTAGAGTGTAAATTGAGAGTGGGAAGGAGTAGAACTGAGGATTACCATTTTCCCTTCGTAAAACTATGTACATATAAGATGAAATTTAATTTTTTAGATGATTACTTTTTTAATTAAATAAATAAATAAAACGTTATGCTTTACAAAAATTCAGAATGCTATTTACACTAAGGAGGTTTGTTGGCATAATGAATAGTTTACTAATAAACAATACTTCCTTGCTATGTTAATATGAAAATTTTACCTAATAGTGTATATTAAAGTCATATACAAATGTTAGTATCAAATAATCTGAGTGCACTCACATTTCTTCACTTATTCATTTAACAAATATCTATTGAACACTACCATAAATGAAGCTATGCCGTCCCATTCTATACCAAAACCCACTAAGCTATCAAGCTTATTGTAGACTGTTGGACAATCTACCACCTGGTTATGCCCTGCCTTGTGCTGTATCCTATTTGGGGATATGAATTTTTCTTGTCTCCCCCAATACATTTTAAGCTTCATGCACTTAGAAGTCATATCTTATATCTGTCTGTATCTACTGTAGTATATAATAATCAATGCTAGGCATTAGTAGGTATTCAATAAACATATACTGTTTGATACTCTCAATTACAACTAAATATGTTTTATTCACAAGTTTGTAACATACTATATTTTCAATGTGAAAGATGACTTGTTAAAGGTGCCCATATCAATATGTTTATCTTAAAAGATTGTATGATATGTAGTAGATAATCTATAAACATTTAATGAATACATGCTGAATACTTGAATTTTTACTCAAATTAATTTAACTTAGGTAATGATGCATTTATAGTTATCTTAAGGTTATAAAGACAATTCACGATTTTTAAAAAGATTTCTCTGCACCAAAATTATATCAAGACTAACAAGCTAAGTAACTAATTTTGTGGAACTATTAACTGATAGGTGTGTATCAATGTGCATCTCATAAACGGGATTTATTTGTATTATGATTAAATATATTAAAACTGCCGACTCAATATGAAGCCAGTCAAAGAAGAACCAGACTAATCTAGATTTTTTTGTTTTACTTATTACCCCTGTATATTTTACTCTAGTTATTTTCAATGATAAAATACATTTCAGCTTTAATTGCCTAGCTACCTATCTAAAAACAAATGTATATTTTTTATCTAGTCACTGTTTATGCAGCAATAGGAATTGATTTCCCCATGTTGACATTTAGCATAGTCTAAATTATCCTAAACATTGGCACTGAACTTTACAATCTTGCCAGAAAAAAAATTAGGCATTTACATATTTATTTAGAACAATTTATCTTTACATGTATAGACAAATTAATCTACATTAGCACATACAAGGAGAGAAGAAAGTAAGGTCAGGGAAGCCACAACCAAAACAAGATGATTCAAAAAAAGAATTATCCTAATTTTTTCCCATCCATACCTCATTAATGTAGAATCAATGCAAAAAAAAAAATTAACAGAATTAATAAAAACTCCAAAGAACTCCCAAATTTAAATGACAGCAAGTTACTTTTAGAAAGAGATATTTTCAAATTCTCCTAAAAGCAATTGGGTAACAACCCCTTCAGTGAAAGACAGTGTTATTCCTAGTAGCTCTGAAAACCTGGAATTGCTCTTAAAAGCAATGGATGTGCTTGAATAAAAGATTCAATAGCTTTTATTTTATTTCCTATTACAAAAGTCCTAGAGTTTTCTCTCTTGGGATTAAAGGTAAGGGTTCCTTAAGAAAGTTGTGGGTTCAGGCAAGAATCCCTAAGTGTAGGTATAAGTGCAAGTAAGTTTTTGTCTGTAGCACACTTAAATGCTAAAAAGAAGTAATGGTGTTACCGAACCAGTTTCATTTGCCTGATGTTCAGCAAGCCAAAACACTAAGACACTTAGGTGCAGAAAAGAAAAGGTTTATTCACAAGGCAGCCAAGTGAGGAGATGGGAAAGTCAGTGTCAGATCCACCTTCCCAAAAGTGAGGAGCTTGAGATATTTATGGGATAAAGAAGCAGAGTGGTCTTAGGTGTGGGGAAAGGTGATTGGAGATAGGGGTAAAGGTGAGGTAGTCTGTGTTCTGCACAGGCATATCTGAGTTACATGCTTCTACTTTTAAGATATTTTATGTATAGCAATGGTAACATAAAGAAGATATCTATGTAACATACATAAAAGTAAGTGAGAAGGGAATCAAATAGCACTATAAAAAGATCAGTGAAACACAAAAGAATGGACTAAGAGAGGAAAGGAGGGGAGAAAAGCTACTGGACATTCAGAAAACAATTAACAGAATGGCAATAGTAAGTCCTTCCCTATCAGTAATTACTTTAAATGCAAATCAAAAGGACAAAATGGTCAATTCACAAAGAAGACATGACAATTTTAAATATATAAGCACCAGACATCACTGCTCCTTAAAATATGAAGCAAATTTTGACAGAATTGAAGGGAGAAATAGCACCAAAATAATACTAGCATACTCAAAACCTCACTTTCAATAATAGATAAAAGAAGCAGACAGAAGATTGATAAGGAAATAGAGGTCTTGAAAAACATTATATACCAATTAGACCTAACAGACATATACAGAATACTCCACCTAACAGCACCAAAATATACATTCAAGTGCACATGGAAAATTCTCCAGGATAGACCATGTGTTAGGCCACAAAACAAGTCTCAACAAATTGATAAAGACTGAAATTATTCAAAGTATCTTTTCCAATCACAATGGAATGCAACTAGAAATCAATAGCAGAAGAAAAACTGGAAAATTCACAAATGTGTTGAATTAAACAATGGTCCAAAGAAGTAACAAGGGAAATTAGAAAACACACTGAGACAAATGAAAACAAGAATACAGCATACCAAACTTATGACATGCAGTGAAAGCAGTGTTAGGAAGGAAGTTTCCCTAGTCAGTGCATGCTTCTATAACAGAATACCATAGACTGAGTGGCTTAAACAAAAGAAATTTATTTCTTACAGTTAGGGAGGCTGGGAAGTCCAAGATCACAGTGCAAACTTGGTCGGGTTCTGATGAGAGCCCTCTTTCTGGTTTACAGATGGTTGTCTTCTTGCTGTGTCCTCACATAAGACAGGAAGAGAGATTGATAATTTCTCTCATGATTCATCTTATAAGGGAGACAAGCTCATTCGTGAAGGCTCTATATTCATTACCTAATTACTTTCCAAAGACTCCACCTCCAAAAACCATCACATTGGGGATTAGGGCTTCAACATACAAATTTAAAGCAACTTAAACATTCATTCAATAGCAGAAGTTTATAGCTATAAATATGTGCATCAAAAAAAGTAGGCAAGGTTTAAAATTTACAAACTAAATTTATACCTCAAGGAAAAAGAAAATGAACAACTACTTAAACCTAAAAGCAGAAGAAGGAAGAAAATAATAAATATGGAAGCAGAAATTAATGAAATAGGTAATAGAAAAACAATAGAAAAAAATTAACAAAACTCAGTTGATTTTTTGAAAAGATCAACAAAGTTGACAAACCCTTAGCTAGATTAACATAGAAAAAAGAAAGAACTCAAGTAAGTAACTAAAATCAGAAATGGAAAAGGGAACATTACAACCAATGCCACAGAAATAAAAAGGATTGTAAAAGAATTTTATCCACAATTATATGCCAACAATTTGGTTGAACTGGAATAAATGGATAAATTCCTAAAATAGACAACCTACCAAGACTGAATCATGAAGAAATAGAAAATTTGAACAGAGCAATAACTAGTAAGGGGACTGAGTCAAAAACCTCCTAATAAAGAAAAACCAAAGACCAAATGGACTTATTAGAGAATTCTACCAAACATTTAAAGAATAAATAATATCAATCCTCCTCAAATTCTTCCAAAAATTTTAACAAGGGGGATGCTTACAATCTCATTCTATGAGGCCAACATTACTCTGATACTAAAGCCAGACATATGACAGAAAATTAAAATTACATACTAATAGCTCTTATGAATATTGATGCAAAATCCTAAACAAGAGAGTAGCAAACCAAATTCACATTAGAAGAATTCAATTAAACGGATCACATTAAAAGTACCACATTAAAGGGGTCATACACCATGACCAAGTGGAATTTATCTCTGGGATGCAAGAGTGGTTCAACATATAAAATCAATCAATGTAACATATCACATTAATGGGATGAAAGACAAAAACCACATGATCACTTCAACTGATGCAGAAAAAACATCTGATAGGGTTCAGCACCCTTTCATAATAAAAACAGTCAACAAAGTAAGAATAGAAGGAAACTACCTCAAAATAATAAAGTCCATATATGAAAATCCCACAGCTAATATAATGTTCAATGGTGAAAGACTGAAAGTTTTCCCTCTAAGATCAGGAACAAAAGAAGCATGCTTGTTTTCACCACTTCTGTTCAACATAGTATTGGAAGTCCTAGCTAGAGCCGTTAGGAAAAAAAAAATTAAATTAAATTAAAGACAAAGAAATAGGAAAAAGAGAAGTAAAAGTATCACTATCTCTGTTTGCAAATAACATTATCTTATATGTAAAAAAAAAACTTTAAAACTCAATATAAAACTTATTAGAAATGATCAGTGAATTCAATAAATTTGCAGTATAAAATTGATGCAAAAATCAGTTGCATTCCTATATATTAACAATAAACAGTCAGAAAAGGATACTAATAAAGCAATATTATAAATAATAGCATTAAAAAGAATAAAATACTTAGAAATGAACCTAATCAAGGAGACGAAAGACTTGTACAGTGAAAATATTATTGAAAGAAATTAAAGACACAAATAAAAGGAAAGACATCCCATGTTCATAGACTTGAATAATTAATATTGTTAAGTAAAAGATACTAACCAAAGCAATCTGCAGAAAGCAATTTCTATCAAAATTCCAATGTCATTTAAAAAAAATAGAGAAGTCACCATAAAATTCACATTGAATCTCAAGGATTAAGTAGTTTAAACAATTTTGAAATGAAGAGATAAGTTAGACGACTTACACTTACTGATTTCAAAATGTATTACTAAGCTACAGTAATCAAAACAGGGTGGTATTAGCATAAACACAGACATATAGACCAATGGAATAGAATAGTGGTCCAGAAATAAATCCTTACATGTGTAATCATATAATCTTTGACAAGGATGCAAAGACCACTTGATAGAGAAAGGTTACTCTCTTAACAAATGGTATTGGGAAAACTGAGTATCTATATGCAAAAGAATGAAGTTGCAACCTTGTCTTACCCTGCATACAAAAATTAACTCAAAATAGAATAAAATCCTAAATGTAATATCCACAATTATAAAATTTCCTAAAAGAAAACATAGAGGAGAACCTTCATGAGATTGGTTTTGGCAATGATTTCTTGGATATAACCAAAAAAGCACAGGCAACAAAAGCAAGAGAACGAATGGGATGAAATTTAAAAAAACAAAAACAAAAACAAAAAACAACTATTGTTCACCAAAGGACACAACAGTCAAAATGTAACCTATGGAATGGAAAATATTGCAAACTATATATCTGATAAGTGGCACATAGTAAATGCTGTATAAATTTAGCTATTATTCCATTTGTGACAGATAATAGCAGCTTGTCAACAATATACATTCTTCTCTAGGAAGACAATTCTTTTCCAGAAGGAAGTTATATCTACATTATATTTTCCAGTCTCCCTTACTGTTAGCTGTATCATGTGATTACTTTTCACCAATTGCATGTGTGTGAAAGTAGTCTGAATTACAACTTCTGGACCAAGACCTTGAAGAAGTGGATGTTCATTATCGATTCTGTCTTTTCTGTTTTGCCAGTGAATGCAGACAACAAAGAGACCTTAGAGTAGGGAGAGAATTCTCCATGGGTCTCTGGTATTTATTCACGTTTTGTGAATGAGGCACTGACTGCCTTTGCTCTGAAGTATCTTTTCAAGGATGTTTATATAGCTAACAACCTTATATTATATAGATTCTCCCTCTGTCATCTTCACTGTCCAGTACGATGAAGATAATATATCCCTCCTTAGTAAAAGACAGGCAGGCTTACGCCTAAGATTCAAGTTCACTGAGCTAAGGGTTCCTTTCCTGTATCCTAACCCACTGCATGTGCAGGCATCTTCTGGCCCTCTTTGTAAAATTTGGGACTCAAGGAATCAGTGCAAAAAATGCTGGTACTTTGGCTACTACTATTGCTGTGAGTAACAACTTCTCCATATTCTCTGACCTAGGAGCCTTGTGTCTTCTACCAGTATCCATAAAAATGTGGCAGGCTAACTTATTAGCTTGCCAGTCAGGCAAAATCTCAGACCCTTCACAGTTATTTACACTTAGGGAACGATCAGAGAGAGAAGACGGAAGAAACATTGCTCTTTGATTCCATACACACAGGAGATATATCTGACAACCAGGAAAACCCATATTAGTATCTTATGTTAGTGAGAAATAAACTTATACTATTTTTGAGCCATTATGAGTTTTGGGATCTATTTGGTACAGTACTTAACCTATCCTTACTAGTACACCATTTCATTTTCAAAACATTCCAAACATTTCCTGCTATCTTGTACCTTTTCAAGTATACTGGTTTTTAATTTCATTATTTGATGTCCCTAGATCACCTGTTTTATAGCCCTTATCTCATAATATGACTATTGGGGGAAATTTCCAACAATATATATGAGTAAGGGAAAAATAAAGTTATAAAAATACTGAGGTTTTGTTTTTTCTTTTAGAAAGAAATAATCATTTCTTGGCTTCAAAAAGCAGAATAACTGGTGTAGATGGAGTTAGAATTTTTTTTTAATTACAGTTAACAAGATTTTAGAGATCAGCTGGTGAGCACTACTAATTTTAGAAAGGGAGAGACAGTGATTTTCACAAAGAAAGACAGAAGTCATTGGTTTAGTTAAGATTATAATTCATAACTACTTACTCCTATTTCAGTGTTCTTTCTGGCACACTCTCCAGTAATAGTGAACTGTGGGGTGAGATTTTAGAATTACTAACCAAGTGGAGATTCATGAAGTTTTCTCTCTCGCTAATCTAAAACTCCAATACCTGAAATATGACAGTAAAATAATAATAATTTATTAAATATCTGCCTAGATATTCATGACACTACAGACTTAGGTATTGAAAAATCTATAGTTTATGAATAGTCACAGAATTATAACATGGACTCTACCCTTAAGAATCTTACATTCTGGCTGAATAGACAAGATACATGTAACAAATAAAGTTGAATGGTACTAGAGAATATATGGTTAAGTACTAAATTATATGGTTAGAAATTACAAATGATTTATGGATGACTAGAGTAGTCA
The DNA here is from genome assembly GCF_965194825.1 of Balaenoptera physalus. Classification (NCBI taxonomy): domain Eukaryota; kingdom Metazoa; phylum Chordata; class Mammalia; order Artiodactyla; family Balaenopteridae; genus Balaenoptera; species Balaenoptera physalus. Next base: position 77,227,633 of record NC_138903.1, on the reverse strand, counting down.
GGGAAGGCTTAATTGAAGTGCAGAACTTGGACTAGATCTTGAAGGACAGGAATTCTTTTATATAAGAACAGTAAAGGGAAAGTATTTTCAATGAGAAATAACATGAACAATGAAGAGAAAGTCAAGGAGGAAAATAGAATGTGCTTGGGATAATGGGAAAAAACGGGTCAAGTTTAGAAAGGTTTTGTTTTGCTGAAGCAGTGGGATATATGGTTAACTATCTACAAAGAGATAAGAAGGTAGAATTATTCTACGTAATATTGATACTGTCTGCTCTCCATTATTTCTCCCTCTCTCTCATTCTACATGCCTATTTCTATTTAACACTGATCTTGTAATTTCCCCCATCTTAAGTAAAAAAAATAATCCTCTCTTGATCTCACTTCCTCCTGTTGCTGCTGCCTCATTTCTATGCTCCCTTTTACAGTATAGAACTTCCAAAGAGGAGTCTGATCTTCTCTTCAAATCCTGTCATCCCATTGTCTCTTGAACACACTTCATTTAGGTTTCATTCTCACCAATCTGCTGAAAAATCTTTTGTCAAAATTACTAATGACCTCAACATTGTGAAATCCCATGGTCAATTCTCAGTCTTCATCTTGATGAATCAAGCAGCATATGACCCAATATATGACTCTCTGCATAATGAAACACTTTATTTGGTATCAAGGACACTACTCCCCTGATTTCTTTACTACTTCACTGGTAGCTTCTTTTCAGTTAGCTATTGTTAGTATTTCCTCATCTTCCCTACCTCTGAATATCAAAGGCCTGAAAAGTTCAGTCCTTCAATCTACTTTCTTTTCTATCTCTTCTCACTCCCTTGAAGACTTCGTCAAGCTTAATGGCTTTATATACCTTCCACATGTTGACAGATCCAAAATTTATAATTATAGCCCACACTTGTCTCCCAAATTTCAGACCAATATATCCATCTGCTTACTCCACCTGGTTATCTAATAGGCATCTCCAAACTAACATGTCCAAAACAGATCACCTGATCTTTTTTCCTTAAACCTGTTCTTTACAAAGTTGTTCCCCTTTAATGTAATAGAAATTGTATTGTACCGTTTGCTAATCTGTAGCTCTTCTCTTTCTCTCATGCCCCACATCCAATGAATTAGAAAAATGCTTTGGCTTCACCTAAAACTATATACAGAAACTTACCACTTTTCAGCAATTCCACTGCTAAAACCCTGGTCCAAGCCACCATTATCTCTCACCTAGATTATTTTAACAGTCTCTCAACCGGTGTCCTGTGTCTGTGCTTGCCTTCTTACAGTCTATTTGCAAACCAGCCGGCAATGATTCTATTAACATATGTATCAGATCATGTTACTTTTCTTCTCAAAATGCTCACTTGTTTTCACATCTCACTTAGTGGCCCTCAAGACCCTACAGGATCTGCCTACTGTTACCTCTCTAATTTAGTTTCCTAATTCTTCCCCCAACCCAGGTTGCTTACTCAGCTCCAGCCACACTGACCACTTGCTGATTTTCAAACATAGAAATCATGTTTCTGTCTCAGGATCTTTACAGATTTTATACCTTTGCCTAGAATGCTCTTCCTTTACATATCTGCATGGCTTGTGCACTTATTGCCTTAAGTTATTTTGTCAAATGCTAGTTTCTTAGAGATGTAGTCCCTGACAATGACCCTATTCAAATGGCAACTCCCTCTGTCTAGTACCTTAATACCCTTATGCTGCTCAAGTTTTCTTCATAGTCTTTATTACTCTGTGTTATTCTAAGTTTTATCTATTTATCTATTTTATTATTATCTATTTATGATTACATATCTTCCTTCACTAGAATATAACATTAAAAATGGCAGGGATTTTTATGTGCTTTGTTTATTGCTATATCCTCAGTGCCTAAAGCAGTACCTGGCACACTGTGGGTCCTAAATAAATACTTGTTGAATAAATGCATGAATGAAGGAATGTCTCTCTCTCTTTTAAATATAAATTACAATAGTGCCTGAGAAATGCCTTGAACATTCTCACCAGATCAATGAATTATTTACTTTGAAATACGTTGAAAATCCCTTTGTAATTTATTATTTTTTATTGTAGAAATGACTTTACACAATAAATAAGTAATGGATATTGTAGTTATTTTCTCCCTCTACTCTATTTCTACCCCTTATTCGATTACATGGCTTTTTCTCTGAGTAGTTTATACTTGAAAATAAAGATGGAACAGAGTAATATTCTATTTCATAGCTTTTTGCGACAGCAGTATAACAAAGTTTACTATGACAGGCATTTTTTTCATTGAATCTAAAGGTAAATTAACACTAACAAAGAAATTATTTAACACCGTTGTAACAAAAACATATTTTAGATGCTTCCTGCTCATAAAATCAACCTTTAAATACTTTTGTTACTATGAAATATTAAATACTAGAGAGAAATATCAATTTGACTTGAAAATTACATTGATATTTTTGTTGATAATATATCAACTGTAATGTCAATTAATAGCTCAAGGAGTTTAACTTCTGATAATAAAGTCACCTTGTTTGCTATATCCGATAAATGGCTGTCAGTTTTTATAACTTAACGAAAATGTCACCACATTTTTTTATTTCAGTCGTGTCTACTTGAGGATGGATTCTTTTGCTAAGAACAATGAAAGGAATTAGCAATTTCTAAGTTTGAAAGGTACACACAGTATTTGCAAGTGTAAAAACCAAAAGTGAAGAGATTATATTTCCCAAAGTCAGAGCTAACCAGGTCTGGTTCTAAAGATGAAATGATTAAAAATTGCACAGTATCCGCTTAATAACAATAAGAATAAAAGTGTCCCATTTTTGTCCTTTTTGAAAAAGTCTTATAAAAAATTTGAATATCATCTAGTTGATGAAATCTATAATTTTGCTTTTGTCAAGTTTCTTTGTTTTGATACTTTGTCCCTAATGAACAGACTTTACTTACCAAGGGTAATTATTCTTCAGTGCATTTCTCCTGGCTGTTTGTTTTAATGAACCTCGTGTTGCTTTCTATTGAATGTTTATTCATTTCCCACATTAAAGTGAAAATTATTATTATGTGAATATTCAAAAACACAAAATACTAATGAATAAATCAGAAAGTCTTATTAATGCTATCCATACAGATAGTCCCTGTTATAAGGCAGCTTAATTAAATCCCAAGACTGAGCTTGAACTTGAAACATTATTAAAGCATATATTGGAATGTCTTTTGTTTTTGTTTTTTTTTTGTCTGTTGCTTAAACATTATGCCTATATACCCAAATACCGGACTTAAAGTTCTAATTCAACCAGAAGTTGTCTCAGTAAATTTGTCCCACAAGTAATACTATTCCTGTACCTCTTACAAACTATTTTAAGTATAGGTGTTAAGAAATTGTAACTTAACCTAAAATCTTCATTTCAAGAATTCTCTGCTTGTATGACATGAACTACCATGCCATGGCATGGCATTAATGGTAGATGAAATATTTTCTTTTAAATCAGGTATTTAGAGTGTCATAAGTAATTTTGTTAAAAAGTTCTTTGTGTTCACTACAAATATTTGAAAGAATGGCAACAGGAATGTAAGTACATATTAATACTAATGTTTTACTTAAGTATCTGTTAGCAAGATGCAAGAAATGAATTGCTCACTCCCACAAACGTTTGAAAGCTACCCACTCTAGAGACTAATAGGTTATTAATTGCATTTTGTTGAGAGAGATGTTTCATAGAACATAAAGAAAAAAGATTTTCATCTATAAAGAATGCAGTAGACTAGCTCCAAAATGATTTACTTAATTTATCCAAAAGAAGTTTGATTCATGATTAACAAGAGGACAAATAAATCTTCATTTAAAGCTCTGGGCATAAGTAAACTCAGTATATTGTCAAGGAAATAATTCCTAAATGAAGAACAAACAGAGAAAAACTCTTTTATGACTTAGATATCTTTGACACTGAATAACAGCAGAATTTAAATTAGGTTGTAGCTTATTTCAGAATTGTGATTAGAAAAAAAAGTGCATATCTTGTGAGAAAGGAAGTAAACAAGAAAAACATCCTCAGTGTTAAATTACTTTCCTTTAAAATGCAAACACATGCCACTAATTAGCAGCTTGGTTTCAGGACTGACTACACAGGCTACATAGTAAGGAAATAGGATTTACCTGGTAATGCTTTTCTTCCTTTCAGTCCCTGTTAACTTGTAATTCAGAAATTTGCAAGATCTCCTTTCAACAGAGGCAGCCTGGTGGATGATACTTTGGAGTGAGATGAATTTAGGTTCAATTCACAGCTTCTACATTTACTAACAATTTAGGAGAGTTATTTAAATTATCTGAGCCTGTATCCTCATCTGTGAAGTAGATAATAATGGTACCTACTTTTTTGAAATGTTATGGGGATTTAGTGAGAAGATTTATGCATTGTATTTGACCCCATAATAGGTGTACAGTAAATGTTAGTTTCCGTCTTCCTTTAGTCCATGTAGAGGTCTAGTAGAGCTGAGAAAACACAGAAGACTTTGAATATGAACATTAAGTGATAAATTTCGCCCTTTGTTGTAGTTATTACTTCTTAGTACATTATGTATTGATCAGGAATAATCAATATATTAACAGGATATAGTAGAACAGTTCAAGTAATGTTTCTCTGACACTTATTAGTGGAGGGCTCTGTTTCAGGGAATAGTGCAAAACCCCTCCACACTGGCATGTTGCACCATGCTGCAGAGGGATGTCTTCCTGGAACCAAGTCCTATACACTCATTTTCTGGAAGCAAGTTTCAAGTAGAGGAGGGTAGATAGAACCTATTTAGTCAAGAAAATCTCCCTTCTCATCCCTCTTCAGAGATAATACTCCCTCATATGCATTATCTTGGTTTATTATAACAATAATGTGGCATGATGGAAAATGATTTTATGTCTTGACCCAAATGCATACACAAAAGAAATGACAGTTTTTTCTAACCTTAGCACTGTTGCAGAAATATCGGGTAAACAGGACAATTTTCTTCTCATTTAATTCACTCACGTCTCATTTCTAGACCTGAATTTCCTTCTCAGTAAAATGTGGAGCTGGAATAGATAATTTCTAAGGTTCTAACCAGCTCTACTTTTCTATTAATATTTACACTAAAAATAGAAAATGATGTTTTACATCTGTGATCACTGGGTGGTTGAAACCTGCCAGAGAAGGCACGTTGTGTGGCTTCTCAGTTTAGTGAGGTGATTAAAAACTCAGGCACTAAAGGTAGAATTTAGTTTAAACCCCAGCTTTGTCACTTACTAGCCACATAACCTTGTGCTAATCCTTTAATTTTTTGATCCTGTTTTGTTATCTGTAAAATACAGTTAATAAAAATATTCACGTCTCAGAGGTCCTGAGGGAATTGAGATATATATGAAAAGCATTTTATATGGTTTTCAAGCAGTAAAATTGTTAAGTATGATGTCCCTATTATCAAAGAAGAGAGTCAAACACAAAAATTTCATCAATATCATAGTCCCGGCAATGAAAGCAGGGGAAATTCTGAATAGGTGTATGTCATTTATGTGATTTCCTATCCAAATCCCCCAAGCCTTTGGAGAGGAGACTAAGTGAAATTAAAAGAACTATTTATGTGTAAATACCCACAAGAAAAAGACAGTGCCAAATTGGTATCAGTGTGATGAAGAAAAAAAAATAAAAATAAAACAGAAGAGAAGAATAACCTCGCTTTCATCATAGAACATAGCATGGCACCAGTGACCTGAGAGGTCTTAGGTATCTGTACCATCAGTAGCATCAATGGCTTAGGGACAACATCTGGTGGCTTAGAGCAATAAGAGGCCTTTGTTATAAGCCTGGTAGTGAGTTAGAAATGATCAGCACTTTGTATATCTGTAGCTATAACAAGAGTTCAATGTCCCCTGTAAACCTCATCAGAGATCTCCTATTTCAGAGATTGTTCACATTATTCAGGACTATTGAAGACTGCTGTTTGTTTGGAACTTATATCAAAGTCTTTCTCCTCTGAACTCCTATAGTCACCTCCATCTTGTAGAAGCACATTAATGGTCAGTATATTGCTGAAAGTTAGCAATAGAAAATTTTAAATATCTCTAAATGTAGCAACTAAATAAATTCTTATCTGTTTAAAATAGTCATCTTGCAAACATACATATGACACTTAGGGAGAAAGAAGTTGTCACACTAACTGAAAAATCGTTAATTTAGGTACTGAACTGGGTGTGTGGCTGCACATTAATTTTATCGGCATGGGACGCTTTCTTCAAAGGGTATATATTGTACAGGATTTAAAATGTGTGATGATGTGGACTTTCTCACATCTATGCAATATAGGTCATAAGGAAAAAGGGAGCACATTTCTATTTGCACTGCAAAAATCCCAGCAACTTGCCAGATTGATTTACTTCTCTCTTGTTTCCCCTTTTATTTAAGGACATTTTGAAACAACAATAATGCCATCTGCTGGTCAGTCCAGTGAGTCTGGAAATAAGTGGAGAAGATCTGTCCCCAGAAAAGTGCCCCAAACAAAAAACTGATAGTTGGAAATGTACTTATTTTTATTTGTTAGATTTTGTGAAATCTAAAATTCACGATCACTAAGATTTTAGGCTTAAACAACATATTTGGCATGCAGTACAATTCTTAAGTTAATTAACTTTCCACAATCCTAGTGTTTTTAATACAGTGAGCAGTTTTGGATTTGTCTGCATTCTGTGAACTATTGACAAAAAAAGTCTATGTGTGACTAATTCCTTTGGTGCCTGAGAAAGTTTGTTCTACTCTAGTGGCTTAATACATAGACACATTACACCGGGAAACTGTGCTAGCTTAAAGTCTTTTTTTAAAAAATAGTATCAACTCAAAGGACACTTATTCCTTTAAAAAGGGAGAGAGAGAGAGAGGAAGAGACTGAGAAAGAGAGGATGTTGAAGAAGAAACAAACAAAATGGACAATGCTAGATAGAAACAGAAGTTCAGGTAGATACAATAAAAGTAAAAAAGGGAAGAATTAGAGGAAGTAGCAGTATCAACAGAGAAAAGAGAATTGGGAAGCATACATAGGGAGAGATATGGTCCATGCCTGGGAAATAAAGAATACAGAAAGAAATGTGAAGCCTGTGATGGGGAGGAAATGGAGTAGGAGGCAGACAAAATAGGTGGCTTATTGAAAGCGGCACTAGGTGAGAAAGTGGGAGTGCAGGTAGATGAAAAGAGAAGTAGTCACAATTGATAAGTGGAAATTTTTTTTCCTATTTCATTTTTTTTCTAGGAAGTATCCTCTTTACCTTTCCATCATACTGTTATTTTTCTTGTGCTGTCTCCAGCAGTAATGAATAGAAGTTATAACATTCTTCAGAAAAGGAAAAATATACTTGAAATCGAGCCAGATGAGTTATCATTGTGTCTTTATTTCTATTCTCTACTATGAACACTTCTCCAAAATGTGAATGATGTTCATAGGGACAGCATGTTCCATAATACTCGAAAGTTGTCAAGGGTTTAGTGTTTACACATGGAATGTTAGCTTGTTTAACACTCCATCTCCACCTTTTCTATAAAAAATTCTGTTTTATTATAATGACACATATCACTTCAATAGGCTTCCTGGAAACTCTCTAAGGTCCTTTTCAACTCTAAGAGTTTGGAATTTTAATAAGTCTTTTGGAAAAATATTTTGTGCTTTAGCAAATCCAAATCATTCATTGTTAAAAGGAAAATCTTTCCACATTTTAAAGACAGTTTAGAAATATAGAAAAATTCAGTGAATAATATAAGAAACACACAAGGACCTATGATCTAGAATTAATAAAAGTTAGCATTTGATTATTTTTGCTTCCGGTGTTTATACCCACATGTGTGTATAAAAGAAACAGAACAATCAAAATTAACTTGAAATCCCCTTTGCCCTTTCCCCAGCCTTACACCTATCCATCCCACTCCTATCACCTCTACCTTAGAGCTATCAATAAAATGAATTTTTGTGCCTTTTGTAGTCCATTTTTGTCTTTATTTTAAATTTCACTATGTGTGCACAACCCACACACACATCAATGAACATTATACAACATTACTTTGTGTATTTTTAAAATCTACATAAACACTGTCACATCATTTGCACTTTTCTGCAGCTCACTTTTTCCAATCACCATTACGTTTTCCAGATCTATTCATGATGATAACTTAAATTCATCTACTCTGCTATTTAGTAACATAATTTATTATGTCTTTATTCTATTGTGGACCTCTATTGCTTTTAATTTCTGGCAATATAAACAATGAAGAACACATAGGTAGATGTCTCCTGGGACATATATGTGAGATTTTCTCCAGAGTCTATACCCTGAAGCTGTTGGTGGATAATAGGGCATATGCACCTTCAGCTTTACTTTACCTTCAGCTTTCCTAGACATTTCCAAATTAATTCAAATGAATTGCACTGATTTTCACTCTCACCAGGATTTCTTGTTGCCCCACATCCTCACTAACGCTTGGCACAGTCAGATCCTTTTTTTTTTTTTTTACATGTTTACCAGTCTGATTCTATCATATTATTGTTTTAAGTTACAGTTCTCTGATTACTACTATAAGTCCTACTTTTACCCCTTATATTACATCACTGGCTAACAGTTTTTAACCTTTACTCTGTGTTAAGACCTCTTCTAAAAACCTTCATGCATTAACTAATTTGATTCTTATAATTACTCTGTGAGTTATTTATGATTTTATCTTCATTGGCTAGACACAGAAATTTAGATATAGTAAAGTAACTTGTCCAAAGTCATATCTGTTACAAGTGAGATTTAGCATAATTGTATATCTTTCTCTGTTAGCATAGTTTCCCCTTTTGTGAATTTAACAGTATTATAATTTGCCACTTTTTCTATCAGTTTGCTTATTCTTATGCATTTGTAGGAGTTCCTTACGTATTCTTGGAACACCATTCTCTGTATACAGCAGCTATATTAATACATTTCTGAGAAAAAAATGTATTAAAATCTGGACTACACTCTCATACCATACACAAAAATAAATTCAAAATGGATTAAAGTCTTAAATGTAAGACCTGAAACCATAAAACTTCTAGAATAAAATATATGCAGTATGCTCTTTGACATCAGTCTTAGTAATATTTTTTTAAATATGTTTACTCAGGCAAGAAAAACAAAAGCAAAAATAAACAAAATGGTATTACATCAAACTAAAACACTTTTTCACGGTGAAGGAAACTGTCAACAAAATGAAAAGGCAGCCTACTGAATGGGGGAAGATATTTGCAAACAATATATGAAATAAAGGGTTACTATCCAATATATACAAAGAATTCATACAACTCAACATCAAAAAAAAAGAAATGACCTGATTATAAAATGGGCAGAAGACTTGAACAGACATTTTTCCAAAGAAAATATAGAGATGGCCAATAGGCGTATGAAAAGGTGCTCAACATCACTAATCATCAGGGGAATGTAAATCAAATCCACAATGAGATATCACTTCACACCTGTCAGAATGACTATTAACAAAAAGACAACAAATAACAAGTGTTGATGAGGACATAGAGAAAAGGAAACCCTCATCCACTCTTGGTGAGAATGTAAATTGTTGCAACCACTATGGAAAACAATATAGAGATTCCTCAAACATTAAAACTAGAACTACTGTATTATCCAGCAATTCCACTCCTGGATATTTATCCAAAGAAAACGAAACACTAATTTGAAAAGATATATGCACCCCTTATGTTCATTGCAGCATTATTTGCAATAGGCAAGATATAGAAACAACGTAAGTGCACATCAATAGATGAATGGATAAAGAAGATGTGATACAAACACACACACACACACACACACATACACACACACACACAATGGAATATTACTCAGCCATTAAAAAGAAAAAATCTTGCCATTTGTGACAACATGGATGGACCTAGAGGGTATTATGCTAAGTGAAATAAGTCAGACAGAGAAAGGCAAATACTGTGTTTTCACTTATATATGTGGAATGTAAAAAATAAAACAAATGAACAAACATAACAAAACAGAAACAAAGTTATAGATACAAAGAACAAACAAGGGTTGCCAGAGGGGAGAGGGCTGGTGGCAGGGCGGTGGGGGGAGAAATATGGGAGGGAGATTAAGAGATACAAACTTCCTGTTGCAAAATAAATGAGTCACAGGTATGAAATGTACAGTGTGAGGAGCATAGTAACTATATAATATCTTTGTATGGTGAAATATAGTAACTAGATTTGTTATGGTGATCATTTTGAAATGTATAAAAATATCAAATCTCTATGTCATGCAACAGGATCTAACAGTGTTTTAGGTCAATTGTACTTCAAAAGCAAACAAATAACAAACCAACTCATAGAAAAAGAGATCAGGTTTGTGGTTATCAGAGGCAGGGGATGGGGAGAGGGGAATTGGATAAAGGCAGTCAAAAGGCACAAACTTCTAGTTATAAGATAAATAAGTACTAAGTATATTTATGTAAAGTACAACATGATAAATATAATTAACAAGGGTGTTTGTTGTATATGAAAGTTGTTAAGAAAGTCAACCCTAAGTATTCTCATCACAAGGAAAATTTTTTTTCTATTTCTTTAACTTTGTATCTATATGAGATGATAAATGTTCACTAAACTGTGATAATCATTTCATGATGTATGTAAGTCAAATCATTATGCTGTACACCTTAAACTTGTACAGTGCTGCATGCCAATTATATCACAATAAAACTAGTTGAAAATAAATAAATAAATAAATAAATAAATAAATAAAATCTGTCATAATCGAGGTTTTGTCCAATTCTTATAATTATAACAGTTTAACATATTTCTAAGCTAGATGTTAGGAGTTACAAGCTCGTATTGTTATACCATCTTTGTTCCTTCTTTGATTTATCATTATGTAGCATCTTCATATATTTACACTATTTTTTCACCTTAAATTATATTTTATTTGATATCTATATTACTACAACATATATTTAACTAGCCTTCTTCTGATAAATATTACCATCTTTAATTTTGCTTTTATATCACTGTTCCTCCTGTTAGGCAATTAAATATTACTGGCGTTTTGATGTCAGGCCTGACCATATGACTTACTTTAGCCAAACAATGTTAACAGAAGTGATGTGTGCCACTTTCAAGCAGAGGCTTTAAAAGCCATCATGTTCCTCTATTTTCCTTTTCCTTTTAATATGAGAATGCCAATATCTTTGATAGAAGCTATGTTATCTCCTTGTTCCTGGATGGAAAACCATTATAAAACTTTGTTACTAGAAGCTACTAAGATTTTTGTAGTCATATTTTTAATTCTAGATTAATACAGCCTAATCCGATTTTTAGAAGGCCTAGATCTGAATTAAATTCCTTCACAGGCCCCTCAATTCTAGCTCTTATTAACCATTATGACTTTTATTTCTCTCTTTATTTATGGCACAAGGGGATTTCTCTTTCCTGATTTCAGGTTCAAAGATTCATTCAAAAGTGTTGGGGATTACATTTTGCTAGGTTTTCTATGTATCAATACTTCAAGTAGAAGAGGAGAATTCTTTATTATCTCAGATTATCATATTTATCCAGCAATCCTTTACAGCATTTACAATTATTGGCCTTTGAAATAAAAAACTACTACTCAGTTGCTTAAGATTATTTTTGGAGATTTTTATTTTGATGCTATGAGAAATTATCAATAACATCATAGAAGTTATCAGTGCTTATTGAATTAATTTCAATATGCATTACTTACCAGATTCTCTTGTGTTTCATGAAATAACATAGAACTAGTGGTTGATCCTAAGTACAAAGAGGTTATTTGAATATTTCTCAGGTTTTAGGACCAAACATAATTGTATTTTTCAAAAGATTATCTTCTCTAATTTTAACCAGGAATTATGAAAATCATCCTAATTTAAAATAGGTTCATTTTTCTCCATAAAATATAGCAACACTTACCAAACATTTCACCGACTAGGAGGAATCTGTATTTTTAGTTCCTCCCTTATGCTGATATGCTTAGGGAAGCTCTCTTAAAACATGAACAGAGCACAGCAGAGGGCAAAGTGAGCAAAAGTAATTTGCTACTTGAGGCAGAGAGTAGAAGCTTGAATTCTTATTGCATATGAGACAGACAATTTAAGGGAAAAGCTATGTATTTATGGGAAAAAAACTGTGTGTGTGTATACACATGTAGGAGAGTCTGTATGCGGGTAGTTGGGTGGGATGAAAGAATAAACGTATATAATAGAATATTTCTAATGCTTCAGTTTAAAAACTGTAAATGGATTCTAACATTTAGAAGTCCTACTAAATAAATCAAACCCAACCACACTTACTTGTCATGAGTATCAGAATGAAAGTTTCAATACTATCTTTAATTTGTACTAATGGATTTAATCTAGATTTACAATTTATGAATAAAAGTAAAAGACTGACTTCTAATTTACAAACTACAAAAATGAAAACACTACTATTATTCCTTATTAAATAATGTTCTTCAGCTTATTCACTGTAGTCCCCGTGACTCCCATTTCCTGGTATTTACACCTGGTATAATTCCCTCCATTGCATGGGAAAATAATCTGTGACTTTCTTCCAACCAATAGAATATGGCAGAGGTGATAGGATGTATTTGGTTGTGTGTACATAATTGTTTTATGTAAGATAGTAGTGCCCATATTGCTGGAATCTCTCACTACCTTACTAAATATGAAGAAGCAAGCTGACATGTTGTGAGCTGCCTTGTGGAGAGGGTCACATGCAAGAAATTCTAGATGACTTCTGGCTGACAGCCAACAGAAAATGAGGCCCTCATCTGGCGCCTGCAAGGAATTGAATGCAACCAACAACCATTTGAACTTGGAAGGGGATCCTTTTCCAGTAGAGCCTCAGATGAAACCCAGTCCTGGTTAACACCTTGATTTCAGCCTTGCACAGGACCCAATTATGTCATGCTCAGAAAACTGACTCAGAAACTGTGAGATAATAAATGTGTATTGTTTAAACTTCTAAGTTTGTGGCGTACTGTTATGCAGCAATAAGAAACTAATAAAGATTGCAATATTGGCGGAAGCATAACATCCAAAATAAGGTTTTTTTCCTCTGAAACCAGGAAAGAACTAGGAACCTTTAAAATACATACCATCTTCCTAATTGTAGAAAGAATGGTAGTGTGTTGTTCTGAAGATAAGTATAATGATGTCTTTAAAGTTCCTATAATGCCTGATACAGAGTAACTACTTAATAAATGTTACTTATTGCCAATATTTTTTTTTCCAATAATTTTTAATAGTAGGAAGAGTTGTGTTTGCTGCTTAATAACAATGACCCTTTGAAAACTGCCACTTTTCATGCCATCTAGCAATGCTAAAACTCATTTTTCCCTCAAAGACATGTACGTGCTCTAAATATATTTGTGACCCTACTCAATTATAATAAAAATAGGCTGGGACTTCCCTGGTGGTCCAGTGGTTAAGACTCTGCACTTCCACTGCAAGGGGTTTGGGTTTGATCCCTGGTCAGTGAACTAAGATCCCACATGCTGCTTGTCGTGGCCAAAACATTAAAAAATAATAATAATAGCAATAAATAATAAATAATAGGCTGACATAAATTAATGGAATTCTGAAATATATCCCAGACCTAGGAAAATTTTTCTTTTGCAACTGAATATTCTAATAGTAACAGCTAGCTAAAGTTTCCATATTGTGTGTGTGTCTCCCTCTGGAGACAAGATGCTTGCTTTCATACTCGCGTTTTATGGCTTACTCACTATGAACTTGGAGAAGTTACTTATCTCTGTGACTCAGTTTCCTTATCTATAAAAATGGTATAATGTTATATAATTCATAAAGTTGGTATGAGGAATAAATGATTTCATTCATTTAAAGAAAACTGGACAATGTATAATAGATATATATTGTTCAAAAAATGTAAGCCATTATTATAAAAACTAAATATTCTCCTCTCAAAATGAAGTGTAAAAAGCAAAGTCTACATATAAGATTCAAACTTGAAAAAGGACCAGAATAAGCAATGAAAAGTATTCCCTTTTCCTGGCTACCCTATCCCTTCCTCAGATACAACTGCTTTTAGCATCTTCATGTGCTCTACCAAGATAATTTAGGCACATCTACACACATTTCTAGATAGCAGAGAACCCCTCTTATTTTTTATCCATTGTACCAGAAAATCAATGGGTTCTTTATGTCTGGAAACTTATATTCTTCAGTTTTGGTAAATTTCTTAAATCACTTTATTTATTTTTCTGTAACCTCAGTTTTCTCTTGCTAGACTTTTTTTCAAATGGTGAAGCTTCTGGACTGCACCCCAACTTAAAACAACAACAACAACAACTTTTCTCCAATATTTTTTATCTGTCTCTTTGTTTGCTCAAATTTCAAATTTCTGGAAGATTTTACCTGTTTCATATTCCAAGTATTCTATTGATTTCAATTTTTTTTTGTTATAATGATTTTCACTTCCAAAAATGTTTTTGTTTTCAAAATGTTCCTTTATTATATCCTCCTATTCTTGATTTGTAGTTGTAATATATTTTCTTATATAACCAAATACACTGATTGTTTTTTTCTCCCTATGTTATCTTCTTTCTGTATAGTACGTTTCCTCAAAGTTGCTTGACTTTTCTCTTTACTTGCTTGTTTTGGTCTTTGTCTTTCATGTGAGAAGGTAGATACTGGGATACCAGTTTTCTTGGAACTGAGTGGGGAAAGGGACTGAGAATTCCACATGCATGTATGCTCATTTATTCCCATGTTTGTAGTATGGTACCAATCAACTGTCATTGCTCTAATCCAGAGAGCCTCTACTTTATTTTCTCTTCAGAAAATAAACCTCTAAACTTCTGTTTGAACAGGAAAAGGACAGTCACTCAGCGTAGTGAAGTGCAAGAAGAGATTTGGATTTGTTTATAAAACAACCATTAACTCACTTTTGTATTACCTTCTCTGCCAGTTCCCGAGCTTATTGAGGATTTTGTGCTATAAATCAGGTTATTCCTTGCTTTCTCCACTGCCAGCTTAAATTTACACCCAAAAGGTGTAGTAAATATAGTTACTCTCATTTCTAGATTCTGAAATTGTATTGGCTTTGGCTATTCTCCTGGAACGATTATCCTAGTGAATTTATGTCTTAAAAATACCTCTTTACTATAAATTTTGTTGGGTTTCCCAAGAGAGCTTAATTAGATGTGTATATTTATTTGGTCATTTTTCTTGAGTTACATTTCAAACATGGAGTTGCTCATAATTTTCAATCAGATTAGTACTTTATCTCTAGGAAACATTTGACTCTGCTGATCACATCCTTCTTCTTAAGAAAATACTCTACTTTGATTTCAAGCTTTCCTTCTTTTATTTTCTACCTCTGTCACTGCTGTTCCTTACTCTTGTGGGAAATATTTTCTTTATCTGAACTTTAGATAATGGAGTGCCTCAGGAAGAAGTCCTAGGCATTATTTTATCCTCACTTGTAATCCCTCTCCATATAGTGACCATCTGCATTAGAAGTACAAGTGATAAAATGCATATTATGAGATCCTACTCTAGACCTAATAAACTGGAATCTCTCCAAGTATGACATGGGAATATGCATTTTGAATAATCTCCCTTCACAATTCTTCCATATAATAAAATTGAGACATATTTTCAGAGCAATCTCATTCATGACTGTAATAGTTATAACTTGTTGCATACTAAATTAGTCCAAAACTTAGTGCTTCAAACAACAGTAAGTGTTTAGTGTATCTCAGAATTCAAGAGCAGTTTGTCTAGGTGGGTCTGGCTTTGTTTTTCTTATGAAATTACATTGAGAAACAACCCTCTATATGTCTCTCATATTTCCGTTTATCTTTCAAGTAAGGCATTAACTGCTCTTATATTCCCAACTGTCCTTCCAATAATGCTTATATATTGAACAGGCTTGGAAAATCAAGGTAGCGTCTACCTCCAGAAGTAAGGGCAAATTTGCCTACAGTTCAGCATAATAAAGATAATATCTCTCTCCAAAGTAAAGGGAAGGTTTGTTTGCAGCCCATTATAAAATATTTGTGTTCCCCCAAACTTGGGTTTCTTCAACTGTGATGCATATATTAGCATCCATCCAGACCATATAACATCACTCCTGTGGGACTTATGGAGTAAGATGTAACCATGAAGCTCATGCTGCCTGCTGTGATATGAGTAATAAAGTTCTTTATTTCTCATCCTGGAGTCATGTATTATTTAACAGCATCTGTGAAATTGTGGTAGATTGACTCATTATCTTACAGGTAAGGTAAAATCTCAGACCCCTCACAGTTCTTAAAAGGACAGAGTTAGATATAAGGGGTTATATTAATCTGCAGGCTTGACTGGAGCTGGAGGATTCACCTACACAAAGGTATGTTAGTGATGACTGCTGATGTCTCAGTTCCTCTACATGATAGCCTTTCCTAAGGCTAATTGAGGGTCTTCATGGCATGGTGGTTGATTGCTTCCAGAGAAAGTAATCCAAGACATGAATATAAAAGCAGCAAATCCCTTTATTACCTAGCCTAGGAACTCCAACACGATCATCTCCTTTGTACTCTATCAGGCATACAACCCAGACCTAATTCAGTATGGAAGGAGACCACACAACAGAGTGAATTTTAGGAAATGAGAATCATTGGAGACCATATTGGAGGCTGGATACCACAGTGACAATTTCTTTAATTACCATTTATACACAGGTTGACTCACAAAGTTATAGCTCCTTCCCAGAGTTCTCTGAGGTCCAGGTCCACAGATTCAGTCATTTACTTAACCTCTTCATTTGGATGTTTCAAAAGTGACTCAAATCCAAGTTGAACAAATTGAATTATTTATTCCCTTTCCCCCCACAAACCTGCCTGGTTCTAGTCCAGGGTTAAATATACTAGTGAATATTAACACTAGGAACATTTTTAGAAAGGTGTCATGCTGAAAGAATAGATTTGGAAATGACAGACATAGGCATCTCCAGGAGCTAGAGAGCACCATGGACCAAGGTAATAAGAACTTTTTCCTGGAAAAACAGTACTATGGTCTAAATGTTTGTGTTCCCCCAAAATCCATATGTTGAAATCCTCATGCCCAATGTAATGGTAACTTTGGGAGCTGATTAGGTCATGAGGTTGGAGCCCTCATGAATAAGAATAATGCCCTTACAAAAGAGTCCCGGAGTCAGAGCCAAGATGGCGGTGTGGGAAGATGCCGAGTTAATATCTCCCCAGAACTAGGGCACCTGCTGGCCACTGGTGGGGGACCCTGACACCCAAGGAGACGGGAGGAACCCCCAAGTGAACCAGTAGGACATGGAGAAACTGGCAGGAGGGGAGAAGTGGAGGCCAGACAGGATTGGTGCCCCTGAGGCCGGGGAGATCAGGAGAGTCAGACAGTAGGGAATCTCCAGGAAGAGCGGGAGAGGAGCAGAGGGTGATCGCCTGGCCCACTTGTGCCAGGGAGCCTGCTGAGCTCCCAAGCTGGTACTCCCCCTCCAAAGCCCCCTCCAGGATGTGTGGGTCCTGGGTGCATAAGAGGCAGGCTGGGGATATCAGGAGAGGCAGGCAGGAGGGGCCCTGCCAGACCAGAGGAACAGGAGAGGAGAGGAGGTCGTTTGCCCCACCCACTCGAGCTCAGGAAGCCTGCTGGGCTCCCAGGTGAGGTCCCCTGCCCTCTGAGACTAGGGGTGGGAAGCACGCCTGGGCCCTTTCTATTCCTTGAGCCTAAGCCCCACCCCCTACAGCCCACAGGATCTTTCCTAGACCTGTGGGTCCTAAGTATAGACCTCACCCACTGCCCAAATTTTGCCCTTGACTAGGCCCCACCCTCCATAGACAAGGTCTTTCCCCCCCCTTTTTATTTCTTTTCCCTCCTCCTCTTTTTTACTATTCTGGTACTAATGTAGCTTCTGGTTGTTGATTCATGTATATTTTTATTTTTATATTCTTTCTACATATCTGTTAGTTTCCTAGCCTAATTTTATTTTTTACTTTGTTATTATTATTATTTTTTTTGCTACCCCACGCACGTGGCTTGCAGGATCTTGGTTCACTCTCCAGAAGTCAGGCCAAAGCTCTTGCAGTGGGAGCTCCAAATCGAAACTACTGGACTAACAGAGAACCTCAGACCCCAGGGAATATTCCTCAGAGTGAGGTCTCACAGAGTTTCTCATCTCAGCACCAAGGACCAGCTGTACCCAATAGCCTACAAACTCCACTGTTGGAAGCCTCAGGCCAAACAACCAGTAAGAAAGGAACACAATCTTACTCATAAAAAGAAAAAAATGAGATGGCAAAAAAATATGTCACAGATGAAGGAGCAATATAAAAACCTACGAGACCAAATAAATGAAGAGGAAATAGGTGATCTACCTGAAAAAGAATTCAGAGTAATGATAGTAACGATGATCCAGAATCTCAGAAATACAATGGAGACATGGACTGAGAAAATACAAGAAATGTTTAACAAAGATCTAGAACTAAAGTACAAACAAACAGAGATGAACAACTCAATAACTGAAATGAAAAATACACTAGAAGGAATCAATATCAGAATAAGTGAGGCAGACAGAACGAATAAGTGAGCTGGAAAACAAAATGGAGGAAACAACTGCCGAGGAGCAGAATAAAGAAAAAAGAATGAAACAAACTGAAGACAATCTCAGAGACATCTGGGACAACACTAAATGCACCAACATTCGAATTATAGGGGTCCCAGAAGAAGAAGAGAAAAAGAAAGAGTCTGAGAAAATATTTGAAAAGATTATAGTCAAAAACTTCCCTAACATGGGAAAGGAAATAGTCACCCAAGTCCAGGAAGCACACAGAGTCCCATACAGGATAAACCCTAGGAAAAACACACCAAGACACATATTAATCAAACTAACAAAAATTAAATTCAAAGGAAAAACAATAAAAGCAGCAAGGAAAAAACAAAAAGTAACATACAAAGGAATTTCCATAAGGTTATCAGCTGATTTTTCAGCATAAATTCTGCAGGCCAGAAGGGAGTGGTAGGATATACTTAAAGTGATGAAAGAGAAAAACCTACAACCAAGATACTCTAGCCAGCAAGGATCTCATTCAGATTTGATGGAGAATTCAAAAGCTTTTCAGACAAGCAAAAGCTAAGAGAATTCAGCACCACCAAACCAGCTTTACAACAAACGCTAAAAAAACTTCTTTAAGCGGCAAACACAAGGGAAGAAAAAGACCCACAAAAACAAACCCAAAACAATTAAGAAAATGGGAATAGAAACATACATATAGATAATAACCTTGAATGTAAATGGATTAATGCACCAACCAAAAGACACAGACTGGCTGAATGGATACAAAAACAAGACCTATATATATGCTGTGTAGGGATGGAAAAAGAAATTCCATGCAAATGGAAATCAAAAGAAAGCTGGAGTAGCAATACTCATATTAGATAAAATAGACTTTAAAATGAAGACTGTTACAAGAGATAAGGAGGGACACTACATAATGATCAAAGGATCAATCCATGAAGAAGATATAACAATTATAAATGTTTATTCACCCAACATAGGAGCACCTCAATACATAAGGCAAATTCTAACAACCATGAAAGGAGAAATCGACATTATCACAATAGTAGTAGGGAGCTATAACAACCTACTTACACCAATGGACAGATCATCCAAACAGAAAATAAATAGGGAAACACAAGTTTTAAATGACACAATAGACCAGACAGATTTAATTGATATTTATAGAACATTCCATCCAAAACTGGCAGAATACACTTTCTTCTCAAGTGCACAAGGAACGTTCTCCAGGATAGATCACATCTTGGGTCACAAATCAAGCCTCAGAAAAGTTAAGAAAATTGAAATCATATCAAGCATCTTTTCTGACCACAACTATGAGATTGGAAATCAATTACAGGAAAAAAACTGTAAAAAACACAAATACATGGATCCTAAACAGAGCACTACTAAATAACCAAGAGATCACTGAAGAAATCAAAGAAGAAATAAAAAATTACATAGAAACAAATGACAATGAAAACAGGACAACCCAAAACCTATGGGACACAGCAAAAACAGTTCTAAGAAGGAAGTTTATAGCAATTCAATCTCACCACAAGAAACAAGAAAAATCTCCAATAAATGATCTAACCCTACACTAAAACAACTGGAGAAAGAAGAACAAAGAAAACCCAAAGTCGGTAGAAGGAAAGAAATCATAAAGATCAGAGCAGAAATAAATGAAAAAGAAATGAAGAAAACAATAGCAAAGATAAATAAATCTAAAAGCTGATTCTTTGAGAAGATAAACAAAATTGATAAACCCTTAGCCAGACTCATGAAGAAAAAAGGGAGAGGACGCAAATCAATAAAATAGAAATGAAAAAGGAGAAATCACAACTGACACTGCAGAAATACCAAGGATTATAAGAGACTACTACAAGCCACTATATGCCAACAAAATGGACAACCACGAAGAAATGGACAAATTCTTGGAAAGGTACAATTTTCCAAGAATGAACAAGGAAGAATCAGAAAATATAAATGGACCTATCACAAGTAATGAAATTGAAAAGTACTTAAAAATCTTCCAAAAAAAAAAAATCCAGGACCAGATGGCTTCACAGGTGAATTATGTCAAACATTTAGAGAAGAGCTAACACTGATCCTTCTGAAACTCTCCCAAAAATTTGCAGAGGGAGAAACACTCCCAAATTAATTCTATGAAGCTACCATCACCCTGATACCAAAACCAGAAAAAGATATCACAAAAAAAGAAAATTATAGACCAATATCACTGATGAACATTAACGCAAAAATCCTGAACAAAATACTAGCAAACAGAATACAAGAGCACATTAAAAGTATCATACTCCATGATCAAGTGGGATTTATCCCAGGGATGCAAGGATTCTTTAATATACACAAATCAATCAATGTGATACACCACATTAACAAATTAAGGAATAAAAATCATATGATCATCTCAATAAATGCAGAAAAATCTTTTGACAAAATTCAACACCACTTTATGATAAAAACTCTCCAGAAAATGGGCATAGAGGGAAACTACCTCAATACAATAAAGGCTATATATGACAAACCCACAGCAAACATCATACTCAATGGTGAAAAACTGAAAGCATTTCCTCTAAGATCAGGAACAAGACAAGGATGTCCACTGCTGCCATTTTTATTCCAAATAGTTTTGGAAGTCCTAGCCACAGCAATCAGAGAAGAAAAAGAAATAAAAGAGTACAAATTGGAAAAGAAGAAGTAAAACTGTCACTGTTTGCTGATGACATGATAACATATATAGAAAATCCTAAAGATGCCACCAGAAAACTACTAGAACTAATCAATGAATTTAGTAAGGTTGCAGGATACAAAGTTAATGCACAGAAATCTCTGGCATTCCTATACACCAACAATGAAAAACCAGAAGGAGAAATTAAGTAAACACTCCCATTTACCATTGCAACAAAAAGAGTAAAATACCTAGGAATAAAACTGCCTAAGGAGGCAAAAGAATTGTACTCAGAAAACTATGAAACACTGATGAAAGAAATCAAAGATGACATAAACAGGTGTAGAAATATGCCATTTTCTTCAATTGGAAGAATAAATATTGTGAAAATGACTAAACTACCCAAAGCAATCTACAGATTCAGTGCAATCCCTACCAAGCAACCAATGTTATTCTTCACAGAATTAGAACAAAAATTTTACAATTCGTATGGAAACCCAAAAGACCCTGAATAGTCAAAGCAATCTTGAGAAAGAAAAACGGTGGTGGAGGAATCAGGCTCCTTGACTTCAAACTATACCACAAAGCTACAGTAATCAAAACAGTATGGTACTGACACAAAAACAGAAATATAGATCAGTGGTACTGGATAGAATGCCCAGAGATAAAGCCAAGCACATATGGGCATCTAAGTTATGACAAAGGAGACAAGAACATGCAGTGGAGAAAAACAGCCTCCTCAATAAGTGGTGCTGAGAAAACTGGACAGCTCCATGTAAAAGAATGAAATAACAACACTCCCTAACACCATACACAAAAACAAGCTCCAAATGGATTAAAGACTTAAATGTAAGGCCAGACACTATAAAACTCTTAGAGGAAGGCATAGGAAAAACACTCTTTGACATCCACCACATCAAGAGCTTTTTTGACCCACCTCCTAGAGTAATGGAAATAAAAACAAAAATAAACAAATGGAACTTAATTAAACTTAAAAGCTTTTGCACAGCAAAGGAAACCATAAACAAGATGAAAAGACAACCCTCAGAATGGGAGAA